>NC_142152.1:8225000-8850000 GCF_024610735.1 Ursus americanus | reverse complement strand
TATGGTTCCAACTAAGACCATTTGGAGAGTGAAAATGAGTGCTGTTATTCACTGGGCCAGAACATCAGGCATAACATGAGAGTGTCTCTCCCAATAAGAAGCCATGGCAGAGAAGTGGTAAAGAGGAAACTTTATGTTAATCCAGGACACCAGTGAAGCCTGAAAAATCCATGCCTATGTGACCAGGTCCTTGTCAGCAATGTTTGCCAAGATTCTAAGCCTCTGGCTGCTGAAATCCAGAAGAAAGGCTTGGGCTGAGATTCTTCCTATAATTGGGGGTTTCCTATTCTTTTTGGTGGGAAAGGGGAACGATTTATCTCTCAAATTATAGACCACTAGTCTGTTGGACAGCTCTCAGAAGCACTCATGTCTTCTCAAATTATGGGGTCAAGTTTTTCAGTCTAGTACCTTGTGTGAAGAGCAAAGATGTTATGGTATCAATTCCGCTACTGATTTTGCTCTGTTCTCTTTTATTTTATAAAAAAAGTAGGTACAAGTAATAGAGGTCCTTTCATAGTGCAGATCAATTCCCTCATTTATCTCACTCCATAAATAGGGGACCGAACTCTGTAATCTGTTTTCAGGCCACTGGTCATTACTATTTTTTCTGTGGCTGTGTCATGGCACCACTGTCAAAGTCTTGTGTTAATTGAACTCCAGCCCTAAACTGTAGAAAGTTGGACTGTGTTCTAAGTTCCTTATCTCTTCTTTCCAATATATATTTAAATTACCTTGTTACCATTATGCAAAAGAATAGGATCTATGCCTTCCAGGTAGAGCAAAAAGGAAGACAAATTTTTGAGGGCTTGATTATATTTTTTCAAAACAGAAGCAAATGAGCCTATTGACTAATAATTTCCAGGAAGAGCAATGTGACTGAAGAATACTAAAACTAAAGTCTCTCAATTAATCAACAGTCTTCCTCAATTAGTTGAAATACGAAACCACTCCATCAAATAGATAATTTATTCACTCGTTTGTTCTTTCCTTCCATCAATAACTCTTGAATTCCTTTGGTCTGGCCCTGAGCTAGATACTAGGTACCAGTTTAATTTATCATATTAATTTTTGGTATGTTTTTCTTCTACTCTGTCCTGCCTAACCTAGCAAGAAAAATATTATGGAGAATTAGATGTTTTACAGAAGACTTAGTGAAGTTCCTTCGTGATCAGGGCAGTCAAGTGTTAACACCTATTTTTAGTATTTTTCACGTCAAAATCATATTTTCCATGTTAGCACCAAATTCTGCATGGTCAACCAAGTACCTGTCTACATGCATGGGTAGATTCAATGCTTTCCTTTTGGAAAAATATTAGCCTCACTGACAGGTACCCTCATAGCTTGCACCAACACTGAAGAGGAATGACTTTCTTTCTGGCCGGTTCTGAATGACAACTCTTCCTCGCTCATTCCTGCTTTCTTAAGTGCCTGGCTAAATCTCCCTGTAGTCAAAAATAGTGTCTCCATATTTTCCAGTGTCAGAACATGCCCTTTGACATTTCCAAGGCTTCTCTTGTGACAGCTGATATTTGAAAAGGACAATCCAAAGGATGTTACCTGGTTCTTCTTCCAGGTTCTCTCCATGTGTTGAATAAAGCAGCTTCTCATCCACAGTGTCTACTCAGACCTACACACCCTTTGGGAAACTCTCAGAATTATATAAGATGGAAGGTGTTCCAAGACCTCATTTTTAATGATCTTATTTAATGAAATGTGCTATATACAGATGAAAATTAGTGTTGAAATATGAAATTATATAGAATTTTCTATCCTCTATGTAATAAAAGGAATCATATTTCTGTCATTTAGTTTTCTACCTCAGGAAAGGGCATTACTGCCTCGTAATCCTTCCAAGTTTAACACGAAGTTGAACTGTTTCATATTTGACACCACTAGGAAAATATCAAAAGGAGAAAATTGTGCAGAAGACATGGATTTAAACTTTTCAGTGTGTGATACTAGATAGGTAAATGGTAGTTTCTCCTGAATCATTCTTTTGCCCTCCTCCTAGTTTTGGGGAGTTGGGGGTTATTGCTGGACCACTCTGTGTCTTAATTCCTGCAAAATCCAAGTAGAGGATTCTGCAAAGCTGTCATCTGCTATTAACTCTACTGTAAAAAAGAGGATCAAGTAAAGTTTGAATCAAGACCATGATCAAGGTATGGAGTTTCTTGGAGGTTACATTTACTAATTCTTTTTATGAGGAAACGTAAGGGTTGTACTAAGAAATTAGATTGTCAATATGTTTTGAACCTCGTTTTTTAAAATTCTTTTTAAAATTTTATTTATTTATTTGAGAGAGAGAGAGCACGAGCAGGGGGCAGAGGCAGAGGGGAGAGAAGCAGACTCTCCCCTGAGCAGGGAGCCTGATGTGGGACTCAACCCCAGGAACCTGGGATCATGACCTGAACCAAAGGCAGGTGCTTAACTGACTGAGCCACTCAGGTGCCCTATTTTGAACCTCATTAATAGACAGTAAATAATTCTATTTAGTATCTGTTAGTCATTTAAATATTAAACATAGACTCTTTAAAAAATTCAATATTTGAGAGGGGTCATGGGAATGAAGAAAGGTGAGGGGCCATTTTGGAAAAGAGGTCATGTTGCCAGTAATTTGATATTAATACTGTCAGTCATTTACCTTCTTTTTAAAATATTTTTGTTTTATATAGAGAGAGATCGTGCACAAGTCGGGGGGATGACAGCAGAGGGAGTGGGGAGGGACAGAGGGAGAAAACGAAATCTTAAGCAGGTTCCACGCCCAGTGCAGATCAGTACATAGCCCCGCCCTAAGATCAGGACCTGAGCTGAAAACAAGAGTCGAAGCTGAACCGACTGAACCACCCAGGTGTCCCTTACCTTCTTTTCTAAAGTAAAACAGTATAAATATTATGCTCATAATACTGTCCCCTTAATTTGCATCCAGATGTGCTCTCTTAAATGGGAAAGATAGAAAAGGATGCAGAAAGAATTAATTATCCGTAACTGTGATAGTTCTGTGGCACTATGTCACACTTTTAAACATATACGCACTTTGTTTTGGTGGAACCACAAAATTAAATCACCATAAATAAATTTCTTATACAACTTCAGACAATCTTTTCAATGAAATGCTTTCATGGAGTAATAGTTTAATTTTTGATCTTCAGGCTTTATATAGGATCAATACATGAAAGTTCTCTAGAATACTTTCATAATTCTATAAAACTGTAGTTGAAGAAATTATGTCTCATTGTTTGAGGACCACACAGCAGCAATTCATCCCTGAATTCAGGTTAAAAAAATTTTAATTTTATGCAAATTATGCTTCTTTCCTTTTATTAGACAAAGGTACCATATTATACTTTATC
This sequence comes from Ursus americanus, assembly GCF_024610735.1. Taxonomy (NCBI): domain Eukaryota; kingdom Metazoa; phylum Chordata; class Mammalia; order Carnivora; family Ursidae; genus Ursus; species Ursus americanus. The sequence continues at coordinate 8,846,650 of NC_142152.1, read as the reverse complement.
CCTACTCTTCTCAAAGCTACTAAGGAACTCCAAATTAGATTCACTGCCCCAACTGGAGCAATTCTTTTAATTCAAGTGCTTGGTGACTTTTGTTATTTTAAAAGTTGGCCATATGATAATTCAAATTGACCATGTTGAAATGAAAAGGTATAAATATGAAATAGATTACAGATACATGTTTACATTCATAAATTCTGTTTGGTTGCTTTTAAAAAAATTCTCATTATCCTAGAGTCATCCTGTTTTTGCTTTGCTTTTGCCAACATGAGCATTATTTATCATGTCGAAATACAACTTCATTGATATTGTAAATGGGGATTATTATAAATAGCAAGTTTGTTAAAAATATACACACGTTTTCTCTCACACCGCAATTAGTAGAGAGGATCATAAAATTAACTTCTAGTCCTTCGCTGAATTGGCCAATGGTCAGGAAAAAATATTGGTTGCTTTGTCAATGTGTTTACTTTCAAACTTTACCAATATGGTCGTTCTTGCTATTTGCCTTAAAAATAATTATGGATACAGATTTTGTTCACCTTGGTAAATGAACATATTCTCTCCTTTACCATGTCTTGATGGAAAAAGGAATATATTTATGTGAAGGACGTAGCATCCTGCCTGGGGAGAGAGGAGCTTTGACTGAAAAGATGGAATTAGTTTTCTGCGACAGCAGCTGCTCTGCGATACGTGTAGCAAAATCAATGAGTTCTGATCCTTGAAGTACTTATATTCACAATTCCTCCTGACTTCCAACAAGAGTCATGCTTCTAGTTCCTAAGGGTACTAACTTCAATATTGTATGGAATAACTATAACCAAAAGTATATACATGATTTTTATGGTTTACAATATACATGGATAGGCAGTCCCAAATTTTTTCAAACTTCTCCATTGGTTAGGATTAAATTAGGCTATATAGACAACAAATAATAAAAAAAAATACACACATAAATATATAAAAATTACACTGGCTGAAATAAATAGAATGGTAATTCTTCTTTAGTCTAAGAGAAGATCTGAGATAGGCTGTCTGTGGTTCATGTCCTGGTTCTACAATATCTTGCTGCTCTGTCATCCTTATTATTTCACTTTATGGCCCATAATAGCTTCCTGCACTCCAACCTTTGTGTCTACATTCCAGTCAGAAGAAAGGAAGAACAATGACATGTCTGCCTCCCTCCATTTTAAGGAAATTCCCCAGAAGTGCCACAGAACAGTACCACTTACACATATTAGTCAGGATTTAGTCACATGATCACATCTTGCTGCAGGGGAGGCTGGGAGCTGTTGTCCTTTAGCTGAGCACATTGCTTTCCCAAATAAATGCAGGGTTTTGTTACTAAGGAAGAGGGAGAGAATGGATATTGTGCCAAACACTGTTTTGTTCACTGGAGGAAGAGTATCATGTTACAGTCAAGGGCATAGGTTTGGAGTCAGGCTGCTTGGTTTCAGATTCTGGCTCCTTCCATACTAGTTTTGTAAATTTGAGCAAGTAACTAAAGAAATGCCTCAGTTTATAAAATGAATTGACAGTGGAAACTAACCCATAGGGTTATTGATTATAAGAATATAAGCGACTTAATATGGTACCTGACACAGAAAATGATCAGTGATAGTTATTAATTTGCTTTTTATGTATCTTATCTCATTGATTCTTCAGAACAAGTCTATGAAGTACAAATTCTTATCCTTATTTTACAGATAAACAATCTGAAAACTACAGAGATTAGTCTCTCTATGGGCATTCAGTCTGCAAATGGCAGAGACTAGACCAGAGCCCAAGTCCCTTGAGTCCAAATCCTCACTCTTTTTATCATACAGACTGTTTCATTACTACATGTTGGTTATGTGATATATCAGCAGTAAGAAAGCCCCAGGGTAGAGGGTCATACTGTATCATGGACATGAGGCAAGGCATTTTTAGGATGTTCCTATCCAAAACTGAAGCCCACACAGAGTTGATATGATGGAAGTGGCTGGAGCAGAACCAGCATCCATGGACCCTGGATGAGGTCAAGAGGATATAGGGAGTGCATAGAAATTTTGAGAAATATTGCTACTGATACTCCCTTAATAAATCTTTAACAGCTCTTAGCTTGCACCCAGGTCAAATAGGATATTGCTTAGTACAATTGTCTAGTTTATTCTGACACTTCCAGGTTTAATAGCAGTTAAATATAAATAGGAGTAAATGCATTTTGACCAAGAGAATCTTAAGCTGGGGTTGCCAGGTAAGGTAGAGGATGACCAGTTAAATTTGAATTTCAAATGAGCGATGTATAAGTATGGGTCAAATATCTCATGGGCACCATGTTAAATTTGACTTTTGGGTAAACAATGAATACCCTTTTTACTGCAAATATGTCCCAAATATTGTCTAGGACATACCTATATTTAAAATGTGGTTTGTTAGGGCACCTGGGTGCCTCAGTCGTTAAGCGTCTGCCTTCGGCTCAGGTCATGATCCTAGGGTCTTGGGATCGAGCCCCGCATCCAGCTCTCTGCTCAGTGGGAGTCTGCTTCTCCCTCTCCCTCTCCCCCTGCTTGTGTTCCCTCTCTAGCTGTCTCTCTCTCTGTCAAATAAATAAATAAAATCTTAAAAAAAAATGTTGTTTGTTGGGGGTGCCTGGGTGGCTCAGTTGGTTAAGCATCGGACTCGATTTCCGCTCAGGTCACGAGCTCAGCGTTGTCAGATCAAGCTCCCCATTGGGCTCTGCACTGGGCATGGGGCCTGCTTAAGAGTCTCTCTCTTCCTCTCCCTCTGTCCTTCCCCCCTCCCTCTCTAAAAATAATAATAAATAAATAAAAAGTGTTTGTTGTTTATCTGACATTCAAATTTAACTGGGTGTCCTTTCCTTTCTTCTTAAACTTGCAACATTAGTGCTATCTCATGTGATCATTTAGGATTCTAGCTAAGCACCCAGAACCGGCTCCACACAAAAGTAAGCAGGCATATAATACATGTGACTGAAGAATTTAACAGGCCTTTTCTTTTTTTTTTATTACAATATTTTTTTATTATATTATGTTAGTCACCATACAGTCCATCAAAAACCAGGGATGTACTGTAACAGACCTTTTCTACTTAAAAAATGTTCCCAATAAATTTGTAAGATAGGAGCTGAAATTTCTACCATTTGAATAATTTGCATTATGACATTTTTCACTATGACACCTCCATAATTTGTTATACTTTATTTGAGCATTGCAAAATCCTGGAAGTTATATGAATATAAGTAGTCCCATTTTATAGATTAAAAATTTACAACTGGAAGATTAGGTGACTTGCCTGAGGTCACAAAGGTGGTAAGTGACAGAAAAGAGACTGATCATACATTTTGTGACAAATTTCCTGTACTTTCTACATCAGTATAGTTCAAATTTATTCAAGTGGCAGAACCCCTAAAGCTATGGTATTCCTTGTGGAACACCTGTTTTATTAAAGACTACATTATGTGCACACAATACAAAAATCAAAATCAGGGGCGCCTGTGTTGCTTACTCGGTTTAGCATCCAACTCTTGAGTTCAGCTCAGGGGGTGGAGCCTGCTTAAGATTCTCTCTCTCCCTTTCCTCCTACTTCTCCCTCCCCCATCCTCTCTCTCTTTCTCTTTCTCAAAAAATCAAAATCAGAAACACTTACATCCACATCAAAAACAGGCTGTTAAAATACAAATGAAGTGTCTACAAGTTTTTCCGTAAGTATCACCATAGCAATTAATAAGCAATTTACAACAACCCTATGAGACAGGTGCTGGTACTACTGCCCTTTTGCAGATGAGAACATGGAATAAAGAAGTTAAGTAACTGGCCCACAGTCACCCAGCAAGTGGTGAAGGTAAGAATCAAACCCAGGCTATCTGACTCCAGAGCCCATGTTAAGTATAAAGCTGTCATTTTGTCATTGATGAGGAGCAACAAAAGTGTAAGAGAAATTTAAAAATAAAGAATGTTTAAATGGGGAGAAACCTATATGTTAATTTGTGTGAGTGTATGAATTAGAAGAGGTTGACATTATTCAATTTTAGTGGTAAAACAACTCAATCCACCAATGGTGTCCACTGCTTAGAGGGAGTCCGGTTTGAGCATCTCAGCATTGGAGTATGAGAGAAAGGCATCTGATGGGGTATGACTATAGGAAAAATAGGAGTGCCCAGGGCATCTTCAGTGACAGGCTCTCATTGTCAAATATACTCTATGGACAACGGCGTCCAAGTTTATTTCCAAGCCTTGACAAAGAAGCAGCGCCATATAACCCCTAAATGGGATATATGCATTAAAATGACAGATGCCAAGTTTTGTTTAGTGAACAATGGGCAGAAATTCAGGGGATAGTCAAAAGTCACCTATCTCCAAGATACACCTATATTCGTACCACATCCCCCAACCTGATTATTTTACTGAGCGCTGCAACCTACTCTTATACTATTTCTGTGTTCTGGGGAGCTGCTGGGCAGTTTGAGTCATTGTCTAGTTGCAAGAAAGGCCAAGCAGCTTCCCTGGAAGAAACTAGTTTTAAGGTAAGAGAATCAGGATGCTTGATACCTTTCCTTGAGGTAAAAGAATCAAGTTTTTGCTCAAGGACAATGGGTCCTGGTCGAAGGACAGGAGGTGGAGAATTTTTAAATGTCAAAAAGCTGCCCTCTACTCAGTCTCTTCTAACTACATGGGGAAAGGACTGCAAAAGTAGAGTCAACAAGGGCAGTTTCAGACTTTCTGCTTTTGTTCAAAACAAGTTCACTCCAGCTTTTATCTGAGAAAACACATTCACCCAGGCATAATCCCAAGTTAATCCTACCCACTCTGTTTAGAGGCAAGTCTATTACAGTATGGTGGTTCCTCAAAAAGCTAAAAATAGAACTACCCTATGATCCAGCAATCACTCCACTAGAAATTTACCCAAAGGGTACAAAAATACACATTTGAAGGAGTACATGCACCCTGATGCTTATAGCAGCATTATCAACAGTAACCAAACTATGGAAAGAACCCAAATGCCCATCAACTGATGAATGGATAAAGAAGATGTGGTGTGTGTGTGTGTGTGTGTGTGTGTGTGTGTGTGTATACACACACACACAATGGAACACTCAGACATCAAAAGGAATGAAATCTTTCCATTTGCAATGATATGGATGGAGCTAGAGTGTATTATGCTAAGAGAAGTAAGTCAATCAGAGAGAGACAAATACCATATGATTTCACTCATATGTAGAATTTAAGAAACAAAACAGATGAACATTCAGTAGGGGGAAAAAAGAAAGAGGGAAACAAATTAAACAGATCATAAGAGACTCTTAACCATAGAGAACAAACTGAGGTTGATGGAAGGAGGTGGGTGGGGGATGGGCAAGATGGGTGATGGGCATTAAGGAAGGGCACTTGTTATGCTGAGTGCTGGGTATTATATGTAAATGATGATCCACTGAACTCTACTCCTGAAACCAATATTGAACTATATGTCAACTAACTAGAATTTAAATAAAAATTTTAGTCACCATACAGTACATCCCTAGTTTTTGATGTAAAGATAACATAATATAATAAAAAAAAGTTATTAAAAAAATGAAAGTTGTTGAGAGAGTAGACCTTAAAATTTCTTGTCACACACACAAAAATTCTGTAACTATATATGATCGTGGATGTTAACTAGACTTACTGTGGTGATCATTTTGTAATATATACAAATACTGACCTGTTATGTTGTATACCTGAAACTAATACAATGTTGAATGCCAATTATATTGCAATAAAAAAGTCGATACCAATTAAATACTAAAATAAATAAATAAATAAATAAATAAATAAATAAATAAATAAATAAATTTTTTTAAAAAAGAGGCTGGTCTATTGACTGGCCACCTCTTGTTACCATAGAGCATGGCTCTTGAAGGGAGAGGATATCTCATCCTCTTTTATTCCTCTCTCCCTTTCACCTCGAACAACTCATAGAAATATGTCTACCAACCACATACCATACTTCTCCTGAAATGGTTTCTGGATAATATTGTTTTCTCTGTCTTGTTACATTTTTTTGATGTCTTATTAACTAGGTGATACTTTAATGTGCTTTATAGATTGGCAGCTGCTTCAGGGGACTCTTATCTAGTGAAATAAGGGGAGGTGTCTTCGTTCTGAGGTAAATGAGTGTTCTCCTCATAGATGGCTGAGAATCATTATGTTGGAACTCTACAGAGAAATAGAAATCAATATTCTGCAGACAAGCACTCCAAAATATTGCTCTCTTACTATTATTGAGAAACTTTTGTGTCCACAGGTGGATATGGTTTGAGCAAAAGTGAGAGTTGTGGGTGATGGTGTAAGTAGATTAATCATTACCTCCCTAAACATCCTGATCATGTGTATTGGCCAAGGTTCTAGCAGGAAACAAATGGCATTAAAACTGGATGAATGGGGAAAGTTTAATGAAGGGAATATATACAAGGGTGAAGGCAGGGTTGAGGGAAATCAACAGGGGATAGTGCCCCTGCCATTCCTAGCAACAGCAGGGACTGTTTTCATTCCTAGGACCTTTAGACCTAAGAGGCAACAGGAAGAGAAGATTACAGGTGTCTGGAGAAGTCCACCCGTAAGAGCTGTGGCATTTAGTTGAGGAATGTAACCATTGTCAGACTGTAACCGGGCAGGGTGGAAGCAGTCTCTGTCTCTCCTTCCTTCCTCTGATCTCTTGCTGGTGATGCTCATTGGTCAAACCAGAGAAACCAGAGGGCCAAGGAGCCAAGTTGGTGCAATCCTCAGAAGTCAGCCTCCTGGAGCCACAGAACAAGGTAGAGAATAGATCTGAATCAGGCAAATGAAGACGATTCGCTGCATCATGTACTGCAATTAATGATGACCATATTTTAAAATGGACTGAATCTGCTAGGATTATGTTAAATACAGTGTGTACACTGAATCCAACAATTACATGTAGTTATTTACAACCCGATAGCATGATTAAAGTCATCCCTCCTGTCTCTACATATTGCAGATGAATTCCATAAAATTTCTGAATTCATCTTTTAAAAAGAACTACGTGTTTTTACACGGGTTTCTTAAAGGAATCATTACCACATCAAAAACACTATAGTATGTTCACTAAAGGCTATAATTAATTTTAGACAACTTATAGACTTTGAAATGCCTTATTTAAAGGCCAAAATTTCTGACCTTTTCTGGAAGGAAATTTACCCAAGAGGCAAGACAGGAACGTTATTGTGGATTAATAGTTGTCCAGGTTGTGTGATTCACCAGCATCAGGAAAGTGCCTCCCCACTGGACCCTGAGATGGTACATCAAATAATTCAAAATTTCTTTTTATGGCTTAGTAGTTGTTTTTGCCACCCCTTTTCTTGTAAAATGTAAATTCCCTGAGAGAACATCATTTATCCATTTAATTCTTCCCTCATTAAACATTTACTGTTACTATCTGCTAGTTGTTTGTTAGGCCTTAGAGTAACAAACATGAATAAGACAGTCCTTGTCCTCAAGGTGCTCAGAATCTAATGGAGATTGGACACAAAGTATTCAAGGACTCCAGAACTGGTTGATACATGCTAGGGGAGAGGTATTCTAAAATACGGTGGGGGAATATCTAACTCTTTCTCAGAGGATGGAAGAAGGGAAGGAGAGCGGTAAGAATAAGGAAAGACTCGTCACGTCTGAGATAATACCTGAATGAAGATAAATGAGAGTGCACCAGGTGGACAAAGTAGAAGTGACTGTAGAAATTAGACTTTACAGGGGGAAAAAGGGCCCTTCATCAGATCATAGCCAGGGAATAAGAAACTAGAAGAGTACACTGAGGTCAAATAATAAAAGGCCTTGAATGCCATGCTAAGAGTCAATGGAGGATTAAGTGGAGCAATGGTCCTTTAATATTTGATCTACAAAAAAATCATCCTTGAGACTGTGCAGAGGATTGGATGAAGGAGACAAGACTAGAGAACGAGTTAAGAGGGGCTTATGATGGTTTTAACGAGAGATGAGAAAGTATGAATAAATGAGGTAGAAGTGGAGGGATTCTAAAAATATTGAGAAGGTTCAGAGCATTAGACTGTAACCAACTTGTGGTGAAGACTGGGAGGGGCTGTGAATAATTGAGAAAGAGCGATTAGAATGTTGCCCATATATTTGCCTTGGGTGACTGGGTAGAGGCTGTAGCATTGACTGAGATGAGGGATATAGGAGGAGGACCATGTCTGCAAAGGAAAATGAGTTTGGTTTTAAACATCTTGAGATAGAACCTGGGAGAAAGGTCGGAGGGTGTCAGAGTATGGGTGGTAATTAAAGCAGCAGGTGTGGGGGCTTTTCTCCGGGGGTAAGCAGAGAAGAGGCTTAAAGATTGAAATTGGGAAGCACCTATGTTTGAAGAACATGTGAAGGAAGGAGAGTACATAGTTGAAACTCAACTGACTACCATGGAGAGAAGAGTTTTTAAGAGAAAAGTGGTCTATCTACAATATCAAATGCCACGGGGAGAAGGTGTATCAATTAGGATATACTTGGCTGCAAGTAACAGAATAAAAGTGACTAATGTCATTACAAATGACTTATCAAGAAGTCTGAAGTAAGTGGTCTCTAGACGGGCTTGTGAGGCAGCAATGCCGTGGAGGACCCAAGGACTTTCCATCTTTCTGCTCTGCCACCTTCAGTGTGTCAAAATGTTTCTCACAGGATCACAGGCTGGGCATGGCAAGTAGCTGAGAGCCTCCCAAGCAGAAAGCAAGGGGGGTGGAGACAATACGTTTTTCTCTTTGTGTGCTTCATTCTCATTCAAGGAGAAATATCTTTCCCAGGAGAACCATCGACTTCCCCTTATGTCTCATTGACCAAGGCTCATTCCCACTCCTAGATCGATTGTTGGCAAAGTGAAAGGGGCTGCCATGACTGGAATAGATCAATCATGACTCATCCCTTGGGGCTGGGCAAATAAACAGGAGTTCTGCTGGCAAGAAGGACAGGAAAATAGCAATTTTCACCATCTTTCTCCTACAGGAGTTTATTAAGAATTGGACTGAGGAGTAGCCATTGGATAAGTGTGATTAGGAGCATATTGGTGGCCTCAGTAAGAGAAGTTTCAGTGAGAGGTTAGAGGTTACCACCGGAGCCAGAATAGAGTGGGTTGCAGAGTGTATAGAAGTAGACCTTAGACTACTCTTCAAATACATATAAATATGTTTTTCTAATCCTTTTCTGAAAACATGTCTTGATGAATGAAAAGATGGCAAGGATTATCCGAAGGGTTCAGGGGGAAAGAAATCAACAAAGAAGCTGGAACCTGGAAGACAAACTTCGCCTAATTCCTCACTTGAACAAGGACCTCTCTTTGGCCAGGAACATGGTTTTCTCCAGATTTCTCCAAATTTGAATTTCTCCTCATTGCTAGGCTCAGCCACAAACTGTAATTTTTAGAAATCTGAGTCAGCAACAAGAAAGAGGTTATTTTGAACTCTAAATAGAGCCTTACTATTCCACAGCTGTGTACAATTGGGGGGGGGGAGAATGTGATTAAAAGGTTTCTACAAAGCACTTAAATTAAATTAGCAAGGAAGAGATTCAATTTTGAACTCCTTCCAAGATTTCTAATAAAGAGATTATATATTTCATTAAAAAATAAACATAAGGCAGGGTGTGGAATGCTACATCTAACTGAGGAAGAGCACAGACTTTCTACTAGAACGAGGCACTCTATTTTTTTCTCTGGCTCTTGGGAATAGTTTGTGTGCCTGTATCAGCCTCAAAATGCATCTTTTCCTCTGCTGCTCACTGAGTAGAATAGTAGATAGCCTCCTCTTCGTATCAATCAGTTTGAAGACAGACATAATCAGCTAATCTTTTCGGTTGATGAGTGTCTTTTTTTTTGCCCCCTTTTGTTTGTTTTTAATAGACTTTATTCTTTAGGGCAGTTTTATGTTCAGTTTAGTTTAGCAATAGTAAGTGGAAGATACAGAAATTTCCCGTACCCTGTGTCCCCACACGTGCACAGCCTCCATTGTTATTGACATCCACCTCACAGTGATACAATTGTTAAAGAGGAGCCCACATTGACATGTCATCACCCAAAGTCCATAGTTTACATTACAGGTCACTCTTGATGTTGTGCATTCTATGGGTTTGGAAAACGTATAATGACATATATCCATTATCAAGTATCATCCAAGGATGTTTCTGCCCTAAATTCCTTCATGCTCCTCCTAACCATCCCCCTACCTCACCCCTGGCAACCACTGATCTTTCCACTCTCTCTATAGTTTTGCCTTTTCCAGAACGTCACATAGCTGGAATCATGCAGTATGTAGCCTTTTCAGAGCGGCTTCGTTCACTTACTGATATGGATTTAGGGCTCCTCCGTGTCATTTCATGGCTTGAGAGCTCATTTCTTGTTAGTGCTGAATAATATTCAATCGCCTGGGTGTGTCACAGTTTATTCATTCACCCACTGAAGGACGTCCACATCCAAGTTTTACAATTATGAGCAAAGCAGATATAAAACAAACAATCAGCCAATCTTCCCGGTTGATGAGTTGTCTCTTAGGCAGCTCTGGTCACTAGAGTCCTAGTTTTTGAGCTTAAGAAAATATAAAGCAGTAAGAGAAAGGTTGTGGCCTGTGGATAAATTTACTGGACAGAACAAACAGAAGACAATAGATGACCGCTTTTTCTGGTTGTTAACACTATCTCTAAATACACATTTTAGTGAAGGAGTCTTAAGTACAGAGAAGTTAAATACAGGGTAATTCAGTCTGACTCTATCTGGCTGGCGCCGTTTTGAACTGCTTTGACCAATTTGGAACAGAATTCGCCATGGGTTTTAATAATTTAGAAGTATAACATACCAGAGATGAAGGAATCTAAGCAGTCATCGGATTACTACGGGAAAACAGAGATCCAGTAATCTCTGTCAGATACAACCCCAACCCAGAATCTGGGTCTCCTGACTTCAGTTCAGCCTTTTCTCTGTTTTATCCGGTGACCTCACTTTCACAATATCTTATTAAATTAAGACAAAACCTTAAGACAGTCTTAAAATCTAAGTCATTGTCAAGCTAACTTTGATTTTCAGGCACCTGAAACGACTTAAAACCCACACTGACTTGCAGCTCTTATTCTAGGCAATGACAAGCAGCCAGCTCAGAAAAGCTTTATACATGTGGAATTGGTAAAGGAAGGTTCAGCTACTGTTTACTTATTTATCCAGTCCTTCATGTTTATGTCTCTTTTTTTTTTAAATTGAAACTTGAAGAGTGCTTCATCTAGGTCTTATAATTATTCTTCCTTGCAATAACAAGCCAAAAGGTAGGCATTGTACCAGTCAGAGTTCTTAGCTGCAAGCGAAAGATACCGAACTCTGGCTAATGTAAGCAGAAAATGGAATCTAATAAAAGGATATTGGATAGTTTCTAAACTCTCTGGAAGGGGTGACAATCAGGTTTAGAGGACATATATCCAAAACAATGTTGAAAATCATGTCAACGGAACCACCTATGAGCACGCCCACCCGCTGCTGCTGAATCACCAGAATTGAACCCTGGATGTTGCTACTTTCCCAGATGCCTCTGGAAATTGGATGTTCCTACCATTCCTGCCACCGCTCCATTGCCAGAAAGGATTTGGTTTGGGTCCCCTCTTTATCTCTCTGTACTTTCTAATTTAAAGTCTGGGGAAACTACATGTGATTGGCAAGACTTTGGTCATGTGCCAATGTCCTAGAAGCAGAGGAGGCAGGAAAAGTGAGCAGCTGGCATATTCAGTTTCTACAGTGGGAGGTTAACTCTACTTCATAAGGTGAGTGGTTCGGATGCTGGGTAGCCAAAAAAGAAGGACGATCGTTGACTACAGTGACCTATCATAGGACTTTCATTTTAATATTTTTACTATTTTTCACTGTTTTGAGTAGGTGATATATTTATATGTTACAAATTTCAAAAGATAAGAAATGATATATAGTAAAAAAATAAGTCTTATTCCCTGGAAAAGGGAGAGAGATTTAGATTTATTTTAAGGAAATGGCTCAGGCATTTATGGAGGCTGCAAGTCCAAAGTCTGAAGTTCAAATCTGAAGGCTGTCTGCTGGCAGAATCCCCTCTTGCTTCAGGGAGGTCAGTCTTGTGTTCTATTCAGGCCTTCAACTGATTGGAGAAGATAATATTATGGAGGGCAATATTGCCTCGAACCCCACCAACTTACACGTTAATTGCTTCTAAAAACACCCTCGCAGAAACATCCCGAATAATGTTTGATCTGGTACCATGGCCCAGACAAATTGACACATAAAATTGACCATCACAGGGGGTTATGTGACTCATGGGTAGGACTCAATGCAAAATATTGAAGGAAATGGTAATCTGATTCCATTGGCAGAGGTGTTTTAAAAAATCAGATACATGTCAGTTTCTCTATCTGTCAGGGTCAATCAGATTAGACACTGGGTAAAGTCTAAGTAAAATTTCTAGTAAAATTAAGTAAAATTTATTTTGTATATAAATTTCCTTTATAAGCCATACAGAACAATTCCAACCATGTAGCCAGAAGTATGGATTTTCACATCAGACAGTTTTAGCTTTCAGCCCTGGCTCTACCCTCTGCTTGTTTGGACAAGCTCGTTGCTCTCTTTTGGCTTTGGTTCTCTCATTTATAAAATGTTTTCTTTAATGTGAGGATTAATTAGAAAATGTATACAAAGCCTTTAGTATCTGAAGCAAAATAGATGCTCACTATGGGTATTGTTGGTAAATCGTCTTCCAGAAAGATGGAGTGCAAATTTGTATTTCAGTTCATAATCACATGAAAAGAGGCACATCACTATGAAGTCTTTTAGATATTTTTTTCTCTTTGGAAATTTGAGAAATTGTGGTGATGAAACTTGCCACTTGCAGACTTTTATCTGGTGTGCGGGAACCACAAGAGGATTCCTGTAAGTGAGGCAAAGAAAGGGGGCTTGGCTAGGTGGGTAGGAGAACAGCTCAAATGTCATAGCATTCACAAACCTTGTGTCTGGGAGCAGTTTCAAATTTGGGACAGCTACATGGATGTATTGGCAAAAAAACGTTCTCTCCTTTAACTAATTACAAATTCATTGCTAACCTTAATGAGAAAAATGAGAAAGGAAGTGTGAGCTCAGCATTGGCAGGAAAAGTCTATGTACATTGCCTTCTGCCTTTGAGTGATCAGGACTGTGATGTATTGTATGAATTTAAGCCTCTCCTTGCTCGCAGGGCAGAGAAAACTGATGCTGTTGAATCAGGAGTGTATTCAGTTTAACACAAGAAAGGGTCAGGGATGAGATGAGCAGCGATCTTGTAGCTTTCTAGGTAGAAGTAACCAGAGCTGACCATGTACTCTCCTGGGTCATGTTCCTGACCTCTGCCTCACCATTTTAGCTATTTGCAATGTGTCTAATGGGCAGTCACTAACACTCTGAGGTTATTAGTCTGTGATCATCAAAAACCATGTGTTGTTAAGCTGATTTAATCCAATGCTGCTTGAAAGGTGGAGGAAGCCACAGAGCAGCCTTGACATTTGGGGGTAAAATTCCGTAGCTTCCCACAGAGCTCTGCTGCTGTTCATATGAAGGCTTCTGGATGGAACAACTAATAAATGTGTTTCCCTTTGTATAATGATCTTCACTCTTTCTTTACTCATCATATTTTGCTTTGCTCTGTTGATTACCCAGGTCCTAGAACATTAGCATCAAAAAATTCTAGTAAGAATTGTTTTGAATCTTTTGAGTACCTGGTCATCTTTTATATACATCCACAAAAAAACTGATAGAATTTTTCAGAAACACTCCCCAGTTTCACGTTTTCCCACTTTTAAAAGTAAAATTATAAAACAAAGTTCCTATGAACTTAGGGAGTTCCCAGGTTAATGTCAGTTGGGTGTAAATATTTCACAATATTCTCTCATACTTTCAGAAGTCATCTGATTGGATTTTTGACAGAAACCTTCCTCTAGAAGCATCGACATTTCAAGTTTGCTGTTACTGTTCTCAGGGATCTTTCTTTTTCTGTTCCTTTCTTTCCTCCACTACCTATTCCTTCAGCAAAGATAATGTGGGACAGGAAGATGGGAGAGCTGGTGGGGAAATTGGGAAGGCAAGGAAATCAGCGGGACCCGGACTTCCTCAGTCACACACTCTAATATTTGGACTCGGCAACTATAATGGACTTTGAGGCACAACAGAGTAGAACAACATCATCCTTAAGTGTTTCCAGCCTTATAATTCGATGAACCCCATGAAGCATGTAAAGTATGTTATCCTTTTCAAATGAGGAAAGGCCAGGCTTACAGAAATGCTCCTTCATCCTCAGGTTTAAGGCTATCGCTTAGTGGGCCATAATTTTATCCCTGTATTTGAAGAATAGTGTATTTGTCTTTACATTTTAAAAATTACAACTATTAAAAATATTTTTTTAAGATTTTATTTATTTATGAGAAAGAGAGAGACCAAGCAGGGGGGAGGAGCACAGGGAGAGGGACAAGCAGAGTCCCCACTGAGCACTGAGTCTGAAGCAGGGCTCCGTCTCAGGACCCTGAGATCATGACTTGAGCCGAAACTAAGAGTCGAACGCTTAACTGACTGAGCCACTCAGGTGCCCTTAAAAATATCAAATATTATCTTATAGGGTAACTTTTTAATGTTTTTTTTTATTGTGGTAAATAACACATAACATAAAATTTACCATCTTAACCATTTTTAAAGTGTACAGTTTCACACTGCCGTGAAACACACTCCAGCACTTTTTCGTCTTACAAAACTGAAATTCTATACTCATTAAATGACAACTCTGCTCTGTTCCCTGTACCCAGCCGCTGGTAGCTACCGTCATACTTTCTATTTCTATGGATTTCAGTGATTTAGATCCCTCATATAAGTGGAATCATCTAGTCTTTGTCTTTTTGTGACAAGCTATTTTGGTTATTGTGATATCCCTGTTTTTTAAATATTAAATTTAACTTTGACTTTCTGGTTCCTTCTGGTAGATGTAATAAACATGCCATCATCTATAAGGAACTTCTGGCAATCAGGGAGAGAGTGTAGCATGAGAAGAGAGTTGAAGACAGAATCCTTGAGAACCCTGTCCCTTTCAGATGCTGGCAGAAGAAGAAGAAGGAGACTGAGGTATAAGGATCAGTAGGAAAGGAGGAGCCCAGGAGATGCGGGTGTTTCCAAGGGGAAGTAGACAAATGTCAGAGAATGCAGGGGAGCCGAGGAAGAAAGGTGTTAGCAGTAACAGAGCTGTTAGGATTGTTTGCAGTTTCAGGAGAGGACAGAAGCTTGGTAAAAGTGGGTGGAGGAGCGGGAGGTGAGAAGGGAGAGAAATCTGTTGGAGACTACTTGGGGAGTTTAGAGATGAGGAGAGGAAGGAGACTGAGTAGTAACTAGAGGGGAGTGTAGAGCTTTTTTTTTTTTTTTATATTATGTTTTTTTAAGCTAAGAGAGGCTTGAGAATGTTTAGTTGTTGGTTTCAATTGTGGCTACTTAAAAAAATGATCCCAAACTGAATGTCTTAAAACCTCCATTTTATTGTGCCCCAAGATTTTGTGAGTCAAGGATTCAAGAAGCGTTGTCTGGCTGGTCTGGCTTCTACCCACGTGGTGTCAGTGGTGGTGGCGAGGACTGGAGGAGGGTCTACTTCCAGGATGACTGTGTCACCCGCCTGTGTGGTGCCTGGGTACTCCTTAACACCTCCTTCTCCTCTAGGGCCTCTCTGACTGGGTTGGGCTTCTCGCAGGATGGTAGTTTCAGAATAACCACACTCATTACATGGCAACTCACTTTCAAGGCTATTATTTTAAGGGACTCAGATGGAAGCAGCAAGGTTTCTTTTGACCTAGACTTTAAAGCCTGGGGTCAATTCCATTGCTTTCTATTGGTCATACAAGTTGTTAAGACTCATGCATATTCAAGAGAGTGAAGGACTAGACCCCACCTCTTGACTAGGATGGCCTGAGCCTGTAGCGAGGGAAGGACTTCATGGCAGCCATCTTGGAAAGAAGTAGAGGAAGGTGGTTTGAGGTTACTCAGGTACCTGAGGTTACAGGAGTGAATGAGACTTTTGAGATTTGAAACCAAAGATGGGTACACGGAAAAGCCTTGGCAAGAGGAGGAAGATCCTTTTATGACACTATAATCCTTTACAAACCATAAACTCAAAGGTAATGCAAGGACATTTTTCAGTATGCTGCAGTCACTGAGTTCTACCTACTTTTTTCAAGTACCTGGCCCATCCTGAGAGGAAGTTCCAATACTCATGGAGCACTTTTCTAAGGCCGAGGGTACTACACAGGGTCACAGCTGCATACACTAACTGGTCTATTGCCATACATTGATCTTCTAAACGCCCTCATTTCAAATGCTTGCTGAGGACATCCCTGCTTGCTGAAGACATCCCTTGCTATCTTTACCCATCCACCTTCATGCGTGATCAGCTGTAACAATTCCAATAAAACTATCATTCTATCTGTTTGAGAGGAAATACAGCGTATAATCCCTGGAGTTAAGTTAACTACTCCATCTACTAGCTGTGTGATCTCCAGGCGACTTCCTTGGCCTCCTAAAGCATCAGTTTTCCCATCTGTAGAATAGGCACTAATCACCTCAGGAAGCGCAAAGGGTTGTTGTGAGAATAAAATAATTCATGTAATGAGGCACTTAGTAAGCTCTCAGTAGGGGATAAGTATTTTTATTATTAAAACTGTTATCCTCAGATGAGCTCCTCAGTTTCATCTTTGGGTGGGAAACCAAAGTTTGGATTGTGAACATCTAAAAGCATTTGCTAGACAAGCTGGAAATCATTGTGACTCACTCTCCACAAATGGTACACTTTGAACCAGAGTGGAATTTTACCTTGTGTGCCACAAATCTTTACAAGCTTCTCCAAGGCCTAGTTTATAAGGAGAAAGTATCTTGGGCACTTACATAAGGTAATAAAGTTCACTGAATCAGAGGACTAAGAAAGGGACTGTGAGCATCTGTCTAATTTGCTACTACCTAAGCCATCCAGACATGTGAGAATCTGTCTTGGTGCAGACAGCTCCTGGGTCTTACCAGTTCTGTTTCCAGCTCCTCCTCCTCCAGCCAACCCTGCCCTCCTTGGACCCAGCTGGGCTCCTGAAGCCCAGTCTGGCCTGGGTTAGAGCCCTGAGCCTCCTTCTTACTAGGGACCAAAGTTAGCATGTTGGTATTAACAATCTTTTGCCTTATTTGAGAATGAGATACGGTAACAGAGCACTTTGACTAGGATTTTAATAAATACTATAAAAGAAAATCTTTCTTGGGCCAGTTTCAAGAATTCAGGTCATTGTGCTGGTGAGTAATGATTCAGAACTGACTTGATCCCTTTGTTTTGGCTGCCAAATACCCATGGCTGGTCACAACCACCTATGGGTTCTCCAACACCCCCCTTGCCCTTCACAATATTCAGTTTCCTGCAGTTAGAATAATTTCTGCACATGACACTGAGCACTCCCATAGCCCCGTGTTACCCTCCAGAGTCCAGACTAAACATTGCCTGACCTCAAAGTTTCCCTGGTGCCTGCTTTCATCTCTCACCCTTGCCCTGACAGTACAACGGAATTGGGTGAATCCTGGATGTTTTTTGTCCTAACTGTGCACAACAAGGCTTCTCCCTCACATTCTAGAAAGGGTTTCCTCACCAATTCTTCCATTCTCACTCTTCATTCCCCAGAACATCTGACCTTCTTTTTCCAGTGAACTCACTTTCATAAAGATGGAGTTTCTATGTATGCTTGGTTTTCCTTCCTTCCTTCCTTCCTTCCTTCCTTCCTTCCTTCCTTCCTTTCGTCTTTCTGGGAAAAAAAAGGAAAAAACCCTAATTCGAGCTCTTAATCCAAAGTGATTCCCCCCAGACTGTCAGGAAAGGGGACTGAAATGATGCAGGTGAGTGTGGGGGGCTGGGAAGTGGGTAGGTAGCTAGAGGTATAAGTAGCCGCAAGGAGATTGAGGTCAGCAGGACTCTCTGACCTTTTTGAGGACAAGTGTTCGTCTCTGGGTCAGAAGCACCTTGTAGGCCAGGCCCAGGTCTGTTTCCTGTTTTTTTATAATTATTATTTCATTATTGTGCCAGATCCCACAACTGAGGTAAAAATGAAATTAGAAGTCAATATTCATATTTGATCAGTCATCCTAACAAATGAGATGTTTTTACTTTTATTTGTCTTATTATTAGTATGAGTCTGTTCCCCTGCCAACCCTTTCACAATATTTCTCAGCCTTTGTAAAAAAAAAAAAAATTAACCCCCTAAGGAACCTTTTTAGACATTTTTTCCTTAATCGCCCCCACGTGAATGTTTAATATAATAGATGGACTGTAAATTTGTTAGTGTAATGTGTGTATATCTGTGCTTTATATATAAAGAGTGAAATTTTGTTACCCTTCCTCCAAGTAACCAAGCATCACCCCTTGAGGACTATATCACTGCTGTGGAGAATGTATGCCCCAGAATCAAACCAAGACCAGCAAGGAGTTTATTTAGGCGATGAGGAGAATGCTGCTAGAGGAGCGCGAGAGTGAGACAGAGAAGGAAGGAAGCCAGTAGCATGTGATTCAGAGCAAGAGACACTGTGGGCACCTGGGGCGTAAGCTAAGTGGGTTCTCTGGGACCCACGGCGGGACACCCCCCTCCAGGATATCTTGCCCGAGGGACCAGGTATATACCCAGACGCTTTCATCAGTCATTTGTTGAGGTTTGCTCCCAAGAGGATGTTAATTCTCCAGCAATTTTATTTTGTCCCTCGCCTGGGTAGGCTGAGCTGTGGAGGACAGAGAAAGTCCTCAGGCGGAGTTGTGGGTGCTGGTAGCAATCTCCTGTGCTCATTCAGGCCACATAAAATGATGCGTGCTGGACGGCATGGCGGGGGGCACTGATTTTTGTATTTTCTTTTTTAAAGATTTTATTTATTTGACAGAGAGAGAGAGACAGCCAGCGAGAGAGGGAACACAAGCAGGGGGAGTGGGAGAGGAAGAAGCAGGCTCCCAGCGGAGGAGCCTGATGTGGGTCTCAATCCCAGAATCCCGGGATCACGCCCTGAGCCGAAGGCAGACGCTTAATGACTGAGCCACCCAGGCGCCCCTGTACTTTTTTTTAAAATAGACTATTTTTTAGAGTACTTTTAGTTCACAGCAAAATGGAGCAGAAAGTACAGAGAGTTCTCATAGACCTGCTGCCCCAACTCATGCATAACCTCCCTCACTATTAACATCCCCCACCAGAATGGTCCATTTGTTACAACTGGTAAATCTCCACCGACACATCATTATTACCCAGGCCGTAGCTTTCATTCACAGCTGCATGGTTACATACATCATACGTATCAGCTACGGATGGCTCACTCTTGGAGTTGTACACTCTATGGGTTTTGGCAAATGAATAGTGACATGTATCCACCATTATAGTATCATACAGAATAGCTTCACTGCCTTCAAAATCCTGTGCTCTGCCTGTTCAGCCTTCCCTCCCGGCTGTGTTATTTTTACGTTTCCTTCTAGTCTGTGTTACCATGTTATACAATTTTTACATACGTATAATCACAATGGGGATATAATTTTGAACTGTGCTTTTTTTACTGGAAGCATTTTTTCAGGTCGATACCGTCTCCGTAATTGTAACTGTTAAAGACCGCATAATTTTGCTTCCTATGCATACACCATAATTCCCACAACCATTCCCCCACTGTTAAACATTTAGTTTATTTCCATTTTTCCTGCTATTATAAATAAATAAATTGCTAGAAAAACAGAACTGGAAGAGACTCATTAAAAGCAAAGTGTTGATAGTGGTTGTATGTGATAGAATTCTGCGCTTTTTTTTTTTTTGGTTTGCTTATTTTTCTAAAATTGCTTTTATGACAGGAAAATAACAGTTTTCTGTGTTAACCTGGCTAAGCTAAACCTGATTGTTGAGTTGAACACCACGCTGGGTGTTGCGGGGATGGTATTTTGTGGATGTGAGGGATAGCTACATTCAGTTAACTTTACGTGGAGGAGATGATCCTTGATAAGCCGGGCGTAGCTGATGCAATCAGTTGGAAGGCCTTAAAAGCAGAACCGAGGTTGACGTGAGGGAGAAATTCCGCCTTGTTGTACGATGTCAGCAGCTGCCCTCGCTTCCAGCCTGCCGGTCCCGCAGCCTGTCCCGTGGACTTGGGAGTCGCCTACCCAGCTCCCATGGCCACATAAACTAATCCCTTGCAATAAACACTTTATATATATATATATATATATATATATATATATATATATATATACACACACACATATATATATACACATACATACATGTGTTTATATATTACATATACTATATGTTTATATATATTATGTATAATGTTGTTTATGTATAATATTTATTTATATATGATGATTACTTTACATATATACAACCCCCTTTCCCTCTGGTGAAACTTAATGGCCTAATAACCTATTAGTGCCCCACCCCTCCTCCTGAAAAACACGTTGCAAACAACATCTTAAGGCATACAGCTTTTTTCTTCTCATTCTGTCCTTTTTGTCTTCCCAGGATTGAGCTTTCTGGATATGGCATGAACATATTTAACTAACATATACATTCTTTATTATGAACCCCAAACGATTGGTGTACTGAACTCAGGAGCCAAATTAAAGCGTGAGCCAGATGGGTCATTTGATGGAGTGTTGATTAAAAATGGGTCCTGAAAATATCTGGAAATGTATGTTATAAGATGGAGCAAATTTTGTTCACCAGGAGCCCTCTTGGGGAGAGTACTGTGTGTGATTAGAAGGAACGATTTGGTAAGTTGCTTGGGCTGGGGCAATGACACTTCCAAAGAAAATGCTCAAAGAAAATGCTAATGGCCTAAACTGCCCCATTAATTGTAGGACTTTTTTTTTTTTTTCCTGACTGGAGTGTGCCAGTTTGGGACAAGAGCTGAACTGCAAGGGACAAGCAAGGAGAGGCAAACTCTGTTCCAGTGGCCAAATTCCCCCCCAAGGAACCCTTTGCCTCCATTCTAAGAAAATTTGAACAAATATTTAAACAAATGTCTGTTGAATGGGGTGCCAAAATATTAATCAGCTTGAGTTGTCCACTACCTAGGCCCTCCAACCTCAAGTTGGTCCCTGGATTAAGCTTACCAACCAGATGCAGTGTACATGTAATGTCTTCGGACAGTAAGGGGCGAGCATCATGACGTTGTTAGGGTTTGGAACAGAGAGAGTTGCACGGTGCTGGGGATATGAAGAACTTGCCTCCCAGAAGATCGCATGAAAGATGTGGAGTTTCAAGAGCAGTTTTCCATTTATTCAAGCAATATAGTTCAGGTACCAGGCATTATACAAAGTGTGATGGGTATAGAAGCGAGAGAATTATGGACTCTCCTTCCGATGGAGTCTGGGGGAAATATGGACAGGAGTTGCATAGAGATTATGTATATAATTATTTAGTAAAGAGTACAGTGAGGGAAACACATCTGGTGCCGTGAAAACATGTAACAGAGTGAACAGATCTAGACCAGTCAGAGTGGTGGAGGCAGCTTTGTAAAAGCAGAGGGTGTTCTGGGGGGACTGACAGAGGAAGCTGACTTTCCTAAGGTGTACCCGAGTGTCTGAATTAGAGGGGTGTGTGTGTGTGCATGCACGCGCTGGGGGCGAGAAGGAAGAGCAGATGGGAGATAGGTTGAGGAAGCTGGTACTGGTGCCGATTCATCTTGATATTTAGAAAGACCATCTAATTACCTCTTAGCAAAGCAGCAGAGGGAAGGCACAGCAAACATGGCGCTGGTACCGGAAAGCTACCTCCAATGGTTCTTGGTCCTTAGCAGGTGCTCACCAAAGACTAAATGAGGGAAAGATTGCCCAGGTGAGGTACTATGTGCGAGGCACTGTGTTAGGGCGCTTTCTGTAATCTTTCTTAATTTTCCCATGAGGATGTCACTACCCCAGAAGAAAAAGGAGAAAACCTTAGTCTAGAGATTTTAAAGAACTTGCTCAACGTCATCAAACCTAACACAAAAGCGAAGTGTTTGTCACAGCTGCAATGGAGAAGAATGGAATCAGTAGGGATCATTTTGGAAATCGAGTAGAGTTTGAACTGGATTCTTATACTGAATGTTACCCACTCCTGTGATACGTTATAGAATTAATGTTTCTGCAGCTTGTGGATGAGATTTCCATTCCTTTGATCTGAGAACATTCAGAGCAGAGCAAGCAATTAAAAATAAATGGCTGGATGAGACATTTTAAACTTGGCTTTCAGACTTCTACTGACAAGATACCTTCTGTTTCTCTATTATTTGTCTTTTGTTTGCCTTAACCACAGCCCTTACTGGATACTTTGAAAATGGTTTTTGCCCCTAATTTATTTTACATGGAGTAAACTCTATATAGATTTTTCTAATCAAAGAGAGCCTCTGGCTTTTGTCTTATCAGCCCTCCCAAGATCTGGCTAGGGTGGTCAGGGACAGTTAGCATGTGAGCTAGGCTTTGACATTTCTAGTAAGGCCACCTCTCTATATCTGTAGGGCTCTTATTTGTCTGCTATAGACAGTTATCATGGACTCCAGAATCATCCTCAGAGTCTTCCTTTGAGTTAGGAATACCAGTAAGGGTTTTTGATGACGAGTAACACACTGGCTCTGGTTAACTTAAGCAGAGAAAGAATTTGCTAGAAAGAGTTCAGGAAGCTCAGAGAGTCAGCTGCATGCCCATTGAATCAGGCTTAACAAACACGCAGAAACCGAGGTACATAAGAAGGCCAGAGTTAGAGGCAGAATCAAAGGACAGAAAGGGTCTGGCTAAACACCTCTGCTGCCCCACTCCAGGCCCCATCGCCACTCCCACAAGGAGGGATTCCAAACTATCCCTGCATCTTTGAGTCACTTGCTTGAGATCCGAAAGTCCCGGTGGAATTCTGCTGACCCTCGTGGGCCAAGCTTAGGTCAAGTGTCCGTGCTCCAGCTGCTGCAGCTCAGAGAATAAGCAAATGTACTTTTCGGATTTCCATAGTAGGAGGCATGGCTGGGGTTAAGGGGAGGCACAAAATTGAAGGAGGCACTCACTTTAGGCATGTCTCATTTTCAAACAATTAACAGTTTTCATAAAGAATAAATTTTGATTTTGAAGAACTTCAAATTCAGTAAAATATTTCATGTATGACCTGAAATTTGCACATAAACCAAAAATATTACATCAAACAGTTTGCAATCTGTTTCACTGTCTTGAGTTTTATTTTATTTTATTTTATTTTATTTTATTTTATTTTATTTTATTTTATTTTATTTTATTGTTTCATTGTCTCCAGTGTTAAGTACAGATGAAAACTCCTTGTGGTCAAATAGGCTTGAAATAATGCATGTCCTGTTTCTTCATCTAGACAATGGCTGTGTTATCATTGCTTATTCTGAACCTGCTTAAATGCAGGAATGTCTGTATAACAGGGTCGGAGACACAAAATGTGCAAAAGGGAGCTTGGATAATTCCAGGCTGTCACAAACTTACTTTCAAAAGGAACACCTGCAGCTGAGTCCACCTGTGTCCAGGGCAACAACAGATAAGCAGTTGTTTAGAGCTCATCGGCAGAAGTATTTTATCACTGATACTGTTTAAATTGTCAGCATGGGTGATAAGAAGCAGCAGTTTTATTGATTTGGCAATTTTGTTATTGTTTTTAAATTCTCCGCAGCAGTGTGTCCTCTTATTGCCTGTACCCCCTGTCCCATCTCCCCACCATCGTCCGCCTCTGAGCGGAGCATACGCGGGAAGCTGGTAATAGACATTAACTCCTGGGAGGAACCCGGGTCCAGCGGAGGCCAGGAGACCTGGTGTGTAGCAGCTTCCTCTTGCCGATCCAAAGACAAAGATAAAGCAAGATGGCTTCTGAGGGTTGTCTTCGTTCCAGCCCTTTCTTACGCCAAAGCCCAGTGTTCATGAACCAGCTGGCAGCTTGTGAGCCCAGGGCTGTGTGGCCCAGCGAGCTGCCCCCAGCTCAGGACTGGCCAGCTGCCTCAGACGTGAGTGCCTCCGGCCGTGCTGGCAGCAGGGACAGGCGAATCGTCCGTTCGGTTCACAGGCATTGCCACTGTGAGAAAGAGAAGAAAAAGTACACAGTCTGCCCATGATGCGTCCTCATCTCTGAAAGATGGGACGCTGCTGATTAAAATCAGATTCCTATCCTAAAAGCACATCTTCCGCTAATTAGGCACATTAGCTTTGTGCAAGGCTGGGTGTAAAATAACTTCATTGTCACTCACTTCAGAAGACAAGGCTGACGAGGGCAAGAGGATGTGCCCCACATAACCAGCGCTGTTGTTCGGGTCCTGAGGAAGGGATTCCCAGTGCAAGACAGTGGGATTTTCACAGCCGGGCTCACCTCCAAAACATCATTTTATAAATAGTGTTCTTGTGTTTTTTTCTTTTCAGCTTCATTAGAAAATATAAGGGATGCCTAACCCTACCCCTAACCCCTGGACGAATAGACGTAACGAATTCCCAGACGCACAGACTTGGCAGTGACTGCTTCACCCCTGAAAGGTTGCTTTGCGCTAAGCGCTTCTGACACTAATGTTCATGCTTAAGCAAACACATTACTTAGCGAGAAGAATGGCTCTGTCAGCCTGCCCCGGCTGCTCGGCACCATGGGAGCCGCAGCTGCGCTAGGTCTCATTCAGACGGGCACACGGACACAGCCCCGTAGACGCACACGGAGACCCTCGGATTTGCACCCTCTTGCTTACACACCACACACAATCAGCGTCAAACAGCGGACTTCAAGCAGTTCCTAAGGAGCAAAAGAAACCTTCACTCGTTATTAACAAGCCTGACATGTCTGCAGATATTAATAAGCCTGAAATACTTGCAGTATTATCTCTGGATTCTCTGCCATGCTTTTGTCTTCCCTTTGTTTCTTTTTGCTTTACGTGAAAATCTTCACGTTTGTGAAAATCGGCCTGTTGGAGAAGCAAATGATTTGTAAAGAGAGCTATATTTGGGACCATTTCTTAATCTTTTCCACTGGAGCTGGTTCGTTGGAGTGTCTGTGTTCACATTAGCATTTCTGTCTGGGGCTATGAATTATGCTGTCAAAGGAGTTTCAAACTGGGTTTGTTACCTGGATACCCACAAATATGCTTGGTCTGTTTGTATAAATCTGAAAAACCTTCCTTGTCCTTAGGAAACCAGGCCACTCTGCATATTAGGAGGGGGGCCGTGAATCCAAGCTCCCGTTGGTGCTCCAGGCCGTTAGGGAAACGGTGCCTGGATAAATAGCTATAGAAGGGAGCCCAGAGTCCATTCTTGACTGGGGTGGTTGTATTCCATTCACAAGGAGGTAGCCTTCCCGGTGGCCGGAGACGCAGAGTGGAGCGTGCCGTTAGACGTCCTAAAGGCGAGCTTAAGACCAAGTCACGTCTGGCTAGCATCATAGCAGAGACTAGTAAAGAGCTCCTTCGCACGGTGCACTCTGCCACGGGACAGTCCAGCTTGAAGCATCAGCTGGAAGGGACCAGGGGAGGCAAGGGCAAGGCAGGCCCTGGAGGGATGACAGAGTCCTGTGGCTAAAATCCTGGACCACGTGCGCACGGCAAGAGCCCACCGGGAGATTTGCTGAGAGACGGGGCAGCCTGTTCTTCTGAGGCATTTGATTCCGACAGTGCGTCATTCTCACTCCTTTCATAGCCCACTTGCCCCAGCCCACGGCCCAACCCCCGCAAGCCGTCTGTGAATGAGGGTGATCCGGCCAAGCGCAGACGTCTGGAGGCACCACGCCCACAGCACGCTCATGAAGGAAATGCCTCCGCG
Source organism: Ursus americanus (assembly GCF_024610735.1). Lineage (NCBI taxonomy): Eukaryota > Metazoa > Chordata > Mammalia > Carnivora > Ursidae > Ursus > Ursus americanus. Next base: position 8,820,852 of record NC_142152.1, on the reverse strand, counting down.
CCTTCCGGTCCGCAGTCGCCCTCCCCAGATGGCTGTTGTCGATTTCCATCACCCAGACCCCTCTGCGCCTAGCCCGCCGGGATTGGCTCTCCCTAAAGGCAGGGGAAGCAAGGCTGCCCGGGCCAGCTGCCTGCGTGTCGTTTCTTTGCTGCTCGTGCTGGGCAGATGTTCACTGCCATCACCCCTGCTGGTTCATCTCCCACCACTGTCGTGGTAGCGTGGTGTAACCTACTTCATGGCGCCTCCAGCGTGGCCCAGGGTCCACTTACAGGGGAATCATTTGAGGGGTATGTTTAAAATGCAGGTTCAGGATCTCTGGATGTGAGGCCCCCAGATGCGTTTTTCAGCAGGTACCACAAGCATTCTCATGCACGCTAAAATTTGAGAGTCCCTGGAGTTCTTTGGCCACTGGCCCTATGTATTTCTATTTGATTTTATTTGGTCCTCAGGAGAATGGCCTAGAAGTTAATCACTCATCAGTTCATGTACCACCGTCATCATCCATCTGCCCTCCTTAACTGAGGTATAGGGGACATACAAAAACCTGCACTTGTTTAAAGTTGACAGTTTGATAACTTTTGACACACACGCGTGCGCACACACACACACACACACACACACACACACACACACACACAATCTGTGAAACTATCTCCACAATCAAGATAAGCATTTCTCATCCCCACTTCTTCCTCCACCGTAGATACTAACTTGAACTTCTGTGATTCTTTCCAATCTACCTCCACTGTTCCATGTATTCTTAAAAATACATTATATGGTGCCATTTTGTGTGAGTGTTCTTACTTCACAAATACAGTTCTGTGCTGTGGAACTCATTCTGGTTCTTACCTATTTTATTCATCATTGAGCTTTGGTGACCCAACCATGTGGCTGATACAGAAATCTCTTTTACTACTTCTGGCTAGCCTAGTGGGCCATATTGTTTCTATTTTTGCTTAGCCAAACCATTGCTTTATTAATAAACACCAGGTTTCCTCCAAGTTCTTGTTCACACACACACACACACACACACACACACACACCCCATTTATGTGCTTCCTTACAATCTACAGGTGAGAGTTGCATTGGGCATGTACTCAGTGCTAAGATGGTGTCCTTCATTTCTCTCAGGACTGACTGCTCTGACCAGCAGCCCCAACTGCTCACACTCACTAGCTGTCCATCTTTGCTGTCCTTGATGTTATCTAACTTCCCATGAGGTGATCTCTCCTTGATGTTTTAATTTGCATTTCTGGTTGCTCATGATGTTAAGTATCTCTTCATACATTTGTTGGCCATTTAGAGGTTTCCCCTTCTATGAATTGTTTATTCATATATTTTGCAAATTTTTTTTCTGTTGTTTTCCCCATCCATTTCTTACTGTTTTGCAGAATTTCCTACATATAGATTTTTTTGGTTTGGGATGTTAATGACATCTCCTTCCACTCTACTGTCTACCTGTTGACTTTGTGGCATTTTTGTTAGAATAAATCTTTAATTTTGTTTTATAGACAAATCTATCAATTTTTCTCCTGCTTATGGTTTGAACATCTGGGGCTTTCTTTCTCTTTCTTTCTTTCAAATAGATTTTTATTTATTTATTTGTCAGAGAGAGAACGTGAGCAGGGAAAGTGGCAGGCAGAGGGGGGGAATGCAGGGAGAGGGAAAAGCAGGCTCTTTGCTGAGCAAGGAGCCCAACACGGGACTCGAACCCAGGACCCTGAGATCATGACCTGAGCCGAAGGCAGCCACTTAACTGACTGAACCACCCAGGCATCCCAGTTTGGGGCTTTCTTTAAGTTATGGTCTCTGCTAAAAGTTACAGAGATAGTCACCCATATTCTCTCCTATTAATATACAATTTTATGTTTAACATTTAGGCCTTCAATACATTTGGGGTTTCTTTTTAGATCATCTGAAGTGGGACTGAATGTAGTTAATTTTCCCAACACTCTCTACTAATTGATCTATTGATCCCTCAGTGATTTTGCAATGCTCCCCTCTTATTATACACCGAGTTCCCAACCACAGCCATGTCTATCTCTGGGCTCTCAATTCTGTTGCATTGGTCACCTTGCCCTCCCCCGTCCTTTTTTATTGTGGCATTGTGATATGCCTTAATATCTTGTAAGGCAATCTCTTTTTTGCTTATTTTTAAAAATTAGCTGTGTGTGAGATGTTTATTCTTCTATATACATTTAAAATTTGGTTTCTCAAAATTTCAAAAGTTGGACAGTGGGGCATTTTACTGGAATTACATTGGCTCTGTAGTTTAATTTGGGAAGTGATATCCTTCAAACATTGTTTCATATAATTGATGTATCACTCCTTTTATTCAGGTCTTTGTTTACATCCATTACTGGAATTCAAACTTTCTCCAAAAAGAAAAAAAGAGCCTCCTACATTTTTGTTAGATTATTTCCTAGATAATCAAGACATTTAAATTTTCCATTCCTAATTCCTCTTGATCTTCCACTGGCTGACTTGGACTTTTCCTCCACCCTAGTCTTGTTTTCCCCTTTGGTTTTTATAGCCTCTTTGTTTCTCTTTGCTTTCCTGGCCTTGGCCTCTTCAGTTCTGCCTCCCTTTCCCTTGACCTCTAGCTACCTGGTCATCAGATGTGACCATTTAGATATTCTTTGCTCAGGGGGCTTTAGAGGTGTTCCCTAAAGCCTTATCTGACCTGTAGCCTGTGATGTTAATGACAATTCTATTTGAGAATAGATACAATTCTACAGCTTATATGGGGGCAGAAACAGGACCACTCATTTGCTTATGCTTAACATTCATATACCCAGCTTTAGGTCATAGAATTCACATGAGTTTGAGTCACAGTTTGAGAAAAAAATATTGGCTCCTACAGTATAAAATTCAAATAATAGTAGCCTGAATAATAAAGACATTTATGATCTCACATAAAAGTTTGAAGTGGTGGGGCGCCTGGGTGGCTCAGTTGGTTAAGTGTCTGCCTTCAGCTCGAGTCATGATCCCAGGGTCCTGGGAGCAAGCCCCACATTGGGCTCCCTGCTCAACGGGGAGCCTGTTTCTCCCTCTCCCTCTGCCTACCACTCTGCCAACTTATGCTCGCTCTCCTTCCGTCAAATAAATTAAAAAGAAAAAATAAAAAAGAAGAAGTTTGGAGGTAGTTCCAAGGTTGGCACAGAAGTTCAATGAGGTCATTTTGGCATTTCTTCAGGCCTTTCCCCCATGGTTGCGAGACAGTTGCTGTTCTAAACATGATGTACTGGCCCTGCCGCATTAGGAAGTGAGGGGCTGGGGGCAGCGATGGCTAAAGAGAGCTCTCTTCATATTTTTCTTTCTTTCCATCGAGGACAGACATCTTTCCCAGAAGCCTTCTAGATATCTCTTATCAGCCCATTAGCCAGAACAACATGGCACACCTATTTTGATCCATTGCTGGTACAAGGGAATGGGATTGTATGATTGATTAAGATCAATTCATGATTTAGTCCTTGGGCTGGTCATTTTGCCAACTAAACAAAATCCATATTCTTTTTTTTTTTTTAAGATTTTATTTATTTATCAGAGAGAGAGAGAGAGAAAACAAGCAGGGGGAGTGGCAGGCAGAAGGAGAAGCAGGCTCCCTGCTGAGCAACTAACCCGATGTAGGACTCGATTCCAGGACCCTGGGATCATGACCTGAGCCAAAGGCAGATGCTTAGCTGACTGAGTCACCTAGGCATCCCCAAAATCCATTTTCTGATAGCAAAGAACATGTGGAGAATAGCTATTGGGTAGAAAACTAACAAACGTTCCTGGTGTGGATGGGCAAAGATTTGAGGCAAGATTATCTATGTTCTTCAATCTTAGGGCATTTCATTGCAGCTGAGTTAGTGTGAGTATATCAAATCAACCTTATGGGGAAAGTGCTATTATTGACTCCTTTCTGTAGACAAGGGAATTGAGACTCAAATAAGATAAGTAAATTATCCAAGGTCATTTAGTTAACAAATGGCTTTTGAACTTGAGCCTAATGTGACTTCAAAACCTCTAGGCTTTTAAGCACTTACAAGATACTACTTAATAAGATGGTAAGTACAGTAAGAAGTACAGATAAACTTTCAGGATTATGTTGAGGAGGAAAAGATGGCTTTTTTCAAAATGGAGGACTGAAGAGAGCTTCATCGAAGACGTACCAGTTGATTCCATCTTTTCATCCATGTTGTCTGTCTTTCCTTATTAACAAACAATGGTGGGAAATTGTCAGTCCCTCTCAGCTACTTCAACCTCTGGATCACCTGTCTGTTTCCATGGTCTTTTTCCCCTTGGTTTTTCAGTCATGTGAACCTGTCCCTTGGTGTACCTAGTAAATTTTAATTGAACGCTGAACATTGTGTATACTAAGATGTCAGATGATATATTCTTTTAGAGAGGGTTTACCATCCCCCTGCTGTAACTGACAGAATGGTGTTTGGTCATGTTCTGGTGATTTGCTGAGTCAGGGTTGAATTATAGCTCTGGCATATCTCAATCTTCCACTGGTTCATCTCTGACCTGGGCTTCCAACAAAAAGCCTATTGTATTCTACAAGGCCCCTCCCACAGGGTACTAAACTCTAATCTTAGTCTTACAAGACTGCTGAAAAACTTCCGCTCTGCTTTTCAGAGGCAGGATTTCCCCTTGCATTTTAAAACCCCTGCTCTAAACAGCCCCAGTATTTGGCAAAAGTTCTCAAGAGGAAAATAGGCTGTGTGCTTGAGCCCCTCCCAAGTCCTTCACCGAAACTCCACGGGTTTCTCTCCCTCCTTAGCAGCCCTCTGCCAGGCTTTGCACTGCATCTTGCCCCGGCATTCTCAGCAGGCTGCAAATGCTCTGAGAACTTAAAAGTCCTTCCCCTTCCAATGCCTTCACGTTTCCAGTTTTCCTTGCCTCAGCAGCTCTCAGCTCCCTTCAAAGGATAATTTCTGTGTTTTATTTGGCTTTTCTAATTATTCTGTTGGGAACGCTGGTCTGCTGACTGCAATTCCCTCCAACCAGAAAGAGAAGCAATTGAGGTGGAAAGGGTGGATGGATTTGAATATGGGAAGTAAACTGCTCTAAAAAGCAGCTATGAGCTCCCCGTCACAAAATCCATTGGTTTTTTTCCTCATCCTCAACCTCGTTGATCTTTCTGTATTACTTGGCTCCTCCTCAGAGACTCTCCATTCTCCACTGTTAATCCTCCTTTCCTTCCCCCACAGTTTCTCCTCTAGGTCCTCCTTCACACTTTCTTGTCTTGGTGTGATACAAGGTTCGGCATCCATCGCTCTTCTTTCTCTACACGTTCTTCCTTGTAAAGCAACATTCTCTGGGCTTCAGCGGCCACCTCGGTGTGGCTAACCCCTGATTCTGTGCTAAGAGCCCTGCCCTGTCTCTGAAACTCCAATCTTACCTTCGTAGCCACTCACCTGTGCCCACCTAGTGTGGGGTGGAAGAGGAACAATTTGCAGTTTCTTCTTAAAGGCGAAGAAGAGGTACAAACACTCCTAAAATTCAGGGTAATATCTGTCTGGGAAAGCAGAAGTGCTGGCGGAAGGAACGTGAGAGAGGTTTAGAGCAGGATCTGGCTTGCAGAATATAACTTTAAAAAACATACTCAATGTTTTTAGAGCAGTTTCAGATTCATAGCAAAATTGAGAAGGCACAGAGATTTCCCAAATGCCCTCTGCCCCCACTCATGCACAGCCATTATCAACACCCCCACCAGCGTGCTACGTTTGTTGTAATCGGTGAGCCTACACTGACACATCAAAATCACACAAAGTCCATAGTTTATGTTAGGATTCATTCTTGGTGCACATTCTGTGAGTTTGGACAAATGTAATGGCATGTATCCATCATTATCGTATTACACAAAGTATTTTCACTACCCTAAAAATCCTCGGTCCTTCTCTTGTGTATCCTTCCCCACCATCATTCCTTGGCAGCGACTATCTTCATGGTTTTGCCTTTCCAGAATGTCATACAGTTAGACTCATACAGTATGCAGCCCCTTCAGATTGGCTTATTTCCCTTAGTAATATGCATTTAAGTTTCCTCCACATCTCCTTATGGCTTGATAGCTCATTCCTTTTTAGCACTGAATAACATTCCACCGTCCAGATGTACCAGAGTTTATCCCTTCACCTACTGGAAGGTATCTTGGTGGCTTCCAAGTTTTGGCAATTATGAATAAAACTGCTATAAATATCTGTTGTACAGGTTTTTACGTGGATATAAAATTTCAACTCCTTTGGGAAAATACTAATGAGAACAATCACTGGATGATAAGAGTATGTTTAGTTTTCTAAGAAAGCACCAAACTGACTTCCAAAGTGGCTTTACAATTTTGCACTCCACCCACAATGTCTGAGAGTTCCTATTGCTCCACGTCCTTGTCAGCATTTGGTGTTGTCGGTGTTCCAGGTTTTGGCCATTCGAGTAGGCGTGCAGTGGTATCTCCACCTGTTGTTGTTTTATTTTTTTGTTTAATTTGCATTTCCCCGATGACATATGATGCCGAGCATCTTTTCATGTACTTATTTCCTCTCTGTATATCTCCTTCGGTGAAGTATCTGTTAAGGTATTTGGCCCATTTGAAAAATCAGATTGTTTTCTTATTGTTGAGATTAAAACTTATACTCTTTTTTATTTGATTTGATTTATTTGCGAGAGAGCACAAGTGGAGGGGGGCAGAGGGAGAGGGAGAGAGTGAATCAAGCAGATTCCCTGCTAAGCACAGAACCTGATTCAGGGACTCGCTTCCAGGACCCTGAGATCATGACCTGAGCTGAAGTCAGATGCTTAACCGACTGAGCCATCCAGGTGCCCCTAAAACTTCAACTCTTAAAGAGTTCTTTGTGGATTTTGGCTAATAGTCCTTTATTAGATGTGTTTTTTGCAAATATTTTTTCCTGTCTGTGGCTTGTCTTTCATTCTCTTGACATTATCTTTCACAAAACAGAAGTTTTAATTTTAGTGCACTACAGTTTATCAATTATTTCTTTCAGGGATTGTGCCTTTGATGTTGTATCTAAAATGTCATTGTTATACCCAAGATCATTTAGTTTGAATTGTACACTTAGGTCCATAATGCCTTTTGAGTTAATTTTTGTGAAGGGTGTTAAGATCTGTGTCTGGATCCATTTTTTGCATATTGCTGTCCAGTTGTTTCAGCATCATCTACTGAAAAGACTATTTTTGATCCATTACTTTGATCCTTTGTTCCTTTGTCAAAGATGAGTTGGCTAGATTTATGTAGGCCTATTCCTGGGCCCTCTGTTCTGTTTCACTGATCTATTTGTCTGTTCTTTCACCAGTGCCACACAGTTTTGACCACTGTAGCTTTATAGTAAGTCTTGAAGTTGGGTAGTGTCAGTCCTCCAATTTTGTTTTTGTCCTCAGTATGGTGCTAGATATTCTGGGTCTTTTTCTTTCCACATAAACTTTAGAATCAGTTTGTCAATATCCAAAAAAATCACTTGCTGGGATTTTGATTGGGATTGTGTTGAAGCTATCGATCCAGTGGGAAGACCTGACATCTTGACAATATCAAGCCTTCCTGTCCACGAACGGGGCCTAGTTCTCCACTTATTTAGTTCTTTGATTTTGTACGTCAGAGTTTAATGGTTTTCCTCATATAGATCTTGTACATATTCTGTTAAATTTATACCAAGCATTTAATTTGGGGGGTGTTAATGTTAACATCATGGTTTTTAACATTTCAAATCCGCTTGTTTTTTTGCTGGTACATAGGAAATTGACTTTTGCACATTAACCTTGTATCCTGCAACCTTATTATAATCACTGACGAGTTTCAGAAATTTTTTTGTCAATCCTTTTAGATTTTCTACATGGATGATAATGTCATCTGTGAACAGAGACAGTTTTATTTCTTCCTTCCCAATCTGTGTACCTTTTATTTCCCTTTCTTGTCTTATGCATTAGGTAGGCCTCCCAGTATGGTGTTGAAAAGGAGTAACGAGAGGGGACACTCTTGCCTTTTTCCTGATCTATAGTTGGAAAATATTTAGTTTCTCATCATTAAATATGATGTTAGTTGTAGGATTTTTGTAGATATTTTTTTTATCAAGTTGAGGAAGTTTCTCCCTATTTCTGGGACTTTCATTATGACGGAATATAACATTTTATTTTTTTAATTTTTTTTATTTATTTATTTTTTTTAAAGATTTATTTATTTATTTATTTGACAGAGATAGAGACAGCCAGTGAGAGAGGGAACACAAGCAGGGGGAGTGGGAGAGGAAGAAGCAGGCTCATAATGGAGGAGCCTGATGTGGGACTCGACCCCAGAACGCTGGGATCACGCCCTGAGCTGAAGGCAGACGCTTAACCGCTGTGCCACCCAGGCGCCCCCGGAATATAACATTTTAAAGCAAAGGAGAGAAGTAAGGGAAAGAAAATGATGAAAATGTGTTTTCTCAGTAGTTGTAAGAGACTGATATGAAATCATTATAAAGATTTTGAAGACAGTTGTTACAAGGTAAAAAGTTTTATTATAAATTATAATATGTGAATATATTGAAAATATAAATATTAAAAGGTAGTACTTCAAAGCAATAGAGAAAAGAAAGATTATCTAATAAGTAGTTTTGAATAACTGGTCAGCCATCTGGAAAAAATAAAATTGTATAGAAACCTTAAACTTTAGACCAGGATAAATTTCAGATAGATTAAACATTTAAAAGTTAAAAATAAACCATAAATGTAGAAAAAATAAGACATAGGATTTTTTTTTATTACAATCTTAGACTGGGAAAGTATGACAGAAAACACAGAAGCCATAAAATAAAATGGCTTCTAAAATGCCAACTATAAAGTTAAAAGACAGACACCAACGGGGAAATACATGCAACTAAAACCACAGATAAACTGCTAATTGCTTCACTGTATAAAAATCTCTTACAAATCAGTAAAAAAAAGATCAATAACATACTAGACAAAACCCTAAGGCTATTAATAGTTTCTAGGACAGAAATACAAATTGCCTTTAAATATATGAAAATATTCTCAATCTCACTCATAATAAGAGAAATACAAATTAAAACTGTACTGAGATACCATTATTCGCCTATCACATGAACAAAAGTTAAAAAAAAAAAAAGTCGGTTCCATACTACATTAGCAAAGGTATGAAGAAACGTGCACTTTCTACACTACCGGGAGGCCTTTAAATTGATACAATCTCTATGAGGGAAAATTAAGCAATTTCTGTCAAAATTACAAATGCTCGTATCCTTATATCCCACATTTCCCTTTCTGAGACTTTATTCTTTTTTTTTTTTTTTTTTTTTTTTTAAAGATTTTATTTATTTATTTGACAGAGATAGACAGCCAGTGAGAGAGGGAACACAGCAGGGGAGTGGGAGAGGAAGAAGCAGGCTCCCAGCGGAGGAGCCTGACGTGGGACTCGATCCCGGCACGCCGGGACCACGCCCTGAGCCGAAGGCAGACGCTTTAACGACTGCGCTACCCAGGCGCCCCTCTGAGACTTTATTCTTGATATAAATTGGCGGATATGTCAAATAATATATTAGTTGCAGCCTTGTGTGTAATGGCAAAATTCAGACAATAAATACCAAGAGGGGAACTGGTTAAATAAGATATTCTTTATTCGTACAACAGAGTATAACGCAATGCATCTGTAACAAAGAATGAGGTAGGTCTGTATGTACGGATACGAATATCCTCAAGATAGGAAGTAAAAGCGGTAAGTGCTGAACGGTGTGTGTGGTACGCTACCCTTCGGGTAAACATTTTCACCAACGAATACATGTGTGTTCTTCTATGTTTGAATATATACAAAATAACTCTGGAATGGTCTCTAAGAAACTAGAACTTGTTTTTCCCCAGGACAGGAACTGGATAGCCATGGGTGGGAGGGAGATTTCTCACTGTGTATTTTTTGGTATCTTTTGAATATTAGACCAGATAGACCAGATTTCCTATTGAAAAAGAAATTAAACTAAAATATATCTTTAGGAAACTACACATACGTTTAAAACATCAGTGATCTTAGAAGGTTGTTTGCTAGAGAATGGATTTCCATGAGGTGGGAGGGGTGAGAGAGCCTGGACGGCTTTTCAAGACTATAGCCTGAAAATCTTCTCAATAGAGAAAAGAAAACACAAGCTTAGCACAGCTCTTCTGAGATGATCAGTTTGCTCCCTTGCCTTGGCTATAAAAAGCTTTTCTCCTTGGCGGGGCTCTCAGAGCCACACTTGTCCTGCATCTCAGCAGCCTGCTCTTGCTGGCATCTGACCTCAGTGACCTGTACAGAGCCAACCAGGGCGAGAGTGGCACTTCGGAGACATGTCTGAAACTTCTCTTCAAAAGGTCAATGCTCGCTACGCTGCTTCTATGGAATGCATGTGTGTATTTGCGTGCTCACTATTTAACACGTCTGTAACATTGAGAGATGCGTTCTTTCTGTGGGGAGTTTTCTAAAGACCTGTCAGTTGACAGCAAGGGCTCCTCCACATTTAACAAGTGCTCTGAAAACTTCTCATTTTCTTCCAAGTTAGATTCTGAAGATCTAGGACAAAAAGATCCTTTTATTAATTCTGCTTTTGCTGACCTTGATAGACCCTCACTGTAACCACCTTCATCCAGCATGATTTTAGGGGAATATGTCTTGGTTCTAGTCTCACTTCTCCATTAACTAGCTCTCACTCAGATCTTGGTTCCAGCCTCAGCTCTGCACTGCTAGCAGTGCTAACCATAAACAAGTCAGCTAATATTTCTAGCACTCACCTGTGAAACTAGGGCCTTTTCGTAGAAGGTCTTCAGGTCTTTCGACATCTGAAATTCTCTGACCTAGGGGGGAAATTCCCTCCTTTACCCCAACTCCAAAGTAAGTAAGTAGACTTGTTCCTTCTATTAGAAATAGCAGCCATTATTCTAAAAGCTTGAGGGGTCTAGGAAATAAGAACTTTCAATCTAGATGGTTAAAATAATAGGTCTAAAAGACTAACATTTATTTATTTGAGAGAGAGAGTGAGGGAGGGAGGGAGAGAGAGCGTGAGTAAGGGAGGGGGGCAGAGGGAGAAGCAGACTGCTTGCTGAGCAGGGAGCTCAATGTGGGGCTTGATCCCGGGACTCCAGGACCATGACCTGAGCTGAAGGCAGATGTCTAAGCATGATCCAAAAGTAAGAAGCAAAAGGAAATTATTGACACATTAGCCACTTAATGCAAAACAAAACTTCTATTTGTCTAAACTACACAAAGTTATGAGAAACTGAGAAAAGAATTCACAACATATATGACAGAAAAGGGTTGATATTTTTGGATTATGACAAACTCTTAGAAACCAATGGAAAAAAAAATCCATTAGAAAAATATAGTCGAAACATGGTCAGGCAAGTTACACAAAAGGAGAAATGCAAATGGCCAATAAACATGAAAAATATTTTACCTCACTAGTAATAAATGAAATGCCAATTAAAAGAAAAATGAAAATACCTTTTAACCTATAAAACTGGAAAATTTTGAAAAGAGTTATAATAACTAGTGTTGATGAGGGCTTGAGAGAGTAGGTACATTTATGCACTTTAAAGGGAATGTAAATTGGTTCAAACTTTCTGGAGGGCAATTTGGCAAATTGATGTAGCATTTTAAAATGTGCATACTGACATTTAAACGTTCACATTTAAGAACTTATCCTAAGGAAATAACAGGATAAATGCACAAAAAATGCCTGTACCAGAACATTATTTTTTCTTTTTTAAAGATTTATTTATTTATTTATTTATTTATTTATTTATTTATTTTAGAGAGAGAGAGAAAGAGAGAGAGTGTCTGAGCAGGGGGCGGGACAGAGGGAGAGGGAGAGAGGAAGCAGGCTCCCCACAGAGCAGAGAGCCCCACCAGGGGATCACAACCTGAGCCGAAACCAAGAGTAGGACGCTCAACCAACTAAGCCACCCAGGCACCCCTACAAGAACATTCCTCAGTGTGTCATTTACAAAAACAAAAAGTTGGCAGACCTAAATATCTGTCGAGAGAGGAAGAGAAAGCTATGCAATATTTTAAAAAATATGGACAGAAATGTCCTCAACATATTAAGTGAAACTGAAGATTATATAATGAAATATATAGTATGCTCACATATACCTATATTTTTTGCATGTTTGTATTAAAAATAAAATCGGGAACACCAAATGTTAATAACTATCTCTGAATATTTTGGATAATAGATCATCTTTACTTTCTTATGTATGCTTACCTGTGTTTTCTAATTATTCAGAAATAACGAGTATTTATTTTTATCATAAAGAGAAGCAATGAAGCTGTGACACTTTTTCCAAAACTCAAGTATGACCCTTAGAGACGAAAAGAAAACCATCATAGATGAGTGATGTGTGTATTTCCATGACATGGCTTTTGTTACCATAGCAAAGTGCACAGAGCAGCGACGTCCAAGACTAAACAACTGTGTGTCTGTCAACTGTCTCAGCAAGATCTGCTTCCTCTATTGCAGATGGAAAGCTAAATTTTCCAGTGAACGTCCCACAAAGTTGTCGCTTCACCAGGTGGGCTCCAGCAATAATATTTTGAACAAGGTTTGTCATGTGAATGGTCTTTGGTTTCCATTTTCCATACAGAACAGACGTCCAAGACAGAGCAACCTACAGTTCCTTCTGTCTGCCCGTCCCACCCTCTCTGTCTGTCCCACCCTCTTTCTCTGCCCCATCCCTATTCTCATTCCCTCCACTTCTTCCTTGACCTTTCTTTCTCTCTTCTTCCTTCTTTTTCTCTTTTCTTCCTCTCCTTGCCTTCCCCCTGGTTCTTTTTCCAGCCATTGCCTCCCCCAGACATTGCCTGAGAGCTTCCCAGACACCAAGCACGGGGCTGGATGCTGCACGCAGCTTCGGAAGCATCGTGGGGGCGAGGGAGCGAGCGTGTGCTCCAGGTCCCTGCAGCTGATGGCAATTCCAAGGCAAAATGGTAATTGCAGGATTTTTCGACTTACTCCACTTATTGGTGAAAAACTGGGATTGATACTGTGATTATATTTTTAAATATAAAAAACAGTGAAACAATACCTTTCAAAACAACACTTTATAAGCCTGTTTCAAAACATTAAGCAAATGTGTAAGTCATTAAAGATGTGAGCATTAAATAGACAGTATTAAGTTATCACAAGTGACCCAATTAACAATATAACATTAAAAATAAGCAGTCATAAAATGAAAATTTAAATTTGAAAAAATTATATTTGAAATATCATACTCCTGTTATTTGATTTTAAAAGGGAGTGCAATTTTAAAAACGAAGTGCTTCAGTGGTGTCCCTGTTGAATTGCCAGTGTACTTTTATGCCAAATTTCCCAAGTGTTAAAAATAACTCTACGATACTGAGGACCGATTATAGATTAGCTTTAAATTATTTTCTTCTGGCTCAAATTATAGGATTTCCTGCTTTGCAACCAAGGATTTCTGGGACCTCTTAAGAGTTTTTTGGTGTGTGTGTGTGTGTACAAGTGTATGATAGTGTGTATAAGGTGTGTGTGGGTCTATGTGTGCGTATGTGTGTTGTGCGGAATATATGTGGGTGAGTATGTATGTGTGTGTGTGCAAATTGTGCATGAGGTCTTTGTGCGTGTATGTGGTGTGTGTGGTGTGTGAACAACTGTGTGAGGTGTCCACGCCCGGGTGAGGTATACGGTATGTGTGTATGTGGTGTGTGGGCATCTGGGGTGGGGAGCTGGCAGAGACTAGCCAAATTCCCTCACTCTGCAGTTTGACTCTGAATATGGATCTTTCTCGACCTAATCTTGGCGGGCTGTAGTCAGAAGGTCATGTTTGGTGCCTTGTTTATTCATGCAGGGACACGCTGCCCCAAAACCACAGGTAGTTTGGGAAGCCGGACTGATAGAAAGTGTCAACCCCAAGTCACCCCTGCAGCTACCAGGTCAGGGGAGGGCTAGACACTTGCCTTACCAGGAAGAAACCTCAAAGAGATTCTGAGCAGCCCCAAGGGTGGGGAGGTCAGGGAGCCAGGGCTGGAAGCTGCCTCAGAGGGGGTCCAGGCCCGTGTTTGTCAACCTGAGGATTTCACATTTTAGGGGGTAGTAAAATCAGTCGAGTAGATTGCAAAACTCTTTTTTGAAAGGTAGAAGAGAAAAGTGGGCCTTGTACTAGTGAAGGTAAGTAGAGATTCTTGAAACTTCTGCTTCAATTCTGTGCGTGTGTGCGTGTACGTGTGTGTGCTGGGTTATGACACAGATGAATTTGACATCCTTAGTTGTGGTCACTTTATGTTTTTAGTTTAGAGCAAGAAAATGGAGAGTGTGAGGGGAAAGAGATTGCTTTCTAAGATCACAGCTCACTAGTGATGGGAACAGTCTTCCCATGATATCACATATTAGAGCCAATAGTGAGTCACTGGGAATGACCAGAATAATGACTCCTCTCTTCCTTTTGTGGAAAACAGCATTTTTAGTCTTTTTTTCAAATATGATTGTTTCTCAAAATTTTCAAACTTCCCGGAATTTCCAAATGAATTTGAACAAGTTGGCTGATGTTCAAAGTTCCCTTCAACTTTGAAAATTCTAGAGTTCTAGGATTTTAAGGAGGTCAGAGAGAATTTAAGTGACTCAGTGGGGGTCTATGGGGAAAACCATTTTTATCTAGAAACAGTGAACGGGGGTTCAAGTGTCACCTCTGTCCCTATGGGACCTGTCGTAAGTCATTGGACATCCTCCCCCCTATTAAAACAGTCTGTCTCATGGTGACTGTGGGAGTCCAGTGTGGTCATTGTGTGAGATGCTTGGGAAAGCGCAAGAGTGAGGCAAGAGTTGTTACGAGCGATCTAATATCTGCTCTGCTCTTGGCCTCCTGTCTTGGAGCCAGTCTGAGGGGCCAGGTACAGACACTGAAGGCCAACCTGGGTACCCTTCCCACACCTTTGCAAGGGAACGCAATGGACCTTTTATCCTAGTAAGAATTATGTCACATAATCGTGACTTAAAGGACTTTTTTAGTTTATGAACATACGATGATAGGATTCTCATTAGAAATATTAAAATCAAAGTGGAGTCGGACTCGATGAAACACTATGTCCTGACTTTGTCAGTCACTGTGCCGCTCACTCAGTGCCCCAGGTAGCTGGCGTGACCCTGCCCACCTCTGCAGTCCAATTCTTGACCGTTGTCCCTCTCACCTGCACAGTCGGGACGTACTGGCCTTCTCTGAGGCCTCCAGACATTCCATGCTTCATCTTTGCCTTCGTGTGTGCTGCTCCCTCAGCCTGGAAAGCTCTTCCCTCATCAATTTTCCTCTGACTACAATTTCTCAGCCTTCAGATCTCAGCTCAATGGTTAGTTTTCAGAAGTCACGTTAGGACTCCTTGGGGGAGCCCCCAGAGCACCTTGAACCTTGGCTTGGAAAGGTTTGGGTTGGAAATTTACATTCAGTTGTGAAATCGTGTGATGACTGTTATCTTCTTAAACTAGAAGTTCCATGAGGGAAGGGAGGTTTTCTGCCTTAAACTCCCACTGTGTCCCCAACACCAAGGACAGTGTCTAGTGCACGGGTCCATGCTTAAAAATGGCACGATGAATAAGTGAATGTATTTGTGGGTCTGGAGACCACACTCAGAGAGCGTGTGTTTCATGCCCCTTTGTAATCAAGCGCTATGCTCATGGTTACATAATAGGTGCTGAATGAATAAGGCCGTTCTTGAGCAACTTCATGTTTTAACCATGACCAAATAGGATTTTTCCAGAGAATGTCAGCCTAAACCTAAACCTCTTCATTGCCAGGAGAGTCTGTAGTCTCAATTGGCATATCTTGTGTTTTTCTGAATAACCGGTTAGATGCTACCGTTTTCTTCCTGCTGCCTTTTGACCCCTCAGTAGCTGAGGAGAGAGGGAATGAGAGAGGCCCTTTGTTTATTGTCTCCTCTTTATTTCTCATTCACTCCGTACAGTGGAGATTCAAAACCTGTTGGTAACTGTCTGATAGGTACTGTCCTATTGTCTGGTTCCATTGTGCATCTAGGAAACAGTGTTTGGGTGCCTGCCTATGAAATATTTAACAAAGAATATCTGTGCAGCATTTCGCAAAGCACCACTGCCTGTGTTACCTGATTTAAACTCCACAATGCTGTTATGAGCTGAAAGCATTTTCCATATTTTACACCCAATGAAACTCAAAGACTTTAAGTTACTTGCCCAAATTAATGTAGCAAGTATTTTGGAGAGCAGGACTCAAACCTGGCTCTTTCAGTTCCAGTGTTTTCTATTAATCTAGAACACCCCTTTTGCATTCATGTTTCATAGGATTCATAATACTTCATAATTGTTCCTTAGATTTTATGGCACTTATTTTTTCCAATTATACAACAGTAATTCATGTGATACTTAGAATAACTTCCTGAGGTAGGTGGGGCAGGGATTCAGCCCATTAGTAGAATGGCTTGGGGCAGATTTCACTTCTCTGCTCTCTGCATGACTCCCTATGGTAGACACAATGGCTCCCCATAGATGACCAAGTCTTAATCTTCAAATCCTGTCAGTATGCTATCTTAGGTGACAAAAGGGACTTTGCAGATGTGGTTATGTCAAGAATCTTGAGATGGGGAGATTATCTCAAATTATCTGGGTGGGCCCAATGTAAACCAAGGGTCCTTAGAGAGGCTGGAGGGTAGGAGAACAAGATGTGATGATGGAAGCAGGCATCAGAAAGAGAGAGACATTTGAAGATACTACATCATGAGCTGTGAAGATAGAGGAGCCAAGAAATTAGAACCAAGAAATTAAGAAATTCAGGCAACCTCTAGAAGAAAGATAATTCCAGAAGAAACAGATACTGCTTCCAGAAGGAACAAGACCCTGCCAACACCTTGATTTTGGAATTTCTGATCTCAAGAATGATAATAAATTGGTGTCATTTTAAAGCCACTAAGTTGTGGCGACATTTTGTTACGGTAGCAGTAGAAAATGAAAACACTCCCCCAAACAGTGATCGACCTAGAGTAGGTAAGGAGAATTTCAGATGATTTCTGGTGTATTCCAGACCCCAAGCTCGGAGAAAAGCGGCTATGGCAGGTTAAGAGACAGGCCTTAGGATGTAGAGAGAGGTCAATATGTCACCAACTTCTGCTGTCTCAGGAGATGTGAGGTCCTGCGGTTCTTGTCTCTAAAGTCTTCGTTTGTCCTCCAGCTGCCTGACCCAGCCCATGTGCCTGACCTATCTTAGCCTATCTCTTCCTTACTCACCGTGCTCCAGAGACATTCTTCCTGTTCCTAGAAGCCTCGGCACATCCTGTCTCTTCTGCCAGACACACTCTCATTGCAAAATTCCACATTGCACCTTCTCATTGCCTCCTCAGGCAGGATGTACTTGGCCTCCAAAGTGGACCCCAAATCATTCTCAACTCCATCAATTAATTTTATCTATTTTATAACTTTATCACTACCTAAGAATATCTTCTTCATTGTTCCCTCCTATTTTCTGGTGCCCCTCACTAAAATGTCCACTCCATGAAAACCATATGGGTCACAGCTCTATCCCAAGTGCCTGAATATATTAGGTGCTCAATAAATGTGTGTTGCCTGACTAAAGAGACCAGAGGCAGCCTTACATCAGGAGCACCTGGTTTCCCGAAGCCTCTCCTCCAGGAGTTCCCGCTTAAAACATGAACATTGCAAGCCCTCAAGTTCTTTTCTCTCCAGGGTTTCTGGCTACTTTGAGACGCAGACCTCAGTTCCAACTGAGAAAGAGAAAAGCTGCCCCTCAGATGTAGGACCCAGCCTGGCGCTGGCAGGCTGGCCCTCAGCAGTCTCCTGTTTAACAGAAATATTTCCATAGAACACCAACATCAGACAAGGCTGCCCTGAGACCTTGATGGAGCAGAGCAAAAACAAGATTACTCCATAATCATGCCTGGACTCAGACAAAAATAAGAACGTTGTCCAAACCACAAAATGACCAAAGATGCCCTTTTCCTGGCTTATAGGAGTGACTGATATTTCTTAACTATTTATAGCTTCAGCCTTGTCTCACTCCTCTTAGCCTTTTACATGAAAATAATCAAGATACCCAATCATAGAATCACCCCTGCTTCTGATAATATCTAATCCAGAGCAAAGTCCCACCTCTTTGAGCCCTCCCCCCAAACCCCCTGAACCAAGCCTCGCTCCTGTAAGTTCTCGGTGCCATCCTCTGACGGAGACGCCCCAGGGCCCCCCACGGCGTGTGTTAGCCCTCACTGCAACCGCTCTGAGACCCCAACACTGGGCAGCTCCAGGTGACCCTGCTGACCTCTGGCCGGAGGCCGTTGACAGTCGGGACTGCAAGTCAGGCCCGGCTGCTTTGCCATCTTGGAGGAAGAAATGCAAGTTGGGCCAGCTAGTCAGCTAGAAAATCCTGTACTTGGCCAGTCCATCAGTCATCCTGGCTACACGCTGGGTGTGTATTACCCGGCTTGCACAAGAGCGGGTGGTGAGGTTCCAGGTGGAGCAGCTTCCTTCCAGGCTCAGGGCACGTAGGGGCCCCGTAGGAGCAGCTGCGGCCTGCCTGGCTCCCCACAGGGATGCCTCTGCCCCAGACACAGCTGCTCCCTGTTGCCCAGCTAGTCAAGTCAGTCTCCCCGACACAGGTTCAAAAGCCAGTCACACCGCACTCTTTTCCCTGCCCCATTCTCCTTCCTGAGCCCATGCCTTTGTGGATCTTCTTAATACCCCCCCCCCCGCCCCCACCGCCACCGCCGAGTCGGAGCCACGGCAGCCACCAACACAGCCTCTGGCACAGGTATGCGCGTCTGTGCCGCTGGGCTCTGACCTCTGGGCCGCCTTCCCTCTTTCACAGTCCTGCTGGGTGATTAACTCACATCCTCCCCAAAGTGTTCTCGGTGGAGCCCGGCCGGCTGCCCACGCTGCAGCAGCTGCTCTCCACGTTGACCGAGCAAGCTCAGGTTACAGTAGCTGTAATCCGCTTGATGCACGGGTTTGGGATAATCGTGTGGACGTTATGTTTGTTTAATTTTGATGGGGCGGTGGGAGCGTGGTTCCTATTGACCATTCCCCCTTCCAGAGCTTAATGCCCCAGCGCCGAGGCCACACCTGCTGGCCTCCTTTTTTGACCACTTTCTTCCCACTTCCTGAGTCGGGAATGGTGACTGCCCGCACCCGGCAAGCTCTCCGTGCCCTAGCAGAAAGTCAGGCAAGGACTGATTTCCTGTGAAGTCGAGGAATGACACGGATTTCTCAGGCGATCCCCCATCCCACCTCCAGGACAGCATCTGTGCGGCCAGGAAGGTGGCAGAGGCAGCTGTTTTCAGGGATCCGAGAAGCTTCTTGGTTCTCCTGACCGGTCCCGCCCAGGTTGTTTGTTCCTAGCTCTGATGGCCTTCTTGTCACAAAACACTGACCCTAGAGTATTGTTTTTTTCTAAAACTGGACATTTGCCAGCCTGACAACTCCAGGGAGCAGCTCACTCCTGTTAGGGGTGAGAGTTAATCTCTGATGTCCTTCTCATCAACCATCTCTTGTAAACACCTGATGACACTTTACACAGCAAGGTCCAATATAGCCAGACACTTTTTTTTTAAAAGGGGATCATTAGGATTAAGGATACTCTCCTGCCTTAAATAGAACCAGATTAATGTAAATGCAAGATATGGAGAAATGTCCAAGATACAATGTTAACTGAAAAAAAAGCAAAGGTTGCAAAATAGTATATATACCATGAGCTCATTTTTATAACCCTATATTTTTAATGCTTTTATGTTTAGAAAAAGAGTTGAAGGGATGTTTACCAATCTGTTCTAGAAGGAGAGTTATAAGAAGACTTTCAATTTTTTATAAAGTCACGTCTGTTGTTTTTGCACTCAGTAACTAGTTTTTTGAAAAGGAGACTTGAGATAACAACTTACTTTCAACCCATTTTTTGCTTTATCATTAAAAGGATTTTACTTAAAGGGATTTTTATGTATATCTTTAACTTTTTATTATCTGTCATTTCTAATTTATTTTTTCCTTTTTAAAAAGGAATTTCTCACGAGCTTCACACTGATACCAGCCTGGGGAAATGCAAGAAGCAGGGATCATTCTAGAACCCCTCTGAAAAATAGTTCCTTGGGGAAGTGGTTGAGGGGCAGTTACTCGTTGTCTTCATTCAACAGACATTACTGAGTCCTGCTGAGTGTCAGGCTGTGTGCTTGTTGCCAGGGCCAAACAGTTGACAACAAGAGATTAGAATTTCAAGGAGACACTCTAGGCTCCTGGGTTGCGCTCAGACCGCAGGCTCGCCCCAACAGTCCAGGGCCGTGGGCAAGCATGGGGGCTGGAGAGTCGAGCTGCCTGAATTCTGACCCCAGCACCACCACCACCTAACAGCCTCAGGGGTGTATGCCAGTTAGGGCCTGGGTCAGAGAGTAATAACAATAACCAGAAATAACACAGGCTTAAACAAGATAGAAGTTTACTTTTCCTTCATTTAAACAGACATGTCTGGAGGGAGGCCGTGTGAGGCTGGGACAGCAAGTCACAGTCATCAAGGACCCAGGCTCCTTCTGTCCTTCTGCCGGGCCATCTTTAGCTTGTGGCTTCCTTTCTCAAGGTCGCAAGTTGGTGCTGGATCCTTAGCCACCAAATCTGTGCTCCAGGCAGGCAGCCGGAAGCAGGGGAAAAGAGTCAGAAAAGAAGCCCATGTAAGCCCACACCCTTTTTAGGAAGCTTTTTTTTTGGAAATCCAACCCAGTGAACTTTACTTCCATATTATAGGGTTAGCTGCCTACAAGGGAGTCTGGAAAATGTAGAAAAATGTAGACTTTGAGCTGCCCACATTGCCTGCTCAAGTGAAGTCAGGCTTCTCTTCACAAGTAAGAGGGGGACTTTACTAAGTCCTAGCTGGGTACCCAGTTGTCTCTGCCCCAGGGTCATAACATCACCTGTTTGCCCAACGGGGGAGGATTCGATAAGATGACACTTGCAAAGCCTTCCAATGTCAATTCTCTGAAGCTTTCCTCAGTAAAGTTGGTCATTGTTTGACTTACAGATCCAGGAGCACATTCTTCATGCCCAAATCCTAACGCTGCCCGGGGTTTATTGTAATTTTACATGACTATCTTCCCCACTGGGCTTTGAGGCCAGGGGTGAGGCCTTATTCACCTTTGTACCCGGAGTGTCAACACACTGTACGTTCTCAATCAATCTTTATGGAATAATTCAAAGAATTCCCTCTATTTCTTTTTGATGGAACGTCCAGAACCAAGTTTATTTCTAAGCCCAAATACCCTCCAGGCCCTAAACCTTCATCTTTGAAAAGTCACTTTTGGGTCTGAGACACAGCGGGAAGAACAATGGCACTGGCCTCAAACACCTGCTTTGTCCCTCATCTGCTGTGTGACATTAGGAAAATTGCTTAACCTCTCTGAGCTTTAGTTTTCACTGGGAAGTTGGGATAATATTAATGTGCATTGTCTGTGATACAAAGATTAAATGAAAGTATTCAGTACGTATCTGGCGTGGACCAGCACTCATCGGTAGACATAAGCATTTGTCTTCTTTTGATATTTTCCCCTGTGCTCCAGTAGAGCTAGCCCAGGCAAGTTAAAAATAGACAACACTTTTTGAGCGTTTGCTGTATGCCAGGTGTTACCTTGCAGTAGGTGCTATCATATCACCCCATTCTACAGATAAGGATACTGAGGTTCAGGGAGTCAGAGCAGTCTGGCCACAGAGCTCATGTTTCTATACGCACCACCATACTGCTCTTCGTGTTGGATTTGGCCATGTTTAGCTTCAGCATATCCCCAACAACTTCTCCAGGGGCCAGTCATTGACGATTTCTCTGGGTACTCCAGAGCCCACATCACGCTGGAGGTAGACAAGGAGGACTCTGGGTCAGTTTACCCACAGAGATGATTTTCTCAGCTTAAAAGCCTCCACAGAACCCAGCAGCTACTCCTACTGCCAGAGCACATCAGGAAAAGTTCAGTTTAAGAGCCTGAGAACAGCTGTGACCTCAGAGCTGTTGTCATTGTAAGAGTCACCCCTACCTCATGAAAATCCAGCCTGTGAAAAATTCAAACTTATAAAGAAAAGATCAATGTGTGTGTGTGTGGGGGAGGGATGATGTACATTATCTAAGGATAATTTACTTTATAAAGTATGGCACCTAAGCCTTCCTTTATTTGGGCAATCTTTCCCTGTGTTCTTATAGTGATTTCATTTTTTAAAAAATTCCATTTATGGGAAAGTTCACAGGGACACAGCTGTTAAGCCAAGTGAGATACACCCATATAATTCTGTGATCTTGATATTGCCAGGAAATTGCTGCAAACACTGCCCTGTGTTACCCTTTCCCTTGTATTCTTCTCTTCCAAATTTTCCTCTGAGGAGGTCCTTTTGAACCCAATTATAAGAAGAACATCATTGAAAATCATTCACTTATCACAATAGAAAGAAGTTAATTTTGGCTGTGCTGGGAGCTCCCATCAACCACTACCGTCCTTTTTCAGCACTGGAAAATTACGAAGTTTCTTTCCCTACTGTTTTAAAACTTGCAGAGCCTTTTGGGAATTAACCTAAAGGATCTGGCCGCCAGCCAGTAGCAGAGGGGCGGGGGCAGATTGCTCATGACATCAGCGAAGGAAGAGACGGTTCAAGGAGCTGGCCTCCTGAAGCTGGCCTTGGCTCCTGGGCAAGCTGGGCTACATGTTGTCTCCAGTGTGCCTTTCTGACCAGACTGCCAGTCACGGGGTGTGAGATTACTGGCCAGACAGGGCAGAAAGCAGTGGGGAGGGGGAGGAGGGCTGGGGTTGAGAATCCATAAAACCTTGGAGAGAGAAATGAAGTATATGTTTTCATTACATTTTCAGAAAGTTTAAACCATACTTGAATATGAAACAGAAGTTATGGGCTGCCAGGGACTAGAAGCTACTCAAACATCATCAGCCTCAACTGAAAAAGAATGAGGCACCCAAACATTTGATAATTTTTGTGAGTGGCCTTCTAGAGGAAACTGGAGCCAGCTGCAAGTTTACATTTCAGGAAAACCTGGCCTGGTGAAGCCTCTTCTGACTCATGCTTATGGGCTAGAGCTCACGTCTGCTGCTGGAAAAGCTTCACGTTTCCTTGTAAAGCAACCAAATACAGAGATGGGACCCAGGGCTTCTTAGAAATCCCCAGAAGCTCTTCTCTGAAATCCTGCACCGGCTTCTTTTATTTTTATTTATTTATTGTTTAAAGATTTTATTTATTTACTTGACAGAGGGAAAGAGCACAAGCAGGCAGAGGAGCAGCAGGCAGAGGGAGAGGGAGAAGCAGGCTCCCCGCTGAGCAGGAGCCCAACGCGGGACTCCATCCCAGGACTCTGGGGTCACAACCTGAACTGAAGGCAGACACTCAACCAACTGAGCCGCCCAGGTGCCGCCCCCCCTCCCCCAACCCACTTCTTTTAACAGGGCCTGTCAGGGTGAGACCAGCAGGAGCACGGGACACAGATTTAAGGAGGCCTTCACTCTCAGGGTTGTGCAAGTGCATGGTCGGGCCCAACAGTGAGGGGCTCCTTAAATCTGGCTCCCTAGACCCTTGCTTTGCTCACTCACCTCCCCACCCCATCTTTCAAAGTCTCCACCAAGCAGCCCCCATTCTAAGTCCCTGGGTTTGGGATAGGCTGTGAGATATTTAAAAGCTCTTCAGAAGATTCAAATGTGTAACCAGGATGGAAAGACACTGCTTTCAGTCAACAAGGGTTGATGGCAAATTGAAGGACTCTAACTAAGAGCCATGAATCAACCTTGACTTCATCTCTTCCCAGAATGTTAAGTGGGGAAAAGTTCTTACCAAATTCATTTTGGTTCAGTCTGTTCACTATATTATAGGTCACGAAGGGTCACTTCATCTCTTCCCAGCATGGTAAGTGGGGAAAGAGTCTTACCAAATTCATTTTGGTTCAGTCTGTTCACCATATTATAGGTCACAAAGGGTCCTCTATCCAGTTGCCAGATAAAATACAGGACATCCAGTTGAATTTGAATGTCCGGTAAACAACAAATGATACCAGTCCAACGAGGCATCCTATGTTTCTGTTTGCTAAATCTGGCGATCCTCATTTTGCATGACATGCCAAAGTATGTGGACTTGACTGTGGGCAGCATTTCCTAGTTTGTATTACAGAACAAAGTTGCAGTGGATACAACGTGTATTATACTAAGAAGAAAATTCCACAGTCAGCTAAATTTGGCAAACAGTGGGTGAAAACAAGTTAACCAGATTTTTTGACCACAAAACGTCTTGGAGCCTTTAATATGTAAATGTACACAGTGCCCCTTCAAGTTGGAGAACTAGGGGGTTCTTACATACCTGGGGGACTTCTTAAATAACAAATATTCCAAAAAACTTAAATGTGGAAAACACTACAGTGAGAGGTGGGTGCTGCTGAAGGGTTTTAAGCAGGCAAGAGACAGAGACCAGTGATTGAGACAGATAATTCCACTTGGAGAAGTATTGATTTTGAGAGGGACAAGACTGAAAGCCAAGGACTGAGATAGAAGGCTCTATTAGTTTGCTAGAGCTGACATACAAAATACCACGACTGAATGGTTTAAATGACAGAAATTTATCTTCTCACATTTCTGGAGGCTAGAAGTCTAAGACCAAGATGTCAGCAGGGTTGGTTTCTTCTGAAGCTTCGCTTCTTGGCTTGTAGGTGGCCATCTTCTCCCTTTGTCTTCATGTGGTCTTCCCTCTACGCATTTTTGTGTCCTAATCTCCTCTTCTTGAAAGGACACCAGTTAAATTGGATGATGTAACATTCACAGGACCTCATTTTACCTCAATTACCTCTTCGAAGTTTCTATCTCCAAATAAACATTTCTGTAGTACTCTGGACTAAGCCTTCAACATACAAATTTGGGTAGGGGAATACAATTCATCCCCAAACAGAAGCTATTACAATAATCCTACTGGAAGATGATGGAGTTGTTAATTAAGTTGGTGGTGGTAGGAATGCAGAAGAGATTGGATCCTAGAAATTTAAAGGCAGGACTAAAGGGACAGATGAATTAATTAGATGTGGTGAATGAACAAAGATAAGACATAGTTTCTAGTACAGAATAGCACTCAAATATCATTGTTTCCATATATGCTTTTCCCTGAGTCTGGAATAGAATCTTTCATGTAACAAATATCTACACTCATGCAGTGTTGGTGTTGGACTGAATTCATTTCAAAGATAGAAGCATGAACAACACAGTTATTAAATATTTCCTCTTTATTTCAAAAAATGACCACTAGTTTTTGTATTGGGGTGATTGACTAATCTCTGCATCATCTCTCCCCACCCTTGGAAAAAAATATCGAGCATTATGGGAATGCCTGGCTTACCTGTGCCAGATTCATTCTGGCTCCAGTGAGTGGAGTTCTGGTGGTTTCCAAGGAGAACAAAGCCTTAGTGAGGAGCAATGTCTTGGATAGACCCGGCTCCCCTGGAGGCTGAGGTCCTCAGGCCCTTTAAGACACATTGAAGACCAGCCACAGTCCCTGCCTTCAACCTAGGAGTTAGCCAGAGTAGACAATAACTTCAGAGAATTGAAATCCTGGTCACATTTTGATCATATGAAAAAAAATTACTGAGTGGTTTATACAGATGAAAAAGTAGCCAAAAAACATTTTGGGGAATGGTCTTCAGCTCTGCAGAATCTGTAGAACTAAGTCCACAAAAAAGAAACCCTTGGGATTGCTGGAGTTCGGGACTAAAGAGCCACAGGTCAATGCAACCTCTGAGTCCCAGCCTCTAAGCTCTCTTGGCCTCATTTGGCCTGGGCACTGAGAACATCGGCAACTGGATGGTTATAGTATGAAGGGGGTGTCTTGGTAACACCCTGAAGCTCTGCCAGACCTACCACAAGCTAGGACCCATCTTTGCTGAGGTATACAGAGTTCTTGTTGATACAAGTGTTCTTTAAATAAAAAGCAATAAATTCCTTTTGGTTTAACTTAAAAAAAAATCAGTTGAGAGAACTTGGATTCTTTTCCCTTTGTCTCCTGAGGATTGATGCATTTCTCAGCCTTTTGGCCTTTCTACCTATTAAATAAAAATGCTGGCCAAAGTGCAACCACTGCCTGTAATCTTCGTCTCTTTTGAGTCTTTAATCTTTCCATGGCTTCTTCCTTTCAGCCTACACTTGAAGTTTACCTCATTCCAAAGATTTCCCCTTGTCCAGTCATCTTCTAGCATTAATATTCTGCCTTGTCCTAGAGCTGACTTGCCCTGTGCTCCTTATTCAAGTAATAGCTACTTGAAAGGCAGGAAGGAGTTCCACCGTGACTCTCTCTTGGCTCCCAGCACATACCTTGATGATGGCAAATACTCATCCGGTTGTCCTGAATCTGATACACAGCCTCTACTACTACCTCCTCCACTCGCAACACTCAAAAATTCCTAGTCTGCTCCAGGGTTGACATCCTTTCTCCTTACATTTAATTCAAATTCATCCCACAACAATTTCAGTCCATTCCGTACTCCATTTGTAGTACCTTGTTTGCAAAAATGGTCAAAATCATCTCCTTCCTTGTATTCATGCCCCTTCGCAATGTGATTTTCCATCTCCTCCCAACAAGGGATAGAATCTATTTTCCACCCTCTGAATGCAGGCTGACCATGGGACCTGCTTTGACCAGTAAATCAGAGCAGAAGTGATGCTGTGCCTAGCCTTTTAGAGACTTGGTGAGTTTCAGTTCTCTCTTTTAAATTCTGTCCAGCTACCATGGGAACAAGCTTAAGCTATGCGAATGACCACATAGCCAAGTCAACTTCACCCCCCCACCCCGCCGTTGGCTTTAGCTGACAGTTAATTCTCAGAAGCAGAGCTCCTTAGCTGACCTGTAGCTGACCACGGATGCATGAAAGAACCCCGCAAAGACCAGAAGAACGCACAGCTGATCCCCCCACAAACTGCCGATTTGCAGAATCATGACTGAAATAAATGGCTGCTGTGTTAAGCCACTAAGTTTGGGGGTTGTTTGTTCCACAGCAATAGTTACCTACACACCACCCAAAATGTTCATCTGAACATCTGCAGAGTGTAAGGAACTTCCAGCCAATCCATATGGCTCCACCAATTCATGCTTTTATACAATTTTGGTGCTCTAAACTCATAGTAATAAGAAATAAAATTGGAAATAAAAACTGGGCAGCTGGCTCATGGACAAATATTTTGACAAACCAGAAATGTACAGTGCTCCAGGAGTGAAGGAGTGGGCACTGGGAGTTTGGTCTCTGCAAAGTAAAGGGAATTCCACTTGAGGCAGAGGATGAAAGCCAGTTTACTGCTGAAGCCAAGGGGTGGTGGGAAGTAGATAATGCTCCCAATGTCAACAGCTCATGAAAGGAGGCTTAAAAATAATTGCCAAGTATTACCGTCCAATCAGGCATCCTCCCCTCACCTCCCCCTACCGACTTCGCTAAAACCAGTGGTCAGTTTTCACTCTGAATTTTACCAGCAGACTTTGATAGAGTTGATCCTCTCAAACTTTCTTCTTTTCTGTGGGAGGATACAACCCTTCCTTGGTTTCCCTTCTACCTCACTGCCCACTTCTCTCAGTTTTGCTTTTTCTTTTTTCTCAGTTTCACTTTTAATGGTTCCCCCTCATCTTCCCAAACCCTTAATGTTGGCGAATGCTTAGACTCCATCGTTGGACCTGTTCTCTATCCATCTTCACTCCTTTGGTGATCTTACACATGTTCACAGCTTTAAATATCACCTAGATCCTGGCCACTTCCAATTTAAATTTCCAGCTCAGATCTCTCTTTAAACTCCAGGCCCATATATCCAACAGCCTACTTGATATCTCCATTTGGATGTCTAACAGAAACCTCGAATTCAAATGAACTCCTAATTTTCCCCTGCCTTACCTGCTCTACCCTCAGTCTACCCCATCTCAGGTAATAGCAACTCTGTCCTTCCATTCCTGAGGTCCCAAACCTCAATATAACCATGCTTTCACATCTTTCAACAAATGTTCCAGGAAATAATGTTAATTCTACCTTCAACATTTACCTAGAATCTGGTAATTTCCTCTTTGGGATCATGGCTTTGGCAAACAGTGAGCCCGGGAAAGTGAGAGGACCTGGACACAGTCTCGTGAATGGGAAATGAGTAAAGCTACCTGCTGGCTCAGTGCCTGGATCTAGAGTGCCCCGATCTCACCAAAAGGCAGAAGCCCCACCTGCTCCGGAGACCAAGTGAGGCAACTGTGAAACTACTATTTGGGGGGAAAGTAGGAAGAGAAGAAAGTAAAAATCTTCCCAAATAAGATTTGGAGAGCCTGCAGATCAAGATTCTAAACCCTACTCAAAAAAAGTCTAACATTAATGAAGTAAGTCAACAAATTATTTATCCTGAATAATAATTATTCTATGGAACAGCCTGAAAAATATTTTTAAAATGAGTATGTTTTAGAGTATTCAAAGAAATAAAGGACTAGCTTCTGTTTTTTTTTTAAAGAGCATGATGATATGAAACACAAATCGGCATAAACAAAATCAATTTTGTAATTATGAAAAATAAGCTTTTGAAATCTTTGAATTAAAAATGATAGTAATTTGAATTTAAAATTCAATCAATAGGATAAACTCAGACTGAACACAAATACATAGAGAATTAAAGAATTGCAAAATAGTACTGAGGAATTTACCCCTACACAGCCAAAGACAGAGAGAGAGAAAAGATATGAAAAAAGACAAGGACCATAGTTTGAATAGCTACCGCACATGGCAAATAGGAGTTCTGAAGAAGGAAACAAGGTAAGCAGTCTTTGAAGAGGTAAATAGCAGAGACTTTTCCATGACTGAAAGAAGAGAAGAGTCCTCAAACTCTGTGTCCTAAGATGACTAAAGGAAACTCATGCTTGCTAGGCACACTGAAGTAAAACTGCAGAATGCTAACATTAAAGAGAAGAGCTCAGAAATTTCCAGAGGGGGAAATATTATATTATCTACAAAGGAGTGACAACTGCATAACAGATTTCTTATCAACAATAACAAAGCAAAAAACTCCACTAAAAGAACTATTAAAGGATGTTATTCACTAAGAAGAAAAGTGAGCCTGAGGCATGAAATACAAGAAATAATGATAACAGAAATTGATAACTATTGACCATGAGGGCATACATATTAACATACTTTTGGATTTAAAAAAAAGAGTACAATTCAAGCTCTACACAGCAGTAATAAGATAGGGGGAAAGTAATACCATGTTTAATCTCTATTAGGTCTATGCAATAGTAAATAGAAGGATGGAAATTCTGAATAACTCTGGCCTTTGTTAAAAAAGTTTATGGCTAAATATGTATGCCTAGAAAATTAAAGGAAATCACTCTAATCAACAAATACATTTATACCTATTCAAACATTTTAAGTATATGGAAACTTTATATAGGAGAAGGCAGAAAAGGAGAAATTGACAAAGAAAAAAAATTATGGTAAGGAGAAAACCCAAAATAAGAAGGCAGAAATTCAAATATACCACAATAAATATAAAGGGATTGCATTTATCTACTGAAAATGGTTATCAGAGTGGATTTTTTAAAAATCCAGCTATATGCCTCTTATAGGAGACATAATTAAAACAAAACCATAAGAGAAACTTTGAATATAAAAGAATTAAAACGCTGTACCATGCAATAATAACAAAAAGAAACCTGGTATGACAATATTTATATCAGACTAAATAGAATTTCAGGCAAAAAGCACTGCATAATATTAGAGGAAATAATCCACCAACATGTAGCGTTCCCGACCCTGTACGCATCTAAGAGCATAACTCTGAAAACTACAAAACCATGGCTGAGAGAAATATAAGGAGACATCAACAAATCTATAATCATAGTGTAGATTACTGAGATCAAGGAAAATGAAACCTTATCAGGAATGTAAAAGATTTGAACAAGTTTACTATATATGTAGGAAAAAGCCCTTATATTCAACATTAGACCTAAATACATATTTATATAATCTTACCTCTTTTGAAATCACAAAGGATACTTTAACAAATATGAAAAGATATTAGAGACCATATTCTCTGATTATAGTGCAATGAAATTTGAAATCAATAATGAAAAGTAGTAACAAACTCACTATACCATATGTTTGGAAACCAGTAATCTACTAAACTCATGGGTTAAAAAGGAATTTCAAGAGGGATAGTGATTTGCCAGACTTAGTTTCCCTTCCAAAGATTTTCAGTTTCACCGATTGGATAAAACAAAAACCTGCCGTGTGAGAAAGTTGCAGGTCCTGCAAATGAGCAGAGGAGACCACAATGCCTGTTGTGTATGAAACAGCATCTCGGGGCTGCCGGCACCATTCGTTAGGAATTGCCTTGGGGATAAACACAGACTAGTGACTAAACAATGATGTCACACAATTGTTTTAAACAAATGAACCAAAAAGGCAATTTGTGCCACATTCCAACTAGGTCATAAAACTTTATTTAAGAAGTTTTGACCCTGGGATTTCTCTAAGCCTTTCATAATACTTTGTTTTGACTCCTCTCTCCATGGGCCCTGATTCAAAACAGTGCAGCCCAATCTCATTTTCAATGTTTCCTGCGAAATCGGGCTCTTTACTTCAGAACAGTGAAGTGTCAACACATGACCGACAGATTGTTTCCAGACGCTCAACACTATAGAGAAAGATCCGACGGTGGAGGACGAAAGCAGGAATATGGCGAAGCACCGTGGGATCACCGAGGAGTGAACATGAGTGCGGAGGAAGGAGGAGAGAGAAGTGAGAAGACAGAAGAGACGGAAGAGCAACGTGTGGTTTCAAGAAGAGTTTAAGAATGGGTTTTGGGAAAAATCTACCAGCCCCTACATGTTCACAAGATCTCTCCGCCGCCAGGTAAACCTTTTTGGTGAATAAGGAGAAAGTTCTAGACTGAAGGCCTTGGGAAGGTGGCACCGTGGAGAGGCATTGCTAGAGATGGAAGAGGCGAATACAGATTCCAGGTGTGTGATGTCCCTGGTTTCTCAGTAGATTGTGTGGGTCAGATGGGGCAGGCCATGTGGATTGTTCGGGACCTTGCTCGTTTTGCAGCAGACTCACTTTGCCAGGCTCCTTTGGGACGCCACTCTCCCCGACCCATCAGACCCATTGTCTTGGTCCTGTGTTACTTCACAAAGTCCGAGTGACTCTTGGGCAGATGGCACTCGCAGCATATTGGCAGCCAGAAGGAGACTAGCAAATTATGGCGCTTCTACCACATAGCACAGTTTAGGTTTTTAATGAATTCTTTGCCTCTTTATTTTATGTCAAATCCTGTCTATCTTAATTAAAATGACTTCGGAAGATAGAACCTGGACTGATCCTGGAAGTGCACATTTTACCACTAGCAAGTACAGAGGGTCAGGAACGACCTGCAATTTATATGCTGTGCCCAAGTATCATCATCTCTGGGGAGATGGCTTCGCTTATGGGGGTTCCAGCCTTGCTCCCTATTTCACCTGACCAAACCCCGGTCACAGCTCTTTCCTACAGGAAACCTTTCTAGCCTGGATGGGTCAGGCTGAGAATTCCTAATCTGCCAGACATAAGTGCGACTACCTCTTTCTAAACTTTCCTCCCTGACAGTTATCAGCTTTGAAGGATAAAAGAAGAAAAATCTGACTATCTGAAGGTAAATATTTGATGGGAACAATCAGTGAAGTTTCTGGTGCAATTTGGGGGGTCACAGAAAATAGTGCTAGTAGACAGCACCGTTCGAACTTCCTCTAGAACCCCACATTTCATAACGATGCCAAATCATCACTGCCATCTTCATCATCGAGTCCATCTTAACTCCTCATCCCTGCAAAAGGTTTCACTGAACATCATTGAAAACCTCCAGCTTAAGAAAATGAGGCCCAGAGAAATTGCGATCCATTCCCCAGGCCTGCCAGCTCATGGATAGCAGTACTGGGACCACAGCCCTTTTGCCCACGGAAGCATTTGCTCATTGCCTGGAAGTCACTGCATCACAAAAAATGGATGGCAGAGACTCCAGGAATTTTCAGTGTAAGAAAGACGGTGTCAGACTCAGCACACACACAAACGTGTTTTCAAGCCCTCCAAATACGGGCAGCCAGGCTAAAACTCTTTGCAGCATTTATATTCATATGTAGCAGACTACGTCTCCAGGAATTTGAAAGACTTCCCTCCAGACCAACATGAGGTCCAGGCTATGGAGATGGCGTAAGAAAGCAAACAAGACAGAGACGCTGGGCTTGTGTATTCTCAGGAACTCTTGCATGGATCCCACGATGGTGCCAGCCTTCTCCACTCTGGCCAGGACTTACATCAGGCTTGCCATCACATAGTTTGGCAAGGATTTTGTTCCTTTGTTTTTTTCCCAGGGAGCATAGGGAGAAAGGATGGGAAACACTGCCTCACATAATAGCACGGTTATATTTGCGTACTATTTTAACCCTTTGCCCAGTTCACCCACATACAGCAAATGAAGTAAGTTTTACAATAATTCTGTGGCAGCATAAGAGCAATATTTTCCTTATTCTGCAAACAAGGAAAGGAAGGAGAGAGAGGTCATGTGGTTTGCCCAAGGCCACTCCATCAGTTGGTGACAGATGGGATGGTCAGTCAGTAACTGAAGGAGGAACACTCCATTTTCTTTTCCAGCAGACTCTAGACCGGATTCGGGCTCTGTCCTTCAGTGAACAGGTTGTAGACCCAAACCGAGGGACGGTTCCGATTTGAAGGAACAGAGTCGAGGAGACATTTCCATGGTGCATGAGTTAGAAGGAAAAACCACCGTAGAAAAATGATAACAGACATCACAGAATTCCCTCTGACCTCTGTGTTTATAGATCATCTGTATTCAAATATAGACTTACATTTGGTGAATAATTAAGTTGCAGTACCATAGATTTGCATACCCTTTGCCGGTTGGAACTACCCTTCCCTCTGAAGGGTTTTAAATCAGTTTAATTCAGCCCTGAAATAAGGTTGAAAAAAACTTTTTAAATGAAGAGTAGACTCTGAAAGGAAAGATCTGTGGTCGTGCCAAAGCAACCCCAGGGGTGAGAGGGCTAATTTGGCAGCTGTCAGGACAGATCAGTTCATGGAAGGAGAAGTGGGTTGAAGGGAGGACATTCTGTCTACAAGGACAAAGCGGGGCATGTGAGTCCAATTTTTCAAGCTCTTCTCTTCCAGGGGGAGCCACCTGTAAAGCCCCACATGCCTTGCCACCTCGTCTGATGGAAGTCGAATGCAACCTCTGGCGCAGAGTCATTTCTAATTTCAATGGCATTACTAGGGCCTGAGACATCCATGCTCAAAAGTCCTGAAATAACACAGGTTTTTCAGCAGCTTGTCTGAGCACTCCTGGAATTCCTTTAAAATGCAGAAGGATGAGTAACTCTGGGGTCATTTCTGCACAGAGGGCCAGGGAAAGGCCCAGACACAAAACGCCAACAGTGCAAAATTTGTAAAGCAAATCTAGTGAACAAGCTATCCCTTCTCAGATCCAAACCTGTTGAGAATTAAGATGTCTTTCCGGCAACCCAGGGGTTGTTCATATGCCTGTTTCAATTGTACCTGCGGCTTCAGGAAGCGGTAAGGTGGGACAGCCCACAAGAAAGCTAGCATTAACCACAAAGGATGATCACGGCTCAGGCGGAACCAAACTTGGTCACAAAGGCTTTTCACACAAGGAATCACTTCCCACTCTAAGAGTTTCTCATCACCCCAGAAGGTGATCCTGGGAACTTCAGAGCCTTACAGTAAATGAGAATACCAAAGAACAAATGCAAGCATTTGGGGAAAGACAGATTCCTTCCGTCTCTTTCTCGGTGACCCACGTTCAAAGCCCCCGACAGCATTCCTGGGGAGCACATCCTCCCTCGTGTGCAGGGAACTGGGAAGCTGTCCTTGGTGTGGCAGCTGAGTAATCCATAGACCTTGGGCTAATCATTTAATTTGGAATCGGTAATTCTCAGTCAAAGCCGTGATTACTGTGATCTAACAGAAGTAAGCCTGCCTGGGCATGGGGACCCAAGGGTTATAATTTTAAGGATTTATTCCTTGGGAGTGGAGGCAAAATGCTGATGGAAATAAAGCAGCCCAGATTTGAATGCCTTAGCTGTGAGTTTTACCAGGGCTCCCACACCTTCCAGCAAGGGCTCCCACACCTTTCCACAAGCCCTGAGGGCTTTCTCGTGGGCCTGGGGAGGCATAACCCACACCAGCTCAGACGTACTGAAGCAGGACTTGGGTGGTACATCGCACTACACGTGGGACACTTGGAAGGCATCAGAGAAATGACCTTTGTGCTCACCACTGTCTCACCAGAACAATCTTCTGGAAACTTAAATTTAATGTTCTCATTCCCTGCTTAAAAGGGCTTTCTACTGTTCTGAAATAAAAGCCAAACTCCTCAATACTGTTTACACGTCCTCCTGTGATCCAGCCCCTCCCTACCTCTCCGGATCCCTGCTTGCCTCCTTCCCTTCAATCCAGCCTCAAGGACCCTATTGCATTTCCTCTAGTGACCCAGCTCTTTCTATCTTGAGCACTTCATTACTCCTCTTTACTTTTTAAATAAAGCTCTTTCAGAGCTCAGCTCAAATATCACTTCCTCTGAGAAGCCCTCCTCAAATCTTCCATTAGATCAGATAAAACCTAGTGTTCTTGTCGAGCCTCCCATTCTTTTCCTTTAGGGCCTTTATCACAGTTGGTAATCACAGGCTTACCTGTTTAATTATTGGATTACTTCCAGACTCTCCCATAGATTATAAGCAGTATCTATTTGCCATTGTATTTCTGATGCCTACCAAGGGCCTGGCACATAGCAGACGCAAGATCCAGCCATCTCCCTAGGATGAAGGTGATGTAAGTGGAAGATAGCAAACTTACTCTGGAAATCCACAGCACTGCTGTGGTCCACACCTGTGGGCCTTACTGCGCAATGGCCACTGACACTCTAGCTAGCCCACCACCTGCTCTTGGAGGAGCACTAATACCTGGGAATAAAACAAATCCATTCTTTTGTTTTGGGTGCTGGGAACACCAGGGGAATTTGAGAAGAGAAGAAATCCCAAACTTCCTTGTTTACTTTCCTTAAGCAGAGACCCAGCTTGAACACCTTCCATCACCTGCCCCGTCTCTGGGGAGTGCACAGGGCGAAGTGAGGGAGTCCCGTGTGGGGGCACTCTGGCCTGACGGTGGGGTCCAATACAGCAGATACTCTAAAATATGCTGACATGGAGTTATGTCTCTTCAATGCACTGGAGGCCAAAAAACCCTTGTTTTTAAAACAAAGCATTCATACAGAGCCAAGAATGTCCCTGAGTCAATAGTCCTAGCCCTTTCTCAGTCTGCCCATGAGGCCCTGGGTCTCAGATGGATGAGCCAAGGACCTGCCACCTAGACATTACTGTCTTCTAGACCCAACTGACATTGGTTGAGCACAGACTGTCTACAGGAGGAGCTTGGGGGGTAACAGGAGATGAGAAACACAGAAGGCTACTGATGTATTTGTGTGGACAAGAACAGGGCAATTCGAGAATAAATCCAAGGTTACACAAAAACGAGAGTGTGATGGTATGGTCAACCCTGCTCCCGAGCAGTGACTTTCCTTTGCATTAAGGATGAGATCCCTATGAGCTGAGGTCATTCAGGAAGTCTTCCTGCCCGAGGTGAGTTTGAGCTTTAAGGGGAAAAAAAATGGATTGGCAAAGTGAGCCAAACTGTAGGTAACTGGACCCACAGAAACCAGGCTGCCTGGGGCCGAGAGTCTGTGTTAGCGTTGTCACCACGTGGGATGCCTCTCCTCAACCATTTGGGGGAAAAAAATCCCTTTGTGGCATCTATAATAGCTTGCCTGGCAGTGAGGTGTTGGGGGTGAAGTTTTGTTCTGCTTTTCCACTATATGTTAGGATGCTATGTAGTCCCAGTGCCTCTTGGATTCTCTCACTAATCCAGGGTCCCAAGTAGTAATCACTTTGTTCCGCCAGCTGAATCAGGGCCAAAAAAAAAAAGGAACAAAAAAAATTTTATCACTTG
The DNA here is from genome assembly GCF_024610735.1 of Ursus americanus. Classification (NCBI taxonomy): domain Eukaryota; kingdom Metazoa; phylum Chordata; class Mammalia; order Carnivora; family Ursidae; genus Ursus; species Ursus americanus. The sequence goes on along the minus strand of NC_142152.1, from coordinate 8,784,843 downwards.
GACTGTGAACTTTTGCTTACTGTTCGTTATCCTTCCTGTTTGAATCATTCTCCAAGGAAATGCTGAAGTTCCAGCAAATTTTAAGCAGCTGTGTCCACTTAGCTTCTGTTCACCTAGGCAAAGAGGCGAGAATAGAAGCACATGGCCCACCGCAATGGCAATTACTTTCCATGCCGAGTCAGAGATTGGAAGTGAAGCTAAAACATCTTCAGCTGTAATGGCATCTCTTTTAAGGCAAGCCATTTCCCCAGGGAGAGTTTGCAGCTTGGAGCAAAGGCAGGACAATAAAAGATCAAGGATGTCTTTCTAAGGCTGCAAACAGAGCAGCTGACACATTGCAGTTGGTCTGCTTCTGACCTCTTTAAAAGTCAGGACGGCAGCGAGGTGCCCACATCACATTTGCTATAAGCTGGCCAAGCAGCTCTCCTTTTTTAAACCACAAGCCCCCAGTATTTGTAGCAAATAGGCAGGGAGGGGTCTCCTGGGAGATCAGGCCCCTGTCTCAGCTGGTGTCACTCAAGCCTGTCTTCCCCAGGGTAGCTTTCTGCACTTCCATCTTTCCCCTGTCTGTCCCACTCTGCAAGTCTGTCCAGCTCTCTGCTCTTACCTCCCATGGTTTCTGCACCTTCATTTTTGAAGGCCAATGAAAATAGTGCTAGGCTGTGCAAATGAACCGCTCCAGGGTGATCCTTCTCCCTTCTCCCTAACGCATTTGGTAGTTAGACCTCGAGACTGACACCAGCAGCACTGAGGCCAGAGCTCCTGTTAAAGCTAAAGCCAAATTCGATTTTGTGTAGGACATGGTCCCTTGTCATTTTCATCTCCAAATAGAAGACCTCTGTTTCCCCAGAAAATAAAACAATAAAAAAAAAAAGTAGCCCAAGGTGGGTGACTCTGCAAACCGGTGGATGAGGTCTCTAGTGGAGGGAAGGAGGTGGGTCCTTTGCGAGCGTGGCCATCATGTCCTGCAGACAGAGCTTGGAGAAGTTTCACCCATCTGTTGTGGTTTTCCCAGGTAGGAGAAAGACATGCCCGGGACTCCACACATGACCACTATCAGCGACTTTGGGTCAGGGCTCTCAAACTTACCATGTATGCAGATGCCCCTGACTTTAAAATGCGGATCTCCTTTCACTCTGGTCTTCTACCAAGCACCTTGGGGATGTTGAAGCCACGGATCCCTGCACATTTTGAGTAGCAAGGGGTTAGGTTTTTATTTACTGCCTTCCTACCTCCAGCTGGGCTATGTCACTTTATCAAAACAATATGGTAGGAGTGAGACCCAATGATTAGCCTCCTGAATCATCCATTGTTAGAACTATTTCTTGCAGTTAAATTAAAAAAGCCCCTCCCGGTAGTTCCCCATTGCACAAGAAAACAATTTGTAACAAGACACTTGAGGCAAGCAAGCCACTATGCAAAACATTTTTGGCTCTTTCTGCCGCCTGACAGGTGGCTGCTGGTTGATGTTGGACTAGGAAGTTTTATATGATAGTGTTGATGGTGCGGATTCAGAAGGGGGTGACGAGTACTTTGCTGTGGCAGCTTGGGCTCCCACTCAATGGCCCCCCCTTCCAACCCTGGGGCTTATGGGAAGGATGAGGAGGAAGCTGGGAGAGAAGCAGTGGGCCATGCTCTGCAGACTGGGGGATATTATTTTTCACTTTCTCTGCTACAGGGCATCCCACGCCTTTTATAAATATTAATAGGACAACTTCCTTCTTGAGAATGCCCAAGTGTGGGGGATGGTGTGGAGGCTGGTTGAACAGAGAAAGTAGGTGCTCACACGTATGGTGATTAGAAGGTGGGGGGAAGCCCCGGAGGGCTTGTTTTAGGCCAGTCTCCTTATCTGCAAGAAGAGGAGTTCAACAAGAGTGGAGGTGTCAAGCCTGGGGTCTGGGTTTAAATTAGCAACTCCCTGCAGTTGTAAGCAATGTGTGGTTGGTGGGTAAATTTTTCTAGGGTGAAAGCCCATAGATTTCTATGGGTTCTCATAGGGTCCCTGATTTACAAAACGTTAACCAGCACCTTTTCAATCAGGATCATCTTCTAGCCCCTCCCAGAGTGAATATTTCGAGTGCAAGTCTCCTAGAAGCAGCAGACATCAAGTTCAGGTCATGGGATTCAGAGGGACAGGGCAGCCACTTAGAATCATTTTCTAGCAGAGGCGAAAAGGGGTCAGCTATCCGCAACCTCATTTTACAGAGGAAAAGCTGAGCTACAGTCAATTCAAGTGACTCCCCTAAACCACCGGGTTAGAAGATAAGCCTGGACTAGAACCCAGGCCTGGCACACAGAAAGCTGGTCTTCCCTAAGCAAAAAGCCCCCTTCAATCAGGCCGTCGCCTGGGAAGGGCAAGACATTTGTGGCCACAGCGCCAGGAGCCCAGCTGGTTATTTCTAGCTTGCCGAATGTCAAAAATCCAGGCCGCTTCTCACAGCAGCCTCTACTTGTCAGACCAAATCAAGGCATCCACGCGTCAAGCAGGCGAATCAGCTGCCTCCAGCACTGGCCTCGCTGAGCCTGCCCCGCCCGCGCGGTGCACCTGACCTTGTCCGAGCGCAGCCTCCCGGCGCGCCCCGCCCCCGCGCCCAGCGCGGCTGCTCCCACCTGCGGCCCCCGCGTCACGCCTGTGCGGCCACCGCGGTTTCTCAGCGTCGAGCCAGTTTGGCAGCCTGCCTTGGCCGAGCGTGGCTACAGAAGTCGGTGTCCCACGGCCTTTGACCCCAGTGAGGGATTGGGCAGAAACCTCTGGCTTCTCTCTGGTCTGTTGTGGAATCTCCCACCTTCTCTTGCTTTTCTTCTCCACACACCGCCCACCCCTGAGCCCAGTTCCTCTCTCGGTCCAAATCAGTGAGCTTGCTGGTGTCTGCAGAATCCAGCTTCACGCAATGCCAGCAGTCCTGAGTGTCTGCTCTTGGTTTCTCGTCCCGACTTCCCTTCATTGCACGAACACTGGAGCATCTGCTGGCTCGACTTTGGACACAGCAGGCTGGCCTGGCCCCTCAGGGAGCGGACAGTCTTCTGGGGGAAGAGAAGGTGATGTTTTAAAGCTGTGATTTGATGGTTGAGCTGGAGTTTGCTAGAGGAAATGGGGACTGGGGGCAACAAGCATTGCCCACAGAGAGAACCCCACAAGGTGTAAGGCCTGAAAGAAGGCAGGGTGGCCATGGGGGTAAAGAGATGGGCGTGAGTAGCATGCGATGAGTTGGGAAAGAGCCAGAAAGGCACTTGTGAGCAGAGAAAGGAGTGTAGACTATCCTGACAATACAGGGCTTTGGAGGGAGTTTTATGGGTTGGGTTGGGTTTTTGTTTGCTTTCCTTGGAGGGTTTTTAACAAATGATCAATCAGATTTGATTTCTTAGGCGGGACTGGAGGCAGAACTCCTGTCAGTCCCAATACAGGGGCCTAGCAGCATTTTCAAGGGCAGAGGCCATGTTCTCCCACGTGGGGCGCAAATGACCCAGTTTTCTTCACCCCCCCTCCCTGCTTTTTTCCAACCCCTACCCCCACTGTGACTGGTTTGGCCTTCTGCATCCTGCTGGCCCTCCCTAACCTTTAAGTAAGACAACAGGTTGACAGTACTTCTGATCCATCACCCATCAATCATTTATTTACTGGTCTCATTTATAAGAGGTTGCTATATGCCAGGCGTTGTGCTGGTTGCTGGGGGATGCAGAAGGGAAGACTCACATGTTTTCTGATCTCACAGAGCTTAGAATTTGTCCAGTGGTTCCTCAACTCCCCCGTGCATCAGAGTCATCTGTAAAGTTTTCAAAAATACAGCTGACTGGGGGCACCTGGGCGGCTCAGTCAGTTGAGCATCTTGATTTTGGCTCAGGTCATGATCTCAGGGCCGTGAGATCCAGGCCCCGCATTGGGCTCTGGGCACAGCAGGGAGTCTGCTTGAGATTCTCTCTCTCCCTTTCCCCCTACCCCTCCCTGCACCCCACCCCCACTCCTGCACATACACTCTCTCTCTAAAATAAATCAATCTTTAAAAAAATTATATAGCTGATTGAACATCACCAGACTGACTAAATTGGAGTCTTTGGGGCTAGTTTCCATGGAGCCATATTATTTAAACTCTCCTCCAGGTAACTCTGCTGAGCAGTTAGAACTGCTGATCTTGGGAGGAATTTCTCTAAGGGCTGTTTCTCTACACGGTCGATGGGGAGAACAAACCCAAAGTCCGGCTGCTGGTCATAAGAAAGTCAGAAATCACCAGAAAGGAAGACGGGACAAGCTCAGTCCAAAGAGCTGTATGCCTGGGACCAGCTCACATGCCTTCAAAGGACAAGGAGGGGTAGCACGGGGGGGTAAATGGAAGGGAGGAGTAGAATGTATTGGGATGTTGGGGAGGGCTGTGCCTGCCAGGAATGGATAGTGCCTCTTCCTCAACCTGATTACATACATTGTCCAGTTAGAAAGCAGGAGACCAGCTTGTTGACACAAAGACCCCTTTTCAGGACCACCTTGATTGTCATGGTCAATCCTAGGGATGTTCACACTGGCCAGTTTCAAATGGTGACTGTGATGAATGATAAAAATAAAGCAGCAAGCCCATTATACACAAGCCCGCACATCTCCACCAGCTATGTCTGAACACAAGGGCAAACCGAGGCAGAGGGGGTCTGTTCTCCCACTGTTTCCAGAATTCGCCCCCGTAAACTTATAGCCACCTTCTGGGAGATTTCAGGCAGGGGCTGTCTTGTCCAATCATGCCTGGAATCTCACAGCCCCGAGGATGGGTCTTCAAGGGGTTTGAGAGGATTAAACTTCCAGTTCCACTTTCTGTCTCTTGGTAAAGACTGTTCTGAGAAATCTAAGTGTTAAGTATTTATTTATAGAAAGCTAACTATGGGCCAAGTCCTGTGAAGCCTCAGTGACTATATGTACAATTCACCTGCGAAGATAAGACACAATTTTGCGTGAAAGTAAATAAATATAAGACAGATATTTCCAGACTAGCCTGGAAGAACTGGCTTGTGGTTGATTGGGGCTTGTATCCTGACCACTTAGCCACCCAGCATGTATTTGAGTACAATATATTCTGGGTCATATGCAGACGTGTAAGGCATGGTCTTTGCCCTCAAGGAGCTTGCAGTCCAATAGGGAAGAATGTATCAGTATGAAATATATAAAAAATAGCATAGGCTGGGACAAGCGAGTGATTCGGTGTCTGCTTTGGCATTAATAGGGCTTGTACTGAAATATCCCATTCTCTCCACCCGCCCCCCCCATACCCTGGACATCTTTCAGGAAGACAATTCTGATCACTTTGGGATTCATCCTATTGGAATTAGTGGCCAGGACACGACAGCCTCTTCTCTCACCATGATCAGACCCTGTGGTCTGGCCCACGTGCTGGCTCTCCCTTCTCCCTCCACCCCCGTACGTCACCTCCATTTCAGTTATACGCCCATCTCTGCTGCCAGGAGCTGAGTCACTCTGGGTGGGAGGCTGAGAAAAAGAGACAAAAGAAAACTTAATACCTGATCATCTCCAGAAAAGGGGGAAGGAGAGTGCCACTTCACAGTAGCAGAGTCTCAGAAATGCCAAGCATGCGAACTGGTCGAGGGTCTTGCACTTCTTTCAATCATGTCCCAGAAATGCCTGTGATTTAAAAGGACAGGCATCAAGAGCATCAAGTGTGGACAAGTGGGTGAGAAGTGACTTCCACCTGGACAAAGTCACTGCACCCCTGTGCAGAGAGGCAGGTGCCCTGATCCTTGCCCGCAAGCTGCAGGTGGCTCAGAGGCAGGTAGGAGGAGGTCACTTCGTGTCTCCCTGAGAGGAGGTGAGCTGTCTGGCTCCTGCTTAGAAACCTATGTGTGATTGTGTGATTTTCTGAGTCCTGACCATAGGCAACGAGGGAGGCTTCGCCTGGCAGGCCCGGGGAAGGCTGCCGTCCGCACCGCAGCCTCCGTGCGCGGCTGGTGTATGGCTGTGGAGGGGGGCGCAGGCACACACTCGCGCCCCCTCGCTGGTCACGCGCTGCACATGTGTGCTTTCCTCGCTGGGCGGCACCTGCATTCCTGCCTCTGAGGCTCGGGCAGGGGTCCTCTTGAGGTTCGCATCTCTGCTGAGGCCTCCTTCAGGGGGAGTGCGGGTAGGGGAGGAAACCACGAAGACACTCTCTTCTCTGCCTCAGTACCCAGGACTTCTCCACGCTGAGCCCTTCCCCCATCCCTCTCCTCCAACCTCAGGGGCCCTGAAACTGCCTTTTCTTCAGGGGCTTCCTCAGAGCAGGACAACCGTCACATCTACAACTGACCCATCGGACCCTGACTCGTACGCAGTACGCGGTTCCATGGGGGAAAATGGGACACAGGATGGCCACCTTCTCGGATTTTAGACTCTTGCTCGTACCACCGCAGCGAGTGATTAAAGGCTTTTGCTTTAATTGGCTCCTCCGACTCCTGACAGCAAAGCCCGCTCTCTCTCCCTTCCCCGCAGCTGAGCTCCTGCAGCAGGGACTCCGCAAGCTCCCTGCCCAATGGGAGCACACACTCCAAGCGTGGCCCCGCGTCTGTTGGCGGCTACGGCTTCTCCTGCACGTGTTCCTAGTTCAGCCCCATTCCCAGAGTGTCTGATTCGGTAGGTCTGGGGTAGGGCCTGAGAATTTGCCTTCCTAACAAGTGTCCAGGTGTGGCTCCTGAGAACCACCGGGCTCGACTACAAACAACCAAAAAGCAACAGAGAAAGAAAGACTGGAAACTCGGTGAAGGAAGGAGGAAAGGAGTAGGGGTGGCATGGTTTATTAGGGCAAGAAATGAACCTCAAGGGTTGGTCCCTGCAAGGTTTTCCTCTTCCTCACCCACCCTGACCTCAGGCTTGTCTAGAAGTGGTCAGAGTATCCTTTAAAGCCCTCCCCCACCTTCCCTGCTCTGGCCCACGGGTGAGGCCAAAGCCTCCACTTAAAGCCCTTAGAGGTGGTGCTTCAAAAAGCCCAACACGGGCTCCCCTCCCAACGCCTCTCATCTCTGCTTCCCCGTTCGGAGGTTGCAGGCTGCACAGCAGCCAGCCTCCCGTGAAGTCCGAGGGCTCGTGTCCCAGAAGCCCTGAGGATAAAGAGTCCTGGAGGGTGTGTGGCCATCTCTCCCCGGCTGCCTCCGCACACGCACAGGAGACCTGGAAGAGCGCCGATGCCCAGAGAAAGGTAAGGGGGGGCACGTTACAATAGGATGGGTGGAGGAGTTAAAAACCGCAGCTCACTGACTAAGCTCATCTTTCAAGTTCTCCTGAATCATCAGTGATGCGGACTTGCTTTCATAGTCCCCAGGTCTGAATGTGGGTCATAAACGTGTTTGAATGAACAGCACAGAAGTGAGCCAGGAACGCAGGAAAAAAGAGCTCTTAAGCAGGTGTGACAACCCAGGAGCGACCCTCCCCTCCAAATCTGTTAACTGTTTGACTAGCTCTAGTTGGTCGTGGGAAAACCAAGGCACAAGTGTTCTGTCCAGGGCCCCAAAGCTGTTCTAGCAACAGCAGGAGGAGGGCCAGAGAGTAGTCAACGCCAAGGCCGAGAGAAGGAACCCTGCACCTGGAGCAGAGGCCCGGGGGGGGGGGGGTGAGGACAGCTGGCACTGCAGCCCCTCCGGCTGCCTAGCGAGCCATAGCGCACCACCCGACAGGCGGCTGCTCTGAGCTTCTCGGCTCCGGGCTGGCTCCGCAGGTGAGAGGCTGCCCTCACACTGAGGAAAATGCACGCCATGCCCCTCAGAACCTAGAGACTTCTGCCTCTTTCATTGTTGCTGTGAACTCCAGGGGAAAAAAAATTCAAACCGTGAATGGATTTTCTGTTTCAAAAGACTGAAAATATTTCCAGAAGACCTAAGAATCTGGGGCTTTGAGGTCTCTCATCTCCTCCCTATTTCTCCAGCCCCATGGGTGGGGAGCTCCCAGGCAGCCCCCCCTCAGTCCCTCTCAGAAGAGCCTGTGTGTGGCTGGCGGGTGTCTCTCGCCACAGGAGAGGTGGTGGGTGAGGCCCTGGCCGTGCTTCCTTAAAGCCACGGGGAAAGAGGAGGGTGCTGATTCACCCACAGCTGCTTCCTGGAATTGCAGTGCCGGGCTGGCAAATGAATGGTATTTTTCCAAGGTGATCCAGAGCTCTTACAACATTCCTGCCCTATCCCCAGCAGACCTTCCTGTAAGTCAAACCAGAAAGTTACCCGAACCATGCATTCCTGAGCAGTCAAGCACATGAGATTCCAGACACAGTGTTTCCAGTGTGCCTCCATAGTTCTCTCAAGAGCTGAGGTCCAGTCACCCCCAGGACCTCCAGACTTCCCTAACGGGGCCATGCGTCTGGCTGGCTGGCACTGGGGTCATGTGGAGCCCTGTGCGTGGCTCCAAGTCAGCCAGGAAGTGCAGGTCTGGCCTGATTCCCCTAAGAGGACCGTCAGCTGAGAAGGGAGTGGAGCCTTCAGCCTGCTTTGTCCTGCATTTCACAAAGACCCTTTCTCTCCTCCTGCCCGGCTCTCCAGCTGGTCTGAAAAGAAAGCTATCGGGTCCCACATGGAATCAGTCTTGGCTTTTTCTCAGCAATAAGGCACGGGTTTGCGAGTGCCCCTGATTAACCCGTGGTCTCCTCTCTCTCACATGCAGGAGGCATGAAGAGGATCCAGTCTCTGCTGCCTTTGAGTGTAGAGGCGTTCACTTGGGGATGTGCAGACAGGGGCGAGGAGGATTCTGGGCTTCTCATGTTCTGCCTCTGAGACAGATTGCGGCGGCAAACAAAAAAATAAACCTACTCGGCTCTACTTCCCTTATCCCTTCCCCAGTAAGTGGAAAGCTACTGAGTGCGGGGGTGTCTGGGGAATGAAACAGATGGAGCTGAGGACTAGGGGCTTGCTAAGAGCTTTCTCTGGGATGAACTGGAATAGGACTTCCCCTCCCTCCCCCTTGACTGATGGCTTCTGGAGCCTTGAGATGGGAAATGCTGACTGTGCTGAAGGGCCTTGCTTTTAAACCTAATTCCTCAGTTACAGTAAGTAGAATATAATTATATTTTGTACTGAGAGTTAAGAGTTTACAAGGTATCTTTTTTTTTAATCATCACAGTCTTCTGAAGTTGGTATTATTATTATTATTGCTGTTGAATCAGTAAAGAGGGCAAGGTTTGGGAGCGTTTAACAACTGGCCCAGGGTGAATGCAGAGTCAAGTTTCAAATCCATGGTCTCCTGACTCAAAGTCCATACTCTTCAGAAACAAGGCATGACTGGCTAGGAAATGGTGTTTTCTAGGGTCAGGTGAGCCAGCTACAGCAGAGCTGGAGGGCTGTGATTGGTGTTCGGGCTCTTTGGCAGGTGTTTCCTGTTAAGCGCAGGCTGACTTAGATTTGTGATGGGGACCGGACCACTGGGGCAGCCTTGGTTTTGTGGGTCCCTGATACACGAATTCACTTTATCAGGGCTCTAACCTTCTGAGAAGATACAGATTAAATGGAGAAGTCTGGGGGCGCCTGGGTGGCGCAGTCGTTAAGCGTCTGCCTTCGGCTCAGGGCGTGATTTGAGCCCCACATCAGGCTCCTCTGCTAGGAGCTTGCTTCTCCCTCTTCCACTACCCCTGCTTGTGTTCCCTCTCTCGCTGGCTATCTCTGTCAAATAAATAAAATCTTAACAAAAAAAAAAAAATGGAGAAGTCTGCTGTGCCCGTGGCTCTGCGGAAATGTTGGTCTTCAGGCACGTGGTGGTTGTGATATTGTAATTTACCATAAATACATATTTAGTTTTTGACCTATTCCTGGTACGGAGCTCCTAAAAACCCCTGGAATTTCCTGTGTTGAGAGCAATAAAGATGTCTTGTTATGTTAATGAGGTGGTTTTAGGTTTTGTTTTGTTTTTTTTAAACACCTAAGGATGGGACTGCTTGCCAGGGGAACCAACCACCTGATTAGAGGGTTGGAACATCCAGTCTCACCCCCTCTTCCCTCCCCTCCCTTCCCTCCAGTTGAGAGAAGAGGGGCTGAAGATTGAGTTCAGTCTCCAATGTCTAAGGATGTAATCAGTCATGCCCAGGTAATGCCTCCATTAAAAACCCAATGAGCTTCCGAGGCGAAGACACGGAGATTTGGCAATTGTGTGCTCTGAGAAGCCTGGAAGGTCCGTACCTCTCCCTGTACCTCACCCCATGCACGCATCCCTTCCGCCTCTCTGTTCTTGAATGAATACTACGCTCTTAATAATAAACCGATAATCTAGTAAGCCAGTGTTTCTGGGAGTTGCTTTAACACATTGGTTAAAACCAGGGAGCAGGTCATGGGGACCTCCATTGTACAGCTCAGCTGATAATCTGGATCAGAATTGGTATGGGTGGGGCAGTTTTGGTGGACTTAACCCTCCGGTTCCCACACCATCTGCATGTAGATGGCATCAGAATTGTGTTGAATTGTAAGGCGCTCAGCTGCAGCTGCTTGGAATTACCCCCTCATCGAAATTGGTGACTAGAATCTTCGTGGTCCCGAGAGGGTGCAGAATGAACAGGGCAGCATGTCTTATGCTCTCACTATACACTGAAAAACTTTCCTTTTTTTTTCTAAAGTATCTTTTTGAGAAGTATTGATTTAAAAGGTTATTGTCTATTGCTGATTTTACTATTGATATAATTGACATGACCTGTATTTCAAGTGTACAACGTCATGATTTGATGTGTGTGTATATTGGTGATATAAGATTCCCACAATAAGTTAACATCCATCCCCTCACATAGCTGCACGTTTTTTTCTTGTGATGAGAACTTTTAAGATTTATGCTCTTGGCAACTCTCAAATCTACACTACGTGTTTTGTTAACTATAGTCACCATGCTGTATATTACATCCCAGGATTTGTTTATCTTTTCACTGGAAGTTTATACCTTTTGACTATCTTCACTCATTTCACCACCCTTCTTGCCTCTGGCAACCACCAACCTGTTCCCTCTATGAGTTTGGTTTTTGTTGTTTTAGATTCCACATAAAAGTGAGATCATACAGTATTTGGCTTTCCCTGACTTATTTCACTTAATACTCTCAAGGTCCGTCCATATTGTTGCAAATGGCAAGATTTCACTATTTTTTTCTTTTTTTCCTAAGAGAGGGTGTGAGCAGGAGGAAGAGCAGAGGGAGGAGAGAGACTCTCAAGCAGACTCCTTGCTGAGCACAGAGCCCAATGCAGAACTTGATCCCATGACCCATAAGATCATGACCTGAATGGAAACCAAGTGTTGGCTGCTTAACTAACTGAGCCACCCAGGCACCCTAAGGTTTCACTATTTTTTAATGGCTGAGTAATCCAGTGTGTGTGTGTGTCCTGTCTTTTTTTTACCCATCTGCCTGCCCATGGACGTTTAGATTTTCACGTCTTGACTGTTGTAAATAATGCTGCAGTGAATTAACATGGAGTGTATATATCTTTTCAAGATAGTGACTTTGTTTCCTTCCGATAAATGCTCACAAGTAGAATTGCTGGATCATATGGTAGTTCTATTTTTAATTTGAGGAACCTCTATATTCTTTTCCATAGTGGCTGCATCAATTTACATTCCTACCAACAGTGCACAGCGTGCTTTTTCTCCACATCCTTGCCAACACTTATTTCTCTTCTTTTGGATGATAGCCATACTTACAGGTGTGTGTGGGATATCGTGTGGCTTTGATTTGCACTTCACTGATGATTAGTGATATTGAGCACCTCTTTATGTACCTGTTGGCCATTTTGTATGTCTTCTTTGGAAAAACGTGTATTCAGATCCTCTGCCCACTTTTAAAAATCAGGTTTACAAAAATCAGGTTTCTTGTTCTCTTGGTATCAAGTTGTGTGGGTTCCTTATGTGTTTTGGATATTATCCCTCATCAGGTATATGACATGCAAATATTTTCTTCTGTTTTGTAGGTTGTCTTTTCACGTTGTTGATGTTTCCCTTTACTGTAGAGAATTTTCAGTTTGATATAGTCCCACTTGTTTGTTTTTACTTTTGTTGCATTTGCTTTTGGGTGTCAAATCCGAAACAATTACTGCAAATACCGACAGCAAGGACCTTACCCCATGTCTTTTTTTTTTTTTAAAGGAGTTTTATGGTTTCAGGTGTTACATTCATGTTTCTAATCCATTTTGAATTTGTGGGGGGGGCGGTATAGGACCCAGTTTCGTGCTTTCGCCTGTGGCTGTCCAATTTTCCTAACACCATTTATTAAAGAGCTTGTCCTTTCCCCACTGTATTTTCTTGGCTCCTTTGTCATAAATTGAACATACATGGTCACTCCCATTTGTGGGCTCTCCATTCTATTTTGCTAATCTATGTGTCTGTTTTTATGCTACTACCCTACTGTTTTGATTTCTGTAGCTTTGTAATATAGTTTGAAATCAGGGAGCGTGATGCCTCCAGCTTTGTTCTTTATCAAGATTGGTTTGGCTATTTGAGGTTTTAGGTGGTTCCATACAAATTTTAGGATTATTCTATGTCTGAAAACGCCATTGCAATTTTTATAGGCCTTGCATTGAATGCGTGGATTGCTTTGGGTAGTACAGACATTTTAACCATACTTTTCTGATCCGTGAACGTGGAATAACTTTGCGTTAATTTGTGTTGTCTTCAATTTCTCTCATCAATGTCCGTAGTTTTCAGTGTGCAGGTCTATGACCTTCTCGGTTAAATTTATTCCTGGTACCTTTTTCTTTTTGATGCATTTGAAAAATGGGGTAGTTCTCTTTATTTTTGATAGTTTGTTGTTAGTGTATAGAAACACAACAAATTTTTGTATGTTGATTTTTGTATCCTACAACTTCACCAGACCTGATTATTCTAACAGGTTTTTTTGGTGGAGTGTTTAGGGCTTTTCTCTATATAATATGTCCTCTGCAGTAGAAATACTTTTACTTTTTCCTTTCTGATTTGTATGTCTTTTTTTTTTTTTTTAAAGATTTTATTTATTTGACAGAGATAGAGACAGCCAGCGAGAGAGGGAACACAAGCAGGGAGAGTGGGAGAGGAAGAAGCAGGCTCATAGCGGAGGAGCCTGATGTGGGGCTCCATCCCAGAATGCCGGGATCACGCCCTGAGCCGAAGGCAGACGCTTAACCGCTGTGCCACCCAGGCGCCCCTGATTTGTATGTCTTTTGTTTCTTTGTTTTGCCTAATTGCTCTGATCAGGACCTCCAATACTATGTCGAATAGGAGTGGCAAGAGCAAATATCCTCCCCTGCCATCTTAAAAGCTTTCAGTTTTTCCCTGTTGAGTATGATGTTAGCTGTGGACTTGGCATATATTTGGTCTTTATTATGTTGAGGTACAATCTCTCTATACTCAATTTGTTGAAGGTTTTTTTAATGAAAGGATGTTGAATTTTGTTACTTTTTCTTCTATTGAGATGATCATATTTATATTTTTCATTTTTTTAATAAGGTGTATCACCTCAATGTTGTAGATGTCGAACCATCTTTGCTTTTCTGGAATAAATCACACTTGATTGTGGTGTATGACCCTTTTAATGTATTGTTGACTTCAGTTTGCTTATATTTTGTCGAAGATTTTTGCACCTGTGTTCATCAGGGATCTTGGCCTGCAGTTTTCTTTTCTTGTGGTGACCTCTGGTTTTGGTATCAGGGTAATGCTGGCCTTATAAAATGAGTTTGTAAATATTCCTTTCTATTCTATTTTTGGAAGAGTTTGAGAAGGATTGGCGTTAATTCTTCTTTAATGTTTGATGGAATTCACCAGTGAAGCCATCTGGTCCTTGGCTATTGTTTGACAAGTTTTAAATTATTGACTCAAACACCTTATTAGTAATCCGTCTGTTAAGATTTTCTATTTCTTCACGATTCAATCTTGGTAGGTTGTATGTTTCTAGGAATTTATTTCTTCTAGGTTGTGCAACTCATTGGTATATACAGGCATACCTCAGAGATCTTGTGGTCCAGACCACTGCAATAAAGTGAGTATTGCAATGGAGTCAAATTAATTTTTTGGTTTCTCGGTACATATAAAAGTTTATATTGTCATCTATTAAGTGCAATTACAGGTCTAAAAACGCACGTACCTTAATTAAAATATACTTTATTGGTGAAAAAATGCTTATCATCATCTGAGCTTTCAGTAAGTTGTAATCTTTTTGCTGATGGAAGGTCTTGCTTTGATGTTAATTGTTGACTGATCAGGGTGGTGGTTGCTGAAGGTTGCCGTGGTGATATTTTAAAATAAGTCTACAATGAAGTTTGCTGCATTGACTCTCTCCACAAATGATTTTTCTGTAGCATGCGATTCTAACTGAAAGCATTTTACCCACAGTAGAACTTCTTTTTCAAAATTGAAGTCAATCCTTTTGAACACCATCAATGCTTTATCAATAAAATTTATGTAATAGTTTAAATCCTTTGTCATCATTTCAATAAACTTCACAGCATCTTCATCAGGTGTGGATTCCACCTCCAGAAACCACGATCTTAAAAAGGCATAAAAAGGCATTTCTCATCCTTTCAAATTTGATTTTATAGCAATCCAATCACATCTGTAGGCTCCATTTCTCTCTTGCTCTCGCTCTCCCTCCCTCCCCCTCCCTTTTTTTTTTTTTTTTTTAGGGGGTGAGAGGGAAATGAAGAGGGAGGAGGGGGGAGAGAAAAATCTTAGGGCTTGATCTCACAACCCTGAGATCGTGAGCTGAGCTGAAATTGAGTCGGACACTTAACCAACTGAGCCACCTGGGCATCCCAAGTTTCCACGTCTAATTCCAGTTCTCTTGCTATTTCCCCTCGATTCTGCAGTTACTGTCTCCACTGAAGTCTTGAACCCCTCAAAGTCATCCATGAAGGCTGGAATCAACATCTTCCAAACCTTGTTAATGTTATTTTGACCATGTTGTTGTTAAAAAAAAAAAAATACTCTTCATGGCATCTAGAATGGTGAAGTCTTTCCAAAGCGCTTCTAATTTACTTTGCCCAGATCCATTAGAGGAATCCCTATCTATGGCAGCTATAGCCTTATGAAATATATTTCTTAAATAATAGTTCCAAGTCAAAGTTACATCTTGAATCGTGGGCTGTAGAATGTATTTTGTAGGCATGAAAATCAACATTGACCTCGATGTACACCTCCATCAGAACTCTTAGGTGACCAAATGCCTTGTCAGTAAATGGTAATATTTTGAAAGGAATCTCTTCTTAGCATCAGGTCTCAAAATTGTGTTCAAAATATTCAGTAAACCATGTTGTAAACAGATATGCTATAATATAGACTTTACTCCTCTATTCATAGAACACAGGCAAAGTAGATTTAACATAATCGTTAAGAATCCCTAGGATTTTCAGAAGAGGCAGTGAGCACTGGCTTCAACTTAGTCACCAGCTGCATTGGCCCCTAACAAGAGAGTAGCCTGTCTTTTGTTTGCTTGGTTTTTTTTTTTTTAATAATTTTTTATTATGTTAGTCACCATACAGTATATCCTTAGTTTTTGATGTAGTGTCGTATGATTCATTATTTGCGTATAACACCCAGTGCACTATGCAATATGTGCTCTCCTTAATACCCATCACCGGCCTATCCCAATCCCCCACCTCCCTCCCCTCTGAAGCCCTCAGTTTGTTTCCCAGAGTCCATAGTCTCTCATGGTTCATTCCCCCTTCTGTTCACCACCCCCCTTCATTCTTCCCTTCCTTCTCCCTATCTCCCTGCTATCTCTTATGTTCCATAAATGAGTGAAACCATATGATAATTGCCTTTCTCTGCTTGACTTATTTTACTTAGCATAATCTCCTCCAGTCCCATCCATGTTGCTGCAAATGTTGGGTAATTGTTCTTTCTGATGGCTGAGTAATATTCCATTGTATATATGGACCACATCTTCTTAATCCAGTCATCTGTTGAAGGGCATCTCGGCTCCTTCCACAATTTAGCTATTGTGGACAATGCTGCTATGAACATTGGGGTGCATATGGCCCTTCTCTTCACAATGTCTGTGTCTTTGGGGTAAATACCCAGTGGTGAAATTGCTGGGTCATAGGGTAGCTCAATTTTTAACATTTTAAGGGACCTCCACACTGTTTTCCAGAGTGGCTGTACCAACTTGCATTCCCACCAACAGTGTAAGAGGGATCCCCTTTCTCCACATTCTCTCCAACATTTGTTGTTTCTTGCCTTGTCCATTTTTGCCATTCTAACTGGCGTAAGGTGGTATCTCAGTGTGGTTTTGATTTGAATTTCCCTGATGGCTAATGATTTTGAACATTTTTTCATGTGTCTGTTAGCCATTTGTATGTCTTCATTGGAAAAGTGTCTGTTCATATCTTCTGCCCATTTTTTGATTTATTTGTTTCTCGAATATTGAGTTTGAGAAGTTCTTTATAGATCTTGGATGCCAGTCTTTTATCTGTAGTGTGTCATTTGCAAATATCTTCTCCCATTCCATGGGCTGCCTCTTAGTTTTTTTGACTGTTTCCTTGGCTGTGCAGAAGCTTTTTATCTTGATGAAGTCCCATAAGTTCATTTTTTTCTTTTGTTTCTCTTCCTTTGGAGATGTGTCATGAAAAACGTTGCTGTGGCCGATGTCAAAGAGGTTGCAGCCTATGTTCTCCTCTAGGATTTTGATGAATTCCTGTCTCACATCGAGATCTTTCAAACATTTGGAGCTTATCTTTGTGTATGGTGTGAGAAAGTGGTCAAGTTTCATTCTTTTGCATGTAGCTGTCCAATTTTCCCAGCACCATTTATTGAAGAGACTGTCTTTTTTCCACCGGATGTTTTTTCCTGCTTTGTCAAAGATTAGTTGCCCAAAGAGCCGAGGGTCCATTTCTGGGCTCTCTATTCTGTTCCATTGGTCTATGTGTCTGTTTTTGTGCCAGTACCATGCTGTCTTTGTGATCACAGCTTTGTAGTACAGCTCGAAATCCGGCATTGTGATGCCCCCAGCTTTGTTTTTCCTTTTCAACAGTTCCTTGGCTATTCGGGGCCTTTTCTGGTTCCATACAAATTTAAGGACTGTTTGTTCCAGTTCTTTGAAAAATGTCCTCGGTATTTTGATCGGGATAGCATTGAAAGTGTAGATTGCTCTGGGTAGCATGGACATTTTAACTATGTTAATTCTTCCGATCCTTGAGCATGGAATATTTTTCCATCTTTTTGTGTCTTCCTCAATGTCTTTTAAGAGTGATCTGTAGTTTCTAGAATATAGGTCCTTTACCTTTCTGGTTAAGTTAATTCCGAGATAAAATGATTTTTGGTGCTATTGTAAATGGAATGGATTCCCTAGTTTCTCTTTCTTCAGTCTCATTGTTCATGTATAGAAATACAACTGATTTCTGAGCATCGATTTTTGTATCCCGCCACATTACTGAATTGCTCCATAAGTTCTAGTAATTTGGGGGTGGATTCTTTTGGGTTTTCCATATAGAGTATCATGTCATCTGCGAAGAGAGACATTTTGACTTCTTTGCCGATTTGGATACCTTTGATCCCTTTTTGTTGTCGGATTGCTGTTGCAAGGACTTCCAGTACTATGTTGAATAATAATGGCGAGAGTGGGCATCCTTGTCATGTTCCTGATCTTAAGGGAAAGGCTTTCAGCTTTTCCCCATTGAGAACGATATTTCCTGTAGGCTTTTCATAGATGATTTTTATGAAATTGAGGAATGTACCCTCTATCCCTACACTCTGAAGGGTTTTAATCAGGAAAGGATGCTGTATTTTGTCAAATGTTTTCTCTGCATCAATTGAGAGGATCATATGGTTCTTGACTCTTTTCTTGTTGATATGATCTATCACACTGATCGACTTGTGAATGGTGAACCACCCTTGCAATCCAGGGATGAATCCCACTTGGTCATGATGGATAATCATTTTAACGTCCTGTCGGATCTTATTAGCTAGGATCTTGTTGAGAATTTTGGCGTCCATATTCATCAGGGAAATCGGTCTGTAATTCTCCTTTTTGATGGGGTCTTTGCCTGGTTTGGGGATCAAGATAATATTGGCCTCATAGAATGAGTTTGGTAGTTTTCCTTCTGTTTCTATTTTTTGAAACAGCTTTAGGAGAATAGGTATTATTTCTTCTTTGAATGTTTGGTAGAATTCCCCAGGGAATCCGTCAGGCCCTGGACTCTTGTTTTTGGGGAGGTTTTTGATCACTGCCCCAATCACTTCATAATTGATCAGTCTGTTTAATCCATTTCTTCCTGTTTCAGTCTTGGTAGTTCATAGGTTTCCAGGAAGACCTCCATTTCTTCCAGACTGTTTAATTTATTGGCATAAAGCTGTTGAGAAAAGTTTCTAATGATCCTTCCTATTTCATTGGTGTTGGTTGTGATCTCTCCCCTTTCATTCATAATTTTATTAATTTGGGTCCTTTCTCTATTCTTTTGAATAAGTCTGGCCAGTGGCTTATCGATCTTATTTATTCTTTCAAAGAACCAGCTTCTAGTTCTATTGATCTGCTCTACTGTGCTCCTGGTTTCTAATTCATTGATCTCTGTTCTAATCTTGATCAACTGCCTTCTTGTGCGTAGGTCAGGCCTGTTCTTCTGTTCCAGCTCCAGCTTCTTGAGGTGAGAATATAGAAACTGCATTTTAGATTTTTCTATTCTTTTGAGTGAGGCTTCGATGGCTATGTATTTTCCCCTTAGGACCGCCTTTGCAGTGTCCCATAGGTTTTGGACCAATGTGTTTTCATTTTCGTTGGTCTCCAAAAATTGTTTAATCTCCTTAATTCCTGGTTTACCCAATCATTCTTGAGCAGTTTCCAAGTGTTTGAGTTTCTTCCAAAATTTTCCTTGTGATTGAGTTACAGTTTCAAAGCACTGTGGTCTGAGAATATGCAGGGAATAATCTCAGTCTTTTGGTATCAGTTGAGACCTGTTTTGTGACCCAGTATATGGTCTATTCTGGAGAAAGTTCCATGTGCATTCAAAAAGAATGAGTATTCTGTTGTTCTGGGGTGTCGTGTTCTATGTATATATATATATATAGAACAATCTATGAGGCCCATCTGTTCCAGTATGTCATTCAAAGCTCTTGTTTCTTTGTTGATTTTCTGCTTAGGTGATCTGTCTATTCCTGAGAGTGGAGTGTTGAGGTCCCCTACTATTAACGTATTATTATCTATATGTCTCTTTGTTCTGGTTAAGAGTTGGCTTGTGTATCTAGCTGCTCCCCTGTTGGGGGCATAGATATTTATAATTGTCATATCCACTTGTTGGATACATCCTTTAAGAATAATATAGTGTCCTCCTGTAGCTCTAACAACAGTCTTTGGTTTAAAATCTAATCTGTCTGATGAGAATTGCTACCCCAGCTTTTCTTTTGAGGTCCCTTGGCATGAAAAATGGTTTTCTATCCCTTCACTTTCAGTCTGGATGTAACTTTATTTTTATTTTTATTTTTTTAAAGATTTTATTTATTTGACAGAGATAGAGACAGCCAGCGAGAGAGGGAACACAAGCAGGGGGAGTGGGAGAGGAAGAAGCAGGCTCATAGCAGAGGAGCCTGATGTGGGGCTCGATCCCATTACGCCGGGATCACGCCCTGAGCCGAAGGCAGACGCCTAACCGCTGTGCCACCCAGGCGCCCCTGGATGTAACTTTAGGTTCAAGATGAGTCTTTTGTAGACAGCAAATGGATGGGCCATGTCTTTTTATCCAATCTGCAACCCTGTGGCATTTTATGGGAGCATTTAGAGTGATTATTGAGAGATATGATTTTAATGATGTTATGTTGCCTGTGAAGTCTTTGTTTCTACAGATTGTAAATTTCTGTTCTGTATCACTCTTGGGGCCTTTTTACTTTTATAGAACCTCCCCCCTTTAATAGTTCATGTAGGGCTAGTTTGGTGGTCACAGATTCCTTCAGTTTCTGCCGGTCTTGGAAGGTCCTTATCTCTCCATCAATCCTGAATGACAGCCTTGCTGGATAAAGGATCCTTGGCTGCATATTCTTCTCAGTTAGAGCTTTGAAAATACCCTGCCAACCCTTCCTGGCCTGCCAGGTCTCTGTAGATAAGTCTGACGTTATTCTGATATTCTTCCCTCTGTATGTAAGGATTTTCTTCTCCCTGGCTGCTTTCAATGCTGTATCCTTGGATCTAATATTTGCGAATTGCACTATGACATGATGTGGTATAGGTCTGTTCTCATTGATCTTGGGAGGTGTCCTCTCTGCCTCTTGGACACGAATGCTTGTTTCCTTTGCCAGTTATAGAATCTCTAAGATTCTGGCCAGATTAGGGAAGTTTTCAGCTACAATTTGTTCAAATATCTCTTCTAGACCTCTTTCTTCACCCCCTCGGGGATGCCAATGATTCTGACATTGGAACATTTCATTGAGTCAGTAATCTCTCGTACTCTACATTCTTGAGATTGGATTATTTTGAGCCAAGTTTCCATTTTTACTTTCTCTTCTACCATCCCATCCTCCAATTCACTAATTCATTCTTCTGCCTCATTCACCCTGGCCGTCAGAGCATCTAGTTTTGACTGCATTTGATTCATAGCATTTTTAATTTCTGCCAGATTCACTCTCATTTCTGCCCTTAGAGATTCTATATTCTCGTAAATATTTTCGTTAATATTTTTTTTCAAGCCTACACGTCATCTTGACCATTGTTACTCCGAAATCCATCAAGGAGAGGAACAGAGTTGGGGAAACAGCTGGTTGTGGGAGCCGTGAGAACACACACATGAAGTTTGCAGTCTTATATGGGCATGGTTCATGGTGTCCTGAAACCATTTGTAACATCAAAGCTCACAGATCCCCAGAACAAAAGAAGTATTTCAAATTTCTTCATTAATATTAAAAGAATTACCAAAATGTGACAGAGATATAAAGCGAACAAATGTTGGGGGAAAATGGTGCCAATAGACAGGGCCAATGCAGGGTTGCACAAATCAATTTGTAAAAATGAAACATCTGTGAGTCTCAATAAATGAAATGTAACAAAATGAGCCATGCCTGGGATTGTTCATAATGGTCTGTTAGGATCCTTTCTACTTCTCTGGTATCAGTTGTAATGTTTCCTCTTTCATTTTCTGATTTTATTTGAGCCCCCTCTTTTTTTTTTTTTCTTGAGCCTAGCTAAAGTGTTCTCCGTTTATGTTAAAACAAAACAAAACAAACAAAAAAACTCCTGTTCATTGGTATTTTCTCTATTTCTTTTAGTTTCTATTTAATTTATTTCCACCCTCCTCTTTATTTCCTTCCTTCCCACTTTGGGCTTCGTTTGTTCTTGCCCTAGTTTCCTCAGGTATAAAGTTAGGTTGTAGGAGATCTTTCTTATTCCTTTAACGTAGGGGTTTATGACTTAGAAATTCACTCTTAGAACTGCTTTTGTTGCATCCCATAAGTTTTGGTAGGTTGTATTTCCATTAGTCATTTGTCTCATGGTATTTTTTAAATTTCTTTTTATTCTTTGGCCCATTGGTACTTTAAGAACATGTTGTTAAATCTTTATTTGTGCATTTTCCATTTTTCTTAGAGTTGATTTCTAGTTTCATAGCATTGTGGTCAGAAAAGGTGCTTGATGTTTGTTGAGATCTGTTTTGTAGCCTAACATCTGATCTGTTCTGGAGAATATTCCATAAGAATGTGTATTCTCTTGCTTTTGGGTGGAATGTTCTGGATATGCCTCTTAAGTCCATTTCATCTAATGTGTCATTTAAGGCCAATGTTTCCTTTATTTAATTTTTTTGGTCTAGATCGTCTATTGATATTAGGGGACTTTATCCCATTTATATTATTGCTCTCTTTTTTGTCCCTTCAGATTAATATTTGCTTAATAGATTTAGGTGCTCCTATGTTGGCTGCATGAATGTTCCTAAATGTGCTATCCTCTTGTTGGATTGACCTCTTTGTTACATGATGATTTTCTTTGCCTCTTATTACAGTGTCTCTCCTAAAGTCTATTTTGTCTGTATAAGTGCAGCTACCCCAGCTTTCTTTTCTTTTCCTGTTCCATGGCATATCTTTTTCCATCCCTTCACTTTCAGTCTGTGTGGGTCTTTAAAGCTGAAGTGAGTCTCATAGGCAGCATATAGTTGGGTCTTGTTTTTTCTAATCCATTCAATCCCTTTATGTCTTTTGAGTGGAGACGTCAGTCCGTTAACATTCAAAGTAATTATCGATGGGTATGGACTTATTGCCATTTTGTTAATTGCTTTCTGGGTTTTTTTTTTTTTTTTTAATGCACTTGTCCCTCTTGCTCTCTTCATTTGTGATTTGATGATTTTCTGTAGTGGTATTCTTAATTCCTTTTTCTTTTGTGTATCTACTGTAGGCTTTTGCTTGTGGTTCGCATTAGGCTTACATAAAACTTATTTATAACCATCTATTTTAAATTGGTAACAAAGTTTGAACACATTCTAAATCTCTACATTTTTACTCCCTCACCCCATGCTTTGATGTCACAATTAAGGGATACACAAAATAAGTTATTGTAATTGTTCTTACTACTTTTGTCTTTTAAATTTCACACTAGATTTATAATTAACCTACTACCACTACAACAGACTATTCTGAGAGTATATATTTACCTTGACCAGTGGTTGTTTTTTTTTTTGTTTTGTTTTTTTTTTTATACTTTCAAATGCTTTCCTGTTGCTACTTAGTGCCCTTTCCTTTCAGCTTAAAGAAGTCCCTTTAACATTCCTTGTAAGGCAGGTCTAGTGGTAATGAAATCTTTCAGCTTTTGCTTATCTGGAAAACTTTGTCTCCAATTCTGAAGGACAACTTTGTGGAATATTCTTGGTTGGCAGTTTTTTTCTTTCAACACTTCGCAGGCAAGAAGGGAATGGTGTAATATATTGGAAGTTTCTGCTGAAAAAAATTTGCTAGTGGTTTTATTGGGGTTCCCTTGTATGTAACAGGCTTTAAAAAAAACTCCCCTTGCTGCTCTTAAGATTCTCTCCTTGTCTTTAATTTCTGACAACTTAATGTGTCTTAGTGTAGGTCTCTTTGGGTTCATCTATATCCAGGAAAGCCAGAGTTCCAAATAAGAAGTCTGTTTCCTTTCCCAGGTTAGGGAACATTTTAGCCATTACTTTATCAAATAAGCTTTCTGCCCCTTCTCTGTTTTCCTTCTGGGATATCTACAATGTAAATTTGGCCTGCTTGATGTTGTCGCATCATAAGTCCCTTAGAAGTTCTCTTCACTCATTTTTTTGTTCTGTCAATTGGGTGAATTCTATTGTCCTGTCTTTGGACTTGTTTATCTTCTCCTTCATATAGGATGCTGTTGAACCCCTTTATTGAATTTCCCAGTTCAGTTATTATATTCAACTCTGTGACTTGTTTGGTACTTTCTTATATCTTCTCTTTGTTGAAATTCTCACTTTGTTTTACATTGTTCTTCTGACCTTGGTAGCTGTCTTTGATTTCCATTTTGAACTCTTTATCAGGAAAATCACTTATTCCCATTTCATTAAGATCTTTTTCTGGGGTTTTATCTTATTCTTTCATTTGGAACATATTCCTCTGTATTTCTAACTTTCTTTGACTCTCGGTATTGATTTCTATGCATTATATAAAAGAACCACCTCTCCTAGTCTTGATGGAGTAGGCTCATGTGGGAGGTTGAACCTTATTATTTAACCCTGCCTGAGCTCTTTGTTGGCTGCTTGGACGATCACAAATGTGTGAGAGACATCTTTGTTCTTAGTAGTTCCCAGTAGTTGAGGGTGTGGCAGGACCTGTCAGTGTCCCAAAGGGGAGAATCTCTATCAACACCTACCTGTAGGCTGATTGGAAGCTGGACCTTCAGACAAAATACCCCAATATATCTCTTTCAGTGAAAGCCTGGAGATGAGTGTTTCTGTCGTCTCTGCACTGAGCTGTGGAGGGATGTACTGTTAAGAACTATGTCATTGTTTCCTACTGTCCCATTGAACCTGTGAACATAAGCCCTACTGGCCACCAGACTCTCAGGGGTGTCATCCTCAGGCAGCAACCACAAAAGCTGGGATACCAGATGTATGTAAAAGCTCCATTGTTGTTTGGTCTTTGGTTTTTGTTTTTTTTTGTTTGTGTGTGTGTTTGTTTTAGAGTTAAGAGTGACCTGGGGCGGAGCAGAGGCAGAGTGTGAAAATGGCACCCTCTGGCCTCCATGGTCTCTGTAGAAGATTGTAGCCAGCAACTAGATATGTATTAAATTAGAAATCTGGCCCTCAGGCTTCAGCTTTTAAGATCTGCAAATAGGCCTTTCTTACAGAAAGACTGGACATTTCAGTCTGCTGCCTCTGCACTGTGCCTTGGGATGGTTAAGAACAGTTTCTGTGTCAGTCCTGTGAAATCCACAGATGTAAGCCCCACTGGCCACTAGAGTTAATCAAGTGGTGCCTGAGTGGCATCTAGAAAACCTGGGGTGCCAGATGTGTGCATAAGTTCCTTTTGGGGAGATAGTAGTGACCGGAGTGAGGCAGAGTACAAAGATGGCACCTCCCCAGTCTCTGGAGAACATTGTAGTTGGTCCCTAGGTATGTGTTAAATTGGAAGCCTGTGCTCCAGGCTGTAGTTTTTAAGATAAACAAATAGGCCTTTTATGGAGAGGCTGGGCATTTAATTCTGCTTTTCTGTGCTGGGCCTTGTGGGGAATGATAGCCATGGTGAGTCCATGTTGTCAAAAACTGTTTCTTAGTTTGCTATAACCTGTGGGTCTCATGGACACAAACTCCATTGGCTTCCAGAACTAGATGTTCTGAAGGCCCACTTTTCAGGTGGAAGTTTTAAACATTGGGGCACCAGATATGAGGTCTAAACTCCTCACTCCTCACGGAGAAGATTGGAGTTTTGAGTTCCTTCCTGGTTGTGTGTCACAGCACTAGGGGAGAAGTTTATGACAAGACAGTCTCTACCTCTTCTACCCATTTTGATGTGGGTTTTTTCTCATTTACCCCATGTGTAGGAGTCACTCAGCTAGATCCTGGATTTCTTTCAGAGGAAATTGTTCTGTATGTAGCTATAGATTTGGTATGTCCATAGGAGGAGAGGATTTTGGAGCTGCCTATGTCACCATCTTGAACCAAAACTGTAAAAGCTTAAACTTTGGGGCTCCTGGGTGGCTCAGTCGGTTAAGCATCTGCCTTTGGCTCAGGTCATGATCTCAGGGTCTTGGGACTGAGCTCCACATCCAGCTCCCTGCTCAGCAGGGAGTCTGCTTCTCCCTCTTCCTCCACCGCCCCCACCACCAAGTGGCTCATTCTCCCTTGTTCTCTCTCTCAAATAAATAAAATCTTAAAAGAAAAAAAATGCTTAACCTTCTCTTACCTACCCTTATTTTCTTAAATCTTAATTCAAGGCTTCGCTTCTGTTCTCAAACAGTTGAGTATCTTACTTCAAAGTACAACCATTTATTAATGCCTCTGGTTTTCCCTGCTGAGCTCTTTGCCCCGGAAATGTCCAGTAGCTGGGAATGGAGACCAGGGCCAACGTTGGTTTTATCAAGTAACCAGCATTCTCCTTCTTTTATCCCTCCCACACTCCTAGAACCTGATTTGGTTGTCATCCTTATCCTTCAGGAGAGATTGAATCCCTCTCTAGCCCCAGTTGGTTAAGTCATAATTTGCCTAAGACTTAGACTCTAAGCCACTGGTTCTGTATTTTAACTGCATATTGAAACCATCTGGGAAGCTTAAAAAAAATGCCACTAATCCCACCTGGGGCTCTGGGTTACCCTCAGGGACAGTGGCTTGGCTTCCATTTCCTTTGGCAAGTGACTGGTTTTAGGTATGATCATGTGATGCTAAACTGGTCAATGGGATACGGGGCTATGAAGCTAGGAAACTTCCAGGAAGGCTTTCTACTTAATTTTTTTAATTTTTTAAAATAATATCCTTTCATTATATTATGTTAGTCATCATACAGTACAGCCCTAGTTTTTGATGTACAGTTCCATGATTCATTACTTGCGTATAACACCCAGTGCACCATGCAATACGTGCAAGGCTTTCTACTTAAAAAAAATTTTTTTTTTAATTTTAAAAAGTCATGATTTGGAGGTGTTGTGTTGTGTGCATGTGCTCCAAGGTAAAGGAGCTTTGTTCAATTTAGGAAGTGATCTGTGGATATTATCTCATTTGATCCTCCTATCCTCTAAGGCAGTTAGTAGCTTGCTGCTGGTGGTGATTCCCACTTTACTACAGTCCAGGAGACTAAGGTTCACAGAAGTTTCAATGCCTTCTCCCCAATGACCTCTCTCCCCAACAACAACAGCTCATAGTAGCAGAGACAGAACAAACCCAGTTCAGCCTGGTTCTAGAGACCATGATTTTCAACCTATTAGCAGGAGTATGCTGATAAGCTGCCAAATACATAAAAAGCAAAAACTTCAGATTGGTAAATGCTACAAATGTTCATGGTATAAATATTCTCACTATACCCAATTTTAAGCTATGTTGTGAATTCACTGAATACTAACTTAGGAAGAGTTTCGTGCAGTCGAGTCTTGGGAGCCTGTATGAGGCAGCTTCAGCAAACCACTAGAAAGTGGGGCAAGTGCTTAAACCCAGCCTTTGGTGCTAAGAACCATATTTCTCACCAGCCTCCTAAATGGAGCTTTCTCTTAACACATGCCTCCCCAGAGCAGATTTTTTTTTTTTTTAAGATTTTTATTTGTCAGAGAGAGAGGGAGCTCAGCAAGGGGAACAGCAGGCAGAAGGAGAAATAGGCTTCCCACTGAGCAAAGAGCCCAATGTGGGACTCCATCCCAGGACCCTAGGATCATGACCTGAGCTGAAGGCAGTGTAACTGACTGAGCCCCCCAGGCGTCCCCCAGAGCAGATCGGTATGCTGAAGTTCTGCTTTGTTAGGATGGATGCTTAGCTCTTATCCGTAGAAGGCAGAGAAGCACTATGAGGAACAAACTAGTAGGGGTGAAATTCCGAGGTGTTCTAACGCCTCCAGGATGCCAGTGATGCAGACAGGAGTCCCAGGGGGCCATTTATCTTTCTTTGGTATAGTGAGCCAGGGAGCCTTTACCGTTTGCTGTATCTGTTTGCCATCTGAGCTGCTGTGCCTTTTGTACACACTCGCTGAGCACCCCAAGCACTGTTGTGCACAGATTCAGGACCGTGTGGTACAGCGAAACAGCAGGGCCTGGGGCATGTGGCCAGCGGAAACATTATGGTAGGACAACTCCGGGCCTGCTGCCGTGGGCCAGGGGAAACAGCACAGTGACAGTGTGCTTGCTAAGCCCATTTCAGACTGTGGCATGATAGTCTCTAAAAGCTGCCAGGGGCCTCTCTGATTGTTCAGTCTGACCTCCTGTCCATCATCCCGCCAAGGGTTTTAGACTGTGTGAAGATGTCCAGTGATGGTAAACTCCCTCCCTTCCAAGGCAGTTGATGGTACATTTGAGTACCTTTCTTAAAAGAAATTCATTTCTTAAGGTTATAACAAATTCTGTAACCCCCGTTGGAGCTTGTCATCCTAGTTCTAACCCTGGGGGTTTAAATTTCCAGGCTAGTTTCTGCGTATGGCAATCAGTCAGGGTAGACCAGGTTATGCTACAGTGATGAACTGCCATGATCTCAGTGGCATTAAATAGTAATAAAAAGAACTATTTCTTGTCAGGCAAAGTGTCCAACAAAGTTGACTGAGGGCTTGGCTCACGTTGGATGTAGGCTGTCAGAGTCCAATTGTCATCGTTGAACATAGCCATTCACTGGAGGAAAGAGTCTGGTCCGTCGGAGGAAAAGGGCCGTCTCTCCGCCGCACCGAACTGTTCTAACTTGCAAATACTGTGCATCATTCCTCTCTTGTAGGTTACAACTATCCTTGTGGCCTCACCTGTCCGCAACGAAGCTCCCACTACATGCCCGGGAGGCAGAGAGCTGGAAATGCTCCGACAGCAGCCTCCGCGATCATCACAATAGTTTTTCATATATTTGAAGGTAGTTAGGACATCCTCCTGCCTTCTTCCTCAGGCTCCCCCCGGGTAACCTCCTCACTACTGTGTTCTGTGTTATTTTGCTCTTTTTTTTTTTTTTAAAGATTTTATTTATTTGACAGAGATAGAGACAGCCAGCGAGAGAGGGAACACAAGCAGGGGGAGTGGGAGAGGAAGAAGCAGGCTCCTAGCGGAGGAGCCTGATGTGGGGCTTGATCCCATAACGCCAGGATCACGCCCTGAGCCGAAGGCAGATGCTTAACCGCTGTGCCACCCAGGAGCCCCTATTTTGCTCTCTTGATTGCTCAGCTGACTTTTCTCTGAACCTGGTGGAACTTTGTATCTTTTCGTACTAGGTGTCTAGAGCAGAGTCCAGTTTTCCAGACCCCTTCTAATCTCGGCAGAGCTCAGTGGGGCTTATCCTTTCCCCCGAGACCCCACAGTTAGAACTCTGGAACCTAAGATCCCATCTTTATTTTTGTGGCAGCCACAGCACCCTGCAATTGTATAGTCACTATTCACTGGACTGCAAGCTCCAAGGTGGTGGGGACTGTTTGACTTGTAGTGTCCCCATCACTTGGAAAAAGGTCTGATAACTCCTAATTTGTTGAATACATACATTTATTTTATGTATGTTGAATACATACATTCTTTACCTCTGCCTCTTTTTTTTTTTTTTTTTTGCTCATACTGTGAAGTCCTAACTCCATCTTGTCCTGACATAATTAGCTTTTCGGACTCAAGTACAGGCTATATTTATTTCTTAAATTTGTTCCAGCATATAGCTATGAAAGAATATTGTAGGTCAAAAAATGTGTGTTTGACACCCAGCTCTGATTATATCCTTCAATAGCACCTTTAAGCACCTACAATGTGTCAGATGCCATGGATACAATTATGAAGAAGACCAGAGGCCACCATTCCACTGAGTAGGTTAATTCAGGCAAACAATATCAACCTCCTCAGACTGTATACTCCGGGAATGCAAGGCTCTTTGGGTGTTCTTTCACTCTAGTTTTCCCAGCAACAAGATCATACCTGGCAGATAGTCAGTGCTCAGTAAATACTAGTCTAATGAGTACATGGACCTCTAAGCTTTAGTTTGCTCTTTCGTATCAGAGTCTGCTGGGAGGGAATGTGTAGTTTAACAACATAGTAGCTCTTCGTCCCATTGTCCAGTTTTTGTATTTCATCATGTTGCTTGTTTTGATAAAAGATTAAAGGTGTGAAATTTGTCTGTTAATCCTAAGGGAGTAGAGGTTACCTAAGGTTGTAGAACATTATTCCAGATTAGTATCCATCTATTAATTACCATACTTAGATTACCATTTTTCATTGAATCCAGCTAGGCCACAAGTTAGACTGTCAATTGCTCAGGTATGTGAAACCTATCATATACCTCTCGATCAACCAGTCTAGAAACCATCCAAAAAGCAAATGAGATTAGACTTTCCAGATTTATCTTTATGAGCCCCTGTACAGCCCTGATGATCAGTACCCTTTCTGGTGCTCCTAACTACTAGAATAATTCCGTAATTTTGCCTGTACTTGCCTAGATGATTTATATAATCTATTTATTTACCTTGGGCTACAATTCATTTTATCACTGACTTTTATAATCTTTTATATCTTAAATCATTTTCCTCAAGGAAAAACACAGGAAGTAGAGCTGAGAAATCTTTTTCTTTAATTGTGTTCTATTATCAGTTTCTAGAAGGGGGCTTCTCTTGATCTTGTGCTGATCTTTAGAAAGCCATTTTTCCTTTCCGTGTATAAACATGAGAAATAAGGCAATCAGGTGCGAGAGACCGGCATGTGATTTTAGGCGCAAGTGATCTGTATGAGCCTCGGGAATTTGGGATTGAGAGGGTCTGCGGAGAGGGTGTGTGGGTGTGAAAATTGCACGGAGAGGGACAGGGAGGCCATCTGAGTGATGGAGTCTTGTGTGAGGCATGAGCAATATGGCGGTGACGTCTACTGGTGGCGGATGACCAACCATATCCCTCTGCTTACCTTTTAGTCATGAGGGCACAAGGCTGGGAGAACTTGAGGCATCATCTAGGTTATGACTGACACGGTCAGGGCAAACAACCACTAGATTATCTCTGGTTTCTATTTTGAAATATCTCCAAAGAAAATTCCCGTCTCAACCTCTGCAACCCACTTGAATGTTTGGCCACACTCCGTGCCTACACAATCTTCACTTTGTTTAGCTGGAATTCTAGTTATGATCTAAGCCCTTAGAAGAATGAAACCTCTGTGGGTTAAGACTGCTCGGTGGCATGAGAAAGGCAGTTTTGGGTGGTGTGGAAGGGTGGTACATGGGGCCCGGGTTGTAATGCCCAGTTTCTAGTAAGAATACATAGGACTTCAGTGTCTCTCATTTTATTAGGAATGATCTTCACAGAGATCTTCATCTAGGTGGTCAAATCCCATGGTTCTACTAGTGGCTTCGAACCCTAAGGCATGCCAGGACCGAGGGAACATCTTGAGAACACATCCTCTTTTCTGTGAACTGGTCCACAGGCATGTTGAGTGTCTAAAGGGTGACCAGCAGGTACTGGGGTTGGTGTATGGACTCTGTTATCTGGTCAGAAGTGAGTTAAATGTGCCTTCAGCTTAAGTATGAGAGAACAAAAGCATACCTGAAGGGCTTGAGGGAAGAGCTACTTTAGGGAAAACGGATATTTCTTAGCCTCTTTTTTATACCGAGCAGCACAGTTTCAAGCATAGTACTGGTCACGCATGTCAATCAGGGCAGGATGAACTCAAAACAGCCTGAAAGAAGTTTGCAAAAGAGGCTCCTGAGAAATCTCTGCAGCCAGCCAGTTAGAAAAGTGAAAGCCCTCCAGCTTGGAGCTGGCACAGCCTCCCTGTCAGGTGGGACGGGCTGCATGAGGAACACGGGTGTCCCCTCCCGCCCAGGTTCTGGTGGAGCCCCTTTGCAACCCTCCCTCGGCGCTCTGCAAGAGCGGACCATCATCGCCACTACCGATGGGCCATTTTCTCGGTCCCAGCCCTGGGTTAAATGCTTGACCTAGAGTATCCCAGCGAATTTCTGCAGTAATAACACAAGGCTGGCAAGTGCTATTCTCCCATCTCACATGAGAACCTTCTAAGCTAGGGGAAAAGAACACCTTTCAAGAAGAACAGAGAGGAAATGGCAAATCTGGTGCATAGGTCTGCACCGTACTCAAGTCCATGCTCTTCAGCCCCGGTGAGGAGGCAGGATTACGCTCACCCGCGGTCCGCACCGGGGCAAGAGCTGACGCAGAGATGCCAAAGAGGCAGGAACACAGGGCAGAAACACCATGGTAGCCGCCCTTTCAGGGCTCTCAAAGAGCCTCCAAGATAAATACGCAAATCAGGATTTTTATGGAGTCTTGGTGGTTGGAAAACTCTAATTGGTTGAGCTCTGAAGAATCAAATGCCAGGGGGAGAGTGTACCGCAGTGATCAGCTCCCGGGGGTGAGTGAGGAAGGTGGCAGGAGGGGACCAACGCCTGCCGGGGGAGTGGAGGTGAGGGGGGGGCAGCCGGGACAGGATGAAGCGGACGGCGGCATTCTTCCTTTTGGATCTAATTCAACGCAGGAAGGAAGGGAGACTACAAAGCCCCATTTATAGCTGCCCTCCGGCCCACTGTGTCAGCCTGCAGCTCCGCTCAGAGGAGCATCTGACCCCGGGGTTGATTTCCACTGCAAATGTCTCGGGCTGTATCCGAGTCTTATCCTCAGATGATGTAAAATAAGTTATAGGACCCACTGGGACTCGGTGCCAAGGGCATTTTCATTTTCAGTGAGTGCAGCCAGATTAAGCCACTAGGATGACCAAATTTGGGAATAAAGAGGACAAAGTTTTATGGTGTTGGCCATTTTATGGTCAAGGCCAAATCGGCTGTGGCTGGGACATTTTTGAGGCAACATACACGGAATTAAGATTAATA
Source organism: Ursus americanus (assembly GCF_024610735.1). NCBI lineage: Eukaryota > Metazoa > Chordata > Mammalia > Carnivora > Ursidae > Ursus > Ursus americanus. The sequence continues at coordinate 8,753,064 of NC_142152.1, read as the reverse complement.
AGTGATAAATGGGTGTTTTTATTTTTCTTCTTTTCTTTGCTACCAATCAGCTCTGTAGCTGTCACAGCTGCCAAGGTTGGCCCCACGCTACACACCTTCTTCCCAGTGATGCCATGGGTGGGTGGTGAGTTACTGAAATAGGAGGCGCCTCTTGGGGCGGCGGGGGGGGGGGGGGCTCATGAGGAAAGGCCTGGAAGCACCATCACGGGTCTAGAGGTTCTGCAGTGGTTCAGACAGGGTTCATATGGCTCAGTATAACCCAGACCATTTCCTCTTCCTCAGGGAGGCCAGAGACCCAGATTGCATCACTCCGGCCTGCCCCAGTTCCTTTGGTGGGGGGGGGTTAGTGGTTCGAGGCCCTTGACACACAAATCGTATAATCTCATTGCTGATAAATGGTTCTGCAGACAGGATGACTAATACTGTCCTGCCCAGCTGGCAGTTTATCTAGTGTTCCCTGCTAATCCCAGTCTACACCCTTATTTTCAAAACCCTACAAAACTGGGAAAAATAAAATTGGCCTTAATAGAAGGTACTCACCAACTTGGCTAAAAGAAGGGATTCTGGGGTTAAACTGCCTGGTTCGGATCCTGACCATAATGCTTTAGTTGTAGGACTTGGGACAAGTTACTCAATCTCTCTGTATCTCAGTTTCCCCATCTGTACAACCGAGAGTGCCCGCCTCTTGGGGTTTTGAATGAGAAAATACACTTAAAGCATTTGGAAGAAGGCCTCATGCAGAATACAGCTGAATTAAAGGTCATTATTAAGTGAAAACCTCTGCTGTGGTCAAAGCTGATCAACGTCTCCATATCTCTGTCCTCCTTTCAAAGACTCCAGCCTGCTTGTCTACAACGGAGGAACAGCTTGGGAAAGTAGGGGGAGCTGGGGATGGGGAGGAGGACTGGCTCGGGAGGACGGTAGGGTGATAAGGCCTGATTGTTTTTCAGGGTTCCTCATCCGAGAGGCAAGATGGTATTGTGGGGAAGGGTAAACATGACCTTGTCTTGACCTCCATGGTGTCAGCTGAGCTGGAGGGGAACCCAGCAGCCCCAGCCGACTCAGCACCTGCTGATCAAATGGCTTGTGTCCAGTGTGTTGCAGGAAGTATGGGCGGGTGACCTTGTTGATCCTCAGAAAGGACCCAAGAGTTAGGAGGATGGATTACAGATGTGAAATGGAGCCCTAACCCTGGATTTGGAGACTCCTGGAACTTTAGGTAAATATCCTGTACCTCCTCTGTCTCCTCACAGAAGAGGGAGGAAGCAGCAGCACTGGAAGTCTTCTCGTAGCATGATCATTGATATTCTGTTGGGTAGGCCTGGGATTGAAGGAATAGAGTTAAACCAAACCAGGGGGCCCGGGTAGCAGTTCTGAATAGATTGTGAAGAGGGAAGCCGCTGAGTGATTACACAGATTCATTAAAGAGGACAGGTGGGGCCTTTGTGGGGCCATGATGGTTTCTGTAAATAAACCCAGGAGTCATGCTTTATCGTTCATCCTTCTTTACCAGTGTGAAGTAAACTACATCGAGCAGCTCCTCGGCCCCACACAGCAACAGAAGACTCTGAGCAGCAACCTAGCTATGTAGGTTCCTGATCTCCCCACTGCCCCCCAAAATAGAACAATCCCTCCCTTTCCAGAAGTCTGTTGGATTAGAACTTTAGTCATTTGGAATTTAGACCTACTCTTTCCCGAGTCTGAAACCTCTGGGCAACCAGTTAAGCTTCTCTGACCCTTTCTCTTCTCCTTTGTAAAATGAGCCCTGGTAATCACACTGGAACAGTGGTAGAAGGACCTGAAGATGTAGTGAAATTGTGTAGGCTGAGTGTGCCTCTGCACTGCTAGGTGCTAAACGAAAGTAAAGAGAGGCTTCTAGCAACTCTCAATTAATTCAAAAGTCCTATTTCAGCCGGTAATACAAAAAAGAACCCAGGACCGAGATTTTCAATATGGGCTAGATACCCTCTGGCCGCTCTGCGGTTCTACACCCCGTTTGTAGACAGAGGCCAATCTGCTGTGCGCAGAAGCGATGCGTAGCCCTCGCTGGAGATGGAGTCGAGCACCTCCTCCGTCTCTTTCTTCCTTGCTATAGCAACCTTGGAATTTCTGTTTTCCAGATGGCATATTTATATGATCAGAGGGCTGTTGAACTTGTACTATATTTTATGCAGATGAGAAATTAACATTGGGCCGAGGCACTGGGAGTTTTGGGGATTTCTCTGTTGCGGCACCGCTTAGCAGTTTCTACCCTCGGAAGAGAAGTTCTGGTCAGTAAGAAAGAGGCCATGTCCACTTAGGGACACATAGGTGATACCAGCTTTTCAGGAATTTGCTTCAGGAGTTCTATCCATTCTGCCCAAAACATTTTAGCTATCTATCTCGTCTCCTAGTGGGGACGGAACAAATCACTTTAGACAAAAAGTTTGCTTTTGCTACAAAATGCATTTATTTCCAGACAGACAAAATTCTCCAACTGCATATATGAGTACATCTTATAAGGTCCTTCAGTAAATGTCCTAAGAGTCATTTCTAATTATTAAAATGCATACCAAACATTTTGGTCTCTTAAAATATAACTTAAATAACCTGCTAATGTATAAGCTGTTAAGTCTGGTCACTGACATGAGTGACGTGCACTTCTTCACAGAGTTTGGCGCGATATCAACACATCATCCCATGATGAGATTTAACGAGTCCTTCGGCAGCAAGCACTTCGCTCACCTGCTGTCCGTGTGAACAGTGGCTGTTGTGTCAGCGAGCCCTCTTCCGTGGACAAAGTTATATGCAGACAAAGAAGCATGATATATGCAATGTGGAAGGCATTTCACAGAATGCAAACACCATTCAGGTAAATAAGTGGACTGGAGCGTGGAAGTTCAGTGCACACAAATCTGTTTACACTAGCAGGGCACGTGGCACCACCTCACCAGGCTCTCAGTAAATATCCGTTCATGGGAGGAGGAGAGAATACGCTGGAAGAGTGGTCTTGGAGCCCAACATCTGTTTTCAAGATGGGGCTTTACGTTGTGAGTTTTGTTTCTTCAGAGTAAATCACTGTTGGGAAAGCCTTTCATTCATTTCCTTACCTTGGAATTCCTTAGCTTGTACAGACTTCTTGCACACGGCTAGTATTCAGGGCTCCCCGGCTTCAGAAGAGCACACAGTGGCCCAGACCAAGTCTTGATTTGTGAAGTCAAAGGCCGGTTGGCTCAGAATTTCTAGGATCTAGTTGATTCTTCACACCTTCTCTTCTGTTGGTTCCCTTTAATAGCCCAAGCCCAAAAGAGCCATGGCAACTCCTAGGTTGAGCAGTATACTTCTTCATGAAATCTCATTCTGGCATCCGCTCGTCCCAGTACCCTGAGGACTTGAAAGAGTTGACCTCCTGAAGTTCTGTCCTTCAGAGTCTCCCACCTGTGTGCTGAAGGTAAGGTTCTTGTTCTAAGGCTGATACGAGGGAATGCCCCACAAAGGAAATTCCTGGAAAATCTGGATCTGCTTGTGATTTTCATGCCATGTCTTTCATTCCCCATAAGGCTAAGGTTGCAATTCTGGAGACACAAAGGAAAAGTTTCTAAATTCATCCTGGTTAATCATAGGAAGATGTCCCTCATCAATTGGGGTTAAAACTGGCTCTTCCTTAATGAAGTCAGGGTCAAAGTTACTGACATCTTCTCGGGATTTCTGTCAAAAGGAAACAAGGGTCAGCTTTGAGGCACATGAGGCTTCCTCATCTTCCGTGGGCCCGCGCCGGGGCGGTCAGACGGGTGCTGCAGCCCTGGGAGCAGCAGTAGTTCCAGTCAGGACCGTGAGGACTAAACAGCGCGTTATAGTAAATCTGCCTGTGTATCGTTACGGGCATTCGGGAACCCCCGCTTCACCGACCCCACGGACATCTTGCTGAGCAGGCCCGCCCTGGCCCGGGAGGCGAAGCAATTAATTTGGTCACCTGATCCAGCCCTCTCAATCACCCTTTACTCGGCATTTCACCAAAATGCCCCTTCTCGACAGGCTCTACTGAGGGACACACACGTTCGGTTGTCAACAGAGTCGAAGTTCACACTTGCCTCACCTATCGTTTATACACAGGACTCTAGGTGTGAAGAGATTTTCCTGAAAGACGTGGAAGCGCTGAGTTTAGGAAACAACCGCCTTTCGCTTTACTCACCAGGTGGCTTCCTGCTGGCAAAGCCTCCCCGCTCCCCGAGGGGTTGGCAGGGGGAGGCCTGGTGCCCAACCTTAGGGGCTGTTAGAGATTAAGCTAGCTGTGACGCTGGAAAGCTCATTTCTGCCATGGTTAGACCTCTCATTTCTCTTACCTAAGTTGAAGATGCGTTTCTGCTTTCTCCACCACGGCTCTCTGGACCCACAGATGAGAAGGAGCTTTGCTCTCAAGTCAAGAGCTAGACCACCCTCAGGAATGCCGCTCAGCTGCCTTGCTTGGGAAGGTCCCCCCGCGCTCCTGGTATTTCTCCAGGCAAAAGGGATTGGGCCTGAGCTCTGGGCTGCTGTAGCTGGTACAGACCCAGCTCTCCAAGCCACGGAGCCAGATTCAGTGAGGGGGAGCATAAGGAATCTAGCTGAGAAATTCATCATTCCTATAAACTCTTTTGGGGCAACCTAGAAAGTTTCAGGTCTCTTAGTCTCCAAAAAGCTTCGGTGAAGTAAGAGGTGAAAGATTGGAGAGAAGTAAGCTGGAAAGGGAGAGATGTTGCCTCAAGGGCCAGCCTCGTCCTGGGTGAGGCCATCCTGCAGAGGGTGAGGCTGAACGTCCGGTTTGGTTATTCCATTGGGGACAACAGATTTTGGTAGACCACGGAGACATTTTAAGAAAGAGGAAAGTCTACTGTGATGGTCTTAGACACTTACGATTCTGGGTCTGAAAGGTGGTTCTACTTGGCGATGGTTCAGCTGGGCCCAGTCGATTTCCTTAAAGAAGGGATGTCTCAAGATGGCATGCTCCCCACCCTGAGTCAGGCTGCCAAGGCGCATGGTGGGGTTCTTGGTCATGAACTGAGAGGGGAAGAGAGAGAGTCGATCATTCGCTAATACACAACAAGTAGGTCACAAGATGGCGGCATCAGCTCTGGCAGAAGAGCCTGTGCAAGGCTTTCTGGCTGATCTTGCTTAACTAGCTGAATTTTCCATTATAGGCAGCACAGCCAACATGAATCATCCCTTAAAGGCGCAATTGCTTGTGTGTATTTATGGCCTTCGCCACTTCCATTTCAGACGTGGCCACTAAAATAAAGCTGAAGGGTCCAGTTTTCTTCACTGTAAATACCATGTATTTTTCTTTCCCTTTTAAAGAAAAACTCTTTATAAAATAGGGTGCCTTTCTCCAACATTGCAGTTGTCGACAGCCCACAGCTTATGAATAGGGCTACTTTTAAGAACAGCTGTGCCATTTTCTGAGGACCTGACCAGCCGGCCCGGATTCCCGCTCTCCAACAAGACCGCAGAGAGAAGAGTGAGGGTCATTATTTTGAAGATCTGTGGGAAGAAGCTGCGAGAGTAAAAAACCCAAAGTTGGCCACTTTTCTTTATGCAACAACGATGCTCCTCTTCTCCTACCCTTCCATTTTGAAATGTTTCATGATTAAGACTCTTGCTACATACACCATTTAAGCAATGTGTCTATATAAATCCTCTGAATTTCTACCAATTGGGAAACTCCCCTCAGGCTGAGCTCCTATCAAGATACTTGGAACTAAATCGACTTGGACAAAAAGGCCCATAAGGTGTTCTGATCGCATCCAAACCAGGATTCGTACGGGATAATTTACTCTTCAGGGCCAGACACTTAAGCTAATTTAAAATAATTCAAAATAAAAATTGCCTTGGATTAAAAAGTTTTGTTATAAAGTTTAAATCAAGTTGTTTGATCTGTGAGCACAAAAGCAATGCAGTGTTCCTAGAACTTGCTTTGCAGTGGAATTTCCAGAGTCATAAGCAGCCCCTGGTGTTGAAGGCTGCAGACATGAGAGGGGAGTGTCTGGAGGCGGCCGGCCCAGCCAGGCGTCCAAAGCTGCACAGCCTCTCATGGTGCTTCAAATGAAAACGACCCTGTGGAGGGAGAAGGCGGCAAAACTCCCTCAGCAAAGCTGACAGGAAAGTCCTCAGAAAATGCTAGAAAGCCCTCCAAGGGAGCTAATAAAAAATGCAGACACTGATGGGGTTTAATAGCTTTTCCTCCCTCCGACGGACAAAGAATGCAAGGCCGTGGTGGGGCTGGATTGGAGGTGGAACCTGAAAGTCTGAGGAGCTTTCAGAGCTGCACAGGTCCAGTCAGCACGGTGCGGACTGAGGAAGTACATGCCTCGCAGCTCAGTTTTGTGGGAACGAGGCATTCATGCTGCTGGGGTTCTCCTGGCTCAGCCTGTGCGCTCACAAAGGAAGGGGAAAGTATATACGCAAGAAACATGAATAAGTTCTCTGCATCAACGGGATGCAATCCCCGATGGAATAGCTAATTAACAATGCTGCAAAAAACCTCAGAATACAAGGATGGTAGAACAGACCCCGACGGCTTGTGGGAAATTCCCAGGCCTGCCAATGATGAGAGCAGAGGACATCTTGTGAGTGTGTGGGTACAACTTGTTCTTCTGGGCAAGGGGAACAGTGCCTGGCTCTTGCTGACAGAGTGGCAGAAGCCCAGTGTCCAACAGACTTTGGCTTCAGTGCCAGGGACAAGGAAGAATGGACAAACTTCCAAGGGGCACTGTGCATGAGGGAAAAGAGACCAGATCAGGGCTGTTCTTCCTCTAAACACTGCATCCCTGGACAAGAAGACCGTCAGAATAACCCTTTCACTAGCTTGATACCTTCTCTTAGGTTCTGGTAAGTCGTTCTGAATAACCAGTTTTGTTTTGACTTTTGTTCTGAGCCCTTTAGACACAGAATTCTCCACTTAGAGGACCAATTTACAAAGGTGTACATGGTGTCTACTGTATGCTAGGCAGCAGACTAGCCATTGTGGGGAGAGAGACGACAAAGACAGTGTCTATCCACGACAGAGCTGATCAAGTGAAGGGGGAAGAGGCCAGCAAGCTTTGTGGGCAGTCACAGCTGGGTGAGATGAAAAGAGCAGAACACGCGGGAGCTTTGAAGAGGGGCTGGTCATGAGGAGGCAAGTAATGGCTCCCTGGAAGAGGTGGCACTTGACGAGAGAGGAGGTGGATGAAGAGAATGAACACAGTCATGAAGGAAGAAGACCACTGTGCCCAAAAGCCAGCACAGGTGCACACAAACCCCTAGTATGCTGGGAGAGGAACATTCAGCATGGTATGACGGGCACGTGGGGAGGGCTGAGGAGACGGGGGAGGGGGCAGCCCACAGGAGCCACCAAAGTCCTATAGAGAGGTGAGTGATGACTCTAGCCACAGTGTACTGAGTACATCCTGAAGGAGGAGATAAAAGATTGGTGGTGGGTGAAGAGTTGAGAAAATGCCTGAGAAGAGTGGACAAGTTCAGAAACTAGAAGGGTTTCTGGTTAGTGGGAAGGCAAAGTTGGGCGCAAGTCCTGGAGAGCTTGTAGAAGAAGAATGAATGTGATCCACACTGGTTGGCCTTGCCGTGAAGGGGCAAGCAGGAGTGCGGGGTCACAGGGTCTGCTCTGGCTGCCTGCTGGCAGAAGTCGGCAGCAACAGAAGGCCAATAGATTACTGATAGTATTAATCATAGAAGCAGTAACCTTAGTAATAGCAGTATTTGGGGGGAATGAAACAAAAACACCCAGCATTTCTCAAGACCTGACAGGGTGCAGATCTGGGAGGCTGAGCTCAGCTTTGCATTTGAAGTGTGTGGACATCCCCCTGGAGAGGACTAGTCCTACACATCCAGGGTGCAGGCGAGGATTAGAGATCTGACTCTCCAAGACACCAACATTTGGTGAAACGGCAAGCGATGCAGCTGGTAGAGCAGGCAAGACTGTGGAAAAGGAGAGAGAGTATAAAAGTAAGACCAGCCCCAGGCCTCAGACAGCTTATTTGGCTCACACAGCCTGTTTTAAAATAATTTTAATTACTTGTCAAATATTTAAAAACTAGGAAATGTTATTTAAAAGTCAAGTTTTCCACTTTGTCTTGGAAAACAGGATATTCTAGAACGCCAAACCTGCGCCTCTTCATATAAAGGGCCTAGAGTCCAGCAGTGGCTGCCTTTCTAGATGGAGCATATGATCCCTGGTCAGCCGCATGTCCCACCACTCCGCATTGCCTCACACCTAGCGGGCTTCACTCACTGACTTTGCATGGCTCTAAGCCCTGGCCTAGGGACACAAAAAAGCCAGGGTGGGGCTTCTGGTTCAAGATGGCAACATAGGAAGACCCCGAACTCCTCTATGGACATAGCAAATCCACACCTATTTTATAAAGCAATTCCCCCTGGAGAGGAGTGAGGGCTGCCTGAACAGCTTCTGCTAGATGGAGACATAACATGATCATAAAGGGAACACCCAATGCTGCAAACTGCAGGGGGAGGAATAGTACTGAGGGACTTTGAGTAGATTCAATTGCCCAGGAGCACAGAAAAAACCATTTAAGAGTGCAACTAAAGCATTCAGCCCTAGAACCTTGACGAACGGCAGGAGACATTCTAGAAATCTCCCCGGGTTGGAGGGGCTGGCAAGTGTGATGATTACAGTCCCCCTCCACCTTGGTAGCACGGAGGGGAGCAAGGTCCAGTGCCCTAGTGAGCCTGACACCTCAGTAAGCCCTGGGCCCCTAGTCCACACCAGCCCCAGCTTTCACACCAAAGTGGCCCCAGCACGGCCTATCCCAGGGTTCTTCTGATCAGCACTCACTACAGTTCCAGCTTCCTGCCAAGGTGCAAAAGGCACACAGCACCTGAAATACTCCAGGCCATACCACTTTGGCTCCAGATGACTTGCTACGGCACCCCCAGTGCAGAGTGCTCTGGGACCTTCTAATTCAGCTGCAGCAGCCCAACCAGGGCCCCCCTGTGTAGAGCACCCCAGGCAGCAACAGCCTTGGCTACAGATGCCCCATGTGCCGAACACTCTGGGACACCCTGGCTTGCACCGGCTTCAGCTGTCTGCCAGGGCACCCTCTGCATAAAGAGCCACAGGACTGTCCCAGCCCACACCCACTTCGCCTCCTGCCATCCCACCAGGGCAGCCCCAACATGGAGTGCCCCAGGACTCCCAGTCCACACTAGCCTCAGCTCCAGTGAGCCAACCAAAGTCACCAGGCACAGTCTACACAGGGGACAACCCTATGCAAGACCATTCCTTCAAGTTTAGGAGAAATCGCTATTCTGCTTAATTCACACAAAATCAGGCAAAATGAAACAGGACTATGTTCCAAAACTAAAACTTAAAAAAAAAAAGAACTAAATGGAGATAAGCAGTATGCTGATAAAGATTTTAAAGTAATACAAAGATTTTCACTTAAGAATGAACTGAGAACTTCAACAAAGAAATAGAAACTATAGAAAAGAATCAGCTGAAAAATATAAGTGAAATGAAAAGTACACTAGAGGGAATCAACAATCCATTAGCAGATGCAGAAGAATGGATCAGTGATCTAGAACAGGATAAAGGAAAGCCCCCAAGCTGAAGGGCAGAAAGAATTGTTAAAAATGACAAATTAAGGGATCTCTTAGCATCAAGCAAACATTTGCATTATAGGGGTCCCAGAAGAAAAGGAGAGAGAGAGGGAAAGGGGCAGAAACTTATTTGAAGAAGTAATAGCTGAAAACTTCCGTAACCTGGGGAAAAACACAGACAACCAGTTTCAGGAAGCAGAGAGAGCTGCAAACGAGATGAACCCAGGGAGGATCACATAATGACACATAGTAATTAAAACGTCAAAGATTAAAGATAAAGAATTTTAAAATCAGCAAGAGAGAAGCAGCTAGTTACTTACAAGGGAAACCCCATGAGCTGGTTTTTTAGCAGAAACTTTGCATATGTCATGCTACTCCCTTCTGGTCTACAAAGTGTTGAGAGGTAAAAACTTAAGACCAAGAATACTCTAAACAGCAAGATTACCATTCAGAATTGAAGGAGAGATAAGGAATTTCCTAAACAAAAGTTAAAGTTAGTCATCAACATTAAACTGGCCTTACAAGAAATGTTAAAGGGACTTTTTTTAAATGCAAAAGTGAAGGCCATAATTAGAAAATTATAAATAAAAAAATGTAAAATATGACGACATAAAACATGGAGTGGGGAGTGAAAACATTTTTTTAGAATATGTACGAACTGGGGCACCTGGGTGGCTCAGTTGGTTAAGTGTCTGCCTTCCACTCAGGTCATGATCCCAGGGTCCTGGGATTGAGCCCCACATTGGGGTCCCTGCTCAGTGGGGAGTCTGCTTCTCCCTCTCCTCTATCCTTCTCTCTCCACTTGTGCTCTGTCTCTTGCTTTCTCTCTTTCAAATAAAGAATCTTAAAAGTGGGGTTAGAGAGAACATACCTTAACAAAAATAAGAGAAACCCACAGCTAACATAAGTCAGTGGGAAAAAGCTGAGAGCTTTTCCTCTAAGATCAGGAACAAGACAAGGATGTCCACTCTCACCACTTTCATTCAGCATAATACTGAAAATCCCAGCAGTACCAATTGTCAAGAAAAAGAAATAAAAGGCATCTAAATTGGTAGAGAGAAGTTAAACCGTTACTATTTGCAGATGATATGTTACTATATATAGAAAATCCCAAAGACTCCACAAAAAAACCCCTATGAAAAATAATATATAAATTCAGTAAAGTTGTAGGATATAAAATTAACACACAGAAATCTGTTGGCATTTATATATTCTGATAAAGTAGCAGAAAGAGAAATTAAGAAAACAATTCCATCTATTGCATCAAAAAGAATAAAATCACTAGGAATAAGCTTAACCAAAAAGGTTAAAGGCTTATACTCTGAAAAGTATAAAATGGAAGAAATTGAAGACCTCACAAACAAATGGAAAGATATTCCATGCTCATGGCTTGGAAGAACTAATATTGTTAGAATGTCCATACTACCCAAAGCAATCACAGATTCAATGAAATCTTTACCAAAATACTAATAGCATTTTTTTCCACAGAACTAAAACAATCCTAAAATTTGTATGGATCCACAAAAAACCCTGGATAGCCAAAGTAATCTTGAGAGAGAAGAACAGAGCTGGAAGTATCACAATCCCAAATTTCAAGATGTACTGCAAAACTGTACTAATCAAAACAGTGCAGGAGTAGCACGAAAACAGACACATACTTCAATAGAACAGAGCAGAGAACTCAAACTCATGCTTAAAATAAACTCAAAAATGGGTTAAAGACCTAAATGCCAGACCCGAAACCATAAAACTCCTAGAAGAGAACATAGGCAGTAATCTCTCTGATATTGGTCTTCATAACCTTTTTCTAGGTATGTCTCCTCAGGCAAGGGAAACAAAAGAAAAATAAACTATTGAGACTACATTAAAAAAAGCTTTTGCACAGTGAAGAAAACCATCAGCAAAACGAAAAGGCAACCTACCGAATGGGAGATGATATCTGCAAGTGATATATCCAGTAAGAGGTTAATATCTCAACTATGGAAAGAACTTACACAACCCAACACCTGAAAACAGAAAATCCAATTAAAAATGAGCTGAGAACCTGAGACATTTCTCCAGAGAAGACATCCAGATGGCCAATAGACACATGAAAAGATGCTCACCATCTCTAATCATCAGGGAAATACAAATCAAGACCACAATGAGATACCACCTTTCACCTACTCAGAATGGCTAGAATCAAAAACATAAGAAATAACAAGTGTTGGCGAGGATGTGGAGAAAAAGAAACCCTCACTCACTGTTGGTGGCAAAGGAAAACGGTGTAGCCACTGCAGAAAACAGTATGGAGTTTCCTCAAAACATTAAAAATAGGAACACCATATGACCCAGTAATTCTACTTCTGGGTATTTACCCAAAGAAAACAAAAAAACACTAATTCATAAAGATAGATGCCACCTCTATGTTTATAGTAGCAATATTTACAATGACAAAGATATGGAAGCAACCAAGTGGCCACTGAGATGACTAGATAAGGAAGGAGTGGTATATGTGTACAATGAAATATTTCTCAGCCACAGGAAAGAACGAGTCCTTGCCATTTGTGACAATGTGGATGGACCTAGAAGGTATTAGGCTAAGTGAAGTCAGAGAAAGACAAATACCTAATGACTTCAGTTCTATGTGGAATCTAAAAATTAAAACAAAAAGCAGAAACAGACCCATAAAAACAGAGAACAAACTGATGCTTGCCAGGGCGGGGGGCTCTGTGGGGGATGGGCAAAATGGGTGAAGGGTAGCGGGAGATAGGGAATGAATAAGTCACGGTGATAAAAGGTACAGCATAGTGACTCTAATCAATCGTATTGTAATAGCATTGTATGGTGACACAGCATAACAGACTTGCCAAATCACTTATGCTGTGCACCAGAAACTAACATTGTGTGTCAACTACACTTAAAAAAAAAAAAAAAGATGAATACCATGGAACAGAAGCCAGGACAGGGCCCATAGCAAGGAGGAGCTTCGAGTCTCTTCATGACTACCCATCCAAAGATGCAAAGATGGGGAGTTATGGAACATTTATCTCTACCCAGGCCTGAAATCTTCAGTGGTACATGTGGGTGGAAGTGAGCAGGGCAAGCAGGAGGAGCTTGCCGCCCTAGGCCAGGCACAAGACTCCCGAAACACCATATTCCTGCTGCTGTGAACAGTGACGGCATGATCCCTTTGCAGAAAACTTCCTCTGTTTGCTTATGTCCCTCATGGTTCCCAAATGCCAAACAAGGTACCGACAGTGGTGTTTGGAGCAATCATCTGTCCATGTCTAAGGTCATCCTTCAGCTTGCCTCGCCTCAACTGACCTTTTCCCCAACTGTGGTCCAAACGAGAAAGTCAGCCCAGGAGGAAAATAAAGTGACTTCATGAAAGATTCTGGACACATTTACTAAAGGAAGCAGAATGTTTTCTAGGGTCAATAAAAGCACTTTATAAGCTGCAAAGAGTAAGTGAGAAGGCCAGGGTGGAAAATCTGCTTCTACCCCAAATGTAAGTGTCAAGGCAATTGGAGAGCAGGGACAGGAGAGGGGTCAAGAATGCGTGGATTCAATTCGTAGTCTCCTTCCTTTTGGGGTCCTCATTAGCGTGGAATTTAACTAGAGGATACGGAAGTAATCAGAGATACATAGAAGCTTAATGGTTCTTTCAAGGCTGCAGAGAAGGTAGGACTACAGGGGAAAACAGACATGTGTCTTCCTGAAGGTAGCTCTCCGGTGAAATGGAGGCTGGGTTTGTACAAGGATGTCCTGGGAAGCCTCCACTCCACACACTAAGGAAAGGACAGACGAGCTCCTCTGATAGGGAGGGCGCAGAGGTTAACTGGTTAGGCTCTGCAGCCTGACTCTGTGTTCGTATACCAATGAGCTGTGTGACCCTGAACAAATGTCTTACCTTCTCTGGGCCTCAGACTTCTCAACTATAAAATGGAGATTTTCCTGTACTTCATAAGGCTGTTATGACAAGTAAATACCTGGCACAAAAGAAGCCCTCAATAAACGTATTGGTAAGCATCCTGTTAAACCCCTCGTAGGTCCGTCCTGTCCTACCTAAAGCCAGAGGCACGGGCTGGACGCCTCCAAGAGCGAAGTCTGAAGTCGGCCTTGACCCTGAGGCTCATCTGGCTCTCCCTGCTACTCCGCTTGGAGGCCAAGAAAGACACAACAAGGCCTGTTTCTGCTTTCACAGTTTCCAACAGTGGGGTTGTTATAATGGTCTCTGGAAAACAGTTTTTCTGACAGCAAAGATTTCTAGAGACAATCTTAAAACAAGAAATACAGATAACAGGTTTTGCTGTGCAGTTTTGTCTCCTTGAACAACAGAAGGGAGATACTGAATTCAGGATGCAGGATGCAATCGGGCAACTTCTTTGTGAGCCCCGAGCCAGGGCAGCACTGTCGCGTCTGCTAGGCTCTGCTACACCCGAGGCAGCTTTGGTTTTCAGTGGCTGAATGTCCCAGAGGATGGAGTTTAAACTCACCCTGTATATTAATGTGTCTTGAGAAAACAGGATCCAAATGTACTTTGAAACTCATTAAAATGTAGGCAATGGCTATTTTTTCCTCTTTCAAAATCTGTCTGATTTCAGAGGAAGATGACTGGTTATATAAATAGACCAATTAGTCTAATAAGATTTTCTTCTAGGAGGGAGAAAACACTATTTTCTCCTAATAGTTGGATTTGGCGGTTGGACAAACAAAATGACCTTCTCCTCTCATTCAATTTCAGACTGAAGAGCAGAAAGCGCTAACGCTGGCAAATCCGAAGGGAAGGAAACCATTCCACGGGACAGTCCCATCAGTGTTCCGGGGAGGTGCTCCTAAATGGGAAGAAGGTACTTTAAGGCTCTACAGAGGACGCTGGGGAGGGAGGGCAGAGAAAGCACACACGACCCGGAACACAGTAGGGTTCACAGCTATGATGGCCAAGCTCACCACGGGTGTACAGCCAGAAGGGATGACAAGATGCATGCCCGTGTGTGCCTGTTGCAGCCACAGGTCTGTCTGTTGCCAGTGTCACAGGCAGAGTCTAGCCTGGTGATGAAGAGTCATCAACCACCTCCTTTCAGCCCCTCATGCCAGCTGCACTGGTGAGCACAGACCTGGGAATGACCTACACTGGCAGCACCAGCCAGCCCAGAGCATGGGTAAGAGGGACAAGGGGAGGCATGTGAATTAGCTGATGGGGCAGCAGGGAAGGAGAGAGACACCAGGGCTCTGACTTGGCATTGCGAAGTCACTTTTCCATAGGAGAAGGCAGAGACAGATATTTAAACATGAGATGAGGGTGACAACAACCCACACTGGGGCTGGGATGGGGCTCAGAGGCAGGTGGGAAGGCTACATAATGTATTTTTAAGATAGCTCTGGGGAAACAAACTAATCTTCTCAAGTACAGGTTATTATACAGACTGGTGTTGCCATGGAATATTGGAAGAGCCAAGAGAAGGAGAAATGTTCTAGCTTGTTCAGATTGGGTCTGAGTGGAATTTACTAGGCAGGGCTGGAACTAGTAATCTGCACACCTATGGCAATAGACCACCTGGCCGTTCCCAAAGCACATAGGGCTCTAGATCCAGACAGACTTGGGCAGAAGTGGAAGAAAGAATGGTACAAATTTGAAGATTATTTGTTCTAGTTTTGTGAACAACAGTATTGGTGTTTTGATAGAGATTACATTCTATCTGTAGATGGCTTTGGGCAGTACAGACATTTTAACAACATGAATTCTATCTTTCCATTTATTTGTGTCGTCGAATAATCCTTAAATTTGTATGGACACAAAAGACCCTCAATAGCCAAAGCAATCTTGAGAGAGAAGAACAATGATGGAGGTATCACAATCCCAGATTTAAAATTATACTACAAAGCTGCAGTTACCAAAAACAGGATGGTACTGGCACAAAAACAGACACAGAGATCAATGGAACAGAATAGAACCCAAAAATAAACCCACACTTATGTGGTCAATCTATTGCAAAGGAGGCATGAATAATCAAAGTCTCTTCAATAAATGGTGTTGGGAAAAGTAGACGGCTACATGCAAAAAGAATGAAACTAGACCACTTTCTTATACATAAAAATACACTCTAAATGGATTTAATTCCTAAATGTGAGACCTGAAACCATAGAACTCCTAAAAGAAAACGTAGGCAGTATCTCCTGGACATTGGCCTTAGCAACATATTTACGGGTATGTCTCCTCAGGCAAGGGAAACGAAAGCAAAAATAAACTGTGAAGAATGCACCAAAATAAAAATCTTTTGCATGGTGAAGGAAACCATCAACAAAAGGCAACCTACTGAATGAGAGAGGATATTTGCAAATGATATATCCAATAAGGGGTTAATATCCAAAATATAGAAAAAAGTTAGACAACACCAAAAACCCAACGATCGGATAAAAAAATGGGCAGAGGACCTGAACAGACATTTTCCCAAAGAAGGCATACAGATGGCCAACAGACTATGAAAAGATACGCAACATCGCTCAGCATCAGGGAGACGGAAATCAGAACCAAATGAGCTATTACCTCATACTTGTCAGAATGGCTCAAGTCAAAAAGACAAGAAACAACAAGTGTTGGCAAGGATGTGGAGAAAAAGGAACCTTCGTGCACTACTGGTGGGAATGTAAATTGGTGTAGTCACTATGGAAAACAGTATGGCGGTTCCTCAAAACATTAAAAATAAAAATACTGTATGATCCAGTAATCCCATCTCTGAGTATTTACCTGAAGAAAACAAAAACACTAATTTGAAAAGATATATGCATCTCTATGTTTACTGTAGCATTTTTTGACAAGAGCCAAGATATGGAAACAACCCAAATGTCCACTGATAGATGAATGGATAAAGATATGGTGTATATACACAATGGAGTATCACTCAACTGTAAAAAGTAATGAGATGTTGCCATTAGTAACAACATGGATGGACCTAGTGGATATTATGCTAAGTATAATAAGTCAGATGCCATATGATGCATGCCCGTGTGTGCCTGTTGCAGCCACAGGTCTGTCTGTTGGAATCCAAAAAAAAAAAAAACCATGTGGAATCCAAAAAAAAAAAAAAAACCAAAAAAACCCAGAAACAGACTCCTAAATACAGAGAATAAACTGATGGTTGCCAGTATTAGCGGGGGGGGGGGGGGATATAGGCAAAACAGGTGAAGGGAATTAAGAAGTATAAACTTATAAAATAGATCAATCACTGCATGAAAAGTACAACATAAGGAATATAGTCAATAATATTGTAATGATTTTGTATGGTGACTGATGGTGACTACACTTATCATAGTGACCATTTCATAATGCACATAATTGTTGAATCACTATATTATAGATCTGAAACTAACATGATATGGTACGTTAACTACACATCAATAAAAATGGTATAGTTTTTGTAAATGCTATAGCTTAATAAGTGGTAGCCATTACTACTATATACACATATCTATGTTATATGTTCTTGTATTATAGCAGATATTGACTTAAGTGTTTCAAATTCATTCTGTATAATGTTTACAGTGACCCTGATTATCATTCCCATTTTACAGATATTGGAAAACTGAAGAACAGTCCAATCTGTAACCTGTCCGAGGCCACCCAGTTTGGGGGCGGTAGAGTTGGGATTCAAACTCAGGCCTATGTAGCACTAGAAGCCTCTGCTTTCAGTCACTCTGCCAACCCTCCTTTTGAGGTGACCAGGCATCTCATTTGGATTTTGGATTAAAAAAACAGTGTGGACTGACAGGTCAGGACAATCATGGGATGACATTCAGGACTTCACTTGAATGAGAATGCATAGCCTTTGTGTGCTTACTTATGTTCCACTTTCTTTGCTGGCCCATGGGACCAGCGGGTACTAAGAGAGGGGAGAGAAAACAGTCTTGAAAAGAACCTAAGGAATCCTTTAGTCAGACTACCTTGCTTTACTTTAAACAACTGGGGGTCTTTATATTGAAGAAAAAAGATAAAAGGGCACTGCTGATATTTTCAAATACCAGGAGAGGTGTTGGCAGTAAGAGGCATTTCTAAATAAAAGAAATATGTTTAGGGAGTGGGAGTTAAGGGAAACATATAAGCTTGTAAGGGCAATTAAACTAAGTTTAATACTCAACGCCATGAAGTGATAGAAAGGGCTTTCCCAGGAGGAACACGACTGTCTTATTGGAAACTCTGAAGAAGAACTTCTGGGATTTGTCAAGGACGCCGGATGACCTATCTGGCATCAGGTGGGAAGGGAGACCAATGGCCTCCATGGACTCTGCTATTATCAAGAGTCTACAATCTTATCCTCTCTTTTGTCTCTTTTTGTATTTATCATTAAAATTCAGGGAAAGAACAACTGACATTCTGAAGGTGACTGTACCTCCTCCCTCAGCTAGAGAAGCGACATTTTCCTTGGGTCTCAAATGGTCTTTATAAAACGTAAAATGAAACAAAACTTGCTCAAGCTCATCTCCTTGAACTAGTCATGAGGAAGGCGGCCTGTGACTATATGAGTATACTTGAAAATACCAATGGATCAACGTCTATACTGATAAGTTACTTATAACTAACAGAATATTCTGTTACATATATATATATATATATATATATATATATATATATATATACATACACACACACACACACACATCAGAATATTCTGTAAGTCTCTCCAGAGACACAGTACACAGTGTACTTTATTACTCCTCATGAAAGCCAGTACAGTCAGTGCCCCGTACTGTTGCCATTCCTACAAGGGGGCAGAAACAGTGCTAAAATCTGTAGTGGGTGTGTTGGCTCTATTTTTCGTGCTGCCTGTGGCTGGAATCCAGCAGCCTTTCTGTGGGCATCTACTTAATTCCTTTTCAGAGCTTTTAACACTCTGATTTTCCTGTGTTTTATAATCACTATAGCTTCTGCTGAATCCCAAGTCATAGGACAATGTTGGCTTAAAAAAGGGTAAGGGTTAGAGGTGAGTCCCAGAGATCGAAGTCCAAGGTCAGGCATTTGTGCCAACACCCATGTTGTTGGCCAATATGGTTTTATGACTGGCAAGTGAGTTTGAAGCATCTCTGACTGATGGGGTGGGTTTCATTGCTCTCCCAAGTGTTAAAGGAAAAGAGAGCTCTACTCACTGTGGCCGCTCCACAGGCCCAGACTACTTCTTTGTTTCAGGTGTGATCTCCCCAAACATAGCTATTTAAAGGAAGCAAGTACTAAACCAGGGTCCTCCGGAGGACACTACACAATGCCTTTTATTTCCTCCTGATGAAACCCGGGCCAACACCCTTCTTTATCTAAGATATACATTACCTTTGGTGTCCAAACCAAACCTAACCATCAGCTGCTAAAACTTATTGATCTTTGATAGTTGGAAAGAAGACAAAGCAGACAAGAATTTTTCCAGCTTAAAACAAAAAGCTCTTCTGACCCACAGATCTTGGTTAGCTAATCACCACGTAGAAAAGGTTTCTACACTCATTTTACAAAACCTCTGATATCTTTATCCTCCTGGCTGAGATATGGAGATTAAAGGGGTAAGTGGTATTAGTACTACATTAAAAAAAAAAAGAAGAAAAAAAAAGGAAAAAAAAGTCCTTCACACTGCCAGCCACAAATAAAACATTAGGACCTCTATTCAAGTAAACTTATAAGCTAAAATGAGGGGGAGGGAAGCTGAAAACAGGAACCTTCATAAAATATGATAAAAAATGCCAAATAAGTCTATGGGAAGATCAGTGTGCTAGTGTTTTTCTGTCTTCTGCCAACACTAGCATTGATCTATCTGTAAGGGAATGGTTCATTTCTGAAAGGTGTTAATAGCATGAGCAGTTTCAGGATGAGGCCTGCAGAGCAGCTCCATTTCTTCATATGGGAACTCCAGTCCTAGTAAAGGGCTGCCTGGCTGCATGTTAGCCATCTCTCTTGCTAAAGGATCTTTCAGTGAACTTCTTTTGGATTTTCCCCATCAGTGTTTGGAAATCAGTTCTAATGATCCAAAGTTGGATCTTCTACATTAATCTGGTCCCAGTTTTCCCTCCACTTCCTCAGCCTCCTTCTGGCTGACCATCTCCCTTGAGCAACTCAACTTCTGCCAGGAGGGGAGTGGGTAATGGAGGCGGTCAAACTCAATGCTGCTCTCACGGCTAAAAGAGGATCCCAGCATTCATTGTGATTCTCCCTTTGTGCACAGAGGCCACCAGGATTCCTGCAGACAAGGCACAGATGATGAAATCCGAGAGGTGTGAGGACAGATAAAACCCACACAAGTACACACACACTTCAGTTTCTATAAAGCCTAGGAACAAAAGCACTCTGTAATCTCCCTCTAATGCCAAGTTTACAATGCCTCCCGAACTGACAAAGGTGACTCAGGAGAATGCACCAAACTCCTTTCAGCGCTTATTTCGCCTGGCCACCTGTGTGAGCTCAGAGAAAGGGCAATGACTTCACCTGAGTCAGCACCCAGCCTCGTGATCCCTCACAGGAGATGATTTAGCACAAAGGAAGACTCACCTTACAGAAAGGCCCTTCTGAAGCTCTGTGGATTCGTGAGGACTTCCCCAAGTCTCTCTCTCTCTCTCTCTCGAGCTATGTGAAGGCAAAACTCAGTGCAACCACAAAAACTCTCTATTTTTGTCTGTGTTATGATTATTAGCATTTTGGGATCACTTTGTGCCAGTTAAGGAAACTCAGCCAGTAGAAAGCGTGTATTATTCTAAAACTAAGGGAAAAAACATTTAAAAAATCTTTAAAGTCATAAATCCGGAATTGGCTTTACACAAGTGTGTCTCATATATCTTTTCTGTGTTAACTTCGGTGGGTGTTGCCAGTTTCTGTCATCTCATGAGAGCGAACGGGTGGGACTGTTTTGCTTTTAGAGCATGGACGTGTGAGCATTTCACATACACATTTAAAGGGAAGATGAGAAATGAGAGACAAAAGGGCAAGCAAGAAAAAGAGTCTTCCCATTGCAGTTTTTTTGAGTGTATGCAATGGTTATTTTTAGTTGTAAGGATTACTTGTTAATGATTTGGAAATTTTTTCCCAAGTAGAAGTCCTGGGCTAACCACTGTGTATATTCCCGCTCCCCTCTTCCCGACAGTTCTGTGCCCCAGGGGAATGTCCTCACAAGCGAGTCCTCTGCCTCTCTCTGCCTCTATATGAAATGTTTGGACATCCACACGCAAAGAACTCAAAAGTTCACAACCTTGGGGGGTGTGATAAAGGTGATCACGGAAAGGGCTGGGAGTTCTGTTGGGTAAGACACCAGTGCCCGTTCTGTTCAACCACTCATTTTCTGTGGAACAGGGGACAAGAACACCCCCTCATCCCCACTTCAGGGGACTCAGTGACAGAATTACACCATATGAAGCCACAAGGTCCTTAACATCTATGAATCTACAGTATGCTACATAAATGGGTATCCAAACAGTGTGCACAGATAATACCTTCCATTTTAAAAGGTAAGAAGGAATTCAGAAAGCATTTTGTTTTGAAGAAAAAAAAAAAAGCAACCAAAATATCCAGCAGACACCAATTCCAGGAACAGGGCTGACCTTATGTTCCAAAGAAAAGAGCATCAGGAAATCTCGGAAGCCAAGTAGGGATGGCCCACCAGGCTGAGAGTGGCGCAGAGAGCGGATGTGAAAGGCTGGCTTGGAGATCTTGGCCCTTGCTGCCTTGGTGGGAAAGGGCGGACCCAGCCCGCAGGAAAGGATCCCACAGGGCAGCAGGGGAGCAGCTCAGGGCAGAGCTCACCAGTGACTGCTCTCTTCTTCCCTGTCGTTTGTTTAAAAATCCTTCTTTGGGGTACACTTAGTTACTCAACAGGGGTTGGGTAATACTTCTTGGGAAGGTACGAAGACTGTTTATGGATGTTGAAGAATGAATATGCTAAAACCACTGATACATTTTATCTCTTAGCATAAAAATGACCAGGGTGGTGTGGACTCTCGGCCCAGGACCTTGCGACTCTTACCAGCAATCAAGAGGTATAGTTGGATCCAGATCCACTGTTACTGAAACATTTCATAATAAATTCAAATCTAAACTGGGGGGGAAAAATCAAAGATGTAGCTGGATCAGCCAGATAGCTGGTATGTGCCTCACATTATTTCTTCTTTTTCTGTGTTTGTGTTGTTAAACCATTTTGTTAAATTAAATGAAGGCTGGGTTCAGTTTTTCTACACAGTCTGTAATGTGTGCGTATACATATATACACATGTACACACACACACTTTAAACTTGTATAAAACGGATTCATATGTTAATTTTAAAAATTTGCTATAGGGGCACCTGAGTGGCTCAGTTGGTTGAGTGTCCAACTCTTGATTTCAGCTCAGATCATCATCTCAGGGTCGTGAGATCAAGCCCTGTATTGGGCTCTGCACTGGGCATGGAGCCTGCTTGAGATTTGCTCTGTCCCTCTATCCCCCGCTTCCTTCCCAACCCAGCTCTCTTTCTCTTTCCCTCTCTCTCAAAAAAAATTACTATTCTGGGAATTTTCAAATATACACAAGTATGTAAACATCATGCAGCCTTGACACTTGTGAAACATGCCCAAACTTGTTTCATCTGCTCCTCTCTTGCCACCCTTGGATTATTCTGGAAAAAAAAAATCCTAGATATTTCATCTGCAAATGTTTCTGATTGACAATATCTCTTTATAAATATTCAGAATGATCACTTAAACACGAAAAAACATTTTGTCCCTCATACTTGCTTGAAGTCCTTCAGTGACTCATCTTGGCACTCCCTCACATGGCCTCCAGTGTCCTTCATGCTCAGCCTCAACTCCTCTAACCCCCGTGGCCCTACACCTTGGCTCATTATAGTCCGGCCACACTGCCAGAGTTACTCAAATGGACTCCTTCTCAAGCTCTTTGTGTACTTCTTGAACCTAACTTGTCTTCAGCCTTTGGGTTCAGCTGAAATGTCATTTCCTCAGGATGGCCCTGCTTGGTGACCTAGATTAGGTTTGGTCTACCTGTTATATCTTCTCAAAACACCTTAGACCTTTTTTAAAAACCAAATTGTAGTTTAACGATAATGTTATTTTATTTAACATCAATTGTAAGGTAATGATAGTTATTTGTATAATTTCTTTTTTCTTATCTGTTTTCTTCCCCATCCCAGCTGTACTTAAATTCCTTGAAGGCAAAGATGATGTCTGGCAAGGTCCTCTCTGCACTCCTGGCCCCTTGCTCGTAACTGAGCCTAGCAAAGCCACGGCTGCTACGCACATATGCACGGATTCATGCCTGTTAAATGAGTAGGTAGATCAGTATCTATTTGGCTATTTACATCCCACATACGTGTCTCTGGTTTAGCTAGAAAGCTCCTGGAAAAACACAATATAGTTCTCTCTGGAATAAAAATGGAACCCAGCCTCATGTACAATTTAGCACTTAGTAATCTTGATGATGTTGGTGGACCTTATTCAAGGAGAGGATGATGACAATGACACGTTCAGTATGTTATAAAATTACTACTCATAACCCAACAATACTAATAACTTACTCCTGCATTGCAACTTCGCAAATGCTTTCATGTGTATGCCCTCATTTGAAGTGGGTACTGTTGGTGTCCTCATCCCTGCTTTGCAGAGGGAGACTGAAGAGCAGTGGCAGGAGTGGAAGGAGGTCCCCTGACTCTCAGACTAGTGTGTGCTCCTTCCACGCTACCACGTGAGGTTGCGTCACCTCTCTGGGTCTCAGCTTCATCTATCAGCCAGGGATTCAGACAAAGAGCTTTTTAAAGATCTTCTATTTCGGCAATTCTGTGTGTGTGTTTTTAATAGTCACCAAGCTCTGTGAAATGAAAGGTGATGACAAGTAATTATAATTCAAAACGTAGCATGCAGGACCTCCTGGCAATTTTTAGGACCATGTAGGACACCATCCAATGGAGTCAACATTCAACATCAGGAACTCTTGAAGTCACCAAGCTCCCAGAACCATGGTGGGGGGGGGTGTCACAAAATCCTGGAAAAGGGCTTGGAGTCTGTATTTTTAAAGAAAGCAATGCCCTTTATCTTGAACAGGAATTGCACAACAAAATGAAGACTGGTTCACAGTCCTTAATGATGTCTCAGCTTACGTAACTTCTGACACGGATAGCTCCCCCAAGCCCTCAGTTATCTGGCCGAGGACTATTTGTTCCTACTTAGCTAGTACTGCTCAAAAGTTACTGCAGGCATCAGTTTCTGTGTAGATCACACTGTAAAACCACCGGCCTATTTCGCCACAAGTAAAACTAGTAGCCATGGTTCAGATTTAGATGTTTATATAACCTGAAGTCCTTCCTTCCTAACCTCCCCACTGAATCCACTTCCGTGGTCACTCCTTGAACCTTGGTGGGCCCTAAGCCCCATCCTCCAACCTCCTTTTATTCTTCAGCTCCTACCCCAGTCATGTCTGTGCCCATGTTCTTATTAATGGGAAGTAGAAGAAACATGGGGAATGGCCAGATGTTGTCTAGCTCAGAACCCCGGCCAGGAGTTAAGAATATCTGGATTCTGATCCCAGAGTTTTGGGGTTTTTCTATTTTTTTTAAAAAACTGTGGCATAGTATGCAGAATATGACATTCGCCTTAACCATTTTTAAGCGTCTAGCGCAGCAGCATTAAGTAGTCACACTGTTGTGCAACCATCACGACCATCCATCCCCAGACCCTTTTCCAGCCTTCAAAACTGCAACTCCATACCCTTTGAACACTAATTCCCTACACCCTCTCCCCTAGTCCCTGGCAAGCACAATTCTGCTTTTTGTCTCTATAAGTTTGACTTCCTAGGTCATTCTAGCTATTTCATAAACGTGCAATCATACATTTGTCCTTTGGGGTTTGGCTTTTTTCATTAGGCATGTCTTCAAGGTTCATCCATGTTGTAACACGTATCAGAATTTCCTTCCTTTTTAAGGCTGAATAATCATCCACTGCATGATGCATAGGCCACAGTTTGTTTATCCATTATCTGTCAATGAACACTGCATTGTTTCCGCCTTTCAGATATTGTGAATAATGCTGCCTTGAAGACGGGTGTACAAATATCTGTTCAAGTCCCTGCTTTCAGTTCTTCTGGTGATACATCCAGAAATAGAATTGCTAAACGATGTGGTAATTTTATGTTTAATGTTTCGAGAAACTGCCTGCCATACTGTTTTCCACAGTGACCGCACCATTTTACATTCCCATGAAAAAATGCACAAGCGTTCTAATTTGTTTGTTTAAACTACTGTGCTGAATGGCCTTTGGTGAGTCATAATTTCTCTGGACTCAGTTTCCAGATCTATAAAATGAGGGGATTGGAATGGACAATCCCCAGTTTCTTTCAGCAATAAAAAAACTATATTGGTCTAGTTAAATCAAGCTGCAATTAAAGCCAGAACGCAGTCCTAAAGGTTTATAAGCGTGACTTGATACCTTAAACCTTCTTCCTAATACAATAAACGAAGTAATCATTTTTCAAAGAAAAGGGCAAAGAGTCTAAAAATCATCTCATGCACCCAGCTGTCATGGATGACGGTAGTGGCCACCTCCAGAGCATCTCCTCTGCCGAACACTGTTCCAAGTATCCCCCACACAATATCTCATGCCCCGGTTGTACAGATAAGGAAACTGAGGCATGGCAAAATTACACTATGTGTACAAGGGAACACAGCCAGCAAGTGAAAGAGCTGAGATTTGCCCTTGGACAGCTCTGCCGTTGGGGGCAAGTTCCTCACCACCAGACCCGGATGAAGCCTTTCTTCTTCTTTTTTTTTTTTTTTTTTTTAAGATTGTATTTATTTATTTGACAGAGAGACAGCCAGCGAGAGAGGGAACACAAGCAGGGGGAGTGGGAGAGGAAGAAGCAGGCTCCCAGTGAAGGAGCCTGATGTGGGGCTCGATCCCAGAATGCTGGGATCACACCCTGAGCCAAAGGCAGACGCTTAACCACTTAGCCACCCAGGTGCCCCCAGATGAAGCCTTTCTTCCTCAGGTTTCTCCTTGAGTCCTGAGTGTTCTTAACTGTTTTCTTTCTTTTCCTTGATCACACTTCCGTTTAAATGTCTCAGCCCCTCTGCAAAAGAATAGCTGAATCTCCTCTGCTATGGCACTTAAGCTTTTTATTTTTAGGCATAGAGGCTGAAATGTACAAAACTGTCCCAGAAATCCTCTGGGTGAATGCTTTTTAGTAATTTTATCTGATACCATTTCAGTGTTTTTCAGAAAATCACTTTTAAGGGACGCTCCTTGAAGGAAGAAGAAATAGAATCCTTATGGTGTTCTGGGCAATAATCTTATGACGTGGCTTTTATTACCTTGATTTTGTAAGCAAGGACACTGAGATCCAGAGAGGTGCGGCAGCTCACCCAGGTCCCTGAGCCAAAACAGAATAGAGCTGGGAGGTAAGCCTGTCACCAAGCGAAGCCCACACTCCTTCCTACGGGGAGACATCCCACCAAGAACACAGAGCGCCACTTAGGAAAATCACTGCAGGGTCAATGACATATCACAATCTCAAGTGCTGTCTCAATCCAGCCGAGCAACTGGTGTCTGAAAGAAAAATACAGGGAAGTGAAGAGGTTCACAACTTCCCAGGAGCAAATCTGCAAGGAGAGGGAGCAATTCAGTCTCAATGAAGATCAGATTCTCTTTGGGCACCAGAGGCTCTCTTTTCTCTTAGAACAAAGACTGTGGAGGGAGGATATTACTGGATAACACATATTCTAGTTACCAAAACTTATTTTTATATATATCAAAGATATAGTTTAAAGTAATTGGACTTATCTGCTTAAGAAGAAACCAGCCTAATAATTCCATATGGTTCTGAATCTTGCTTAGTACCAGCTCTAGGTTTTATAGGGATTAGGTGGGGGCGGGGAGGGGGGGTAAGATCCTGGTCCCAGATTTAGTTGAGAAAAACTCTCTCAAAAGGATTCTGAAATACTAGAATAAAGTTAAGGACTTCTAGAATTTTGAAGAAAAAAAAGAGAAGCACGTGTGAGTGATGTTCAACTCAAATGATACGGTGACCTCAAGATTTCCACTGGATTCAGACAACAGGTAGGAGATATTTATCAGAAAAATGATGGTCTGGATTGTTAACCCTTCACAGGGAACATTAAAATCTCTTGAGGCACAGACTGACTTATTTCCTACCGTTCATGGTAGTAAACATATGACATTTACATACCAAGCCAGCAATGCACATTTCTTTATAGTTTGAACTAGTATTTTCATTTGAACTATCAACTTTGAGGTCTTTCTTTTAAATATTAAAAATGCTAAATGAGCTATAGTAATTGAATTAAAGACATGCGCCATGAAAAACCATGAAAATGATGGTGGTGGTTTTTGGCCACAGGGGGTTAGCACATCTGAAGAGCCAGATTCTGGACCTCGGTCCCGGAAAAGTAATAATGCAAAGTGAGGCTGATCCTGCAGCATGATAGGTTGTGTTCAAGTAGCTTAGGTCATCAGAGTTGGCCGGGCGGGGCCAACCCAGGTGAGTACAGTTCCTTTCCAGAAGTTAAGACACTTCAGGGCACGAATCCACAGAGACAAGCCCTCCTCCATCCTTTGTTCATGAAATTATAAAAGCCACAGTCTTTGTTTCCTCGGTCTTAAACTTCTACCAACGATACAAATCATTGTTCTTGTGAAAACATGCTAGATAGGAGACATTTGGGAGAGTCCAAAGTGACTTCACTTTTGTTTCCATAAGAGATTAGTGTTTCCTCAATATTAGGAGAGTCCTGGCACCTAACCTTGAGAATCAAGCCACCAATTACAATTCGCTTTGGCAATATTTGCCTAAGAAGGATTTCTATGATTATTTCACTTTCAGTGACATGGAGATTTCTCAGGGAGAATCATGCCTGCAGCCCCAGCACACAGTGACCTGCATACAAAATGTTCTTGAAACGGCACTGATTATGTGACTGGCGATTTCTAGAGAGAGATAAGTCTCCCAACAAGACAGCCAATATTTCCCAAATTTAGTTTTCTGTCTCAAATCACTGAAAAGGATATAACTTGAGGAAAGTAATTCTTATCCCATAGAAACTATCCGACAGAGAATGGATTGTTCTGATTTTTCCCTACTTGAAGAATTGCCCTTTTATCCCTCTTCATTCCCCTGTGCATCTAATAGGTGATAATACATGGTTTGTGAATTCAACTAATGTGGTTACAGGAATGACACAGATCACATGTGCTTTTTAAATTTTCAACATAAAGGCATCAAATCCATGTTTCCTCCTGACTTCAAAATAAGGCTTCCAGCATAGTACCTTAAATGCACGCGAAAAAGACTGCTCATGATACATTAACCTCACTGCACCGGAATCTGGGCCTGGCACCTCACTTGTTATTCAGCAGAATAATAGGGACCCAAAAGGCATCTGCAGAAGTTGGAAAACCTCTCCCGGCCTTGCCCAGCACGCAGGGAAAGACCCCTTCATCCCAGAAACACCGTCAATACCCGAACAAACCAGGAATGGCATTCATCTGACACAACCCCCCGGCGTGTCCCGACTGTATAAAGGGGGTGCATCACTGCACCTATGCTAGGGCCACGAGTGCTAAAAATACTTGATATTTGGCAAACGTTATCCATGGCTCACAGTTGGCCCAGAAAGAATTATTGCATAACAGAGGAAAACACTCCAAGAGAACTCTGGTTCTTTGATTCTGCAGATTAAAGCATACACTACAGTTAGCACTGGGAGCTGACCAGCGCGAGGTACTGGAAGAACACAGAGAAGGACACACAGCCAGCTGGTTGGCGGTAGGCCGGGAGCTGGAAGCCTAGGCCAAACTTACAGATTTCAGGATCCCTGTGGCATCTTCATGGAGCCACGTAGGGTAGACCACTTCATCATTCAGGATGGCCTCAAAGAGGTCGTCTTCGTTCTCCGCCTCAAAGGGCGCGTGACCACAGAGCATCTCGTACAGCAGCACGCCCATCGCCCACCAATCTACTGCAGGTCCGTAGAGCATTTCCTGGAGGATCTGTGCAGGGGGCAGTGGGAGAACAGCTGACTAACGAATGTGTCCTGCAGGACTAGGGGAAACGATGCATTAGGAAATAGGTTTCAGTTCATCTCTAGAGGGCGGTCTGTTTTCTCTGTGGTTCAACTCCGAGGACTTTTCATCCAGGTGATCAAACCTTTATGGCCTGTTTCGGCCAAGGTAATGGCACGTGCAGATCCAAAACAGAAAGGGTTTGGGCGCTGCGTCCCTGTAGAGGGAGGAGGGGGTTGGGCTCACTCGCATGGGAAAGACTGAGGAACTTTACTTCTGCTAAACGGGGCTGGGATCAAAGCACTGAGTAGAGACAAAAAGGAAAACAAATAGCTCTGAGTAGAGCACACTTTGTCCTCGTTCGTGGCTAATGCCTAAAGCAATTGCAAGGTTTACAAAAAAATTTTTTTAACCCAAACTGTTATTTATTGGAACCAAGGACGTTTTCAGGCATCATTCACCCAATGAGGCTTCGGGGAGTGTGGACGTGTCAGCTTTCCATGCGCCCAGAGCTCAGGACACAAAAGCAGCCTGTGACATTAACGCTCGGGGTTTCCCAAGCTGCACTCACCTCTGGAGCGATATAGTCGGGCGTGCCACAGAAGGTGGCCGTGGTGACTCCGTTACAGATCCCCTCCTTGCACATTCCGAAGTCTGCCAGCTTGCAGTGGCCCTCGTGGTCCAACAGTACGTTGTCCAGTTTGAGATCTCTGAGAGAGAGAGAGAGAGAGAGCAGTCTGTGTAGGACGGCCAGGCCCCAGACCCGGAGGGCTGGCTCGTGGGGTGGGTCATGAGACCCTCCCAAGCAAGCTTCCCGCCTGCACTTCAAAGGTAACAGGCTTCTTTGGGTTATCTTGGAAAAAACTTATGTCAACTCTCAAAATTTGCCTCATGGTTCCTAGATGATGGTCCCATGGGAACAGGCGAACCACACAGAACCACGGAGGCGCCATGGTGTCCCCTCACGGGGGCGTCTTCCCAGTCGCTACCGGCCTGTCGTTCTGGAGTTTCACCCCCACAGTGGGCTGTGGCGGGGCTCCCACGGCTCCGCGTTCCCAGCCCTGCTCTGGGAACCAAGCTCTGTTGGCCTGCTTGGCCTGAGGGAGAGACTGGTGTCCGTCCAGCCCGGATCACGTTCCACTCAGAGGCGGCTAGGTGATGACAGAGCTGGCGGGACCAGTTTCCAGGCCGTGCCCTGCGAGCTGACGAGCTGACACAGCCTGACCACACAGGTCTTACAGAGAGCGGTCGCCGCAGACACCCAGGAACGCAAACAAAGTCCTGTTTTCTAGGAATGCCCGATAAGCGAGGTCAAAGCGGAGGAGCTTCCCGGCTGGGAACGCGGAGCGGGCCTCCTCTCCGCCCGGCGCTCCTGGCCGCAGCCTCCCTGGGAGTGAGCGGCTAAGCCAAGCTGTGCTGGGCCTCTGAGCGCCTGCTTCAGAAGCAAGCCTTTCCCACCCTAAACCAAACCCGGCCTCGTCCCCTTGTCCAGACAAAATCCCACTTCCCAACAAGCAACTGTTTTCAGGGGGCTGTGATCTGTGCAGACGGTTTCCTCCCCCCGCAGCCCCTGCCCTATAGGAGCAAGCCGTATTTAACCCCCGCGAGGGAGGACTCACGAGAGGCAGGGTGGTGGCTGGGATGACTGCGATCGTGTACTCGGGAGGGAGGCCACTGCCAGAAGTGAGGTCTTTCTCAGCCATTCTCCCAGGAATGGTCGCAGACCCCAGGCCCTGTTAGCGCCTGGCTGTCTGGCTTCTCCGTGATGGCACACATCAGAGGTGGCCAAGGTTAGAGATGACAGCCTGCCGGCGCAGGAGAGAGCAAGACCGTGGGGGTCTCAGTGAGCCTGGGGGTGGCTTCTGTCGACACCATGTTCTCGCCCAGCCGGCCAGGCCCGTGTGGACCTGCGCCCCGAGCCTGCTCCTTGGCGTTGCCAAACAAGGTTACTGGGTCTCTGAATTTTCCCAAAGTTGTTAGCTTGCTAAGGACTTGTACAGGATTTTCTTTGGTAACAGAAAACAAGTGCTAACAGAAACCTACAACGGTCTCAAGAACTGACCTGCGATTGCTCAAAAGCGTTTGTGACTAACATCCCAAGTAAGCGGTTTAATTGGATATTACTCAGTTGCTGTCACGGGTAGCAGGAATTGTTCCGGGAGAGACGAGTGCTTGCGATCAGTTTTGTAAGCCACCCAGCACCATGCCCTCTGCACCGAGAAGTCCGGGAACACAGCCTCACTGGCCAGAAGACAGACCTGAGCAGTACATGGGGCGCGACTCATTCCCGTCACAGGAAGCCCGAGGCCGCAGAGGCAGCTTACACACTTCAATCCTGACATTTCAAACTCATTTTCGGTATTCTTCAGAACTGTATAAGGCCCGAGGGAAATACCATTGCTGGTTTCATAGCAGGTGCTATCCAACAGACAAAACTCCCAAATTGGGATCCCAAGGGGGCTCAATTAAGAGTGTAATATAATCCCAGGCTATCAGTTCTGCCCTTACGTCCAAGCATCTCACACCTTTTCTCTAAGTTCTGTCCTGATATCCCCGGAGAGTCAACGTTGCCCCTAGAGTACCCAGTTCATGCCTCTATAATGGTGTGTCCTGCACTGTATTCTGGAAGGCTCTGTGTACCTGTCTTCCCCTTAGCTGGAGCTAAGGCTTCCTCCTCCCTCAGTCTAGCTTGGGCCTGGCAGAAGGTGCTGACCACAGAGGTAAACAGAAGCATTTCAGACAGACAAGAGTGGGCTGCCCTAGCCAACTCAGAGCCTGTCTTTTTTTAGGGGAAGAAAGGAAGCTTCATAAACCTCACTGGGATCCTTGTTCCAAAGTAATTAAACTTATAAAAAGGGATGTGCTTTTCCCCTTAGAGATGGATTCCAGAGGGAAAAGAAGAATCCTGAAATACAAGTTCAAATTCTTCGCTTTGGTGAAGCTGGAGAAGGGAAACTACTTTCGGAAAGGCAGTTATGGACCCAATCATAATACTTTTGCTTGGGCTTGCAGCCAGATGAAAGAGTAAAACATTGACGGGGTTAGTCAAATAGATCCAAAGGTTAAAGACCCATTCATGGCCACAGTCAGCTTCCATTCTAAGGGTAATCATTATTTTTACTTTAAAAAAGCAAAAGCAAAAAAAGTCACCCCATGACTTCTGACTTCAAAATAGGCAGAGGTCAGTTTGTGGCTTTGGAGTAGTTCCTCAACCTTCAATGCCAACATGTAACTCAACAGCCAAACTTAACAAGGCTACACAATGAAGATTACAAGTTCATACAGGGCAGAGGCTCAGATCCCAAAATGCCAAATACACAATTACGGGCTCATCATTCATTAGCTCACTGAGCACCAGTATTTCATAGCTATAGCTTTTGTCCTATAAACACGGAAAGGTAGAAAGAGTTATTTTATACATTGTTGTTGCTGGGTAATTGGGGTTACTTAAAATGCCCTCAGTGGTTTCAGAGAAGCATCCCAACTGGTTGAGGACAAAGGAAATTCAGAAATTCTATTTATTTTGTTTACACCGTGAGCTATTCCGAGAGTCATACAACAGAATGACATGAGTCTTTCTGCTTAGATCACTGGAATCAGTGACTCTTCCCAAAGAAATAAAGGAAGGTGAGTTGAGAGCTGGCTCCCTGAACAAGAATGACTCTAAGAGGCTATTCAGTAACTATTTTTAATGTATCTGAAAAAATTTTTTATCATGGAAAATTTCATATCTATACAAATGTACAGAGACTATAAGAACTTCCGTGGTGATCGCAGACCATAAGCGACTGTCAGTGCATGCCCAATTTCGTTTGTGTATACCTTCACTCCCTACCTGACCCATCTCTTTTCAGATCTTGAAGCAAATCCAAGACATAAAATCATCTCATCTGTAAATATTTTCATATCTGAATCTAAGAGACAACAATTCTTCAATAAAATATAACTTTGATATTGGTCATTATAAAACATACAGTCAATATACTATTACAGGTATATTGCTTTTTGTCTGCTCATTTGGGTATGTGTGTGCCTGTGTCCAGAGAACCTGAAAAAAGATTCTGTGGATAAGAATAATAGTATGATAGTACCTAACACACACGGAATGTTCACTAGATGGTAAGTGCTTTAACCATATTATTTTATGCTCGTAACAACCCTCTGAACTAGGATCTACAGCAGCATTATTTAGTTACCCAGGGGTAAATCCAGGATTCACACTCAGGTCTGCTCAGCTCCCTCTAAAGCACGGGTGCGTAACCCACCATAGCAGGCAATCACTCTTTTATATCCTGGTATTACACTGTCGGCTAATCCTGCTAGTGGATTATTTCCTGAGAACACGTCCCCAATTGAAATAAGAACTATCTGATAATCAGTAAATATCCCAAGACTGAATTATGACAAAGGGGCATTTTTGTGCACATCGTTATGAAATGCATAATCAAAATTTTACCAAAAAAAATTTTTTTTGCTTTGGATTTTAGTCTGTGCATGGAGAGGGAGTTCAGTGGATTTTACCCAATCTTTGAATGTGCAGGAATAGGGGTGTGCACAGCAAATACGTCTCCAGTGGTCAAATATTCAGAAGATAATTCACTGCTCTCTTCTAAGGAGAAGAGACTGGTAGGTGGGTAAGGGTGAAGAGGTGGCTGGAAAGAATGAATTTAATATTATGATCACAAATTCACAACAAAACCACTTAGGGCTAGCTTGGATTTTGAGTGTCTGGGTTTACATAAACTTGCGATTTTTTTCAAGGCAAGACTGATTGTGTTAAATTGGTAAAAGAATGTTGAGGGGCGCCTAAGTGGCTCAGTCAGTTAAGCATCCGACTCTTCATTTCGGCTCAGGTCACGATCTCAGGGTTGTGAGATTGGGCCCTCCAGGCTCGACCAGCTCCAACTGGCTCTGCTCTGGGCGTGGAGCCTGCTTAGGATTCTCTCTCTCCCTCGTGCTCCCACACACTCTCTCTCTCTTAAAAAAAGATGGTGAAAAGTCACTGAAACAGCAGAAGTCTAATATCTGATTTTATCATCAATGAGCTAGAAGTGCCATTCATGTATTACTTAACGCAAGATGTTCAGCCATTCACCCACCCCACAAATCTTAGAGGACCATCTCTGAGCCAAACCATATGCAAAGGGCTCAGAGTCCCGAATGAGACCGGAGATAGCAGGAACCTGATAAGGCAGGGGCCAGTCAAAATTCCAGTCTTTGGTCCAAGAAGAAAGAGAAATCATCGAAAGGTCATACACAGGAGACGGATGGCATTAACCTGTGATTTTACAATGAGCCTCCAGCTACAATGCGGACAACAGGTTAGAGGGGGGTGAAAGAACTTGAGGAAACTAGCTGGCAAGCTACTAAAGTGTTCACGACACAAATGATAGTGGCCTGGAACAGGGTGGGGCAGTAAGGCAAAGGGCACTAGATGGTCCGAGACCAATTAGGGGGGAAAAGTAATGGGATGTAGTAATGGAAGGATGTAGACAGTAAAAGGGAACAAGGCGTGAGCCTATTCTGGCTCACAGAATTTATTCTGGACATACTGAGCTACTTTTTAGACATCCAAGTGGAGACGTTTAAAAGCAGCTGGATATACATGGCGAGAAGTCAGAGGAAAGGCTAGGCTGGAGATATAAATCTGAGAGTCAGTAGCTGGGCATGGATGAGTTCACCTGGGGAGAAGGAATGGAATGGGAAGGGTATCCTGAGGATAAGATCCCTGGTCTTTTTCACACCGGGACCACAAATACTGGTGATAAATTAGAGCCAGGGTGGGCGGCACCGTTGAGCGCCCGGGGAAGCAAGGACCCAACTCTTCTGCCTCCAAATGGGCCATCCCTAGTCTTGTCAAGGTTTAATAGGGTTAGAAAACAATAACCTTTTACATTCAAAATCATCTAATAGATTCTTTCTTGGTTTAACTCTCAACCCCTGCTACATGATGCGATGCCTCTGTACGCGTAAACTTCAGTATTCTGTTTTACAAAAATGTTCATTGCTGCATCTTACGTAACAGCAAAAATTTGGAAATAAGCCACATTATTTATTAATAGGGGAATGGCTAAACAAATTATGGTGTATACATGACAGAATTTTATGGAAGCTGCTAAAATTTTATAAAGGACTAAAAATGTAGGGATATTTTTATCTTTTTTATCTTTTGAAAATTGTTTCTTTTGTGATTACAAGGGTAATATTTCCATTACATAAAATTCAATCATTCCTGAAAAAATCATGGGGAAAATGATGACAGTCTCATAGTCTTCAAACCTTTTCTTCTTAATGCTTCACTAATATATATTATGAAGCAATTTGCTTTTCTTACCTAACAAATATTTTGGACATATTTCTATATCCCATAGATCTGTCTCATTCTCTGTAATGGTTATCTAAGATCCCATTAGAAAAGCTTATCATAATTTAACTAGTCCCCTCTCCATGAACATTTAGATGGCTCTCAATTTTTTACAGCCTCAAATCAGAGAGGAATGAACATTATTTGCACACCTGCAGGAAGGTTTACTTCAGATAGACTTTTAGAAGTAGAAATGTTGTGTCAAAGGATATAAATGTTAATAAACAGATGTTGAACTGCTGAAAAAGTTTGCACCAATTTATACTCCCACCAATAGTGTACGAGAACATCCATTTGGCTTCCTTATTCAGGTCAGACATCATCATCCTTAAATCCTTGCCAATCTGCTAGGGAAAATGATCTCATTGTTTTAACTTCATTTCTTATTAATGAGAGTAAGCTTTTAAAAAAATATATGTTTAACGACCATTTGTATTTCTTCTCTCTGTTGCCTGTCCACATGTTTTACCCATTTTAGAATTTGAGTTATCTGATTATTTTTTAGAAGCTCATTACATATTCTGGATAGTAGTGATTTGTTATATAGATTGCAAATATTATTGCCCAATTTGTTTTTAAGTTTTATTAACTTTCATATTTTTATACAGTCAAATCTTTCAATTTTTCCTTAATGGCTGCTGGATTTCATGACTTATTTACAGGCTGATACACTTCTAAGTGGAAAAGCAGTATACAAAATTATATTTTCAATAGTCTCTTAATTATGGTTGTGAGGAAGGTAGAGGGAAGGAAGCAAAACAGGAGGGAAGGAAAGATGGAAAGCTAAGAGGGAAGGTTAAAAGTCTATTTCTGGGTGATAAGTTTATAAATAGTTTTTCTTTGCTTTGTGTTTTCTAAATTTCTTATGGGAATTACATATTATTTTGATAGCCTGGAAGAAGTCATTAAAATATATGTTTACATGTTTTGGCTTTAATTATTTTCTTTGGTTTCTGTACCATTTACGGCCATAATTTCCAAGGAAGATGTGTAGGGAATATAATCCACTGGTAGAGATGGAAAGGATTTCTTTTGGAATTCAGGCTGCAAGGGCATGTTGAAAAAAATCAACTTCCTTGCTTACGGAACCTGAACGTTTGTGGGCTCAGAATTCCGAACCTGTTGCCACAAGCTCATTATTCACTCCTGAAATTACCTGAAGTGTCTACCGAATACATAATTGTTGTGATGGCATTGATTTTTCAACTGCCCCATGATGTGTCCCCATGGTGCTTAACCAACTTAATCATGAAAATGAGGCCCTGCTAAAGAAACAAAGCAACATTCCTAATTATGAAATGAAGTCCCCATGCCATTTCTCTTCACAAAGTGACATTTTATCTGGTTTCGTGGGGCTGATCTATTGGAACAAATTAGGAACAAATATGTGAGACATGAACACTCATTCTGAGGCTGAATGTAAAATAACTCGTTTTCTAAGGAATAAAGTCTCGAAGACAAATTCCAACCCTGGAAGTATTACCAACTCTCCTCTGAGGCTCCCCCATCCTTTCATAGTTCTCCCATCAGCTACTTAAGTTGGGAAATAAGCATACAAATGACCCTGTACAAGTCTGGCTATTACACTCCCTTTAAAACAGGGCCAGGGACTCACAAATCCCCCAGGCCAGGTGCTGGTTTCCATCCAGGTCTGGTGGCGGATGCACTCAGGATGCAGGCAGCGTGTTCCCACCTTCACCGCTGGGTATATACAGGACCAATTTAACTTGAGCAAAGGGATCGAGAAATTTCCCCTTGCCTTGTCTTATGGCTGGAAAAAAAAAATGTACAAAGAAAACACCCGTTGCCTCTCTGGACAAATGTAGCAGGCAATGAGTTTGGTGAACGTCCACGGCGTGCAGACCACACGTCTCCCTAGGGACCATCCAGTAAATGAGCCATCAAGCTGACAGCTGAGCCTTCTCTCTGAAGTTTTTCATTCCAGGCCTCCCACCCCTACTCCCAGGAGGGTTGAAATTCCCTAGCTGAAGTGGCACAAATTTATTTAGTAGCTCCCTACAGTACTTTTATTTTATAGTTGCCAAGAAAACCTCTCTCACTGACTCCCCTTGCCAAAATGCTTCCTACGTGATACCGAGTGACGTTCAGCGCGCAGATGCCGTCTGCGCGGGAAAGCAGGCAGGCAGGATGGAGGGCTTCAAAGACACCAAGGAGATGACTGATCCCTGGTGGTGATGGGACTCCTGACCATTGGGCCTCGTTCTGACAACACAGAAAGGATGCCAGAGCCAAGGATACACGTGCACTTGACAGTCTGGGGGGGATAAGGTGGTCAACACGATGAATTCTGCTTGACTTGTCAGGCTTCCCCCATGCAGACAGCTGGGTGCAGCGGACCCCATGGAAAACCACTTGCGAGGGCAGCTTTGCTTCCGGCCACAGAAATCCAACAAAGAAATGGATCAGAGAGTCACAGGGATTCCGAGAGCCTGCCAGCGAGCAATAGCATAGGTGTGGAGGAGCTCCCCGCCGGCTGCTCGCAGGGCGTGCTCTCTGGATAGATAGAGGTAGGGAATGATTTCCAATGAGGAGGCATCAGAACACGGGTCCCTCTTAACCCCCGTGATCTTAACGATAATTGGGGCAGCGGTGGAGTGGGGACGGGCAGGGGCAGAGGGATCCTGCTAGGTTTATGTGCACACACGGCACCAATACCAACAGACAGGTTCACAGAATGAAACTCTTAAACCTTAGAGGGCACACAGCGCTAGGCTAATAAATGTTAGCCACTGTTGTCACCATTATTACTGTTAGTAAGTGGCTAAATGTTGCGGCTGTCATGCTCAGAAAGATTAGCCACACAACTGAGGCATCCATGCAAATACACAGCCTGACGAGTGAAGGGACAATGAGACTTCTTAGCCGGTCCAGCTGTGGCTGGTGCCCTCAGAGGAAACCCAGGGCTCTTCTGACTTGGGGGTACTAGGCTGTCAGCAGCGAGGCTGGTTCCCTGAAGGCATTCTGTTGAGAAGAAATAGGAGCGTCTGAGAGGGGCTGCGGACACTGCTGGGGGGAGGTGGGGTGGTGAGGAACGCTTTACGACAGGAAGGAGTGCAGTTGATAGCACCAACCTCAGGAAGGGACAGTCAGGCTGTTTTTGGCAACTGGCCAAACACAAACCTTTGCCAACATTAGTAATGCCTTGTGCAATATCAAAGGGGAGGGGAGACAGACTTCTGACTTGAACCAGAACTTACGGCCACATCAGCAGGTCTCATTGGATTACCTGCTCTTTCCATCAGAGATTAAACCTGAGCTATTTAAACAGAAGTCTGAAAAACCCAAGAGAATACCTATGGTTTCAGAACCACTCCCGGGTCCTTGGAATTAAATAAGAATCTCACATTTTATTATTTATTTATAATATTGTTATTATTATTATTATTTATTACTTTTCTTTTTTTTAAGAACCTCACATTTTAGTTCTGGGTTATAGTTGGTATTGCTGTGTTCTCTAATTGTGTTTTGCATAAAGCTTTGTTTTTTCCAATATGATCAAAATCTCCAAGGGCAGGCCCGGAATATTTCTGAGGTCATTTTCAGAGTACCGATCACAGGCTGGACATACGACAGCAACACACATCTGAGTCCCTTTCCAAGGATTTACGGATCTCCTCCTAATTCTGGGCATATCACAGCAAAACGCACAGAAGACATCGAATTCGCCCCTAAGAAACTTCCTTTGGAAGAACTCACTGCTACTTCCTAAGCACCTACCCCTTCTGCCCCTAGCACTCAGTCTTATAACCAGGTTTCCCAAAACATCCATATTGTTGAGTAATCTATTTGAGTAAATGTGGAGACATCATCCAAAAACTATTTCAATTTTATGTAGTATTATTCTTAATAAAAGTAATCTCTTAGATGCATAAGTAAAGTCATTGTAACTTCCCAAGATCTTAAAAGTAAATAATTCACAAATTAGGGAGAAAATTATTTTTTAGCCTGTGTGTCTTAATTAGCTTAGAAAGTATCATCAAACCTGTAAGCAAAAGTTGCTGATGAAGAGACCTTTTGAGAGACTAACATTCTTGTTGCCTAAATGCTGGACTAATATTGGTGCAGTAAATAATGGTTACTTCAGTTTGCTCAATTTTTCAGCACCTCAGTTTCTCTGTTAAAACATTAAGGTCACAAGGTGCTAGACTTTAGTCACCAACCCTGGATTTCACTCCACAACTGACCTGTGTGGCAACATTTTATGTCCATATGTATATTACAGAGGCATTTAAAGATCTTTTGCAAATATAAGGTTTCATATACCAATAATAGTGGGGTATATTTTATATTTCCTAGAGAACTGAAATCCATGCTGATGATCTTATCTGGTAACAAATCTGGAGTGACCAATTCTGGGGACACAGCAAATTCAGACTAGTGGCCAAGCACGCAGTCCTCACACACATGGCTAGATAGAGGCCAAGGGCAAATTCTCAACTGTGCTCTTGTGGAGAAATACAGCTCCCATGTGCCTCCCTCATTCTGCTTCCTTCCCTAATCCCCGCACAACCTTGGAGAGGTTACTCAACCAACCTCTGTCTGATTCCAAAAGACAGTACAGTGTAAGGTTAAGGGTATAGATTCTGGAGCCAGGCCGCCTGGGTTTGAGTCTTGGCCCTGCTATTTACTAGCTATGCGATCTTGGGCAAGTTACGTGACAATTCCATACTTGTTTCCTCATCATGAAATGCAGATAGTAGTTCCTGCATCATGAGAACTGAGTTATTTAATGCGAATTATTTAGAACCGTGCCTGAATGCATTAAGTACTAGAGAAACCTTAACTATTATTTTCTCGTTAGTAAAAAAGATAACACATACATGGCTTATTCCTCAAGATTTTTATAAGAATCAAAACTGATAGAGAGGATACACAAACATTGGAAATATTAAATAACACTGGCAGCTTTTGCGTTTGGGGCAGGTAGGTCTCTTATATTATAAAGAGACACATCTGGCTTATAAACTGCTCTGTGGGTAGTGGAGCAGGGGGCCAAAGTAAGATGTGCATACAGTGCTGGGGCCCGGCGCTAGCCGTGAGCAAAACAGCTCAAGAACTGGTTAAGCTCCATCAGCCACCATACCTTCGTCTACTTTCCCCATCTTTGCTGAGACCAAATACTGAAGCGCTAAGATAGAGGAATTAGGCATTCCTCTGTTGATGGGCACCCGGGCTGCTTCCATAGCTTGGCTAATGTAAATGATGCTGAAATTCACACAGGGGTGCATCTGTCTTTCTGAATTCGTGTTTTCATTTTCTTTGGGTAAATACCCAGGAGTGAAATTACTGGATGATATGGCAATTTTTTGAGGAATTCGAGAAACAAAACAAAACAAATGAAGGGAAGAGAGACAAACAAACATAAAACACCAGACTCTAATTACAGAGAACTAGCGGCTGCCCGAGAGGAGGTGGGTGGGAGGGATGGGTGAAATAGATAAAGGGGAGTAAGAGTTCGCTTATCTTGATAAGCACTGTGAAATGCATAGAACTGTTGAAGTATTATACTGTACACCTGAGATTAATATAATACCGTGTGTTGGTTATACTTGAATTAAAAATAAAAAAGATAGAGGAATGATCTCTGTTCACTATCAGCAGCCCTGCTCAGTGCAATGAGAAAAGGTTGGCTCAAGTTGAGGTTCACCCAGTTCCATCCCAGTCTGTCAAATGCACAAATGACCCATTTTTCTAAGCAGAATAAGCTGACAGAGGAACTGTAATTCTCCAGAAATAAAACACAGAATTCCCAATAAGTAACATGGCAACCGTGCCTCGTAATGCAGTCAAAACTCCGCCAGCGCAGCCAGTCCTTGCTTTCTAGCCATTCCCTGCCTAATTATTTAGGACACGAACCCAATAGTGGACACTGCCTCATACACTCAGTGATGTGATAAAATCCAGATCCTGCAAGGCCACTTTTGGGAGAAGTTGTTTCCAATTTTTCACTGTTAACAAGCAACGCCATGATAGATAAAGGTATCTTTCCGTCATGTCCAAAGCTACTAATATTTTTTATCGCGTGTTTTCACAGGTGAGTAGTCAAATCCAGGTATCGTGCTCACACTTAAGAATCTCTGTTACGGCCATTGCGTTGGTGTTTGGCTTCCTTTGCCACAGGAAGCCGACAAAGGTTATGGGGATTCAAGGGAGTGGGCAGGCAGAGAGCGCAAATTCCAAAATCCTGCCCCAGGATACTATTATTTTATGATTCTTATTTTCCCAACTAAAATATGATCTCCATGAGGACAGGTGCCTCATTGTTTTCCTTTTTCTATCCTTCTATTTTGAGTTCTCTTCGGTGCTTAACACAGTGCTTTGCACATAGTAGGTCCCTGATAAACGGCTGTTCCTCTGAACGGCATGCCCCCCCCCAGCCCCCTGGTATGGGTTTGGTTCTGAAGACCCAGTGAGGCTAGAGGATGTGGGGCACTACTAGGAAACTGGGTGGATTCTGGTTTGTCCTGGGCCCCTGGCATCCATCCGGGACTTCCGAAGCCAAAATGAAGCTGGAGTCCTGTCTCAGGGATGACCTAGGACGACCAGGTCGACACCCCAGGAAACTCTGTGGCTCGGAACACACTCTCAAATCCACCCTACTCCAGACATTAATCCTTCCAAACCAGTCACGAGATACCAAGAGAAACCAGAAAGGAAAATTGGCTCCGCTTGGTGACTGCCTGTTCATGTTTGGCCTATAGGTGAGAGCAACCTTTGTTCCTATAAAAGAAGGATATTAAAAATTCTGTCAGCTGCCTAAACAGGATTTACATGAATTTAACTGGCTACTACAGGACACAGTGAACCTTGGAGTAGCTTCGGTCATGAAGGTAGGGACTGGGAGAAGAGAGCACGGGAGGTCAGGTAGGCTGGCTGAGTGTAGCTGGGCAGCGGGGTGGAGGGGTGTGAGGTGTCTGTGAGCTAGCTGGTGTCTCAGTGTACCTGGAACCTTCAGAAGGACACACAACCTTCCCTCTCTTCAGAGGTAGCATGGAGACTCGCGGTGCACACGCTGGAATGCTGGTATTACCTGGTATCCTGTCTGGTCAGTTAGTCAAGGGGTAAGAAAACTTGTCCTGAGCCAGAAAGCAGAACTTCTAGACTCAGCTCTGTCACCTGGCTGGGCCTCAGTTTCTTCATCTGTAAATGACCAGATGGTACTGGGTGACACCCCTTCCCCACTTCTCTATGCAATCACTGAGAACTGACAATCACTCCTCCCGACTGTATTTAGAACCAGACACCCTCTCTCCACCACGCCGCCCTGGCCTCCGTGTAGCTCCGTCATGTCCCACCTGGATCCCTGTCTCTCCTAACTGGTCTCACCACCTCTGCTCTCGCCCCTTCTTTGGGCTGGGCCAGCTGTTTTTCTGAAAGTCAGTTCTTGAATGCTTGTACCTTTAAGAGGCCCTGCCTAACTTCAGCGCCCACAGGGCTCCACGGTGGGGCCTCTGCCTGCCCCTGCAGCCCTATTTCCCGCCCCAGGGCTCTCCCTCTTCTCAGATCCCCCTGCTCTCTCGTGGACCTCTCTGCCCTCCCCTGTGCCCTGCTGTGCCCTTGGATTAGTACTCACCAATAAACCACGACTGGCCTGCAATGAAGTAGCAAATGAAAGAATGAAGACGAATAAATGAAGTACTAATGAAGTAAGAAGAAAAGTTGAGTAAGCGCTTAGAGACTTTTATAACTATTGGACAGTACTTTCATGTTTGTTGAATCTACTTTATGTCCTTCTAAAATTTTATTTTTCTAGTGATTGACTTTTATTACATTTTATAAAAATACCAGTCCTAAATGGATTGAAAAAGGAAAAACCCCACCGGTTTACCACCACAGACAGTGTGAGGAACCCCCGGCCTGCACCTTCCTTCCTTCCTCTCTCACGGGCAGATGACTTCTCTCTCGCTGAAGCCTCGCTGTCTCGGGAGGGCTCTGCATCCCTTCCAGGACAAGCTTGGTGTCTCCCCTCCGTGCTGCGGTGGTATGCGGTGCATACTTCTAATTATAGCATTGACTACGCTGACTGTAATTGTTGGCTTCTCTGCAGGTCCTCCCCATGCTTATTTCTGCTAACCTCAGAACAAGGTGCCTGGCCCAGGGCTGAGTGGGCAATTAAGTGTTGACTGAACTGAACAAGCCCGAAGTTTCTTACCCTAAACTCTGGTTGCCTTCCCTTTACCCAAATACTCCTTATGTTTAAGATCCTTCCGGCCGGTGTATCTCCCTCCCATGCCAAGCTGGTGTCCTGTAGAGACAGGGAGCTGAGGAAACGTGGAAGAAATGACAAGAGCTGCTTTCTGCATCTGCTGTGAATTTCTGATGCCACCCGTCCAGGTGCACTGTCCCCTCTCTAGCGCTCAGGCTGGTCCTCGAGTTAACTGAAGGAAGCTGGGCTTGTAGGTACAACAACCGGTGACTAATGTGTGTGCCTGGTGATTAAGCAGCCTTACGGCAGCGCGGACTGTAACCAGACAAGACAAATCACCCCTGTACGTCTTGCATAAAATTAAAAGGTCAGTCCAGGAAGAGAAGGAATAATGAGATTCCTGAAGTCCTTCATCAAGTTGAAAAGCTCATCTGATTGTTTTTTCTTCAGTTCAATGGAAAACTCCAAAACCAGAAGGGATTGGAATATTACATAGAAACTACTTAAAAGCTCAATTTAAGCCTAAACCAAAGAACATGATTTCCATCATATGGAACTAATTTCTTTTTTTGAAAGTTGATAAACCAAAATTTCACTGGAAACCAGCCGGGTGCCTGTGTTTTTCAGAGAAGGCAGTCTGGGAACACATTTCCTGAACCTCAGCTTCTTGGGTTCTACTCCTGGATTTTCCCCCTGACGCCACAGAACATGTCTTTGCTCTCCTCTCTGTTGCAGAGTCCTTTTTTTTTAAAGGGGTAAAGTGATCACCTGCCCATTTAGAGGATGTAGTATATGAAATCACCCCGAGAGCTTCCTGAGAGCCTTGGATGTACAGAGCCAGGGAACCTAGGCTCGCTTATGGTTAGCAAAAACCAGAAAACAGAACATAAAACAAAAAACCCAAAAAAACCAAGCAAGCCACAGAGACAAGTGATCTTTTTTCCAATGGAAAAGGGACTCTAACCCTCGTTCTAATTAAGAAGCAGAGAATCAGCTGATAAAGAAAATTATTAAAATTTAAGATCTGAAAAAAGTGAATTCCTTTGAAAACAGCACATTTGCACTGATCTAGGCGATACACAAGCAATCAAGGTCCACCCCCTCAGAGAGGCTCCAGTTTCATTCTGAGTTTTACGACCATTCCAGTGTCTTCTCTGCCTCTAGAGCCAGAATCCCGTTGACATAGAGGTGAACTTGGAGTTTTTGATCTGGGTTACCTGACACATTCCTGGCCAGAAAGGTGGTGCTCTCTCTCCTCCTATAACTTTCCGCTGATACAAATGAGGTCAGAAGCGCCAGGAGGCGGCAATGACAGGTCTGCGTAGGCAGAGAATCATGGGCCAAGGCACGCTTTCTCTTCTGTAAGAAGTATTTATACCATCCTGTTGGCACACATGGGGAAGGCTGTAAGCTTCCAAATGTAGTTTATTGCCAAAAGGAAGTTGAGACAGCCTCCAAGCCATTGTTCTGGGGTTGCCTTTTCTTTCTTGTGTGGCTCAGGAGGCAAAAGCTTCCTCTACCCTGCCAGGCCCTCAGAGGGTGGGACTCAGGGCCAACAGAGAGGTTCTCCCTGTTCTGGGTGGGGAGCTGCCTCAGCGGCTCCTGACTCCTGGCTGGCCCGAGCCAGATGGAACAGGGGTGAGTGACCTGAGGTAGTAGTGCCCTGCCCTAGGGACAGCAAACGTGGCCTGCTCTCCTAGGACCCACAGGGCAGGCTCTGGCTTGGGCGTTGCAGAGGCTGCTAGTTGTCCTGGGTGATGCTCATAGCCCCCGCTGGCTCTCAGGAACAGAGCCC
The DNA here is from genome assembly GCF_024610735.1 of Ursus americanus. Classification (NCBI taxonomy): domain Eukaryota; kingdom Metazoa; phylum Chordata; class Mammalia; order Carnivora; family Ursidae; genus Ursus; species Ursus americanus. Next base: position 8,708,167 of record NC_142152.1, on the reverse strand, counting down.
CAGGTTTGATGGTTCTCTGTCCTAGCAAATGGGGACGGTTAACTCTCCCACCTGCTGGGTCAAGGCAAACCCCGTGGCTATAGGAAAAGGGAAAACGGACAGATAATATTAGTGGAGGCTCTACTTTGAGTCACTAAACCGAAGTCAGATGAGAGTTTACGGTGTGAAGGCTGTGTTTTCAAGTAAATTCCAAGGCAACCAAATACAATCCTACTTAAGTCTCTAACCCATCCTCATTGTCTCCTTTGTGGGCTCCTCCTCCACTCTCCCTTAAAGGGCGGGCTCTTTCCTAAGGTTCTGTGCTTGGCCTTTTCTTAGCTTTCTTTCCAGAACTACCACTAGACCAAATGGTGCCTTCGCTCAAATTAGAAAAAGGCTCCCCTTTCTGAAGACATGTTACCACCAGCTCCTAGAAAATTCATAGTTATGACACAAATCTTCAAGGACTTTGACGGGGTGCCTGAGAGTTGTTTAGTGCACAACGTGCCCAGCTGTGCAGTTGCTGTGTGCAACTGGATCCCACGGATTCGAACATTACCCTAGACAGATGGCTCCCCAGTTTAGATCTCTACCGTGACACCACTCTCCAGAGATCCAGACCTGCATGAAAAATTAGAGAGTGACTGACTTGGGGGCATAGCTACTAGGAATGTCAAACCTTCAAACAACAAAGGATGGAACCTGGATTTTACCCAACTGCTGTCTTCACTCAGTTAAAAGTTTTAGAGTTCTCAGCTGGGAATCTGGAAATCATCCTTAATGTCTACTCCTCAGACCCCATACCCAATTCCTCAGCGTCCTCCCTGCTCTCCCTCCTCCCCCTGCTGTCCTGGCTTGCTTCAAGTCATGCCTATTTCTTTTTTTTTTTTTTTTAAGTTTGCTTATTTTTAGTAATCTCTACACCTAGCATGGGCCCAAATTCATGATCCTGAGATCAAGAGTCACATGGTCTTCTGAGTGAGCCAGCCAGGGGCCCCACCACACCTTTTTCTTGCCTGACTTATTCCAAGGCCTCCTACCTGAACTCCTGGCTTCTAGGCTTTCTCCTCTATATTCTGTCTAACACACTATGTTTATTTCCTTCTCAAAAACCTCTGATGGCTTCTACTGACAGGTAAATAAAGCCCACAGTTCCCGGCCTGGCATTCAAAGCCTTCCGTGTTCTCACCCCAACCTACTGCCGCCTCCCCCTGCTCTGCTCTTCCGGTCACACTGAGTCCTCATGATTCCTTGGCACAGGACACACTTCTGCCTCCAGGCCTTCATTCCTATTGCTCCGTCTCCCTGGCCTGTATGTCCATAGTTGGCTGTTAACGAGAACCCACGGCTCAAATACCATTTCCTCTCTAAAGCCTCCGCTCATTCTCTCCATCAGAGTTAATAACTTCCTCTTCTGTGCTCTCATGACATTTTACATTGAGTATTCATGGTACTATGTCTTCAACTGTCAATTTATATATGCACTTGGAGCCCCCCCAGTAGACTAAATCCTTGAGGGCAAGGATCCTGTTTTACTTATCTTTTGGTCTTCAGAGACAAACCCACTACAAAGCAGATGTGCGGGACAGAGTCAATGAGTGACTCAATGGCAAAGTCCTCGTGGTCAGACAAAGCCCAGGGACCACTCAGGGATGGCCTACTCTGAGTCTAAATGTTTGTTTCAAAGCACCAGCCAAACAAGGACAAATGAGTGAACTAGAGTGTGTCAGGTGGAGGTGAAGGGCACTTTCCAAACAGAAAAGTCCATTTAAAACAAACACACATTTATGCTATAACTCGCAACCTGCATCAAACGCAAATCCTAGAAAGCACGAGCTCCATCAGGGGACTGAAGCTCGGCACGGGGGAGGACGGTTGGCAGGATGTAGGGCCCCCTTCTGCCTCTCCGGACCCTGGACTGGCCCAGCCCCACCATCCAGGCTAAGAATGCCTGACAAGAATCTGAACATTCCTCAGGACCGTGCTCACCTTGAGAATGTGAGAACTGGATGTGAACGAAGTGACAACAGGATGCTTACAAATCTAGTTAGTGGCACTGTCTTGAGAAAATAACAAAAAATGTGACTGTAAGTTCTGATGGAAAGCAATAATGTCCTCAGGCTCTACTGCTTAAGATACATTTAGAGAGGAGAAATCCAGCAGAGAAAGACCATTGATAATAGAGGGCCTCATTTGCAAGATAAACTCAACCACCTTCCGGGCATTTTTGATCTTTCCCCTATATAATACTGAGAGATATCCAAAGCCACTCTTATCTGAGACCAGATTCCCCAGTTTCTGGCAAAGGAATTACTAAGAGCACAAATTCACCCAGAGGGAAACTGAGGAGGGGCAGGCAGACTCTGCTTTTCTGACACAGTGGAAAATGTGGGTGTCTCACATACCACTGCTCTTTATATACTGTCCTGGAGAAGCCTGACTAGCACATAAAAAAGGAAGAACTTGAAAATCCAGCTGATCATACATTTTTTCCAACCATCTGGGCTTCTGTTTCCCTTTCGCTGTCACTAGGATGGCCTTAACAATATCTTTAACCGTGCTAATCTCTATCACTGTGCCTACAGAGGAAAACATTCCTTTTTTGCTCTGTAGAGAAGAACAAAACTACGACCTCTGCACTGCCTTGGTTTTAAGATCTATACCTGCTCCCTTCCCTCTAATGCCTCCGGAACAGGTAAGTTCCTTAAAACTAATGACCAAAACAAAACAACAACAACAAAAAACTTGCCAACTGCCAGTACTTTTGTCTTCATCAAATCAAAAATTATCAGTATCTTGTGATCTGTAGTTTCTTGGAATCCAGGGAACGTAGTGGTTAGTACACATTCCTCTTGTTAGTTGCTGTGTTAAAGGTTGGGGACCAAAGGGAACAAGGACGTTTATGCATATAGATTCACCTTCAAAGGAAACAGAGTCTAGGTAATTCCATTTGAAGGCATCAATGCCTCGTAAGAGGCTTCGTGGAAGGCCACTGACTACAGGAACTCTCTCATTCTATTACGACCGAACTACTACATTCAGTGTCTGCTTAGGAAGTCACTGTGTGGTCGAGAGGAAGAGGAGGCGGTCAGGTGACCGATGGCCTATCCCATCCTTCATGGAAGTCTCAGGGAAGGATAGCTTCTGGTTTACTCTAGGAGACCCACTCTTGGCACTGAAGAGAAACCTTTTGGGAGAGTGGCAGGAGGCGGATGTTGGAAAAACAACAAAGGAAGATGAGCTTTTCAGAGACAGCCCACCCAAGAACCCAGGGAGTTTGAACTTGGCTTCGGAGAATTAGTGTCACACACTCAAAGGAGCCAGCATTCCGGGGCTGGCATGGACGGTGACACCACTTACCCTGCACATACCCCTGCTGGGGCTGGGACCCTGCCGCATCCCCACTGATCGGAGGCCTGAGGCCTCAATGTGGTGAAGTTCCTCCTGCTGACTCACAGGAGACCAGCAGTGTGTAGAAATTCCATGATGAAAGATGATATTCCCGACATTTCTCTTAGCTCTCAAATTTTCCAGCAGATTTTCTTGAGCAGTTTTTCTGTCTTCCAAACTTTGGAGGGATGGCTCAATGTTTCCAAAGTGAGATGGAAAACTCGCTTGTGGTTGTAAAATTCTAATACTGGCCTCATTTTCTCTGAGAGAACCACAAGAGAAGCTACTGAAATGGAAGACTGAACCAGGCCCCGTGGGTATTGATCTGGAGCAAAAGAACACCTGGGGGATTTGGAGGAAGTTAATTTAGCAGTTAGGGCCAAATGGAGTGTGGACAGTTTCTGATGGCCCAGCCTTGGGCCCCTTGTTTTTGTGTTTTAAACTGAACTTTAGTTGTGTAGACATATTAATTCTATTTGGCTAAAACTCTGTGATTGGAATGTCCTCATCAGACCCAATTCTGAAGCTATTTGAGTTTGAACCCCAGATAAAATACATTAGACATTCAACAATGACACATGGGGAGAGGTATCTCTCTCTTTCATTTCCCTTTTCTTTAGTTCTATGGAGTAAAACTAAAAATGAAAAACTCACTTATCTCCTTCCACATAATTTTCACGACTGGTGGTTACTTTTACGTCTTTATATGTTTCACTGGAACACCTGCTTCCTGTGGGCTGAGTCCCGGCCCTATCCTGCTCACTCACTGTGATATCCTAAGGCACAAAGTGGGTCTCAATGAATATGCGTTGCATGAATAAATGAACCACTGACCGGATACATGGATAAACAGACGAATAGAGGCCCATAAAGTTATGACTACAAATTTGTATCACACAGAAATATATTAAAGTATCAAGCAAAGAAAGTAAACCATGGGACTCTGGGAAAGGCAGTTTTCCCCAATGTGTCTTTGACACCAAGACAGTGACTTACACTAAAAAAGGTGATCTAAAATGGTTAGTAGCTGCATTTCCAATTCATGGACTAGGAGCCGATAGTCTCTGAAAGGAAAATGCTGAGAGAATGCCCCTCCTCCAGAAGCGGGCTCCTCTCAGTTTGTAAAAATATCCTTTTTCCTTTGGTTCTACCATTTCACAGGAAAAAAAAAAAAAGCTGTAGCATGTAGACACCTCTTTGCAGGGTGACTGTGCACTGTGCTGTCCAAAATGGGACTCTGAGGATGAAAGGGGGCGCGGGTGAGGAGGTCACAGGACCAAACTGGGACTCCTCTGGGCAACCTAAGACATGGGGGCTGAGGATGTCTTCCGCCAGTGAATTCAGTGAATCTAAGCCTACTCAAAGTTCAAGCAATTTCTTGAAATTCGTCTTTTGTTGAAAGTGCTTGCTCTTCATTGAATTTTTCTCGTGTTGAACGCCTTGATGAGTTTTTATCTTAATTCTTAGAAGGTACAGTATCTTGAGTTTCTCTGATAAATTGTCAGTTCTAGAGTCAACCTCTTTAAACACAGTGTGACACAGGCCACCCTTTCTAGATTACAGGTCAAGGGAGATACTGTGGAACTATGTCACGCATGGTAAGCCCTTGACTCTACCTCTTTTTTGATGAGCACAGAGTATAAAAATACACAATAGCTGCAGTGAACCGAACCAGGTACAGCCGGCCCCGCAGACGGACTTCAGAGGGAGAGTGCTGCTTCACACATTGGCTTCCTCTGGTGGTGCCACGGCACAAAGATTACACTCAGCCTTCCTGGCCGTAAAAGCTTCAGTTTTTCCCATTCTTGCTGCCAACGCTGAAATGCCAAGAAGTGCTGGGAACTGTGATTATACACACTTCATATTTTACATTCTGAAACCCCAAGGAATAAGCAGCGGAGAACAGAGTCCTATTTCTTAAATGGCAGCCGAACACATGCTGCACTCAGGCTCCGCCGGGCAGGGCCGCGTATTTGCATAGGGAGAAGCAAACAAAGACCTCACAGACGCTTCCAGTCTGTGTGTACCTTCCTGGCATCTGTGGCAGACCTTGGCTAACTTTTCGCATTTATTTCTTTTTTTGTTATTTTTTAACTTTCTGAATTACTCAACCAGATTCTTCTGGGAAAAAAAAAATCACTACCCCACATAGAAGTCAGTCATAAGGAAACTCAGTTACCGCCTTTGACAGGTTTGAACCTGTCTGTTCACAGATGAGGAAACAAAACTCCACTGTTCTTTCGGCCCCAGTCGTCTCCCCTTCTTTCGTGCTCCGGTCAAGTGGCCCGCCAGCAGCAGGCAGATTGCACTGGGGCAAAACGGGTCTCCCCAGCTGTAAGTTAATGTCACGGCCACGGTGCATTTTTCTCAAGTCCACCCTCTAGTGTAGGCGTTAAAACAAACAAAAACAAAAACAAGACAGGTTTCCCTCCCGCCCTCCAAGAATTCACGCAAGAGCCACAGGTACCCCAGGAAGGGCTCGTGATGACAAGACCTGTTCTTCTGAAGGGTGAATTTCCTGACTCACTGTCACCTGCTCTCCTCTATTGCTCACACTCCCATTTCTTTGTCAAAGGAGTGTGAAAATCCTCACGAGGTGAACTTGGGAGGGGCAAGGCTTCTCACTGCATGGATTTAAAGGAAGATTTAACACCTGCTTCTTGCTTAATTTGCACAATTTGGAGGCCTCCACATATTCCCCGCATTCTCAGAGACCTCGAGCTCACATAGGATGTCTCCCCCTCCCCCAGGCAGCACTCACTCCAAGGGCCTTGCAGAGAAAGCGGTGGAGAAGCTGCTGGTAGACGAGCAAGCCCCTTGTGCAGGAAGGCAGGCACCGGCCCGCCAGGGTGGAAGTCTGTGCTGCCGCTCCGTAATCCAGTTATAAATAACAGCTGATGCAACGCTCTGCGTGTAGGGCTGGAAATAAACTTCTCTTTGTGGCCACGTAACTGCAATAAACTTTTATAAGCCTGTTACACGATCTGAACAAACCAGCACAGTTTCTCCAACAAGAGCAGAATTCTTTGCAGGTTTGAACCCTCACCCACACCCCATTCTCCGAAAAGAAAAGGAGGCTCAACTGCTACCTTTTCATAGTTTAGAGCTGGTCTTTCTAAAGACTTAAGAAAAACCTCTGTTCTTCCAGGGTATCTGATAGCACCATTTGTCGTTCAATAGGAAACATATTCAAACACGGAGCTTGCATATGCATAAGCCATTTCTGGAAGGACATAGAAGAAATGGGTAACTGGGTTGCCTTGAGAAAAAGAAACTGGGAGGCTGGATTTAGCATCCACTGTAATCTTTTTAGAATAGCTACACATTTCTTTTTTTTTAATCATATGTATGCATTATCTCATCTAATTAAATGACACTGACATTCCTCTCCATCTTCTCAGATTAAACAATACCATGTTTACACCCATCGTCCTATCACTTCTCTCTCCCAGTGCATTCCCCCAGACATGTGTTGGCTCTGTTGCTAGAAATAAAACAGAAATGAATAAGAAATAAGAAATACCGTTGTGTCCTACACCAGAAACGGAGCAATACCAAATGAAAACAAAAAGCAAAGCAAAGCTCTGGATGCAAGTCCTAGCGGAGCCATGACAAATGACAGAAAACGATGAGTCCCTTGGCTTTTCACTCCGCACCCTCCTGGACAACACCCTTTCCCGCTGAGGATCCCCTCTCATGCCTTATGGAGAGATTTCTCCTCTTCTCTGGTCTATCTTCCCCCTCCCCCCCTTTTTTTGGCTTCTTTTTAAAAAAATTGTTCTCAGAAATCACAAAAGTAACACAACTGCACCACAAGCAGTGATAAAATATGAAAACACATAATAAAAAATGAATAACTGTCCACCCCATCCCAAACGGCTTTGTTTCCAGTCTTCTACAACTTTCTCCACACATATATCTATGTTCAGACGGCTTTTGCTACTTGTTTAATACAGAAAAAAAATGGGACTGAAATGAGCATACATACTGCTCTTTAACTTCTCTCTTCTTCACTTATCTATCTATCAGGGACAAGCCCCGTCCCCACCCCCGGCGCCACTGTAGGTCTAACTCATTCTTTCTTTTCGTAGTCGCACGGAACCCCACAGAAGGGCTGTGCCATAACTGGGTCAACCGTTTCCTTACTGAATCTGTCTACCTCTGCGGTAGACTCACTGTTGGAGTTTCTTCCCTGAATCCCTTTTCTTCCTTGGTACTGATAACATGCACAGAGCATTAACTGATACCAGACCCTGGCATAAACACGTTCCACAAACTGAAGGCTCATAATAGTCCCCGGGACAGGTAGTGCTGTTATGCCCGTGCTAAAATTAGGAAATGAAGTCTTAGAGAAATGACAGCCTTTATCTGGAATCACAGAGCTGGTACAAGGTGGAAGTTTCAAATCTGAGTTTGATTCCAAAGCTTCGCACTTTACCATAACCCAATACTGCCTCATTCTCACACTGTTGCCACGCAACCAACCTAGAGTCCGTGGTCACCATCTTAACGGGTAGCCTGGCATTTACAACTCTGAGATGGATCATTTGACCCGGAGTTCCACAGGTCCCTCTAACTTGAGGTGTTCACTTCTTCATCTCCCTGGTCTCCCCACACCTGTGCTCACCCTGTGCCTCAACTTGGGCAGTTCACCCTGGAGCAAGACACTGGCTGGCCTGAGTGAAAAGTACCCACCTTTTCAGAGTGGACAACAGCCAGGGACCCCTCATTCTGGGGTTCACGACTACCTTCTCTGTTTTCATGTCCACAACGAGGCTGACGCTATACTATAAAGGGAGCAGGCATTACATTCCTCTAAGATCTACATGGAAGGAAACCTTGAACGCCCTATTCTGACATCACGCCAACAACTAACTTCTCGGCATGCTGGCTACCCTGATATTCAGCAAGAAAAAAATTCAATTAAACCCCAAATCCGACCTGGAAGAGGTAACATGAGCACTACTACTACGATTCATAGTTTAACCAATTACTAACTCAGATATTTCTGGTTTGACGGGAGAAGAAGAATGTAACAAGTCAACTGGATATTGGCTCAAGAATCTAGAAGAAAAAATTACACAGATGGCTTATGATTGCTCAGAAATCAGTGACTGCAACAAGAGAGCCAGAATAGACAACATCACCCCACTGGAGTTTTCTTCTTTGACAGGTAAACTACATTAGAAGATCCAGATTGTATTCAAATATCTGAAAGGCTTTCTTGTAGAAGATCTGTGTTTTTTCACCTTACTCCTTCAAGGTGGTCCAGAACCCATGAAGAGATGATACAGGAAGACACTGTTTGAGCCAGTATAAAGGTGAAACTTCCAATAGCCATAGGTCCCTAGAAGAGGAGGTAGCAAGCTACTCTCTGTTTGGAGGCGCTTAAGTATAGAAAAAAAAAAAGAACCACCTGGCAGCTTGTTAGGCATTCATGCTTTGAAAGAGAAGGGTATATATCTTTGAACTCCCTTCCAACCCCAAGACTCTAGAATTTTATCAGTGGGACATGGGACAAGTAAGTTTCAATGCAAGTATCAAAAATGGTGTAGCGTGGTGACTTTGTATGTGAAAGAGATGGTCTGAATGGGTATTCTGGAGGCTAGAGGGCCGGTGCCAAGGGAAGAAGGAGAAACGAAAGGCCACACAATCTGCCGCCTTCCCATCGTGCACACCATGCACACACCTCCAGTCCCAGATCACCCAGTGATGGCATTCTCCAGGGTGTGGGCCAGCTTGCCTGTCAGTCTTCACTCACTTCTCTTTGCAACTGAACCCAGAAATTCATCAATGTCTGAGCATTTTTGTCAAATGCTAACAGGGCGCAGGCACCGAGTTATATTCCTGCTTAGGAAGTTTGCTAATATGTAAAATTTAACATTTGCAAGACGATGGAAAAGCGTCCACCTTCAGAAATATGTTACAGACTGTCTATCAAAAGGCAAACTCTAACACCATGTTCCGCTCAGCTATTTATCTCACCAGGCTTAAGTACTGGGATCTAGGAGAAGGATTTGGTCTTAACACATCTGAAAACATAGCTCCAAGACTAACATACATGGCTCAGTGAACCGAAAGAATGACAGAGCTGTCATCTAACCCTCAGCTGTTCGCTCACATCAGTCCACTGTGTTTTCAACTCCAGCAGGTGCTACTCTCTTCCGGGCTGAAATCATTTCCATATAGATTCTGCACTATCAGGCCAAGTAGTTGCAGAGCACCTTGCTTAATGTAATTGAAGACATTAAAAAACCAAATACATGTGTGAATGAATGGATCATATGGACTGAATGTTTATGAGACCCTCCAATTCATGTTGAAGCCCTAACCACCCAATGTGATAATATTTGGAGACGAGGCCTTTGGGAAGTAGAGTTAATGAGGTCATGAGGATGGGGCCCTCATGATGGGATTAGTGCCCTTGCGAGAAGAGATACTAGAGAGCTTGCCTCTTCTCTTTCTCCCGCCATGCGATGGAACAGCAAAAAGTTGTTGTGACAATGTCACTCAGCAGGACCTCCTCCAGGAATGTGGCTCTAGGGAAAGAATCAAAGACTGATCCCAATAGATGTGTATGAGAATATAAACACATCATTATTAATAAATGTACTGTGAATTAAGTAGGCCCACGTGACAGACCACTCTGCATCACTTAATATTAGCTTGAAAGATGAATGGATAAAGATGTGGTATACAAATACAATGGAATATTACTCAGCCATCAAAAAGAATGACATCTTGCCATTTGCAATGATGTGGTTAGAGCTAGAGAGTATTTGCTAAGTGAAATAAGTCAGAGGAAGAAAAATTCCATATGATTTCACTCATATCTGGAATTTAAGAAACAAAACAGATGGACATAGGGGAAGGGAAGGAAAAGTAAAATAAGATGAAAACAGAGAGGGAGGGAAACCATAAGAGACTCTTAACTATGAGGAACAAACTGAGGGTTGCTGGAGGGGAGTATGGGGTAATAGGGTGATGGGCATTAAGGAGGCCAGTTGATGGAATGAGCACTGGGTGTTACATGCAATTGATGAATCACTAAATTCTGTCCCTGAAACTTATAATACAATATATGGTAATTCAATTGAATTTAAATTTAAAAATTAAAAAAAAAGAACATAGACAACTTTCATGGTAGGGGAAAATGGTTATAACACATTAAGTAATTAAAAAGTCTGTTTAAGAATGTTTATATAGTATGACTCGAACTTTCTTTTTAAATAAGTAAACACATTTAAAAACTTTAAGAAAATATATCAAAAGAAAAATGGTTATCTGTCAGTGGTAGGAATATAGGTTATTTCATTTTTATTTTTTGTATTTTAAATTTTCAGCAGTGACTATGTGTTACTCTTATAATTAGAAAGGCAAGAATAAATTTTATTTAAAAAATTTTAAATGCAGGGGAAAATCATTGCTCTCATTAATGAATACATACCCCATGAAGACAGTATATATATGTTTTTATGAGAAGAATAGTTTTGTACAGCCTAGTTTGAAGATACAGCCCTTAAACTTTAGGGTGTGAGTATTATTCAATAACTTAACACATAACTGTAGAAAAGTGACATCACTGGGCTTTCTACCTCAGTCATTATGCGTAAACATATGGTAGGTTTAAGAAATTTACAAAACAATGTCCAGTTTATAAAATGACCGTGAAAAGTCATTACCTTTGCTTTTAGTCGAAGGGCATAAAAATTGAAATTGATAAACACTGAAGTCCTCTGAATAGAGCAAACAGATCTAATGTAACTCTGAAAAGGATTAGCGTCACCTTAAGCAAAAACGCATACAACCTCTAAGTCAGCAAGTACAGACACGTGGGCGAAGAATCATGGCAGAGACCGCCATCGTTTCTCAAACTTGAGTACTGCATGGCTCCTTTCTAAAGAACATTCGAAGAAGCACTGACCAAGTCTTTTCCTATGAAATCACTTTCATTTGAGAATTATAATCGCGAGGAAGAACTGTGTCCTTACAGCAGGTGAAAGAATTATTTATATTATCAAAATGAAAACCCAAATTTAAAAATTCTTAAAAAATTAGAATGATCAGTTGAAAAATACCAGTATGGATTCTCAACCCTCTTTTCAGCAGAGCAAATTCTCAGAAGGCTTTCATTTGTGAAAAAACACTACCTCGAATTCTGAGCAAATCATGGGTTTGGATTAGTGTAGTGCTGGAGACAGACAACGGGTTAGCCAGGCACGTTCCCTGCCCTCGTGAAGATGCCCACACGAAGAGACGCACAGGCCAGGAAAAGCGTGACAGGGCAGGTCTTACAGGATGCCACAGGAGCAGACGGGACAGGCACCTAAGCTAGCTAGTGGCTAAGGGGGTAAGGAGTTAGCCTGGCAGAGAGAGCAGAGAGCATTCTGTGCACCTGCAAAGGCCTGTTGGTTGAGGAACTCGGCACCTTCATGGATTCCAAACTGAGGTGGGATTGTAGAGTTCCATCACATACTGTGTGACCTTGAACAGTTATTTTGCTTCCCAGAGCCTCAAGTTTCCTTACGTGTAAAATAGGGATATTACCATTTGCCTTGGAGAGATGTCCTAAGAGGTTAAAATTCATTACATAGAAACTCCTTACAGAGATATTGGCCCTTAGAGAGAAATGCTAAGTACATGTGGCCGTTATTCCGTATCGCAGAACCAAGGCGAGAGCACTCGGGTCCTCTCCCTCCTGCTGCAGCCCATTATTCTCTCTGCCATTCCTTGGCTCTGCAGAACACACTCCCATCCCAACAGCTTTGTGTTCTTGCCATTCCTTCTGCCTGGAAAGTTCTTCCCCCAGATATTAACACAGAGCTTGCTTCCTCATGTCCTTAGGTCTCTGCTCATCTCCTCAAATGTCCTATTCTCCCTGAACTTTATCTTCCCCTTACACAACTTTTGCTCCATAGAATTTATTGCCCTGACATTCAATATATTCACTTTTTGTTTAACTGACTATCTGTGCTAGAATTTAAGCTCCTTGAGAATGGGGTGGGGGGGGGGGGTTGTCTGATTTGTTTCCAGAGCTTAGCACAGTGCCTCGCACACGGTAGGTGCTTAACACATATGTGTTAAAGGATTGAATAAATACCCCAAGCTTGAGGGAAGGCCTTTCCTTAGTCTTCTTTTACTCTCTGGGGACCTGACATAAAGCTTTGCACTGAGTAGGCATTTCATGAACATTTGTTGAACTGTACAACTGAACCACTTTTTACAAATGTTCATCTGATACCTAAAGACCAAGTGACTGTATTTTTATTGCTTAGCAAATAAATCCAAGATTGTCTTTAATTATAATAAATCAGTAGACTGCTTGAACAATTTGGTGAGGAGAAGAACAAAACTGGTGATCAGATTTCAACAGTGAGTGGCATCAATTAACACATTTATCCATTAGTTCCGAATAACCACAGCCCTTGTTGATGCGAAAGGTCCAACGCAGATGTGGTATGCCAGGATCAGGATTCTGATTTAATAAGAACAGAAAGTGAAGTACGGAAACAAAATGTTTCAGGGCTGAAATTTCTTTCTGCCATTAATCTTAGTCCCTCGAGAAACTGCATTGCTGGGACTAAGCTGCCAGGATACGGGCTCCAGTAATGGTCCAAAAAAGTTCTTGAATCTCCCCTCAAATGAAAAGCCAAAAATTTGCTTCAATACTGGAAAAGGCAAATCCCAAATGAATTCAACTGCTCCCCCCATACATTAGAGAGTTAAAAGTTAAACAAAATGCAAAAGCATAGTCTCCAGGTATTACAATCTGTCCCATATGCTCCAGGACCTCTTAAGGAAACTATCTTAAGGATTTAGGATAAGTACGTGGTTTAAGTATACTAACTACACACAATTTCAAAATATTGCTTAAATAGAAAGAAAATGATTTGGTTTGAAAGGAAAACACAATTTAGTTTACTATAAAAAGACTGGTCTTCGGAGGGTTGATATTCACAAGCTACAACTCCAATTTCTGTAAATAATTCCCTGTCATTGAGGAAGCATCTTAGGGATAATTTCAACTCAACCCATGCTACAAAGAAAACGCAAATCATCTGATAGCCTGTATACAAAGAATAACCTCTTATATCGACATGGCATGTTTCAAAGAGCTTTCACATTTTCACTTTCATCTGATCTGAGCTTCATGGAAACACTGCAGGGAAGCCATGTCAATGTATAGATGGGCAAAGCGTTCTGCAACCTGCCCACTCCCCCAGGACCAGCAGGAATCAGGGCTGGGTCTAGCACCCAGAACTTCTGAAAACCAAGCCCAGCATTCTTTCAGTTGAAAGAATATATAAGTGATCTTTTTCTATTCTCTTACAAGCATTGCAATTTAAATGGAATTGTACTTTGGGGAACACTTACTCTAAATGACACAATATATCAAAAAATTTTGTAAGCCCCAGAGCCAAATTTAGGCAGATTTCTAATGGGGTCTGGTTTCCTAGGGTTCTGTCCTTGGCTCACCGTTCCATTTAAGACACTCTTGTTGGGCGATGTCATCTAGTCTCCATGATCTGAACTAATAGCTATGCCCTGATGATTTCTAAATATGTGTTTCAGCCCATCTTTTTCACTGAGCTTCAGACTCATATCTACTGGCCCATTTCACATCTCCACAGGAATGTGTCTCAGGTACCTAACATTATGTTTCTACATCTCGTCATCTTCCTTCTGCCTAGATGTCTTCCTGGGCTCATGATCTCTCCCAGATAATGGTAGCATCAGTTTTAACTTTTCATCACCTCCTACAAGTTTGCCTAAACCTCCATGTTAGGGAAAGTGGCCCTTCTCTGTGTTCTCATAATATGCTGGGCATTCAACCTCCTACCTAAACATCACAAATGACCCCAGGTTTCTCCTTCACCCCCTGGACCCACCCAGTCACTAAGGCCTGACTGTTGTACTTGCTCACGTCTCTCCATCTTATGCCCTTCTCCTCAGCCCCACCATCACCATCTTGGTTCAGGTCCTCATTATCTTCTTACCTGGAACACTGCAACAGTCGCAAATTGAACCTTCCCCTGCTACCTACATGTCCATGTCTGCATGCGCCCTCCCCCAAATAAATAGGAAATGTAAGTCCACTCATGTCAGGCAAGCTGCTGAAAACTCTTCAGAGGCTCTTCTTCACCTGCTACATAAAACCCAAATTCCCTGGCATGAAATTTGCATCCGACACTAGGAGTTTCCTATCAAATAACTATCCTGCCCCTTTTTCCTTAATAAGAAAACCCTGATTTGTAGCTGGGACATGGCCACGTAATGATTTCCTAGCCATCACTGAAGCTAGGTGCGGTCATGAGACCAAGTTCTGGCCAATTCCTTGGTAAGTAATGTGTGGAATTTCAGGCTCTTTAAAGGGAGCTAACTCAGCTGGGAGAAGTGCTCTTTGCACTTTTTACTGCCTGGAACAAATACAGAGATGACTTTGGAAGCTTTAGCAAACACATTAGGCCATGAGGTGGCCTTGAAGATGGCTGAACAGAAAAGATAGAAATCTCGGTCCCAAATGACTCCATGGAGCTTTCATGGCAGAGCTGGACTGCCTACTTCCAGACTTTTTATGGGAGAGAAAAATACATTTCCAACTGGTTTAAGGCACCATCATATTCCATTTCCTATTACAGGCAACGACACCCAATCCTAAGTGATACAGAATTCAAATATCTCAAGAATGTTAAGACTTTTTCATAGCTTCATTTCTGCCAACCCCTCAAGCCTTATCTTCCACCAGAGCTCAAAATTTAAGTTCCAAAATTCTTGTAGTTTTCCACTCCACCCACGTACTCACCATGAGCTTTCATGCTTCTCAACTTCTGCTCAAGCTTGCCCCCTACCTAAACACCCTCCTTATTTCTGTTCAAGTTTTAACTTTTCATGACCTCCTACAAAAGTTTGCCTTAACCTCCATGTTAGGGTAAGTGGCCCTTCTCTGTGCTCTCATAATATGCCGGGCATACTCCAATTCTAGAACCCATCTGCCATTAATTATTTATGGGCCATCTCTCCCAATCCACAGAAAGAGGCTCAAAGGGCAGATACCACATCTATTCATTTAGTATTTACATCTCCTAATAAAAGTGGGAGCTCAGTACATATGTTCTGAGTTCAACTGCATTTTCCTCTGCCTCTAAATGTCCTGCCTAGCTCTTCATGTCAGCAGTAAGTTAAAGACTGAAACAAAATCTTTTCGTGGTATTTTTTTTTTTCCTGAGATGGGAAACAAATGACAGGTGAGCCACCCTAAGAAAACATCCACTCGGAGAAGGAATTTACTGTTTGGTTGCTTCAGACTTGAAATTTCCTCATCTATAAAGAAGAACCTGGCACTAGGCCATCTCAGAGGCTTCATATGGCTCTAGTATTTATATAATTCCACTGTTGAATATAAACACATAGAACCGGACATAAGGGACTCACTGTGAATGGACAGTTCCTCCAGCAATTGGCAGCATGACCAGCCTTACCTAACTTTTAAATAAAACACTTATAAGGAGTGTCTAACAAAATCTTGAAGTCATCAGATGACAATGAACACTCAGGATAATGAAAATTCTATTGTGGGAGGATATGCCTCCTAGACTCCAAACTCATTGGCCTCCTTTAGAGCTCCAGAACTTCCCATGCTTCCTCCTGATAGTGGGAACCGGCATTTGCTATTCCTTCTGTCTTAAATGCTCTTTCCATCCCTCTTCAGTGGCCACCTCAGCTCAAGAGTCACTTGCTTAGAAAACTCTTCTGTCTTTCTCTGACCAGACTGAATCACTGTATTAGAAGTTCTCACTCATTGCAATGCACTCCTCTTCTTCATGGCACTGGTCACCACTGCGGTTTTCTATTAGTGTGGTCATTTGATTGATGTCTTTCTCCCTTACTCAACCATACCCTCCGCAAGGGAGTAGCTTGGTTTTACTCATCATCGTACTCATATCCTCAGCAGAGAGTTGATGCTCAATAAACACTTGCTAAATATCTCCAAAGACTGTGTGGGGGAGGAGAAAAGTGGTCAAGTTTCACTGGGGGAAATGTCCAGCTATTCTAATGAGCTGAAAATCCTCTAAGCTCTCCTTCACATCTTGGAAAAAGGATCTTGAAGTCACTTTCTGGTGGAAGAGCAGGCACTGAATGAGGCCACCATCTGACAGAGCAATCCATGACAAGCTAAGAAGCAGGAATGTGACTAAAAAAGTTTGGAGTTTTAGTAACCATCCCAGGTAAGGGTTCAAAGGCAGAATCGGATATGAAAGTTACCAGCGTATGGAGAACCCCATGGCTAGCACATCCTGAAGAAACAAGGGCTATGATGAAAATGACAAATGACAATTTGTAGTTGTCTTTGCAGCAAGCAGATCACAAAAGAGTAGACCTATTTCTTGGAGCAGAAGGAAGGATGTTACCAAATGGCAAAGGGAAAACAGAGCTCCTAAATTCGGCTTTCATCTTTATCTGAAAAGATTTTTCTCACTAGAGTGAGTACAATAAATATAAATATTGAAGTGAATTCCCATATAGGTGAAGTAACAGTAAGAGTCCAAAATTCCAGACTCAAATGAAAGACATTTGGGGACCCTGAAATTCTGCTGGTAAGAACTACTTAGGAGTGAGAAGTTCCCAGGAGATGGGAATCTAACAGATGTTGTAACAGATGTTACAATTTCCAAGAAGGGGAAACACAGATATCAGAAAACAATGACTCAAGTGTGCGGTAGTCATCACTGACCCATGCACGAATTGGTTGGAAAATAGATTAACTGTGAATTCATAGACACAGAAGCAATGCTCACAGAGGTGACACTCCAGATAAAACTAGGCTGAGCTAATTTCAAATCTCACAGGTGTCTGAAGTCAGCAAGGCATCTGTTGGTCCGGTATGATATCCTCGAGAAACAAGAGTCTGATGATATTAAAGATGGGTATACCCACACAGCTCCAGTAACTGTTTTCAGAGACTAGGTTAACAGACCTATCTATCTTGGAGGGAGATTGTCAATCTTCCCAAATTCTGAATTAAAAAAAAAAAAAAGTCAAATGAGGTAGAGACTGTTCTCTCAATTTGAGAACTCAAAGGTGATTTTCTTTAAAAGTTCATGTGCCATGTTAGGTATACATGTAAAAGACAATATATTTCAGGTCTGGATCCTCTGTGGGTTAGTTCCACATCTGGACCATGGAACAACGAATTACCGCAGCAAGCACTTGGGGCTTTAGGAGTAAACACTGATTACCATGCACACAGGATGCCGACAAGTGCACAGGGCACAGAGCGATCAGACGCATGGGTTCCAAGCGTGTATTAAAATGCACTGTGTTCAAGTGTAAATGGTAAGGAGGAATGAAAACTTAAACTGTGCTCTTCTATAAAGTGTCGCTAAACATATTTAAGATACACTCTGTGCTTTGTTAAAAACAGCAAATCCACTATGTGCTGGCTGGCTTTAGGGGTTTGGGGTTGAAATGTCAACTATGGCTGAATTCCCCTTTAATATAGATTATGAAACATGATAGAAAATGGGATCTGCAATGCTAGAGGGCAGGTAAATGGGATGCGTGCCCCTTTGTCTTCTAACTTTTCTGTAGGACTTGACTCTGAAAAGTCAATGGCCGTGTAAATTATTCATGAGCTCTATCTGGGTTCCCCATCAGCCAACAAGCCCAGGACAAAGGAATGAATAGTCTTTTTTTCCCCTTAGCAAAGTGGCTCATTGACTGCTTACTTCCCAGCCCTTTCTTCTTGGTCTCTGGGCCATGGCAGCCCCAGACCTTCCAACCAAAGGCAAAGGCACAAACCCTGCTCTTGCTCTATCTCCAGGGGACCAGGCTTCTGTTCCTCCATGAAATGCAAGTGAACACATCTGAGAATCAGGGTCAAGCGGAAAAGCACAGAAATGTAGCTGGCCTTTCTCCTCTCACACAGGCTCTGTTGGCTAAGGGAGAGAAGAAAGTCAAGGAGCCTAAGGTACTTCTGAAGTCCTATTGGACAATCACTTGTCCATGGCACCACCTTTGTAACTTGCTGAAAAATAAACACCTCCCCTGACAAAACCCAAACAAACAACCACGCCTCTACAGACATACCTCTGAGATACTGCAGGATCCGTTCCAGACTGAACTGTCTGAAACGAGTAAATAAATTTTTTGGTTTCCCAGTGCACATAGAAGTTATGTTTACACTGTTCTGTAGTCTGTTAATTGTGCAGTAGCATTATGTCTAAAAAAATGTACATATCTTAATTTTAAAATACTTTATTGCTTAAAAAAAAAATGCTAACCAGCTTCTGAGCTTTCAGCAAGTTGTAATCTTTTTGTTGGTGGAAGGTCTTGCCTCTTTGTTGGTGACTGCTGATTGACCAGGATGGTGGTTGCTGAAGGCTGGATTGGCTGTAAAAATTTTAAGACAACAATGAAGTTTGTCATATTGATTGACTCCTTCTTTCATGAACAATTTCTCTGGAGCACGTGATGCCATTTGATAGCATTTTTATCCACAATAGAGTTTCTTTTGAAATTGGGGACAGTCCTCTCAAACCCTACCCCTGCTTTACCAGCTAAGCTTATGTCCTATTCTAAATCTTTTGTGCTCTTTTCAACAATCTTTCACAACATCGTCACCAGGAGTAGATTCCATCTCAAAAAACCACTTTCTTTGCCCATGCATAAGAAACAACTCCTCATCCATTCAAGTTTGATCATGATATCACATCTTCAGGCTCTACTTCTAATTCCAGTTCTCTTGCTGTTTCCAACACATCTGCACTGACCTCCTCCACTGAAGTCTCGATGCCTCAAGGTCATCATCCATGACAGCCGGAGTCAACTTCTTCCAACTCCTGTTCATGTTGATATTCTGACCTCTTCCCATGAGTGTTCTTAATTGTATCTAGAATGTTGAATCCTTTCCAGAAAGTTTTCAGTTGACTTTGTCCAGACTCATCACAGGAATCACTATCCATGACAGCTATAGCCTTTATGGAATGTATTTCTTAAATAATAAGAACTGGAAGTCAAAATGATTCTTTGATCCATGCGCTGCAGAATGGATGTTGTGTTTGCAGTCAATGAAAACAACATTCATCTCATTGTACATCTCCATCAGAGTTCCTGGGTGACCGGGTGCATTGTCAGAGCAGTAATATTTTGAAGGGAATCTTCTCTGAGCAGCGAGTCTCAAAAGTAGGTTTAAAATATTCAGTAAACCATGTTATAAACAGATGTGCTGCCATAGAAGCTTTTTCGTTCCATTTAGAGAGCACAATCAGAGTCGATTTAACACAATTCTTAAGGGTCTGAGAATTTTTTGGATGGCCCATGAGCATTGGTTTCAACTTAAAGTCACCAGCTGCATTAGCCCCTAACAAGAGAGTCAGCCTGTCTTTTGAAGCTTTGAAACCAGTCATGAACCTCTCTTCTCTAGCTAGGAAAGCCCTAGATCATATCTTTTTCCCATAAAAGCTGATTTGCCTACATTGAAACTCTGTGTTTAGTGCAGCCTCCTTCATTAGTGATCTTAGCTAGATCTTCTGGATAACTCACTGTAGCTTCTACACCAGCATTTGGGGCTTCATCTTGTACTATGATGTTTATGGAGATGGCTTCTTTCCTTAAGCCTCATGACCCAGCCTCTGCTAGCTTCAGACTTTTCTTCTGCAGCTTCCTCGTTGTCTCAGCCTTCACAGAATTGAAGAGAGTGAGGGCCTTGCTCTAGATTAGGCTTTGGCTTAAGAGAATGTTGTAGCTGGTCTGATCGTCTATCCAGACCACTCAAACTTTCTCCATATCAACATTAAGGCTGTTCTGCTTTCTTATCATTCATGTGTTCACTGGACTAGCACTTTGGTTTCCTTCAAGAACTTTTCCTTTGCATTTACAAGTTGGCTAACTGGTGCGAGAGGTCTAGTTTCACCCTATCTTGGCTTTCGTCATGCCTTCCTCACAAAACTCAATCATTTCTAGCTTTTGTTTTAAAGTAAGAGACATGTGACTCTTCTTTTTACTTGAACACCTAGAGGCTACAGTAGGGTTATTAACTAGATTAACTTCAACATCATTGTGTTTCAGGGAATAGGGAGGGCCAAGGAAGGAGAGATGTTGGAAAAGCTGGTCAATGGAGAAGTCAGAATACACATATTTGTGGATGAAATTTGCTGTCTCATGTGGGTGCAATTCATGGCACCCCAAAACAATTACAATAGTAGCATCAAAGGTCACTGATCACGGATCACCATGACAAATATAATGATAGTGAAAAAGTGTGAAATATCCCTAGAATTACCAAAATGTGACACGGAGACACAAATTGAGCAAATGCTGTTGGAAAAATGGCACTGGTAGACTTGCTCAACAAGAGTTGCCTCAAACCTCCAATTTATGTGTGTGTGTGTGTGTGTGTGTATACATATACACATACACAAACAAAACACAGTATCTGTGAAGTACGATGAAGCAAAGCACTATAAAGTGAGTATCCCTGTATTTGGACAGGTCAGAGGCATCATCCACGAGATCATCTTGGCTCCGATATAGGCCATCCCAGGACATGTCTGATAAACGGGCTTTCTGATGCTCCCAAGCTTCTCTCTGTGCTCTCTGGATCAAATTCACACCCTGGGCGACCCAACTGTGCCCTTTACTATGTGTGAGTTCCAAGGACTTGGTTTTCAAAGGCTTATCCTTAAGACTCTACTCACAGGCTAGTAACCTGAATGGAATTAAAATATCCTGTGAAATTAATCCACAGGATAAAAATAGCTTTTCAATCTATCCTAATTAAATGTGTCCCCTTCAAAGTCAATCATATCAGTTAGAGCCTGCATATGGGATTCAAATTGAAGAGTAAATTAAAATAAATTCTCAAACTTGAACTGCAGATGCCAAAAGTTTAAATAAAATTTCTCAAGATGTGGGCTGATACAGTTTCACAGAAATGACATCAGGTTACGCATCCTCCTCATTTCCAGACCAATGAAATGGGTAGAATGAGAAGCGATCACCACCTGCACAGGAAAGCAAGTCTGTAATGTGGTGCTCAAACAAAGCCTGTAACAAACGATTCAAGAAAATGAGTTTTGACCTTATTGCTTTTCTCCACTGCTATGGTCTGAATGTTCATATCCCTGCCTCCCTGCCCCGGGCCGGCCCAAATTCATATGGAGAAATCCTAACCTCTAAAGGTGATGATATTAGTAATGCGGGGCCTTGAAGAAGTGCTTAGGTCATGAGGGTGGACCCCTCATGAATGAGGTTAGTGCCTTTATAAAAGAGGCTGCAGAGAGTTCCCTAAACCCTCTGCCATATACGGACACAGAGAAAAGATTAGCCTTGACCGGACACCAAATCTGCTGGTGCCCTGATCTTAGACTTCCAGCCTCCAGACCTGTGAGAAATAAATTTCTGTTGTTTAGAAGCCACCCAGTCCGCGGTATTTTGTTAAAGCAGTCCAAAAGGATGAAGACACACATTCTGCCTCCTTTTCACGAATTCAAGTTGCCCTGTCACCAGAAGGGGAATAAGAAGGCTCCTCTTTAGTGGTGCACTAAGTCTGCAAGTCTCTCCTCAGGAGACACGGTAGCCCAGTGGTTAGAGACGTAAGTTGAATTGTGGTTCGGGGCGCCTGGGTAGCTGAGTTGTTAAGCATCTGGTTTCGGCTCAGGGCGTGATCCCGGCGTTCTGGGATCGAGTCCCACATCAGGCTCCTCTGCTGGGAGCCTGCTTCTTCCTCTCCCACTCCCCCTGCTTATGTTCCCTCTCCCGCTGGCTGTCTGTCTCTCTGTTAAATAAATGAATAAAATCTTAAAAAAAAAATTGTGGTTCTACACTAGTTAACAGTATGGTTATTAAGTCTTTCTAAGACTCAGTTATTCATCTAAATGACACGAATGAGGTTACTGTTGTATAATAATAGTGCTAGGAGGATCGGGGAGAAATGCAGGTAAAGAGCCGGCTGTCACATTGCTCCATGTAGCTCTTGTTACCATTGTTAATATTATTATTTGGATTTACAACAGAAGTCCCCATCAAGTAGGGAAGTCATAATTCTTAAAAATTAAATGTGAAGAAGGCTCTCTCCAGGGTAAACAGCAGAGATGGATGGATGGATGGATGGATGGATGGATGGATGGATGGATGGATGGATGGATGGATAAACCACGGAGAGGAGAGAACAAAAGGAGAGCTCATGGCCCAGAGTCTGCTGCTACCACCAGAAAGACCTCCAATCCCTCCACCGTCAGACACTGGGTCAGCAAGCCCCGCCAATCCTGCACTGGGCAGGATGCTGCGGCAGGAACGATTCCATGCTGGAGCTGCCGGAAGAGATGGCCTGGTCAAGAAGGCTCAACACACAGGCCATCTAAACCCACCTGTGGCAGCTCCGTGGCCAAAGGATGAGTGGAGATTCCTGTTACCTCCAAGCTGGTATCCAGCCTGGCTCGAAGCTCTGCACCCCCTCCTCTGTCTCAGAGCCGGGGCTGAGACAAAGGGCTACTATCTAATTGAGGTTTTAGGGCCCTGCGCTGAGAATTTATGTTTCTCTATCGTGCCTGTTGTACCTGCTTTGCTTTCTCTCTTCTTTCTGGCATCGTTGACCAGCCCTGATGTGTTCTTTCCTAGCCTCGCTCCTCTTTTCCTATTTTGACTCCTAGGATATTTAAGAATATTCCATTCTTAAAGCTCTCTTACACTTTCATCGTGATGTCAGTACGGTTCTGAGCCCACAAAGGGAACAGCATTAGCAAGGCTAATAAACTGCCAGTTTCAATCAGGAAATTCTTGACTTTGACATTCATGCTCCTAAAATAAAAATGATTTTTTTCTCAAAGGAAAGCAACAATTGCATGTCAAGAGAAAGAAAGAGTTCGTGTGGTGACTAAGTTACAATGTTATTTAAAAGCAAGACATTGACCTCACGGAAAAAATGAAAAGTTAAGAATAAACATTGTCTAACATTCGCTGTTACATATCCCACCTTACCTAATCTTATGTCTGAATAAAGTTTCATCCATCCATATCCCTTACATTCTGAGATCTAACAATGGCGACCCGATTTTAAGCCCCAAATATATATATATATTTTTTAAAGATTTTATTTATTTATTCGACAGAGAGACAGCCAGCGAGAGAGGGAACACAAGCAGGGGGAGTGGGAGAGGAAGAAGCAGGCTTATAGCAGAAGAGCCTGATGTGGGGCTCGATCCCACAACGCCGGGATCACGCCCTGAGCCGAAGGCAGACACTTTTTTTTTTTTTTTTTTTTTTTTTTTTTTTTTTTATTAATAACGATTTTTTATTATATTATGTTAGTCACCATACAGTACATCCCCGGTTTTCGGTGCAAGGCTCGATGATTCATCAGTTGTGTATAACACCCAGTGCACCATGCAATATGTGCCCTCCTTACTACCCATCACCGGTCTATCCCATTCCCCCACCCCCCTCCCCTCTGTAGCCCTCAGTTTGTTTCTCATAGTCCATAGTCTCTCATGTTTCATTCCCCGAAGGCAGACACTTAACCGCTGTGCCACCCAGGCGCCCCTAAGCCCCAAATATATATTATACTCAAAAGACTGTGTGCCATGAAATGGAATCAAATAATATTCAGGAGGGGCTACAAATGCTAAATATTATCAAGCAGGACACTGCTCATCAACAGTTTACCTCTTAGCTCCTTGACTGCTGAGCTATAACCCAACTGACCCAGATTCTTAGCATGGTAATTTAGGGCAACAGATAACCTCGCTCTTTGGTGTAGGGATGGATTCTTAAAATGGAACGGAGCGCTTCCAACATGAAAACAGAAAAAAGAGCAACACCGTGGTCAGCAGCTTGTAGGGTCTGGCTGTATGAACTCATGAACCGTTTCCGTGGAGCCGCTCAAGTTGGCTTTATGAATACTACACGGGGGCAATTCTGGTTTGCAGGCAACGTGGAACACTACGTTATTCATTTATTCTAATGGACACTCAGACCTTTGTGAATTCTAAAAAGATTTCAGTTGATTCCCAGGAAGAATGGAAGGGTGGATGAAGCCAGGAGGGCAAACAGGGGATGAATTAGGGGAGGGGTTTAGCAGTGACCAAAACTCACCGATAGATGATTCCTTTCTCGTGTAGGAACATGAGCGCCGAAATGATTTCTGCTGCATAGAAACGAGCTCGTGCTTCATCAAAACGACGAGACTTCTGAATGTGAAACATCAAGTCGCCCCCATTCACAAACTCCATCACAAAAAACAGACGATCCTGGATAGAAACACAAGAGAGGACCCAGCGTGGTGTAGCCGTCGGCCTAGAGTTCGGTCAACAGGTTACCCTGGGCTGTGGCATGGGCAGAAGAGGTCGTCAAATGGAGTTCTGGGTGAAACATTCTGGCAGGGTCAGTGCTAGGCATGAGGGCTGTGGGATTAGATCCCTGGGTTGGGGGTAGGGTGAGGGAGTAACACCTGGGTCTCCTTTAAGTGAGTCCACACAGCTTTGCTCTCTGCTTTAAATAAAAAGCAGGAAAGCCTCAGAAGCCTCTAGTTCTCATTGCAGCTCTGCACCTTAAACACCGTAACCTCGAGCTTAATTGTTTTTGGACGTTCGCCATTAATAAAGTGAGAACGATGACGCTATCCCTCGCTGAATCATGGGGTTTTAGAAAGCGGAGGAGAGCAACGTAAATGGAAAGGCACATGCCTTTCCTCTGGAACATGTAGGGTAAAGCACAGAAAGCAAGGGATGCCTAACAGCCCCTCACCTTTGGGCAGGGAACACGCACAGAAAAAGGAAAACGTTGTAGACAAGTCTGCCTAACAGCGGTCTAATGACAGTCTCAGAGTGGCGTCAGCTTTAGAAATTCCACTCAGCCCAACAGAAAATTCCCAAGTCAGGAGGAGAAACGTGCAGACGAGTGCGATGCTATCTCCACTTGGAAAGAGCTCTCAACCCTGCAGATGAAATGGGCTCTTATGGGCGCCTGGGTGACTCAGTCTGTAAGTGTCTGCCTTCGGCTCAGGTCATGTTCCTGGTGTCCTGGATCGAATCCCGCATCAGGCTCCCGGCTCAGCAGGGAATCTGCTACTCTCTCTACCCTTCCCCCCTATTCACGAGCTCTTCTCTCTCTCTCTCTTGCACTCTTGCTCTCTCTCAAATAAATAAAGTTTAAAAAAATGAGAGAGAGAGAAATGGGCTCTTAAGATTCCCCATGCAGTGCACTAAGTACTAAGCGGTGTGAACAAAGTGCTTTTATTAAGACTTTAATAAAAGAAATTAAAGTCTCCATGAAAAAGTGATGTCTCCAAGACGGAGGACGCTATAAAGTGCTTTGTTTCAGGAACCCCTAAGAGCAATGGATTTCCCGGCTCCCTCTGCTAACATTTATGAAGGCCACGGCTAGCCAGGTGCTGAATGAGGTGCCACGGATCCAACAGAGAGTAGAAAGGGCATAAAACAGGTACAACCTCTAGCCACATAGTCTGGTGTGGGAGACACACATTACTTAAAAAAAAAAAAAAAAAAAAAAAAAAGAGTTATATACCCTGGTAAACGTACAAATTCTGGTAAATCCTGTGAAGGAAAAGTAAAGGAGGCAGTGACGTCTGGTCATCCGCCTGGGGTCCGTGGAGGTCTCTTCGAGCAAGGGACACGCAAGGTAAGGCCTGCGTGATCACCCCGAACGGCCAACCACCATCCTTTTGGGGGAGGGAGGGTGGGAGGTCATTTAGTAGGGAAACTGGTATTTGCCAGTTCACAAAGGACGCGTGCTCAGAACTCATCTGTCCTTGTGGGTTTAAGCACCCTGGTTCTGCTCAGTGTTGCCACATGTCCACAGCCACCCAGCTCACACTCCTAGTCACCACTGGTTTCATCAGGCCTTCCCAATCCGAAAGCAGAACTCATGACCTCTCTATTCCTGATTTTAAGTAAGACCTTAATTCGAAGGAAAAAAATCCCCTGGCTCTGCGAAACCTCTCTGTTAATGAGAACTATGAATGTAAGGGTAAAGATGGAACAGCAGGGGCGCCTGGGTGGCACAGCGGTTGGGCGTCTGCCTTCGGCTCAGGGCGTGATCCTGGCGTTGCGGGATCGAGTCCCACATCAGGCTCTTCCGCTATGAGTCTGCTTCTTCCTCTCCCACTCCCCCTGCTCGTGTTCCCTCTCTCGCTGGCTGTCTCTGTCTCTGTCAAATAAATAAATAAAATCTTAAAAAAAAAAAAAGATGGAACAGCAAAATTCACACGCATGAAAACAAAAACCAAACAATAACAAAACAACTCTTCTGGTTGGCCAATCTAAGCCAATTGGAAGCTCAACACAGTAAGCCATCGGACCGAGCCAGGGGCCTTCATCTGAGTGTGACTGACAAGCGGAGCGGAGACTTGGGAGGGACACGCTCAGATGAGCAAGGGTGTTCTTTCTTTTCTCTATGGGGAGGACTCGAGTGGAAAGAGCAGGGCAGTGGTGGAGCGGGTTGGAGGGTGACTATGTGACGGAGACCTAAGAGCTGCATCTGCTCGGGCAGGTGTGACGCTGATGCTGTGTTCGTTTAGACGGGGTGCCCAAGGGGGACCCGATGAAGACTCAGGTAGGAGAGCCACCCTAACCACCCCTCAACAAGCAGGTCAGCCTTACATGTATTTGTTCACCCGCCTGTTCGCCTTCCTCGTGGCTGGGACTGGCAGTCACATGAATTCCAAGAGCTCGAAATACCTGATTACGGGAACTGGGTCAGTAGGTAAGTGGCTATTCCTGAGGCTGCTGGAAGTCAGTGTACTGGGCAAGGCCTTCTAAGGCAGTAGGCATCAAAAAAGATGAAGATATTGTAAGGGCAATTTCATCCATTTCTAGTTCCCTCCAAATCATTCTCATGTCTCAAGTCTGAAGAGCCAAAGCAGGGGCTGAATTCCAAATCTGGGGGAGGAAATACCGCCTTCTTGTCTCACTCTTTCATCTGTTTCTCAGCCCAAAGCAGGAGGCACATTCTCAGAAAATGCAGGAGGGTCAGAGGGGCACAGCTATCTGTGATGTGCCACGAAGTCATAAGCCTTAGAACTGAGAAAACAGGGGCCTCTTTTCATTCAGAATTTCATTTCAAACCTCCGGTCTGGCACCACCTAGAACAATTCTCAACCCCCAAGTTACATAAAAGTCTTGCAACAAGCAAGCAGGAAGTCGAGACAAGCCAGCCAGATATCATGACCATTTGACCAAAAGTCATGGTCTGTCCTATCAAAGACCTAAATTAATATCACAAGGTTGAAAAATAAAAACGTGTTCGTCAGCTTGCCAGATGTTTTTCCTGAGAGGAGACCCTCTCTTTACATGCCCCTCTCTTCACCCTATTCGTGGCCTTTCTGAGGCCTGAGGTAACCAGGCCATCAGGCTTGTTGGAGTAACGTCCAAAATGAGAGGCAGTCGCCTCTGGTTTGGGTCCCCGGGCTCCATGGAGTTGAGGGTCTGAGTTCTAGTACGCAGGCTTTCCAGTACCTAGTGAGGCTTTCAGAGATCTGTTATGCTTCCTTGAAGGTTCTCAACAAGAAAGAATGTTTACTGAGCACACACGATACCAGGTCCTGGGTAGAGAGCAAGGACCGTAAATGAATGCAATCCCACACCTGCTCTCAGGACATTCAGAGAAACGTGGAGAACATCACCCTGGTGTGCTAAGCGCAGTGGAGGCACAAAGAGGTCATTGTGGGAACAGAGCAGGGGCAGCCGAGCAGCCTGGAGGCTGGGGTGGGGTGTGGAGAAAGCTTCTAAGAGGCGCTAATTCCCCAGCCCTGAAGGCTGAGGAAGCAGGAGTCAGGCTGGATGGGGGAGGAACCAAGGTCTCTGAACGGCTGAACTGTCAGGTGTGAGGCAGGGTACCACGGCTGCAAAGGGAGTCAGTCCCTAAGTGCTGCAGCGGCTGAGGGTGGGGCCTCCCTGTGACACTGCTACTTTCATAACCGAGTGTTGATAGAAAAAGCAAAAGGCTAGTTAGGGTGGGTGCTTCCTTTCACCTCATCCTCAGGCCCCCTACACCTGTTAATCCAGGTGGTCCCTCACCTTTGGTCTCTACCGTCATGACAGGCCCAACGTCTGGGCTAGAACAGGTGGCAGCTGCAGTCCTTGGCTTGGAAAAGACTCCAGGGAGGGTGGGACAGGCTGCACACACTAAAACGACCTCAGCTACAAAAACAAATCAGTCCGCTGGATGTTGCTGCCCTGGAATGACTTCCAGCAGCCTGAAGGAAATCTTTCCTATTTCACCAGTGTCCCTTACAAAGCGGAGGCACGTCTTCGAAGTTCTGACAAGAGGCAGAAGACAACCTCCTACCTACAACCCCACTCTCAGTCTGTGCTGCTTAAGAACGCGTCTCCCTGATTACCCGACAAACGCTAAGTTATGCTTCCCAAACTCAACTGTGAAGCAAGTAGAGGGAGCACCTGTTGGGACCCCTGAGTTGAGGGAGGCATTGCATAAGGGATTAAGGTTGCCCGTGAGTCACTTCTGGGGCAGGGAGGAGGTTCCAGATCCCACCCGAGGCAGAGGGTTTCTGTGTTTAAGCCTTCCCAGCTTTTCTGAAGTCTGGTTTTCTAGACATTGAGTCTGGATACCTGCAAGCTTTCCCGGAGGCCTCTGGCTCCTGTAAGGTACATTTTGCCCTGACCTGCATGGTAAGAAACCTAAGGTACCTGAGACTGGTTTAATCTCAGTTCTAAAGCCAAGAGGCCCAGCCCTTTGTCTGTCCCTTGCTCCACCTTTGCCCCCCATTCAACGAACCACAAATGCAAGTCATTCACAAGGGTGAGGGACACCTGGGGGAATAAAAGCAACTCAGAAATCCCTTTGTCCCATGCCTCCGTGCGGACTACAGCAGGCCAAGGAGCTGATGCCTAGTTAATAATAGATTCCTGTCATCGCCTGCCTGGCTGCAGGAACCGCTGCAGCCTGGGCCAAGTCTGTCTTGGCTATCAGCTCAAGGCTGCTACTTCTCCAGGTCAAAGGGGATAAAAATATCCCCTGAACTGATAGTGGCTCTCAGTACAAGCAGTGTGCATTCCCTAAAGCCCCTCATAAAGATTGTTCTTTAAGAATTAAAGCTGATGAGCAATTGCACAAAGTTTGAGACAAAACACTTGAGTCGTGACATACCAAGATGGTAACTGCGACAAAGTGATGTCACCTCCGGAGGGTGAGTGCAGAGGAATGGGGCGGGGGAGGGGTAGGTCCTTCAGGGCCACTGTGGTGGGCACCTTTGGAGGTGTCTGTTCAGCTCACAAATCCCTTTCTCAGAGAACTGCCCTGGCTTGGTCTCATGGGGAAATGCTGGACATCCTGCAAACAGTTAGTTGGGACCACGCTGGCTGCTCCCTTCCCAGTCTCTTTCCCAGAAAATTGGAACCGAGATGGAGAGGTTTTAATTTAGGCTGTGCAGGGCACAGGAAGTGAGGAAACGTGAATTAGGAAGCTGAGGCTATCTTTGTGGTGAGACCATGTGAAATGTCTTGGTAAAACAGAGTACTGAAAGCATGGCTGGAGGGATGGATGGATGGATGGACAGAAAGACAAGAGAGAAAAAATGGAGCAGAAACACATGTTGAGGCAGAGACAAGAGATGAGGGAGCACGAGGGAGCCGAGAAAGAACCTCCCTGGGTTCCTCCTGCCTTTCCAGTTTCAGATCCCTGAAGACAGCTGGACGATTCTGGCCCCCAGGTTCCATGAGACACCCCGCCCTGTATCTCTGGAGCTTTATTTTCACTTCTCCCTTTTTTGCATGACCTTGGTTAAGTTGCTTTCTGTTACTTGCTACCGGGAGAATTTTAACTGAAACACACACCAATTCTTAAGGGGCGGGAAGTTTCCTTATAAATCTGGGATAACCACACCTATAACTACAGTGATCAGGTGAGGATTAAACCAGAAGCAAAGTGCCCCATAAGAGCCAGGCCCAGAAGAGTCTCCACAAACTACTGTTATTAGTCCATCATACAAAGGGCCTGAAATTGTTCTAGGGTGTGCCTAGTGCCCAAGTCCCTGGTGTCACCAGGACAAAGCCCAGCACAGTGGGGAGGGTACGTGGCCTCTCAAGCCAGGACACTGGAGATGCAAAAGCAGCTCTTGCTGTGCTGTATTTATTTTCCCCTTCTCTCTCTCTCTCTCTCTCTCACTCATCGCCCATCTGCAAATCAGGGATAATATGATTCCCGAACTCACAGGTGTGTGAGGATTACATTATTTAAGCTAAGAGTTTCTAACAGTGCCAGGCACACAGCAAGGATTCCAGAAGCCTAAGCCAATATCATCCTCACTGACACTGCTACCTCCACTCTGGCTTTGGCCACCACGGCTGGCTGCTCCTGGGGCTCTGCCCTCCCCCCCGCCCCCCCCCCCCCCCGGGGAGCTGCAGCGTCCTGGGCAGTGAGCTGTCTGCCGCTGATGCAGACATGGGGCCTCGCTCAGGGGCTCTCAGGCTGACAAGGAGGCAGGACTGAAACAGCAGCCGAAACTACAGTTGTGGGTAAGAGACAGGAATCTGGAGGGTTCGAGGAGTCAGGGGGATGCCAAGCCAGTTGCAGGGTGCAGAACATTTCCTCATATGGCATGGTCATGGCCTTGAGCTATGAAGGACTTTTCTTTCTGGGAAGTGACGACTAAGCAAGGGTTACAAAACTGGATTTGATAACCAAAACGTCAACCAAGGGTTTCAGTTCCAGCAAGCACTCTAATTTTCTAATTTCAGATGATAATATTCTCTATTTTAAGAGCTTTATAATCATGATTGTTATTACTGCAAAGCAAATGGACTGCTAACATATTATAGTGAGACCTCTTGGAATAGCTCTTCTCCCCTTCCCTAAAGTTGATTTGCTCTAATCAACAGATTAAGAAGATTTTTCTCTTTAAAGCAAGAATCCCTAGTCCCTACATGTAATCAACAGATAAACATCTCAGTTGAGGATGTATTATGGTGAGGATGCAGATTACCTTTTGGAAATAATTCAAGGAAGAGAAACCACATTTAAGGTTAATGACTAATTTAGTGATGGCTTTAAGGTGACATTTAAGCTAGAAGCCACATCTAGACTTACTCCCCCAAGTCCTAAGAATTGCTTTGGAATAATTTCTAAAGGAATAACACATCAATCTTCTATCAAAAGCCACAGAGTGCCACTGACTGGCTGTGGGCAAGAAGAAGGAAATCTCTGGTAACAGATGGCATTGTGTTGAATTTCTCATAAATGCTCCCTTGCTTTATGGTTTTTCTCCAACGAAGTCAACCACGGGGTGAATAGGGAGTTCAGATCAACAGGAAACAGTGACTGACGTCAAAGAGGTCACAGTGGAAAAGCACCCTCATGAGGAAATCTGATTGCACCATGCCTGAACTGGAAACAACTTCAATTTAACCACATTAAGAATGATTACAAAGGCCTCAAGGAAGAAACAAGGAGAAGGAATCTAATGGCTTCATTTTTTTCTTTCTTTGACTTACCATTTTGTGTAGCCCGAAAGACAGCAGCCGCTAATCCAATCACTCAGCCACCCCTCTCTCGAGTCCAGGGGCATGATACATCCTCTCTGAGCTCAGAGACTCGTTTTTGGGAAGGTGAAATATGTCTCCAATAGGACAAGCCCTTAGGAAGGTACATTTCAAAGCTGGTGGGACCCACGGCTCTTTGCACAGACCGAGTGTTTTCCCAGGACACGGGATGCAAGGGCCATCTCTTGTAATGAAACGTGACAAGGCTCACTGACATACGTAGCAGACTAGGCTATGGGAGGCGATCTAACTTGCAGTTCAACACGCGGTGAGGCACATGAGCCAGAAGATCCTTAAAGCGTAAATAAGTACTCAACATATGATTGGAGATGGAGCAGTGTCAGGGCTTAAGTCCCCCCCCTTCCTGGCACAGCCACCTCCGGGCCACACGCATCTCGCCCAGTCTCACTGGGCTGAGCTGCCTTTGTGCACTTGGTCTTGTTTTCTACAAAGGACGGAAATCTTTGAAGGCAGAGCCGGATCTAAACGCTGTATCTCGAATACCAGCAAGCTTAGTGCCTGCACCTGGGGGGCTAACATGACAGGAGGCCCTTTCTGTTTTCTAATACAATTTAAATTAGAACATTAGAAAAGCTGGAACGAACTGCCAAGATTAGTTCAATCCATCCATTTTAGGTGAGTCAAGTGCAAAGAAGGGAAGTACCTTACCCGTAGTTAAAATAGTCAGTGGGATAGTTCAGGAAGAGAAGCAGATCTGTTTGACACATCACTTCATTTCCCTTTATTTATAAAGCTTTGGTTTTTCTGTTTTTACAAGTAATTGCATGTGCATAGTTCAAATGTAGTTATAAAGTAAATACATGGAAAACCGAGTGAAAAATAAATAAAATGAAAATGAATCACCTATAATCCTGACACTCAGAGACAGAAGTCCAAATACAAGGAGAAACAAAACTAGCTGTGGCCTCCAGCATCCAAGGAACTGGAGATTTCAGGGCAAATAAGAAATTTACAAGGAAGTTTTGAACTAGAATTTATTTACCCCTTATGTCCTACTTATACTTGCCGCTTTTTAAAGAGAAAAAGAGAAAATGAAAAACCCATCCTTCTTTCTTCACTTCTATTACGTAATAGTTCCGGATGTACTCTGTCACTAAACTGTGATTTTTTAACAGCTGCATACTATTCCCAGGGCCATTTCTATGGAGTCCTACAATTAGCCAGACTTCCGGTTAAGTTAATGGAACTGAGAGGATGTGGTATGAGTAGTCTACTTACTATACTGTACTACTATTAAAGATAATTTTTACTAGCCTGGAAACCTGGAACAGATTATTGTCAACTGGGCATGCTGTTTTAATTCTGACTTAAATACACAAGTCTAAATTCTGAACTTAGATTTACAAGGAAGATAGCTTATTATTCACTTTTTTAAAAAGGTTCAATCACTTAAAAATATGCACAATAGGATTCCTCTAAATCATTATTTCACATGGTACAATTCTCTGTGTAAAGATTTCGATTTAAGCCCCAAATAGAGGAAGGTCTATTACAGATATTTACGGACTTAGTTTGCACAGGGCTAGAGGATAAAAAGTAAAAATGCCATTTACTTATTTAGGTTATTTTTTGTGACCGGAGTTCCTAAACCTTCTCTTCAAGAAGGCAAGATTTCATCTCTACCTGTGATCTGTGGATGCATTAGACATGTCCGCCTCCCAAGAGGAGATTCTGGGTTACAGTTGTCTAAATAAACATTCTGCCCAGTTAGAGAAGTAGCAAATCTGGCCAAGAATATTCTCTGCCTGCCTTGAGCGGACTCCTGGGAACCTGCTGGCCAAGACCCTGCTCCTTCCTCTGCTCTGTGGGCTCGTAGCACCTGCTGAATTTCCATTTGGAATTCATTCCACGCGCTATTTGAGTTTGGTTCCTCCAGCGCCGCCACAATATGTTCTTCTCTGGCCCTTTAGCTGGGGAATGAGATACGTTCAAGCCAACGACACCCCCTGCTCCCCCAGTCCCTTTCCAACCTTTCTGCACTGTGGGCCAAACACTGATCTCCACCATCCGTGCAGGAAGAAAGATGCACACCTTTCCACACAGGCAGGGGGACCAAAGTAAAACAGGCGTGGTCTAATAAGATGAGGGCCAGGTGATTACAAATGGAGTAAAAGGCTTAGCCAGGGGGGAGGATATTGTGTTAACCTCGTAGGGAAGCTTCTGTTGGCTATGGGGAGTTCTGAGGGGCCCTGTAAACCCCAAGAAGGAGAGCAGAGCCTAAGACAGCAGAACCAATGATCTCATCCCAGATCCAATTACAGCTTCCAGCCCTTTGGTGAACCGACTTCATCTGGGCACCTGGTTCCTCTGCCTATGAAACCACTTCCTTCTATTCTTCTGCCTTTCTGCCACCCGCCCCCACTCTTGCTTAGAATTCCTTTCTCAGCTGTCCTCTGCTCTCCATCTATGAACACCCACTGAAACATTTTAAATTACACTTTCTACTATACCCAGAAGACACCGAGGACACCAAATCCAATCTCCTGAGTCATGTTTCTGAGCAACAAACATCTTACCATTGGGTTTCCTGCTAAGTGAATTCATCATATTCGATTCCCCCAGGCTCCCAACTGGCCAGAGCTCTGGCCCCTCCTCCCACTCTCTTACCCTAACAAGTCTTAGCAATTCCACCTCCTTAGTGTTTCCTTGACTCCACCCCCATGGAGCTGGCAGGTCTGACAGGCCACTGTTTCAGTACCCTAACCAGGTCTGTGACCCCCTGGTCTCCTTCTTCTGCAGATGGCCGCCAGAGAACGCCTCCTAAAATGCACATCTGATGTTGCTCTTGGACTTAAAACCCTTGCCAGCTCCCTTCACCTCCATGATGGAGGCTGAGCTCCTAAGCAAAGGACGTCAGACCCATTAGGACTTTGCTTCTTCACTCCCCACATTTCCTCTCCTATAATCTTGCTGCATCAAACTATTTGGGGTGTCCTGGGCACATCACATATTTGAATCCTCTGTGCCTTTGCACTGCTATTGCTTCTGTCCGGGAGGCCCATTTTCTGTCCTCCCCTCACCCCTGCCCCCATGACTGTAGGGCTCATATTCATCCTCAGAACACAGCTCAGACAGCCCAATCTTGTCTCAGAGCCCTTTCAACCTCTGCAAGGGCCAAGCGATGACTCTCTTCTACACACGGTTATAGGTGCGTGTGTTAATACACACGGTTATAGGTGCGTGTGTTAAAGATGATCCCTGATTGAAAGCAACCAGCGGGCAGGTCCACACTTTGTTCTTCCATGTGTCTTCAGTCCCCGGCACACAGTGTGTGCTAAGGAAACATTTACTGAATTGAATTAAAAATGCAAGCCAGATATAATACTACCGTTCAACAGAGACCCGGCCAACGCGTCCAGTGGCTAGGGTCTACGTTAGTCAATATTTAGAGAGTACTCGCTCTGAAGACAGCATCTAAGGCACCTGTGCCTTTAAGCTGAAGTAGCATTCCCATGTATGGAAAACAAATAAAAGAAAATAGCAAGCGCGCTTCCCCCAAAGCACACTCATGTTGCTGCTAGCACATTTTTCTAGGCTGGTTGAGAAATGTTTCTTAAAGCTTTGATTATCTCTGTTTGTAAAATCCAGTCAGATGCATCACACATGGGATGGGAATCTGACTCACAGATAGGCTGGCACCTCTCTCTGGGTGGAGACGATTTTCATAAAAAGTGACTGATTCCACACCTTGATGGTAGGAGAGAAGCATAATCATTAAATGCCAAAACAAGAGAAGCTGTGCTATTTCAACCTCTTGCTTTTAAACATAACCCCTTATAGATATATGCTCACTGAGCTCATCTTTGGCTCCCCAGCCGCCCCCAGGCTCCGATACGTCTGTCTTATCGCAGCAGGCTTTGCCGTTCAGAGCTGCTGGCCGGGCGCGAACCCTGGCTCCCGCCCAACAGACGCCGTGTGCTTCCACGGCCTCCTCCCAGCCCGGGGCCCTAGCCTGAG
The DNA here is from genome assembly GCF_024610735.1 of Ursus americanus. Classification (NCBI taxonomy): domain Eukaryota; kingdom Metazoa; phylum Chordata; class Mammalia; order Carnivora; family Ursidae; genus Ursus; species Ursus americanus. The sequence goes on along the minus strand of NC_142152.1, from coordinate 8,672,309 downwards.
CAAAGGCCACAGGGCAGCCTCTGATAACCGGTACAAGCCCCCAAACAGGAACTTTGCTGGTCTACAAACTCCGGGAAAAAAAAGAAAAATAGTAATACTTAATCTTACAAGGAAGATTTGACACACTTTGCTTTGGCCCCTGTAAAAAGTCAAGTGATCTTCTAGTCCACTTAACTTCTTAGATCTAGAACAGACCACCTGACATTCATACAAGGCAGTGGTTTTCAACCAAGCAGAGCCTCCTCCTCCCAGGGGACATTGGTAATGTCCAGAGACATTTTTGGTTGTTACAGCTAGGGACGTGTTACTTACATGGAGAGTCAGGGATGCCGCTGATCCCACAGTGTGTAGGACAGCCCCCCAGTAGAAAGGATTACTCTGCCTCAAGTGTTAGCAATGGGCAAATGACATTATGCAAATAAGTGAATATTTTTTACTGGAAAGGTTGAAAATGCAGCAGGCATTCAGTTGTTCAAACTATGTGACCTGTTGGCAAAGGTCAAAGTAGTGGGGATAAAGTTCTGAGCCAGGTGGAAGGGAGCTTCCTGCTTTCAGATCGGTTCTGAAGCCCAAGTACAAAGGGACAGATGGAGTTAAGGAGCAGTCTCTCAATTCCATAGGCTTCCGGACGAGAAGCTTTGACCCATCTCTAGGTCAGCTCTGCCATATCTGTCCCTGACCTGTTGATGACATCGGACACACCTTGAACTCCCTTTCACCCACTGGTCGACAGACCTTGGTGGTCTGGGCTTGTTGTGGACTGTGGACGTGGGCCAGTCCCCACTTCACAAGCTGATCACAGCTCAGGGCTCCCTGGGAGTGAGGGGGTGACAGGACGCACAAGGAAGCAGATGGAGGAGCTTCCCATGGTACGGCCCAGGAAGGGAACAACATGTATCCGGAAGAGGGGAGGAATTTTGCAGGACCGACTTTCCTCCTTTATTTTGGTTGGGAATTATATATTACATCATTTTAATGTTGAAATCTCATACGCCATGAGAATGGAATTAAGAGACTCTGGGAAAAGTTCCAAGGCTCCCTTCATAACAGCTAAGCAGTAAATCATTAGAGGCCATCCTCAAGGAGTGGGCAGGAGTGAGCTGGAGGGAGATACACAGCAGGCTCTTTCGCAGGACAAAGAAACTACAAGTTGGATGCCTCACACAGAAAGGAAACAGGAACTCCCTGGGTGGCCTGAAGGGAAGACAAGAGCATGCCAAAGCCCTCCAGCAGAGAGGGGAGGGTCTGCTGGTGAGACCCGCCAAGGTATCAGCTGACCAGAAGGCCCCTGCCCTTGAGCAGAGTCAGTCTTGAAAGCACGGGGTTAACATGGGGGAGCTGGTATCTCAGCAGCCCCATGCCCGGGCTGTCCTCGGAGAGACCAGTTTACCCAGTGGGATGAGGATGATTGCACCACGGCAGATGGGAGCAAGGAAGCAGGCTGGGCTGCTGCCCTTCCTATCGTGCCTCGTGCTTTGGACCCCCAAGCCCAGTAGTGCTACGGGACCCACGGCCACGCAGAGGCAGTGCTGACAGGTTAAGCCACCCCTCCCCCCAGTAATCCTCACCAGGTCCTCCACTCACTGCACCCAAGTAAAAACAGGGGTGTGCTTCAAATGCAAATGCAGCTTCAAGACAAGCGCCCTATCTGGCTGTAAAGAACGCTGTCATCAACACGGGGGCGCATATGTCCTTTCAAATTCGTGTCTTCTTTTTTTTTTGGCTAAATGCCCCATAGTGGACTTACTGGATCATGTGGCATTCCTATGTGGAACGTCCATGCTGTTTTCCACAGTGGCTGCACCAATGTCCTTCCGCCAACACCTGCAGCCACCCTTGCAGTGAGCAGAGTATAATGCAGAAACTTGTTGAACCGCTACGTTGTACACCTGATGCTAATGAAGCGAGGGGTGTGCCAACTAGACTCAAAAGACAAGTCCCCTAGACTGTCTTTGAAGCCCACGGCTGCTCTGAGCCTATCCCGTATGGAAATGCCAGAACTGCTTCTGTGACCCACACACCGAGGGGCGCCAGCCGACTGGGCGTCACAAACGGCCGGGTGGGGCCCATGGACGCTGCAGGAGAACAGCAGCTCCCCGAGGGTGTCCCTGCCCGGGTTTGTTCCCTGCTGTGCACCTCCCCTTGGGGCTTCTAGCAGAGCCCCAAACCTTGAGGACACTCGGTGCACACGTGTTGAATGAGTAAACACCTCCTCACCTCGCCTTCCGGCAGCGACTCTGCAGACTGCCAGGTGGGCTGAGATCACACTGGCAGGTGAGGCTGATCAGTCATGAGAGGCCCTGGGTAGGTAGTTCCTGGGCTTAGAAAAGATGGACGCAGCTGGGCACTTACCAGCGATGAGGTAATGACAGAGAACTCAAGGGCTGCAAACCTAGACTATATTACCGTCGATGGTTTTCACCCAGAGCAGTCGGGTTTCACACTGCACCACTCTGTGGTCAGGGTGGGGTGGACTCCCTGCAGCCACTCACAGGTGGAGCTTGAGGCCCCGGCCTGCACGTGCCAGTCAGTCCTGGCAGGAGTCAGCCCACCTGCCCAGGGAAACACCTGGAGGTTGCCGCTTGGTGTTGCTTAAAGCTCAGACGCTAGTGGGTTAGCCCTGTAGCCATTCTGGTTACGTGTCTAAGGAAAGACTGGCACACGAGTAAGATTTCCTCCAGACCTCAGTGTTCATTTTTAACTACCTCTCCTCTCGTGGCATAATGACCGTGTTCACACCACACTATCTCCCATATCCTGCTATTCCATGTGTACTAATCCTCTCTTCCCAACAAAGACCGAGGATTAAAAGGACTGTTTCTCTTGCCAGCACTCAGAGCGATCATGAACTGATAGATTTTCACTGAACTATTTGGTGAAAGGCCTGTTGCCTTCTCCTCCCAGGAGCCAGCCCGGGCACTTCAAGCCCTATGCTCCAACACAGCGCCTTGGTGAGGCCGGAGTGTCTATAGTCTGGCAGCTTCCCGTCACGGTCAGGGAAAACCCTAACAAAGCACTTACCACCAGAAAGCTCTGACAGCACTCGGAAAGCACGGGGCCAATTCTGACCAGGGCCAGTCTTGGATACATCTGGGGAAATGACACACAGTCCATGCCCCATCTTACCAAACATGGAGGTGGCAGGTCTCCATGATCTCCAGATCATTAGTGTTGACAATGGCCAGTGACAACAAGGCCAGTTACAACTGAACAACCTCAAATTGAAAAGCATTCCAACTCTTTCAAAGCTCTCCGTCACACCAGGTCTCTGGGCAGTCCTACCCAATCAGGGAGAGCCAAAGGAACAGCAGGAACTCCAGCTTCTCCTATTTCCCACTCATTTACATGGCTCTGCTTAGCCACAGAAAGCCCAAGAGGACAGATGCAAAGGTCCCAAATGACCGCCCCCCCCCAAAAAAAATCCAGACCCTAGAGATGGTCTATGTGCATTTTGTCACCAGATGGAACACTATTAATAAGTTGGGAACATGCCCAACTGGGAAACACCATGTTCTGGCTCATGTTCTATTTTGATCTAAGCCAAAGGCAAACTATAACAAATGACCCATAAACAGACCAAATAGTATTTGTGGCAGGCATTGCTCAGGGAAACGAGGAAACCTAGTTCTAAACAGATAAGAGGAAATATCCTTTGGTGTTTCATAAAAGGCCGCAAAACTAGATAATGTAAAAAACTGTCTTTATTCCTGCCTAATGACACTATTCTCGGCACATATTCCAGGGAGAAGACATTTCTATATGAGGTATTTTAAAGGTCATGGCATAGATCACTAAGCTAGATGACCCGGTGAAGAATCCATGGTCTGACTCTTGCTTGCTGTGTGATCTGGGACAAGTTATTTAACCTCTTTGGACCTCTCAGTTTCCAGATCTTTAAAATGAGGAGAAGAGTATCTACATCGCCCTGGATTGTCTTGGGTATTGAATAACTCATTGCATAGATGTTCACGCAATGCCAACACGCACAGCCGTATAGGCACCAGTAACGGATATAAGCGCCTAGAACACACGCTAAGGTCTCAACAAACAGCAGCCGCCATTCCTCTTCACTCATCCCTTCCACCAGGCGGATACCACTCGGGCCCTAAGAATCCACCAGCTCTCTGAAGGCATTAACAGAGGCCTCTTCAGACCCTTGTTCTTTCTAGCTTTTTTGGCTGCACTTTTCCCTCTCCTCACCTAACCACTGTCACAGGGTTTCTTCCCCTAGTTCCGAACACCACGGGTAACACCACTCCAGGGGCCGAGTGTGCCTTCTCGTCCTCTAGACCAGTCTCTGGCAGGAGCTCTGCACACAAAGAGGCTGGTGACCGCTGCCAAGTACCCACTCGACACTCAGGGAAGGGAAAGAGAGCTGGAGGGACTGGAATGGGTCAGGGCTGCGTGGGGCTGTAGGGAGGCCGGCGGGGCTGGGGGAGGGTGCTGGCAGGGGGCTGGGGGGCAGTGGGGGGGCAGCGGGATTACGGTGGGGGGCTGCGGAGAGCTGTAGGGGACTGTGCAAGGCTGGCAGGGGGCTGGGGGATGGTGGGGGGCTGGCGGGGCTGTGCAGGGCTGCAGGGGGCCACAGGTGGCTGCACAGGGCTGCGGGTGGGGGAGTGGGCAGAGCTGTGGGGCAGGCTGCAGCCTCCCACCCACCACGTGCATGAAGCTAACTGCAGGGTCACTCTCTGGACCCACAGGTCCATGAGAGAAAAACACAGATCCGGATGGAGGAACTTAGATGGAAAAAAATCAAATGCAAGACCTTCCTAAAAACAAAGGGGCTATGAGTTAAGCCAGAAGTAGAACTCAGAGTTCTGACACTGGAGGTGGCAGTGTAGTCGCCTGCCTGATAAAATTCTGAAAGATTCATTCCAGAGCCACATGACTTGTTATCTCATCTGTCTGTCTCTCACATACACGCACACACACACACACACTCCTTTGCTAATATTTCCCATAACAGCAACGGAGAAAATAGAGAGTAACATCCCTGCATACTCATGTTGCCAGGTGATTTTCAGAACATACTTAACGCACAACTCAAATATACTGAAATCACGGTTAGCAGTTGTGTAAGTGGACAGCGTTTAGTGTGCAAGATTACTGGACACCTTAACCTTGGGAAGGAGGATTTCTGCTTTGTTGACCAATATTTGAGGAGCGGTTTCTTCTGGAAGGCTGCGTTCCTGTGAGAACCGAGGGGCACTGTGTTCGTGGCCAAGCCTGGCAGGCGGACACCCCGACGACACCCCACCCCCCCCCCCCCGGCAGCAAGGTGTCCTGAGGAAAGCCGGACAGGTGGAGGATGGGTGGGGGTAGCAATCCAGAGCGCTGGCCTTCTGTCCCTGTGGAGGAAGGGAGCGTGCGTTCTGTGGCCCACCTAAACACAGCAGATTGCAAACACAAACGGCAGCGTTCCCAAAAAAGAGAGGCTCCGCATGACTTGTGTCTCTGACCTGGGCCCGGGTCCTGCGCATGACAGGCAGCTCCTGGGCACCAGGCACACAGCATCTTCCAAATGGAAATTTTCCTTCAATAAACTGGGTCTCTGAACAAAGACTAAGGCATCTGACCAGTATTTACTTTGCCACTCCCCCTCCTGCTACTGCCCCCTCTTTGTTCTTCCCTCCCTCCACACTCAGCTGAGGCTCCAGGAGGAGAGCCAGTGGACAGCCCCTGGGAGCTGGGGGCGGGGGTGAGGGAGGCCTGGATTCAGGCTGCAAATGCCAGGAGGCTCAGCGGCTGCCACAAGGGCCACTGATGAAGAGGAAAGGGGTGTGAGGCGAATTTAACCTGGAAGAGCGGGGAAGGCAGTGTTCACTAGCCTGAACCCCAACAGGGACCCCCCTCCTCCACCCTGGCTTAGTAATGCCTCACCCCTCCCCATCCCCACTGTTAAAGAAATAGAGTCCCTCGACCAAAATCAGCAAATAGAACAAAGAAGAAAAAACATCCTTCATGTCACTACCTTCGAGCCGTCCCTGGCAGTTATTTGGTGTACTTTCCCCACAGGCCCTTTTTGGAGGACCTAGTTTGCCCGTTCACCATCTCGAACAGAACCTGATACGGATACACGCCACTAACCGTCATAAATTCTGCATTATTTCCCGGGCTCTAACTTTCTAGTTCCATCATTTACTATATCAGATTTTAAGCAAGTGACTTAACTCCCCGGTACTTTATCACTTGGCAAAATGAAGATAATAATTGCACCTGTCCCATAGGGCTGTTGTAAGAAGTGCAAGGAGCAAATAATACACGGTAGATGCTTAGGACAGTGTCTGACACCTGATCATTTCACTACGGCGAAGGTTTGAGGATGGCAATTTAATTACATATTTGCAAGTAACATGCATTCTCATGAAAGAATTGGAGGCAATAATTTCTGAGCTCATAATCCTATGAAGCAAGCTTGATAAATTATCTACTAATTCGAAATTTATTTTTTTCTGTTTGCCAAGAACGAGAGTGGCTCCAAAATTCCTACTTTTGGGGTATTTACTCTACCCTCTATGTGGGGTCTGTGCTGGCCCTGGGAAGCCCCAGGACATTTTTCTTTGGTGTAAAGAAGGAGGCAGTCATCACAGCAGCGAGTCTTATGTGTGAATAGTGCTGCACGTGTACAGAGCATTTCTGCACTCTCTCCTCTGGTCCTCACTATGCTCCTGCTTTCATGTTAACCATGAGAACTTTAAAGCTCAAAAGAATTTTTAAGGTGGGGTCGAGCCACTCCAAGAAAAACAAAGCTGGAAGAACTCGGGTCTTCCACGTCCAAGGGCAATGCTGCTTCCATAGCAGCAGGTTGGAGGGGAGCCGAGGCAGACAGGAGGTGCTGAAGCAGATGATGAGTCAGTGACATGTGCACTGACAGGTCAGGGCACAGAGCCGGCTCCGGGGTCAGCCTGACCCACAGATGAACCTTGTCTCCCCCACTTGCAGTCCAGGCGACCCTCTGCAAGTTACCCACTGCCTGTCTCTGGGCCCCAGAGACACTCATTCCACAGGGCTGGATGTAAGAGGAATAACCATTCTCTAAGGGCTTCCATAATGAGATGATACTTTGCAGAGAGCTGGGTGTGACCCTAATACCTCACCTCGGCTCACTTCTAAATGCTGGCCTTAACAGTTCAGCATAACACACGGATTAGTGGCTCATTTTAGAGGCCGTGGCTGCCAAACTGAGTAGCTCCAAAGTAATATATCTGCTGTAACGTAGCAACTAACATTTTCTGTTCTGTATAGTTAGTTTTTCAACAGCAAATGGGGATAGCCACTGGGGATTTCTGACAGATGGACAGATGTCTGGCAAATAAATGCCGTGCATATTATGGAATCTGAGACCTTGCAAACTGGAGAGAAGGTATAAACTATAGCAAAATGAAAATTGTATATCTCTAGCTCAGCAGGAGAAAAATCCACTTGATTCTTTAGGCTGGTTCCCTCTACTTTACCATATAGACTTAAAACAGGAGAACATTCTTTTTACCCTTTGCTTTGGAGACATCTACTGCAAAACACAAATTCTAACTCCCAATGTCAGGTCCTATCTCTGGTGGAAAAAATAAAATCACCTTGCAGTAACGACTGCCACCTTGTGGCCACACATGAAACTACCACTAGGGAAAAGACTGCCAGTGCTTAACACCTGGGGAACGCTGTGGACATTGTGTGTGGCCACCAATAATTTGCTTTATTGTATAATATATTTTTCTAGAAAATTCTGCACTGTTTATGCTATTTTCATTGGGATCCCAATCTGTTCCAGGTTCATTTCTTGTTCTACTCTACCATAACACAATCTAATTGTGTTGAGACCTCAGACTGTTCTATAGAATCATGGGCATTTCCTTTTGCAGGTACGAGTCCTCCGGTCTTCAGTGTGAGACACTTCCTTACTTGTTCATTAGAGTGCCTGGAAACAACAGACACTGCACAACCAGACTAAGTTCACTAATTGCCTGTCAACTGTCTGATTCAAAGGTTATCAGCCAGTAAAAATTGTCTAACTTAATGTCATAGAAAACCATCCATTCTTTGGCCCAGGCCCCAGACAGATGATCCGAGAGTAACCCTGTCTGGCTGTCTTGATTCATGGTATGGGCCCAAGGCTCAAGCTTGAAATGCAGGCAGACAACTGGTACCAACCCATGGTACCGTCCTTCTTGACAAGGGTGTTTTCAAGCCCGACTGTCACTGCATTCCCCTCTGACGCAACAGCTGGATGAGAGAGGTGAGGGTGAGGGAGGGGTTTTTGCAGGCAGAACACAGCACAGGAAATAGAATTTCAAGGGTTCTCCAGGAAGTGGGGAGGATGAGCACAAGTAGAGCTCCAAAGGAGCCCTGGACCGCAGAGATGGGCAGCCCGAAATCAGGCAAGGCAGCAGGGGCCGCGTGGGCTCCAGGGCTGTTGGACTGAACCACAGTCCATGAGGTGAGGAGGGTGTGGTCCCCTGGAGTCCAGACTAGGAGGGGAAGGAGGAAGGAGTGCAGGGACAACCAGGACCCATGAAACTGTTAGCTGATGCCCCAGCTCCTTCCAATATGCTCGCACAGCATGGGAGTGCATGTCTCTAGTACATTCTCCCATCTCCCAGCTCCCAGCCTTCTGGGAACATCTGTGAACGCTCAGCCTCATACAATCAGAGGAATGCCAATGAGAACTCTGAAGAAACCATGTTTTAAATCTGTCTGATCATCACCATGATAGATTGCATGGCATGAGGGGGAAAGAGGCCTCACATATGGCCTGGAAATGTGAACCCAGAAATACGGCGAGGGGCGCCTGGGTGGCACAGCGGTTAAGCGTCTGCCTTCGGCTCAGGGCGTGATCCCGGCGTTCTGGGATCGAGCCCCACATCAGGCTCCTCCGCTATGAGCCTGCTTCTTCCTCTCCCACTCCCCCTGCTTGTGTTCCCTCTCTCGTTGGCTGTCTCTGTCTCTGTCAAATAAATAAATAAAATCTTTAAAAAAAAAAAAAAGAAATACGGCGAGCAAGAGAGAAGAGCCTGGGCTCTGCAGTCAGACTGCCTGGGGTTTGGACTCTTGGAAGTTAAATTTATTTGGGCCTCAGCCTCCTTTAACTGGAAAATGTGAGTGGTGCTAACTTCACGGGGCTACTTGAAGGATTTAGGGAGACAATGCTCATAGACACTTAGAACAGTGCCTGGTATATACGGTGATAAAATGTTAGCCATCTTTTACTGCTGTGGGGAAGAAGGCTGATTGGAGTCAGTCACAATTCTCAAGCACACACCACTGGCCAAGCGATACCACTTCTAGTTGTGCGTCAGATAGAATAATAGAACGATATGTAAAACTAAAAGTGCAAGGGGACTCAATGCAACACTGATGGGAATAAAAGACTAGGTACAACCTAAATACGTAACAACAGGAAACGAGCTAAATAAATAATGCCACGGTCTTAAAATAGAAGACTTTGCACCTATTTTTTAAAATGAGGCAGCTAGATATGTACAAATATGACACAATTTCCAAGATATATGTTACATTAAAAGAGTAAGGTGTAGTACGGTGGGCAAGGTATGCTACCATTTGTGTTTTAAAATATCTATCTATCTAGATGCGAGTCTGTGTTGTGTATGCTTTCATGCGCAAAAGCCTCTCTGAAAGGCAGCACATGAAATTAGTAATAGCTGTTCCTTTCAGAGAAAGGATACGGATAATTGGAGGATGCTCCCATTACCCATCGCAGAAAGTTAGCTTTTTTTATAGTTAAAAAATAGAATCTGAAATGTCATTCCTCCACTTAAACTTCTTCCATTTGCTCTTAGGACTAAAATCTAAGGCCCTTAACAGAGCCTACAGAGGCCCTTCCCAGCCGGGCCCAGGTCACCTCTGCCCCATCTGTTGTTCTCTCCATGCCCCTCCCCAAACCCCACACTTCAAGCGTGCTGAGTGGTCTTCACACCTCTTGCTCTCACTAACCATTACACCTAGATGGCACGTTTACCTTCATTCTCTTTGCCTCATTATTTTAACTCACCCTTCTGGTCTGAGCGTAGCTGTCACTTTCCCTAGAAATGGACTGCAGGATCCCCGGTACGGCTGGGATGTCCCTATTCCGCCCCCCACACACACACACACTTTCCACAGCCCTGATGCTAGCAGAGACAAGGTACGTGTTCTGGGTTCTCTCTCCCAAAATGCCTTTTGACTGCAAGAAGGTTCTGAAATATCTCTGGGTGCCTTCTCAGGAGCCATCTCTCCTCTTCATTGAAGACAGAGGCCGAGTTCCAAGCCCAATGCTAAAGAGACCGCAGAGTGCCATGCCCCAGGGGATGAGTCAAGGTTGGTGGGAGCCAACCAGGGTAACCTGCTTATCTTGGCCAGATATATGTTCTTCTAGCATCCTTTGCAGCTAAGAGTGAGCAGGTGACTCAAGTCTAGAAAGATTTCTCTCTTTGCTAAAAGAAGAGTGGCCCACAAGGCCCTTGCGCCTCTGCCCTCATGCTTCCAGCTCTGGATGCCATCACACGAGGTGTGATGTTGAGAGGACTGTGGCAAATAACTTGAGACCCCATGGGGAAGAGATGCCCCATGTCACTGGATGACTAACCCAACCCTAACATTGTCACTGCCAGACTTCAAGAAAAAAAGGGGTTGTACTAATGAGCTAAATTCATCCTTTCTGTTTATCACATAAAGGACTCTTGGTTGGGTATTCCGTTAACTGCGGCCAAAAGTATTCCTAACTGCACACCATGATAGCGTAGACAGACTTGAATCCCAGGATCAGTTCGCAGAAATCAAACAAAGGGCCCCTGATTACGGTGAGGAGCAATGCCTTGAGACTTGACAAATTAAGTTTCTTTCTCTGGACCTATCCTGATCTGAACTTTCGTGCCCAGGTCATAACTAGCTCAGCATTTAGGGGTAGAGCCAAGGTCAAAGTCACCAAGATTAGCAGCCCATGACATTTACTCTGTTCTTAGACTTCTATACCTTTCACTCTGCTAGAGGAGACTTACATACGAAGACCTTTTCAACCCTTGAGATGATCCTTCTCTGGGACAACATGACAGTAAGTGGTTAGTTCACTGGTTTCAGCTTTCTCCCAGAGGTCATCAGAAGTTACCGGTACCTCCCTATGGCCCTACAGTGAGAGTTCATCCCTCAAAGTCTGATGTACTTCTTTGTGAAATCTTCAACACCTTATTGTCCCATCGCTTTAAGAAAGGAAGCCATTGAGGTGGTGAATGTGAGTCCTACTTACGGGTGTTTGAAAGCAGCAGAACAACTGTGTGAGGAAGGGGTGATTGCGAGCCAAGGACAGGATCCTTTTTTCCGTCATTGTGCATTCCACATCGTCATCCTGCAAGATCACATCCTTCTTCAGCACCTTCACGGCATAGAGGTCTCCTGTCTCTTTTATTCTTGCAAGCATCACCTATGGCAAAGCAGGAGAAGGGAGAACTCTTGAGATTCTCAGGGTGTGGGAACACGTGGGACAGAATGGGCCTGGCACTTGGGAGGTGTGACCATAAATATGTATGCACACACTCAGAAAACATCCACGTAGCATGCTTACTGTAAGCCAGACACCTCAGAAGCCAAGCCTCACCTTCCCGAAGCTCCCCTTCCCCAACACTCGGATGAACTCGAAGTTGTCGATACCAAGCCGGCTGGAAGAATTAACCCCGATCCCATTTCCTTCTTTGGTGTTTTCCCTTCCCTGTCGTCTTAGAGTTGACCTGGAAACGAGCTTCTGCAAAGAAGAGTAGGAAAACATGGAGTCAGAGGACACAGCACGGGCGTGAAGCATTTGTGGATGGAGACGACCTTATTTGCTGCCTCAACTCTCAACACAGCATATGGGGAAAGATCAATTCAGCTTGACATGTGATCAAGCTCTGCCCTTCAAAACTACCTCAGTAGCAGCTCCTGATCTGTGCTTACTGTATTTGGGAAAATAATCACTTTAAAATATATCTAAGCCACCGAGAGTTTCAGTTTGAACTCAAATGGGAGTGTATGAAACACAAACGCCTTAGTCTGGTCCCTCCAGTGGCTTGCGGTGGATTTCCACAGGATGGTCGGTTTCCAAGAGCGCCACCTGGTGTCCACTTCGTTCAAAGAGCCGGTTTCACATTTGCTCAAGGAATCCATACCAGGATGTGAACGAAGCAATATTTATTACGCATTATTTAAAATTATATAAGAGAAATAAAAATTAATATTAAAAGCTAGAATAATGAAAGAATGTATGAAGGATTAAAATTTAAATACCTCTAATCTTATCAGCACCCCCTTCAAAAAGTAAAAAATAAAACCTGTTACACATACACATATATCTATCTTTACACTTGATTTTTAAAGATATAATAAAATTGTGGTTTCATAACACACATTTTTATTCAACGCATTTCATGTGTATTTTTGATATCCTTCAAGAACATGAGTTTTAAGGGGTGTCCAATATTCTGTTTTATGGGTATATCACAGTTGATTCATTAATTGCCCTGCTATTGGAAGCATAGATTATCTCCCTTTTTTTTTTTTTTTTTGCCAGTTTAAATAATACTATCATGAACATCCCTGCAGGCAAATCTCCAAAGCGGGGCGATTAAGAATGTAGCTCTCAAGCAAGCTGCCTGGGTCCAAATCACAGCTCAGTAACCTAATCCTGGAACTTTGGGCAAGTTACCTACCCATCGTCTCTGTGCCTCAGTTTCTTCTAACAAAGAGGAGGTTATAGCACCTGCCGCACAAATTATTATGAGGAATGAATAAAAGCACATAAAGCACTTAGATCGGTGCCTGGCACATTCAATACACATGAACTGAGCTGCTTCAACAACATGATCCCGGGCATCATCTATTTTCTTATGATAACTTTCTGGAAATGCAATCTTTTGGGCCAAAATATAAATCTTGAAGACTTTTTTTTTTTTTTAAAGATTTATTTGACAGAGAGAGAGACAGCCAGCGAGAGAGGGAACACAAGCAGGGGGAGTGGGAGAGGGAGAAGCAGGCTTCCTGCTGAGCAGGGAGCCCTATGCAGGGCTCGATGATCCCATAACGCCGGAATCACGCCCTGAGCCGAAGGCAGACGCTTAATGACTGAGCCACCCAGGCGCCCCTAAATCTTGAAGACTTCTGATATAGTCAAGTGGCTCTCTAGAAAGATTGACCACCAGCACAAGGAGGGCTCCAGTCTCTCCATAGTGAACTGGAAGGAGGCCCACCGTGGGTAAACCAGCCCCATCCCACTGGTCCAAGCCCTGCCACAGCGAGGGAGCTCCCTAACGGAGATGACTTGCAGATGTACACCTTGGGACATTTATAAGACGAGCTACCGCTAGACGACAGGTCAAAAGTCTAATGTTCTGAAGCTCCTGACCTATTTAGCTGAAAAACCCCAGCTTATCTGGAACAACTTCTAAGTAATGTTTTTGATAAACAACCACTGTGCAATTGCTTGAAGCTACAAGGCTTTGACTTAACCCAATAAAACAGTGATTATAGATATAAAACGGATCATCTTTAAAAATCCAGTTGTTGGGGCGCCTGGGTGGCTCAGTCGTTAAGCGTCTGCCTTCGGTTCAGGGCGTGGTCCCTGCGTTATGGGATTGAGCCCCGCATCAGGCTCCTCCGCTGGGAGCCTGCTTCTTCCTCTCCCACTCCCCCTACTTTTGTTCCCTCTCTCGCTGGCTGTCTCTCTCTCTCTCTCTGTCAAATAAATAAATAAAATCTTAAAAAAAAAAGAAAAGAAAAAAAATCCAGTTGTTTTTAGTAGTTTCTTCCCCCGGATCTCTGATCACAAATATTTCAAAGATAGAAAAACTTTCCTAGCTTGAATCTCACTTCCTCCACTTAAATACTTCCTCTGGTCATGCTAGAAAACTCTAAGCCAGTATTTCTCAAACTTTTTTTTTTTTTAAACCCATTCTTCTCTTTTGATAGACTTAAGATTCTTTTTCATGTTGTGGCGTCAAATGACAGGTAATTTTGCTTTTGCCACTTTTAAATATCATAACATTAAAGATCCTTGGTTCAAGTGACAATTGACAAGTGGCAATGTACATTCTAGAGCTTGTGCCACATGGTCTATCTTATTCCCATGACACTTTAGGAGCCCTGGTGCAGGCTGAAATCCTTAATCCATGCCTTTCGGGAATAGCTGTCCCATGCATTAGAAATCCCCCTCCTGGGGCGCCTGGGTGGCTCAGTCTTTAAGTGTCTGCCTTCTGCTCAGGGCGTGATCCCGGTGTTACGGGATCGAGCCCCGCATCAGGCCCCTCCACTGGGAGCCTGCTTCTTCCTCTCCCACTCCCCCTGCTTGTGTTCCCTCTCTCTCTGGCTGTCTCTCCCTCTGTCAAATAAATAATAAATAAAAACTTTAAAAAAAAAAAAAAAGAAAGAAATCCCCCTCCTGGTACTAGCATCCTGCCTGTCTGTCCATAGTCTAGACATTAGACTTTGCTGATGCTTCCCTTAAATAAAGGAATACAATTTCAGTCCAAGTCCCTAATCTACCAGTAATAAGAAAATGGGGTGATGAGTACAGACATTTTCTGGACAACCAAGAACTTGACAGTGATTGCGCATCCCTTCCTAAGTACCCAGAGATATTTAAGTCTAGAAGTTTCCTAAACCGGTTATCAAGCTACACCTTTCACAAGCCACAACAGGAGCCAGGGCTCTTTCCCAGCTCTCTGCAGCCCCAGCCAGGAAGGCAGCCACAGGACGTGGGCCTGGGAAGTGGCTGAGGCTCTAATGGTCAAGAGCGAGCGGAGGTCACTCGGGGAGGCCGAGAGACAAAACACGCCCAAAGCAATGGACAACTCCACCCACTCCCAGGAACTGAGAGGAAGGAACTCCTCTTTGTTGCTGAACTTGAGAGATAAATTCACAATCCATAAACAAAAACTGTAGAACAGTGAGACTTCAGAGCTGGGGAGAATCTCAGACATCTTCAAGTTCAACCCCTTTAGAGAGGAGGAAGCTGAGGCCCGTAGCTGCTGGTCAACTCTACTGCCGGGGCCCCAGCAAAGAGGGTAACCCAGGGCCCTGGATTCCAGAGCTTCACCACACCACACTGACAGGAAGCTAATCAAAAAAAAAAAAAAAAAAAAAAAAAAATCCTCCTTCTGCTTCCTGCTATATGTGCATGCTTATTTTTTCTTGTCATATAATTGTAAAAAGAATCCTTTTTGTGGAACAAAATGCTCTTTAAAAATACAATAAGTCCGTTTATTGTGTTTGCTGAGATTAGGAACTTCGATTATGCCTCACGCACTCATTCGGACTCACCACATCTGAACAACTCTTCTAAATTACGATACATCAAAAAAAGCCAAGTCTCACCGAGGTTGGAGAAATATTTCCAGGCTGGAGGCCCATCCCGGCCAGGGTCTTGGCGAGCTCCACCGCATTTACCCCACAGTTCGGGGCCACGTTCGCCTGACATCGGATGTGGACATTCATCTTACAGACTGGAGAGGGGAAGAGAAGGGAATCCACGTTCAGGAAGGAGTCAACATGTGCTGCAAAAAAGAACGTTAGTAACCTGAAAGATTATGACAGGGGAATGATCCAGGCTGAACAATGCCATCCTCTCATTAAACTGAACTTGCACTCAAAACAAACCCTGACATTTCTCCCATTGCTGCTTTATGCAGCAGCAGAAAGCCTGGCATACTGACGAATAATATATTTCAAATCCACTTTTTTCACTGTGACTTGATGAAAGACATCCACCTAAATCATGTGTAATAGTCATTGCCGATTGAACAGCGTGATTCAATATAGAAATCAAAACGTTCATCACGGTGACATTTCAGTCAATTAACTAACAAGGAATCATGCCAACTGACTTTATGCTTTTCCTTGTATCACTCAATAAAAGGTAGCAATCTAAACGCCACGTGGAGATCGCTGTTCAAACAGGATGGAAATGGCGTGTCTGAGAGAAACACCTCTAAGTGAAGCTCTCTTTCTGAGTATTGTTGTGGTCGGGGAGCCCTCGCAGCCCAGGGCACAGCATCCTGTGGGGCTGAGGTTCTCAGGCCTTGCAGCCTGTGGTTCTAACTACTTCATGGGGGAGAAGAGCAAGTTTTTTAAAGGTCAAAATCAACGACAGTTGGAAGAGGAGAGAGAAGCAAGCTGCGTTCCCGGTACATAGGAAACGGACTTGGGATGCTGAAGGGACCCGAGTTCAATCAGCAGGAAGTTCTGACGCAGTTTCTTTGCATGGGCCCTGCTGACGGGAGGCAAAACTAGGGACCGCAGGCAACAAATTCCTGTATCTGGAGTGTCAACCCACCTCTGGAAGCATGCCCAGATCCAGGTTTGGGGGGCCTGAGTGTATGTAACTTAGGGTGTCCTCTTTAAGAAAAAGAACATCCAGTTAAGTGGAGAGCTCTGGAAGGTACCCTGGCAAGGGAGGGACCCTGAGGCTGCAGCTTCATTAGCCCCTCTTGGGAAATCCCCCTCTCTCGGGAAGGCAGGCACAGAGACACACAGGCCTGCAGTGCCCTTTCTAAGGTGCCAGTGACAACACGAGCAAAAAGCACTGGAAATGGATCACTGTCTATGTGCTACCCCCAGGCCACGAGGGACAAGAACCACGTGCAGGAGCCCCAGGCACAGCTCTGCATGTCGGCAATGACTACAAAAGCAGAAAGTGCCTTTTGCGATGAAACCCACGCCCAGGGGAGACCATTCAGCTTAAGATCAAGCCTAAGCAAAGCTATGCACGAGCTGGGTGCTGTTTGGGTTGAAAAAGAATTACTTCATGTATCTAGGAAAAAAGAATTATGAAATGATGTCCTCGAGAGATGAAAGAGTTTGCCCTTGTTAAAGACAAGGACTAGTCCCTTTCTGTCGGCAGAAGTGGGCTTGGTAAGTGCAGGCAGTGCGGGACGCTGTCCAGCTGCTCTGACATCAACTCCGCCTCCCCCAGTGACTCAGGACTTAGCTAAAGCTTCGGGCGGACACTCGCCTGTATTTCTGCAGGGGACTGCGCCCCGTGACAGCCGGATTGTTACAGCAACACCCAGTGGGAGATGACTCAACAACTCCCCAGCTCCTAACAGGACGGGAATCACCCCTTACTCTCAGACCCTTTGCTAAGGCAAAAGCTCCAAACTCAGGCTGCACTGGGCACAGTTAGTGACGTGTAAGTCCATGGCCAAAGCTGACACATCCTTCACCCCTACCTCTCCAATCCCTATCGATCTCTTCGAGAAGACCCCGGGGAAGCTCTTGTTGGGCTTTGACTCAATTCCTGCTTATTTCTGGTGACATCACTAGACCTACTCTCCTGCCAGTTCTTACTCAAAACCGAAGCCTCTCTTTGGGCCACCTCACCTCCTACCAACTTCTGTTTCTGACCCAAATCCCATTTTTCCCTCTTTCAAATACCTATGAAAATCCACAGCAACTAGCAGGCCCTCAGCACTAAGCAGCTGACCGCCGACTAGACAGAACACTGAATTTAACAACCGACTGGATCTATAGTTAGGAAATCTTTGGACCGGATGGGGCTCTCCTTACGTGCCTGACGAGCGACACATACACCTAGAACTGCGAAGACCTAGTTTACAAAGTGTCTAAAACCATCGGTCCTGGGTCAGCAGCTGAGCCTACAGAACTCCTAAAGCTTGCAGCGCGGCGCTCCCAGGACGCGGGTGCCCAGCACCCCAGCAGCTCACTTTTGCACTGAAGTCCTTGGCGCATGATGCCCCAGAGCAGCGAGCCACAGTGATCGCAGAACGTCGGCACTTTGTAGTTGTGGACGTTGAACTTGTGCGGGATGTTGATTCCAAACCTCTGCTCAGCGATCTACAAAAGAGCAGCAGGAGGACAAGAGCTGGGAAGCCTGCCAACAGCTCTTGTAGAAACTGTAACAGGAGCCCCCCCAAACGCAGCATGTTACCATGACACCTGAGCTGGGGAGATCATTTCCCTGTGCTCGGGCCTTCCTCACCAGGCTGAGCACCTTTGTGAATCAACGAGACTAAAAAGAAAGGGTCTAGTGGACATGAGATCATTCACTATTTTGGGAGATAAAGAGGAATGAAAACCTTTTTTTTTTTTTAATCATCTTTTATATTCAGGCTGTATTTCTCTCCCCGCCAACTCCCTCACACCCGTGTCTATTCCCTAGACCCCTGTAGCTTCAGGATTAAACAGGTCTCTTATAGACCATATGCACTTGCTGTTAGCGCAGGCTTTCCCTGATATTGTGTTGGTCGGGGGTCTGCGGGAGAAGGTGGCACCCGGCGAGCCTAGAGCCACAGAAGGAATTCACTGCAAAGTGACATCCTAGCAGCTTACTCAGCCCTTCTGGGCTGTGCCCACCATCTGCATATTACAATCTGAGTGCTCAGGTCCTGCTTTCATCTCACAAAGTGTTTCCAGCAAATAATTAGACTAGGCATATGCGCTACAGTCTACGTCACCATTGGAGTGACAACAGACCCACACGGGACAAGGAGTGGGGCAATTAGGACTCCTCTTGAAACTTTGCTGGTCTCTTTCTCATAAAAGCCGTGGCTCGAACCTCTGCAAGTGCCCTTGAGCAACCCTGTGTGCGTACCATAAGTGACCGCTGAGCTCCAAGTCAGACTCTCCAATGCACCTGTAAACCCACTGCTCATTGTCAGCAATAGTCCAGCCACTTTCTAGCTGCACAGTTTAGAAGGTGCTGACCCCCGCTGAATGCAATGCGAGTGATGAGAATGACAGTCAAGCATTTATATACAGAAGTGCGTCCTCCCGGAAATTTTGGAAGACACCGGAGGAGGCTAATAGTCACCTTACTGAGGAAGCACAATTTATAGTTAACAAATACTTGTCACATCAGTGCTATCACGTCGAAGCCTCACAAAAAGCACGTGAAGGAAATACGGATCCCATTTTGAGACTGAGGCTGACAGAGAAGCTGGCTAGCGGAAGCTGGATTCCGCATTCAAATCCTGGTCATTTAATGCCAAACGCAGGGATCTTTTCAGCCCTCTAAAATGCTCTCCAAATTAGGAAAACTGATCCTGAGAGCTTGTAACCAGCTGACCACTAATGGGATCAACTCAAGGACAGGTCAGGCTACGCAAGTACAGACATAAAAATAGCAAAATATAAAAAGGAGAGAAAGTTCAATTCTGATACCACCAATCACTTCAAGGAGTGCAGAAGGGAAGTGGAAAGGGGATGAAGCAAGAAAAGAGAGAGCGAGAAGTGCAGACATGAGCTCACGCAGGCACTTAATTAGCAAACTTCCATCTTCTTACCTTTGAATCCATTTTGTTAATATTGTTCTGGCAAGTGCAGGCTGTAACAATCAGATGATGGCAGCGCTTATGGACGACACAGGTGCACACTAGGGGATTAAATGCAAGGTTATACATTCCTCGGAGACTCACAGTCTGCCAGTTCTAGTAGAGTCAACAAGGGCTGCACCATGTCAAGGTGACTTGATTTGAGTGTCTGGCCCCCACGATGGAATCCAGTGCACCCATCCTTTCCACCGTCATTACCATCACCCTGATTCACGCCTTTGCTCACAGCCAAGCTATTCACACTCAAGTCTTGAGCCTACTTCATCCTTTCTGGATTTCCTCCTGCCTGCACCCCCCTCCACAGGAATCCTCTCACGGTAGAATTCTGGTCCTCTTGCCCCACGATCTAAACCTTCAATGGCATCTCACTGCTGATGAGTCAAGCTCAAATTTCCCAGCCAGGTTTCAGGCCCTCCAGAAGCTACCCCAAGCTTATCTGTTACCTTTCTTCTATGGGAGCTCTTTGTTCCAATAAAAACTAGATTGGTTGCTCTCCCTAGAGCAAGCCTTCACCCTCCCCTGCACACTGACCATGTCCTGTTCAATCCCTAGGATATCCTCTTTGCCTAACGCCTAACTACGTCTTAAGTTTATAATAAGACACAACTTGAGAAATGTCTCTTCCATGAAAATATACTACCCCTAACTCCCCTTCTAGACTAAACCATCTCTCTCTCTCCTCGGATCTCTTACAGCCCTTAGCCTGCCCCTGCATTTCAAACCTTCCACATGTAGCCTCTAATGCCCTCAGAATTCCCAGGCAGCACGATGCCTTGAACAAGACAGGCACCCATTAAATATTTGCAGAATGACTCAATCAATCGTTTGAATACTTAGAACTTCGGAATAACATTTTTTCCCATTTTCATCTGGATAACTGACATAATGCAGAGTCCAGTTTGCCATTAACAGATGAGCAAGTGCAATGCAGCAGTATGAAAATATATGTTATTTTTAAGACCTTTCAAGACATGTGGAGGTTTTTAGGATTAAATACATAAACACTGATGATGTGTCAGCAAATAAAACAAATCTAGCTTTCATCAGACTGAATTTGAAGGAGAACCAAATTGAAAGTTCCCAGAAAATCAGTCTTTTTATATGAGGGAATGTCAAAACTATCCCTCACATAGAAAAACCTAATATTCTGAAGCATCTGAGGTTTGCTTTTTTCATTTGCTTGGCTAGAACTTTATCAATTTTATCGATCTTTTTAAAGAACAGCTTTTTATTTGGTCATTTTTCTCTATTGTTTTCCTAATTTCAATTTTACTGATTTATGCTTTAATCTTTTTTCTTTTCTTCTTCTCACTTTAAGCTTCTCTCCTTTTTATAGTTTCCTTAAAGATGAAACCTTAGATTACTGATTTTAGATCCTTCTTTTCTAATATATGCATTCAATGCTATAAATTTTCCTCTGAGTACTACCTTGCCTGAATCCCACAAATTTTGATAAAATGTATTTTCATTTTCATTTGGTCTGAAATATTTATCACTTTCTCTGGAGTCTTCTTTTACCCGTGTGCTATTTCAAATGTGCTGTTTAATCTCTAAATATTTGAGGGGCTTCCCACCTATCTTTTTGTTATTCATGTGTAGTTTAATTCCACTGTGGTCTGAAAAGATACTTTTTATGATTTCTTTTTTTTTTTATGACTTCTATTCTTTTAAATTCATTAAGGCTTATTTCACGGGCCAGAATGTGGTCTATTTTGATAAATATTCCTTGTGAGCTTGAGAAGAATGCATATCCTTCTATTGTTAGGTGGAGTAGTCTATAAATGTCAATTTGATCAAACTGTGATACCCCTGCAGACTTTCTGCCTGCTGGACCTATCAGTTACTGAGATATTGAAGTCTCCAACTAGTGGATCTGTCTATACGTACTTGCAGTTCTATCAGTTTTTGTCTTATGTATTTTGATGCACTGTCATTAGGTGCCTACATGTTAAGGATCATCAGGTCTTCTTGAAAAACTGACCCCTTTATCATTAAATAATGCCTCTCCTTATCCCTGATAATAATCTTTGTTTTGAAGTCTGCCTTGTCTATTTGCTTCTGATTAGTGTTAGCACGGTATATACCCTTCTCAAACCAGGTATTTGATTTTATGTCCCTTAACAAGGTGTGAACATATTGGTGTCTTCATATCTCCTGACCAATGTTCTTTCTTGCTCTTTCAACAACAGGTGGCCCACTGAAAATCAGCCCATCAAATATCCTGGCACTATGCATAAGAGGGACCAGGGTTGACCACAGGGCACATCCCTGTGCTGGACAGGTGCCAAAAAGTGACATCGATTCTCACCTGTGAGCTATGTTCTCATTTGGGGCTGAGATTGATAGCATAAAGTCAATTAGTGTCATATTGATTATATATTCTGTGTTTTTCTAACTTTGAGAACTCAATAGAATTAATTGTTCATACATGTTAAGTGAAAATTATATCCAAGAGTATGTCCTATTCTATTCTAAGGGAATAAATGTTCTGCCTCACCTTCTCCAGAAGAGAAGGCAGGATTTCCTTCCTGGATGGAGGCTACCACTCCAGGACACGTAGTGCTATTTTACCAATCACCCGTCGAGCGCACGTCAAGAAGACAGGTCCCCTGTGTATAAACTGTGTGATGACGCTCAAGCCAGCAACAAGGGCGGCCCAAATAAAAGACAGACAAACCCAGTCTGCCTAAATCTGAGTGACAGCCTCCTTTCACTCCTCCCATTTGCAACACTAGTAAATTGGTTTTATCTTAGAATTGTGAAAATCAAAATAAATTTAATGTATAATAACTTACTCATTAACAGATTAACTTTGAACATTTCTCACACTTTTTAAATTAAAAAACCAAAAAGCAACTGGGATCATTGCTTCTATTCCCTATCTAGGTTAAGAGACAACACCATGCCACTTCTCACCCCTATTAACAACAGGGCTGTAAAAGACAAAAATTTAGCTTCAAGATTTAATGCCCACCAAATGGCATCACCTTTCAGTATTTTCAAGTTATCACAGAGACAAAACTTTAAACAAACTTTATTAGGTACCTTGGCTTTAGAAATAAAAATGTCCCCTCTATGCTGGTTAAAATGTAGCCAAAATTCGAACCACAACTAAAAAGTCGCGATTCTACAGGGGTCCCCTTTGACCTGCAGAGTTATCTATCGCAATATTAATGAAATGTATCCTGTTCTCCTCTTAGTCTAATCAGTTTTCAACATAGGAGCAATATTAAACACAGTTTTTAAAATGTTTTCTTACCTTGACACTGATAACCTTGTTTCCCAAATACTCCCCTGTTCAAGACAATAGAGACAAAGGTTAGCATCAATCTATTTCAGCAACAATGCTCCTACAATCATAGTATTTCAGGAAAACAAATGCATGCCATCCTCTGCTCCTTTATGAGAAGCAATCTCAGAGAAGCAGAGAGGAGGTGATTTCTGAGCCCTTGTTGGTTCCCACAGGACATGGAGGAAGTCACCTGATGATCAGAGTCCTCCAGCAATATACACAGGTGGGCGCCGGTGATCCTCATTCTACCCCCTCCCTCTGTGGCAAACCCAGGTCCTCATCTGGTCCTGTCACTGAGCCCCAGCCTGAAGGGTCACTCCACCACCTTCTTGGGTGTTCTCACCCACATACACAGAAAGCTGCACAGGCGGTGAAGGAAGCAGATGCGTCCACCGCAGGCGCCTGGCCTGAGACACCCTCCCTCTTCCCTGTGCCCCCATCACCCGGAGAGCCTGGGCGGGGGCGGGGCAGAAATGCTGCCGCAAGAAGCCTATCAGGCCCACAGTTATCATCCTGATCTCTCCCTAGTACGTTCTCTGGGCGATGATGACACTATCCTCATTCTCATTTAACACAGACCACATTTTATTAAGCCCGGGGGATGTGCCAGGCACCGAGCCAAGCTGCTGACGTACGGCATCTCATTTAATCCTCACAAAAGTCCTATGAGGCAGCACGCATAAGAGGGAGGCTCGGGGCACAGACTCTGAAACCAGATGGCCTAGGTGTGACCTGGGGCACATCACTAACTCCTTTGAGCCACAGTTTCTTCATCTATAGAGGGCAATAATGACCACAGTACCTACTCCATAGGGTTGTCATGAAGAGAGAGGTGATAATGCAAAACGCTTAGAATAGTGCCTAGAACTATATATATAAAAGTTCTATATAAAAGTTTATGATATAAGCAAAATAAAATTATCTTTATCTTACAAATATGGAGACACTGACGGACTATATAATTTATCTAGGTTCACACATCTAGTCCATACTCTTAACCATATATATGTAACACATATATTAATACTGTGTGTGAGTGTGTGTGTGTGAGAGAGAGAGGTGAGCAAGCAAAGGCTGGCTGAGTGGGAGTTAATGTTTCCCTGGTGGAAAAAATTTAGTGAAATTATCAAACAAGTTTCCATTGAGAATGTTAGTTGAGGTCACAGGTTGTCACCACAAATGCCCACAGGGGCAGGCAGGCCACATAAAGGAGGGAAGCAGAATGGTGTGACATGAAATAAAGAGTAGCAGACCTTTCGGGTCAGGAAAACCACAAGGAGAGAGGTGGACAGCAGCTAACTCGACAGTACAGATGACCGCAAGGGCGGAAAATGGGCTCAAAGATGCCAGGGCTTTTCGTTTGTTCAACAGAAAATGCAGCAGGAACTTGTTTCTGAAGACTCAGGCTGTGATGGCACATCTCTCAGCATCATGTCACCAGCCAGTTTAGGGTCTTTGCTTTAGACAAGACTCTATTCTTAATTTAAAATGCCAGAAACACAAACCCTGGATTCTGACTGCTAAAAGGTAGCAGGTACTTTTAAATCAAAGTAATCACACACACACAGACAGACACACAAACACACACAAAACAAAATACAAATTCATTGATCAATACTCAAAAAAAAATTACTCTGAACCAAGTGCTTTTGACTTAAACGAAATGACTAAAGTTTGCAACAAAAACAAGGATTTTCTTTTATGCCGTAGATACTAAACTGTCTTTTCTCCTTCAGAGATGGGTATATTTGTGTACATGTTTGGGGTGTGTAAGGGGGCATTTCCTTCTTCTCTTTCCAAATAAATGTGTTTAATGCTGGCTCTAAATGAAGAGAACTATTAACCTGAATTTATTTTACATTATGGATTTGCCACTGAGGCTTAAGCTTCAGTCACGTGTATAGTAAGATATTGCCCCATTCATCTAGAATTTCTCGACTGTTAATTATCTCAATTCCTAAATACCAAGGATTGTAGTACGCCAT
This sequence comes from Ursus americanus, assembly GCF_024610735.1. Taxonomy (NCBI): domain Eukaryota; kingdom Metazoa; phylum Chordata; class Mammalia; order Carnivora; family Ursidae; genus Ursus; species Ursus americanus. The sequence continues at coordinate 8,647,728 of NC_142152.1, read as the reverse complement.
CGCTGAAAGTTATTACCTTTGGCCACATACCATAAGGCTGAAGATTAATTACTGTGTGCTTACTTTACTTACCACAACTAATTTCTATTACTCAGCATGTGAGTCATACTTTTTTAAAGCAATACTATTGTTTTTTCTCTTTTACTCAGTGGCTGATTATCCAATTTACTGATTATCTATATATCGATTGGTTAGCCTCCCTAATTAGTGCTTTTTCGCCAGTTCGTGATTCATTAGCACCTTTCACCAAACGACTGGAGAAAGAAATAACATCTAAACCTTGGATCCGTAAATTGTTTAGATTATTTCATTGGGAATTCAAATTACTGGGTCAACACATTGGAATAAAAGGCAAAAATGAGATCCTAAAACAACTCTTCATAATTATGCTTCCTTCTGAAACCACACACAACCGGAGGAGGTCTTGATTATAGAAAGAAGCTCCTAGGATACGAGAAGCCAGGGAACCTCTTACCAGATAAACTCCCTGCAGTGAGAGCAGTAGGTGGGCTGCCTCAGGTATGTGGCCATAAACTTGTGTCCATTGATCTGGTGGACTCGCCTTCGCATAGCCCTTTGGCGCTTCCTGGTAAAATGTTTGAAGATTCGGTCTCTCTGGAGAGTGGCTGTACAACAAAAGAAAGGAAAAAGAATAATATGCAATGAAGCTAGCTGTATCTAATGTACAAGAAAGTGTAAAAGTTCAAATACTCTCCAAATTGTTTCCTCTTTCTTCAAGATGCAAAACACCCCCAGAACATCATCCTGCTTCCTGGCGACCTTAGGACTCTTAGTTTGTAAGGGCTGGACCTAAGTGAACTCTGAGATCCCCACTGCCTGATTACAGCTGGCTATCTTGGACCAGTCTCCCCAGCACAGACCATGGGCCCCCAGGGTTCTAATGTTCCAGTATGGGATGTCAGCCTGGCCTCCAAGCTCCTGTCCCGCTGTGTGGGACCTCAGGGCCATCGACTGGCTAGAACTACTAGCCGGTAAAACAGATTTCTCATTCACCTTTCGTTCTGGCATCCTCACAAACAGAAGGAGGGAATGGCCTTAGCACGGTGACGACACTGCCCAAAAGCATCAGTCCCAACACCATCTCTGGAATAGGTAGAAATTAACCTGAACACAATGCAAGTTCCTTTTCCAATTTCACACTTTTAAAAAATCATGACTCCTGGCCTGAAGAATCAAAGCTGGGCACTATCTAAAGACAGTAAATTATGTCTTCCAGATAATTATAGAACTTTCCCAAGGTATACGGACTTATGATAAATAAAAAAAAGATTACTTCTTCAATAATGCTTTGCAATTAATCACTTCCATGCAAAGAAAATTTAAGAAATAATGCAAGAATAATCTGCTCATAAATTTTAAAACCTGGAAGAAATTGAAGATTTCCATGAAAACACAAATGACCAAAATTAACTGAATAAGAGCTACATACACCAAATAAACAAATTTTTTAGAAAAAAAAAATTAGTAAGATTTTCTTAGGACTGCCTCTCGAAAATCATCCAGGCCCAGATGGTTTCATGGGTGAATTATTTTTAGCCATGAAAAGCAAGATGATATTAAGGTTTAAACCTGAAAAGAAAGTGCCCCATTTTTTTTTAAAGGGAACTATGTGATACAATCCTAGGACTAAAAGATATAACAGATATAGCCAAAGATATATATAAAAGAAATATATATATTTATATATAATATTATATATATATTTATAAATATATATACTTATATATATAACATAATATATATATTTATATATCAATATAAATAAATAATATAAAATATAAATGTATTTTATATTTATACATATTTATTTTATATATATATTATATATATTTATTTTATATAAATATATTTATTATTAACCCCTGGTTTCATATATATATATATATATATATTTTTTATGTCATGGACTCCTTAGTCTAGTCAAACTTATGGATCCCTTCTCAAAGTAAATCTTTATCATCTTAATATATATATACATATAATTACAAAAGAAGTATCAAAATATTAAATTTTAAGTGAGATAGAATAATATATATGCTTTTTTAAGAAATTAAATACTTAGTGGAGCACCTGGTCATTCTAATAATTTTGAAGTCACGATTAGCACTACTACATTTTAGTAGTGGTGAAGTAGTAGTTGCATTTTAAAATATCTGTAAACACTATAACATAGTATGAAAATATCCATGATTTCCATTGTGACAACATCACAATTACTGCTAACAGTGCTGTGGGTTAGTTCATAATGGAAGAAAATGCTATATTTGCATTATAGGTTAATGAAATTTTTTTCTTCCATCAAATTTCTGGACCATCTAACTTCTAGTTATGGACTTCAGGAAAAGTACCCCTCTGTCTACATATCAAGCTCACTCATGAATACTGATGCAGGGATTTTCATTATTGAAGTTCGTATACTTACAAAATGAACAGGAAAGCAATATTAGAAAATATTAGTGGTTTTCATGTTATGGGGTCTTTGCTTTCCCATTCTTTTACAATTAGTCCCCCACACAAATATTCCTTTCCACTCAGTAACACCATCTATTCTTGCCCTCCATATTGACTTCCCAGTTTCCTGAACGTGGTACTATGTGTGGTGAACATCTTGATATGCAGTGTAAGCTAACTGCCAAATAAAATGAAAATCTTGTGAAAGTTGAAGAATTTTCATGCAGTCTATGGAAAGTGATATTTGTGAATGGCAAGATTCCCACCTGAAGGCAATGGTAGATAAGGCTTTGGCAGAGTTAGATCTGTTCATAGGTGAATAAAAGAAATCTGATATAGAAAACAAGATGATGGTCATTTTTAAGAGAGAATGAGTTGAATAATAACATCCTGGGAAAGGCCCTTGAGAAACTGATGAAGTCTCAAACACTTGCTAAATAGAGCCTATTTAAAACTTAACTATAGTAATCAAAAATAAAATATGTAGTATTCTGCCACAGAATTTTATCTGAAAAATTATTTTGTTCTAAAAATTAGTGTCTATGATGAAACAACGAAATGCATTCAACAAAGATTTTCATAATTTTAGCTTTTTGGTCAAACTCCTTCCCCCACTTTTTAAATATTAACAAAATTTAGTCCTCATTTTGAAGAATTCATTTTATATGGACTTTTCTCAGGAGCAATGACACTCAGATAACCAGGAAATTCTATACTATCGTGCATTACCATTTTTGGGGGGAGGTAGGGGCAGAGGGAGAGAAAATCCTAAGCAGGCTCCACACCCAGCACAGAGCCAGATGCAGGGCTCAATCTCATAACCCTGAGATCATGACCGGAGGCAAAATCTAGTCAGATGCCGCCACCCAGGTGACCTGATGTCACTGACCATTACCTTAAAAGAAAAACCCACCATAAACAAGTGGCAATTTTTCCAAGAGCACAACAATGGGCATATTATTAGAAAACTTACTATATTTTATTCTATTAACAGGTAAAAGAAAGTATGATCATTTCAATATATGTTTAAAAGGTACTTGATAAGGTTTAACTTGTAATCCAACAAAAAAACTTTTTGAAAAGAGTAGAAGATTGTCTCCTTGACGTGACTAAAACATTATGCTCACAGGTCAAAAGATAAATGGTAAATAAAAAAAATAATAATAAATCCCATGAAAGCTAAGACCAAATAAGACCAATTATCACCTCTATTGCTTACTATTATTCTGAAAATACTTGCCAAAGCTGTCAGAGATGAAGAAAAAATAAAGATAAAGCTATCGAGGGAGAAAAGGAGGAAAGATGCCATGATTTGGATGTGTTTAATACATGACTAGAAAACTCAGGAGACATTAGCCTAATCTACTAAAAACAAAGTTCAGTAAGATGGACAATGGTAAATCATTAAAAGTCAACAGGTCTTTAGTAGATCAAAAGAACCATTTAGAATATATAATAAAAATATATTCCCATTCATAAAGCTACAAAACCCAAACTAGGAATAATTTATCAGAAGAAGTATAAGACTTATATGAAGAAAACTATAAACCCCAACTGAAGAATATGAAAAGATATGTACAAATGAACTTCTTAAAAAGAAAGACTTAATACTATTAAGTTGCCAATTCTTCCTAAACTAAATTCAACAAAATCCCAATAAACATCCCCAAAGGAGGTCTTTAAACTTGACAACTTTTTCAAAGTTAATTTGGCACTATCAATACTTAAAAACTGTCCAAAAAATTCTGAAGAGGGAAGGAAGACTTGTTCTACATAAGACATAAAGTTATAGTGACTAAGACAGCATGCTACCTCTCAAGAAGAATCCAAAACTAGAAACCAAGTCTGCTTAGCGAAAACATAGCTCAAATCAGTGGTAAATGATAGATTATCGATCAATAGAATTTAGACAACTAGTTAGCCTTTTAGAAAATATCTTTGCCTCACTCCTTACACCAAAATAATCTCAGGTAAATGTTAAGGAGGAAGTTATGGAGAAATAGGGAAAAATTATATACTCCTAGGATGGGATAAGGGTAACAATACTCGAAAGCCATAAAAGACTCAGATTTGCAATTTAAGAAATTTAAAGTTCTATTTGGCAAAAGACACAAAACGGGAAGTTAAAACAAACTGGGAGAAAAAGGACTTGTCGCACATGACAAAGGGTTACTACTTAAAATATTTAGAAATTAATAATAAAAAGGGATGAACAATCTAGTAAAAAGGGGACAGAGGAGGCAAATAGGCAATTTATAAAACTATAAATGCAGACAGACAATAAACACACCAGATGCCCAATCCTATCCTCGCTGGACAAGTAAGAAGCAGGAGATAAATGACATTTTACTTAAACTGGCAAATATTTGTAAGGATTGCTAATGTGCCTATGCTTACAAGGGAATGGGAAATAGGCACCTCCACTTTCTGCTGGTAGGAGGATAACTGGGCTCCAGTCCTGGTCCTGCCACCTTCTGGCTGTGTTTACCCTGCTAAGCCTCGGTGTTCCCATCCATAAACCAGGTAGTGCTTTCCTCATAGGGTTTTTTCAAGGTCTGAGGCTAATGCAATGAAAGTGTTCAGCACAGAGAGGCCCACGGCGGCACTCAAGACATGTAGCTATTTCAAGAATTTCTTTTTTTTTTTGGAGACCAATTTGACAATACCTGTCAAAGCTGTATACATACATTTCATTCAGCAATTCAACTTCTACGATTGTTTTTTCTATAAAAATGCTAGGAAGAATATATGCTATATAGACATCAATTACTACTTTCTATTAAACAGTAAAAAGAAGGGTTTACATAAGAAATCTCAAAGAATGAAATGCAGAAATAGAGAAAATGAATTTGGTTAAGACACTGATGCTTTCAGAGGCTCTGGCACAGTTAAAATTGTACCTGCTTCAGTTTTTATTTTGGGGTGTGTGTGTGTGTGTGTGTGTGTGTGTGTAAAACCTTTGGCAAGCAGCCTAATTATTTTCATTCTCAGGTTTCCCATCTGTCTCAAGAAGATAACTATATCCCTGTCCTCAGACCTATGGGGATAGTGTCATAATCAATATTCTGAGTTTCTTAAAATTCTGGATAAGGATCACACATGAACAGAAGTCACTCTATTATACAGCTCTCTTCTGCAATATTTCCAGAAGCCATTTAGGAATGACAAAAAGACCAGATTTTAATTTTCCTTTGCTGGGCAGAGGATAAAATTTGGCCTAATGATCACACTATATCTAGCATATGTTATCACCAGCCTGAGACCTAGCTCAATACCAGCCAATGCAAAACGTGCATTGAATTACTAAACACTTATCACATCTAGATGCAAATTAAATTCTCCCCAGGGGTCTAATTATCAAGAGTTTACTTTTTTAATCCCTTAATAATATGAAGAGCGGTTAAAAGGTCAGCTCACTTGTATTTTTAATATTTCTTGAATTGAATCCCTTCCCCTCACCCCCAACAGCTATTGCCATAGTAATAACAGGACCTCTGAATTTTCCATGTGATTCTTTCTAGCCTGAAGGACTTAGGAAGAAACTGCTTACAACCGTCCACCATGTTGGTCATCCCTAATACCTTCGCTCCTGCTTTCCACACCTCCTGGAATGCCCTGTCCTCTTTTTTTCCCCTCCAACTAGTTAACTTAGATTTATCCCAGCTGCCTCAGAGTCTAAGTGGCGTCCCCCAAACCGTAAATCAAATCCCCTTCTTCCCAAAGCAATCTGGGACTGCCCCTCAATCTTTTCCTTTATCCCACAGCACTGGGAAAGAGTTCACCTCCGTATGGCAGATCTCTCAGAAGCACGTCCCATGCGGTCATTTTAAGGACGCTTCACTCCTCCCTCTTCTGTATTCTTTTGCCTCTTTGTTTAAAAAGCACAAAAACATACTCATAAACACCTGGGAATTCAAAAGATGTTTGGTTAAGAAAACGGGGGTGGGGGTTGCCCATGGCTTCAAAGGGCTTTCACTGTCACCTTCTCTTGATGGATGCCCAGGACAGGAAGAAGGAGCTCTCAGAGGGCACTCTGCCCGGGTACAGACTCCACCCCCACTTCACCATTACAGGAGGCTTCCTCACTGTTTGCACTGCCCCCTGTTGCCTTAGGACTGAGTTAACGAACTAAAAAAAAAAAAAGACTATTTAATCCTTTTGGGCCTTAAACCAACCCAGGCTTGGAGAAATTTTCCAGATCACAGGGGGTTTTTTGAACATGTTAGGCAACCTGATCGTGCTTTGCAGCCAAAACTTGCATCACAACTTCTGTTTTGCTCCTGAGGTGCTCACTGCCTCTAAGTAAATAGGAAGCTGGCTCAGTGCCCAGGAGGGAAACTCACATTCCAGGCTCAGAGGTGGGCAGGCCTGGAGCCCTGATCTGTCTCAACGGGAGTCAGTTTTGACAAGCCATCCCTTCCATGGGGTGGAGAATAATTAGGTCAAATACAACAAAGATTAACTATTTTGAAATAAAATTTTATGTCATAAAATCTGATTGTCATCCCACACACTCTTTAGAACTTTAGAAGGCGCAAGTGACAAGGAGCCACCAAACCACGCCAGGGTTAGTTTTCAGGGCAAGAAGTCTTGCTGGACGGAAACATGTTGCTAACCTGAGGCCTCATGGGGGGAGGGGCGTCTCTCTGAAGTCTCGATAAAGCTGCTTAACTTTATCTCAAAAACAATAAATGCTTCATCCCCTTCAGCCTTTTGTTCCATCTACCTAAAGCTACAGTTTTCTGTTCCAGCTCCAGAAATCTGTCATTTGGAAGTACTTCGGAAAGCTGAGATCACATCTCCTAATTTTCAAATGATTGTAAGCAAATTAAATCAGAGACTGAAAGTCTATGGCATGGCACCTTTAAATTTTCAGAATTAAATACAGATTTCCAGAATATAAAATGCATAAAGCGCATAACTTTGACTCAGTGTACAAATACCATTCAACTTTGTTCAGTTGGACTTGCTTAACAAGCAAGGGCACCACAGTTCACAAAGATCCCTGGCTTGTCTTCCTGGGGCCAAGCTGAGGAAGTTGTGTGACCTTTCTACACAACAGGCTGGAGTGTGTGGTGGTTGAAGCGGCAGGATCTGGAGCCTGGGCAGGAATCCTGCTTCCTCCCTTCCAAGCTGGGTGACCTTGGGCAAACTGGTAAATCTCTTATGCCTCACTTTCCTCATTTGTAGAACAGGAAGCGCAAGAGGACCTTCCTCAAAGGGGCACTTTGACGACTCGCTGAGGTAATAAGTGTACCATAATTAGAAAAGTACCTGGCAGGTAGCTACTACGTGTTACATAATTGTTAAAACCCTTTCTTCGCACTACCACAGAGACCCAGGAACAGAAAGGATTTAAAGATTTTATTTATTTATTCGACAGAGATAGAGACAGCCAGCGAGAGAGGGAACAGAAGCAGGGGGAGTGGGAGAGGAAGAAGCAGGCTCCCAGCGGAGGAGCCTGATGTGGGGCTCGATCCCATAACGCCGGGATCGCGCCCTGAGCCGAAGGCAGACGCCTAACCGCTGTGCCACCCAGGCGCCCCAGGAACAGAAAGGATTTAATTCATCACCTAATTGCCTAGAAATCAATACTTAGGAAACCATTACCTTAAACATCAATGCCCAAGGTTGATCTAGCTAGCTCGTGCCAGAACTACCACTAGAAATCCTCTGCTCCTGGTTTTATCCCAGGGCTTTATGGGTAACACCACACTGTACTGTGTCCTTTATGAACATCAGGTCTCCTGGAATCCCTGGAAAGTAATACATTTTTCTGGTGAGGAAACAGAAGCTAACAGGAAGGTTAAGTGAGGTCAAGCAGCTACTGATAGAAGTGGGGCCACCAGACTCACCAGACTCTGTGTACTACTGTTGAACTATTGAGCGATGCTATCCAACGTCTTTTTTTCCCTTCCTCCTGAGATATTTGTTTTATTGTTTGTGCCCGTGGAAGGGGATAACTGGGAGAATAACAAACAGGAAGACCTCAGAGTTAAGTGAGTTACTAGTCAAGAAAAAAACAAAGTATTATGTTGTTTATCTCTCCAAAATATATTCCTGAAAGGTAACAGGAGAAGGTCGTGAGAGAATCTTGCTTAATATCATCAAACACACTGAATAAGCAACCATCGGATCACAAAACTGTGAGCGTAGAGAATGATGCCTAAGAATTTAACATTAGATGATTCCTGTCTGAGACGATAATGATATAAACAGAGAGAGATTAGGACATGGGCTAGGCAAATACGTACCTTAAATGAGTCTTTACATTAAGTACACACCCCCAGTGGGTGAGAGCATTTAGTGGGTGCTGAGTGAAGAGAGAATCACAGGAGTTGTGTATCTAGGCCTCTGATTAATTAAGAATGACTTTATAAATGGACTGAACTTAGCAGTTGTTTGGAAAAGAGGAATGGGAATTTGATACACAGGATGGGGAGAGGGTTCCAGGACGTTAGGCCAGCACCAGTGACAAAGGCTACAAAAAAGAGTGTTCCTATTTTAAAATGGCACGCAAAAGCCCCCCAAACAACACTGAATAGTACAGAATCTTCTGTTTTTGAAAAGTACTAACCACATGACTCACAGTTATTTCCAAATTCACATAGAGTAATTAGACTCAACGCATTAGGAGACCTGACTCCACAGGCCCCATGGACAGGTGTTTCTTGGGGGTTTGGCTCCCTGCGAGGAAGCTCAGCCTGCATAAACACCTTCCATCATGCATCAAGCAGACGGCTACCGTTGGCAAAAGGAGGAGAGAAAAATCATTTGTTACTAGACTGACTCTCTTGAGTGGCCCTCATAGCACCATGAAAGCCGAGCCCATCCTCACCCACCCCTCTAGCCTCCTCTGTCAGCAGATAGGTGATCAGAATAGAGCTCCTGGATGTGACCGAAGCTCCATCAAGAGCAAAGCGGAAGGCCTTTCGCTCCACTGTTACAGGAGAGAGCACTGCCTCCCGTCATCCCTCACCATCTTCACCTCTGTCATGCGGGAGTAGCACCAAGTACAAGCTCTCCCCTTCCCAGTACTTGGAGAAAAGGACCTCAGCTCCGATAGCATCTGGCTCCTCTCACTCTACAATTTCTCCTCCTTGTCCCCTTGACTAGCTCCCCTCTCCCACCCAACCTTGAAACTTGTGTATGTCCCAACACTGTTTGTACACCATTCTGGTCTTTCTGGATCTCCTCAGAGACCTCATATGTTGTCTTGATTTCTAACAATTTCCTATGTACTGAGGACTCCCAAATCAACAGCTCTAGTTCTGGCTTCTCACTATACATAAAAAGATACTGAACATTTCTAAGTAGCTTCTTAGCATCTCTCCAAGGCATCCCCATATGACCTAAAATTGACATTTGTAGGCTGAGCCCTCTTCCCTGCCTCTCCAACCCACCCTTTCTCTTAGATAATAGTATCGCTATCCTTGGAGTCACCCAGAAAAAAACCAAAGATGTCTTCAGATCCTTCATCTCCACCCACAACTAATCAACTGTCAAGCTCTATTAAACCTATTATGATCTGACTAGATCTGTCCCTCCCATGCTCATCAGGGATAGTTCATGCCGCCTTCTTCCTCTCATCTAGACTATGCACTAGTTTCCCAACTAGACTCTCTGCATAAGGTCGCTCCCCTCTGCAATCCATCCGGTTATGCATATGAAATACAGGTGAGATCATGTCACACCCCGTAGGGAGAGAGCTCCCCTGCTATAGTCTATGTAAATCTCCTGAACGGAAGTTAGAGTAGTTGTCCTAGTTGGACCATAGTAAGGTAAAGGGGGTGAGCTTTCCCCAAAGGGTAGTGTTCCCACTGTCCAACATCTGAGAGAAAGTCAAATCTTCAGGCAGCAAAATGACTTTCACGGGGCCTTATTTAGGTGGGAAACAGAGTCTTTCCCCTCGGTCCTCACTCTGTGGGGTTTGGACTTGAGGGCCCAGGAATGGGGTGTCCACAAAGTTCTGCAGAGGCAGGCTGAGGTAGGCTAGGAGTAAGCCCGGTCGTGAAGGCACAGAGAAGATGTGTTCAACATTCCTTGTGAGGGAAAGCATCTAGTGCGTATTATTCTGCGTGCACTTCAGCTTCTGCCATTAAGCCTGGCTTACATGGTCCAGGCAGGCCTGAGCTCTGCTTTAGAGAGTGCATTAAAGCGGACAAGCCACCCTCTGAGGCTACCATGGTAGACAGAGAGTCCTAGTGAAAAGTGAGAATCCCCAGAGAAAGATGAGTCCTGGGACATAAGACCTGGGGATACAAAGTCTAGCCACATCTCCCAGATGGCAGGTCTCCCGGTTGCCAAGCTTGGCGCACTAGGACTCCCTTCATCAACAAGTCAGCAGATCCTACACTCTTCTACTAAGTCTGTTCAGTAGACACCAATGCCAACATCCCTGACCCAACATCCAGGAACCCATCCCATCTCCTGCCTTTCCTCTTGCCACATGACTGGGCTCCTTCAGCGATCAGAAGGAATTGATACAACATCCTCAAGGGGCAGAAAAACTGGGATAGTTCTCCTCCAGTTGCCATCAGTCATTGGTTGATGGCTGCCTCGGGTAGGCAGCACTGATGTTCTAGAATTTTCAGCCTTTCTTTGTGCCCTGAGAGGACATATGGAGAGGACAACTGCGGCGTTCTCCGTAGAATGAATTCATACTTACTCTGGTCCTGCTTTCTTATTTATAGCTTGCTACCATAAACACCTCCTAACAAGTGCTTCAAACTCTTTGTGGAATTAGGCATAAATAGAAAATTCCTATAATAATAATTTTCAACTATTATTGTGCCTACTCCTTTCTGCACACGTAATTTGATGACAGAAATTCCCTCTTGCTATTATCAAATGCAAGAATCCTATAATTCCTTTCTGCAAAAATGGTACAAATTTCTACCCTGTTGCTGTAATTCTACAAATATTGCATTTCCCTCATCCACACTGATTTCACCCATAAGCAGACTTCCAGCTGCCACTTCTTCATTCTTCAGTTTTTTAAAATGAAAGTTAAACACTGCTGAGTGGTTCCTCATCACCAGGTTCAGGATGATGAGGAAATGTGTTTGTGTTTCATCAAATTTGGATTGGATTATACAGAGGTAGGACCCCATTACGCCTCTCACTGTCCTCCTGACTATCTGGAAAATACCTCAAAATGGCATTACCTTCAACTCAAAGCTTAAGTTAGAGTAAGAATCTTGGTTGCATGTGCTTTAAAATGTAAGTATTTTCCAATTATCTGGCAATTTGTCTTTTATCCTTCGTTACTAAATTTAACTGGGGAGCAAATGTCTCACCCGTGGTATCTCCTGTTCACAAGAACATTTTGAGTTTAACATAAGAAGACAATGAAGCCATAATGTGCTAAGAGCAATATGTGAAATATCTCCTTTTTGCTCTTTTGCTGTAGCTGTTTGTAAAGATAATATATGATCACTTGAGAAAATGCAAATGATACAGAAAATTATGAAGAAAAAAGTTTCTTTTAAAAATCACCTTAAATCTCACTGTACAAAAAATCACTATAAATATTTTGGTGAACATGCCAAATATATATGCCATGTAGACATTCAATAAGTGCTACTTTTCGCCAAAACACCTCCCCGTATCTTACTTTTTTAAAAGACTTTAGTTGTTTAGAGTAGATTTAGATTTACAGTAAAATGAGGGGGAGGGGCAGAGGTTTCCCACATGCTTCTGGATGCCACACAAGCATAGATTTCCCCATTATCAACATCACTCACCAGAACGGTATCTTTCCGAACAAGGATAAACATATGATAATATATCACATAATCACCCAAAGTCCATAGTCCACCTGAGGGTTCACTCTTGATGTTGTACATTCTATGAGTGTAAAAAGTTGTATGAGGACATATATCCATCATTATAATATCATACAGAGTATTCTCACTGTCCTAAGACTCTTCTGTGCTCTTCTATTCGTCTCCCCTTCCCCTTCCATCACCACCTCTGGCAACATTTATTTCTGGTTTTCCTTTTCCAGGTCGTCACGCAGTCGGAATCATACAGTATACAGCCTTCTCAGATTGGCTTCTTTCACGTAATAACATTCATTTAAGGTTCTGCCATATCCTTTCATGGTGTGATAGCTCATTACTTTTTAGCACTGAATAATATTCCATGCTTCATTTATCCCTTCACCTACTGAAGGACATCTTGGTTGCTTCCAAGTGTTTGCAATTATGAATAAAGCTGCTACAAACGTACATGGTGCCTGGGTGGCTCAGTCGGTTAAGTGTCTGCCTTCAGCTCAGGTCGTGATCTCAGGGGCCTAGGATTGAGCCCCGCTTCGGGCTCCCTGCTCAGCAGGAAGTCTGCTTCTTCCTCTCTCTCTCTGCCTGCTGCTCCCCCTGCTTATTTTCTCTCTCTCTCTCTCTCTCTCTCTCAAATAAATAAATAAAATCTTTAAAAGAAAAAAAAGCTGCTACAAACATCCATAGGCGGATTGTAGTGTGGACATAAACTGTTCATAATTTTAAAAAGTTACTATTTGTTTTTATAGTAATTAATCCTAAAGTTACCATTTGGTCATTGTATCTTATAAAAATGAACAGATATCACAACTAACTTAGAGGAAGCTAATAGCGTTAGCATATCATCCCTGTGAGAACAGGGTTTCCCTGGCTGAAATCTCTGTGATTTTCTCATTCACTAGAAGCTTAGGGACTGCTTTCCCCACCCCCGCCCCCGGCCCTGCCCCTGCCTCCAAGCTCAGGTTGGTCTTCCTTCCTCACCAAAAAAAAAAAAAAAAAAAAAAAAAAAAAAAAAAATTCTTATACAAACAACCTGTCCATCCAAACTCTTTTCCAGATAAACATGTGTTTCCTGCTGAGAACTAAAAAGAACCCTGCCCCATAGCTTGGCTTATTCTATTTCCCTTTCCATTTTTTTCCCCTCTTTTCCATGAGTAGATTTCTGAAGTCTCTTCCAAGCTCTCAGCTTCTGATTTTATGATTTTAGAAAAACCTTACAGGATATTAGCCATGAAGAATATGATGCCTAATCATTTCCTTCTCCAACTACATGGCTGGAAAGAAAGCAATGCTGCTCCCTCATGCTGCTGACTCAACACGATTTTTAAAACCAGTACAGTATTGCTCATTATAAGCGGACTAACTCCAAACCCAGCACTGAAGGTAAAATACCTTTATCACACAGCCAAATTTCTTACAACACTAACACCAGGGCTTTGAACCTCAGCCAGCATTTTATGATAGTTTAAAAAAAAAAAAAAGCAAGGAGGCATCTGCTTTAATCAAATGTCACTTATATCATATGGTCACTTCCTGTCAGAAGCTGGCAATTTAGAAGTGTATATCTTGGCTACTAGGTTGGCTTTTCTGTTTGTTTGCTTTTTGACAACTGCATTATGCTTTAAATTGGACAGGAACAAAATAAAATTAAAAGGAGATGGAAGAAATTAAACTTGTTTTTTTTTTTTAAACAGTGTAAACAAAGACTTGGTATTGACAGGGATTGAAACATCTGATGAACGTACATTTTTGGATTAGCAGTGAATTCCATCCTTTATGATCCAGTGTTGTTATCCCTGTGCTACCAGAAAGAGAACATTCCACCAGTCAAGGACAAATGAATTCTCTTTTCTTAAAATCCATTCAAAGGGTTCTTTCTTGACTACCATGAATAACCCAGCCTAGACTGTGAGTAAGAGTTCATACTTTCCCAGGAAAGACAGAGATGTACGTAAGAGTTCTTCAAACGGCAGGCAAAGGTATGACAAATGCCTCCAGCTCCTGGAGTATTTAGTACCAGCTCAACATGCCACACCAACAAAAGCCTGCCTATTGTAGTTTGAATTCAGAGGCTTATCATAATCTAGTAAACATGCAGTTTCAACACACAACAGCTCAACAAACTGCTAGGGCCCCCACAAAAAACTGAAGGACAGGACTCTCAACCCTCAGTTGTCTGAATTCACAAATCATTTTGGGACAAGGAGGTATTCTGCTCCACTTTGGACACTGAATAGCAGGCCATCTTTCACAATGACGTTAGTCCTCAGTCCCCACATAGGCTCCAAGGACACTCAAACTCTTTCTTCCTTCTCCAGCATATGCTTATCCAACCAACAGGTCTCGAACCTTTATCAAGTGCTGGACACTGCAATGGGAATTAGGGGTACAATGGTGAACAAAGTATGGTAACGTCTTCAACTGTAAGTCTAATGCTGGAGAAAGACTGTAAACGGCTGTTACTATGCATAGTACAACCCTCCATGGGAGTGTGGATGGGCAGGGGCCTTACCTAGATGTGGGGGAATCAGAGACGGCCTCTCTGAAGAAGTACAGTAAAGCTAAAACTTTCAGAACGAGTGAAGAAGAGGTGAATTAGGAAAAACGGGGAAGAATGTTGCAAGAAGAGGAAGCCATATGTACCCGTGTCCAGCGCTGAAAGAATACAAGGTTTAAGGAACTCCTAATGTTCACCTCCTGACCTGGTCATTCTAACACCTAGTAGCTGCCTCGACATCATCAAATACTTGCCAAATGTCTACTACTTACCAGAGCCAAGAACACCACAGGGTAGGGATAAGAGTACTCCAAGAAGGTTCTTGAATCACTATGCTGGGGTCCAGGAAGAAACTACTGGGACTCCCATTTGTTTCTCATACTCTTCAGTTCAATTCTGTGATACTTTCTAGTGTTTATAATATACACAGTACTACATATATATAACATTTACAAGAAAACATTCATATATTTGGAGTACATGCTCAACTATTGTTCACTGACCTCTGCAGGATCAAAACCAGCTTGGAGCCCACGGCTCTAGATGGATTTACATGCTAGTTGGAGAAACAAGCTACACAGAGATGAAAGGCACCAAGCCTAAGAGCTCTCTTCAAGTGTTTGAGGAGCAATGGGCGGGAAAAGTTACTTGAGGGCCGTAGTGGTCGGGGAACGTTCCGTGACAGAGATGGCATTTAATTTAGGCCTTGACAGAGGAGTAGATCTCAGACCAAGTTAAGTAGAGAGGTTAGGAGAGGACATTCCGTCTGAAAAGAGTGACATAAGCCCAGGTATGTGGGCGCTGGGAAGCAATGAGAAAACCACCTCCTCTAACACAAATGGTTCCTACTGAGTAGCAGGACAGATGACGGGACCGGAGTGGACACAAACATAGGTAGGATGGCGGGCATCTCCAGTATTAGGCTAAGAAATTGCACTTTATCTTGCCAGAAGTAAGGACAGTTACGCTTTCCTTTCTGTGCCCAGGGGCAAGCCTTCTGTGGAAATGGAAACACCTGAGCTAAATGCACAGTGAAGGTGTTCTAATTCTTAAAGAGTCTACGTTACCACAGAAAATAGCTTTCAAGGATGAGGACTAAAGAAAGATGTTTCAGAAAACTGAGATAGCTCACCACCAAATACCTTCACTAAATAACTTTCAAAGCATTTTTTTTTAAGATCTTATTTATTTGAAAGAGAGAGCATGAGCAGCAGACAGAGGCAGAGGGAGAAGCAGGCTCCCTGCTGAGCAGTGAGCCCCATGTGGGGCTCGATCCCAGGACCCTGAGATCAGGGCCTGAGCCGAAGGCAGACGCTTAACCGACTGAGCCACCCAGGCACCTCTTAAAGCATTTACTTTGAGGGAGAGGAAAATGATCCTCTAAGGAAGGTCTGAGCAACAGAAGAAAATGGTGAGTAAAAAAACCTTATAAACATTTAGGTAAATATAAACAAACAGCTGTGGAATAAGTAATAACATCTAGTTAATGGAGCTTCCAAATAAAAATAAAGAGACATCTAAAATATCAACCAATCGTACATAAGCCAGGAGAAAGGGAGAGAAAGCAGTCTAAGATCCTTATTTGCTCATTAGGATCTTAGGCCATTTTTCAAAGTGGTTGTGCCATTTTGCATTCCCCCCAAGAATATGAAAAGTTCTAGTGTTCCATAGTCTCATGAACATATAGTGTGGTGAGTCTTTTCAATTTTAGCCATTCTAGCAGTATCTTATTGTGGTTTAAATTTGCATTTTTCTACTGCCTAAAAATGCAGAGCCTATTTTCATATGCTTATTGGCCATTAATAGTTCTTCTTTTGAAAAAAATATCTGTTCAAATCCTTTGCCTATTTTTTAAAAGTTGTCTTCCATTTGTACTATAACTTTCTGATAATAGCTGTTCATTTTTGGAAAGATGTTAGCAACTGTTTTTTCCTATTAAGAAAAGAAACATACTCCTCTACTATTAATTCCATGGGAGTCACCGGAGAACTCTCACCAAGATTGTGTCCAAACTGAAGAAGACAAGGAAGGTTTCAGAAAGATTATGGTTCATTTTTACCTTTTATACATATGTATTGGTGGGGAATGGGAGGGGGCAGGTGTCAAGAAATACCCAGGCTTACGATTTAAAATTCCATGCGTATAGTATTAATCTGACTAACAAGCACAGAAAATCATCTTTTTGCCAAGTTTTTTATACCATCTCTAGCTGAGTAAGATAATCCAGTAATTTCAATATTTTAAAGTTTTAATAAAATAATCCAAATTACAATGATTCTACTTCATCTCCATTTATAAGTCCTAGCACATACCACAGAGATATTTTTTTTTCTGGCCTCTCTAGAATGGGTCTGGTTAACATCACTGTCAAGTTCTTTATTAACTGAAATACATTTGGTTTTAGCAACTGCCACTGTGATCAGTCGACTATGGCAAAGTCCTCGGGACACATATTCTAGGATTCCCCGAGGCTCTGAGAGTATCCACAATGGGCATGACTGCTCACCTTCTTCATCTGGTAGTAGCATCCTTAGCTGTTGTATGGACTCATTAAAAAAAAATCCTGAAACCCACCTTTGATCGCAAGATTAAAAACAATGGATGAGAGTGTGCCCTCTACCTGTAAAGCATTTATCAACCTTCAGCATTTGCCCTTGAGGAACATAGTATGGACTCAGTTCTACAGGTTTCTATTTGAGCTGTTGCCCAAAGCTTACCACTTAGTTCCTTAATGTGACATAGTGACTGATGAAAGAGACCTGAAGATCCTCTATGCTCTTTCTGGCCTCCAAGTTTACTTTTTCTCAGTTCCCTATTTGTATCGGATGAGAAGGTAAGAGCCGGTTTCGCTTGATCTGTAAGGAATGAAGCTTTTCATGTTTCCCTCTCTTCTCCACATCGACTGGAAACTCAGTGTAAAACTGTAGGACTTCTCCATAACAATTAAGAGACAATTCCCTCTTGCTTTAATTTTGCTTCCTTTAAGAACTATTTTTAACCTTTCACCATGAACATGCAACATGAGATGGGGGGGGGGGGATTAAACAATGGCACTCAGAATTCTTTAAACCATCTGTGCAAAAAAGAGAAAACTGCCGTTATTGAAATTTTCATCCGCCTCCTCTCTGAAAAGGGGGGATTTTAAAGAGATATTTGGGGAATAGGTTAGCTAGAAAAACAATTTTTTTAAACTTTTTAGGCAATGATTGAATCTCAGATTCAATGAAACCAGTGGAGAACGTTTTCTGTAACCAATAGACACAGAAATTTTCACTTTCCCAAAGTAAGGGCTCCCGCTAACCCAAGTGAAGCATTGTGGGTGTTGACGAGCCGGGTTAATGCGCGATTCATAGAAATAAAGTGGATCAATTCTCAAACGACCTATTTTGGTAAGGGCCGACAACAAATAGTTGTGGCCTCAAATCAGAGACTTAACAGGCTCAGTAACTCTCCGCATCTGGTGTAGACTGTAACAAGGTGGAGATTTGGAGAGGAGAGCTTTGTCTCTGCTGCTGTGAGTGCCCACACTTCCGCATTACAAACTGTCCCTAATCCACTTTGGTAAACTGCATTCCTAAAGCAGTAACTCATAAGAGATGAAAGAGTCGAATTTCCTCAAACAAAACTTTCCACATTTTCTGGTAGTCTTACGAGAAAATTCCTCCGTGAACACAAGAACGGGTAGTTTAGCTTACACTTACACTGTAAGTGTAGGTAAAAGACTGAACAGAAAAACCATTTTTATAAGCTCCAGCTTTCTACTTAAAACTGTATAAATAATAATAATAGGAGACTTTCTTCTTCCTAGTTGTGGCAAACTCTAAACAAAAACAAGTCCTTACGGGAGGAGGCCTCTTGGACTTCCTTGGGGCAAAATTACCATCTAAGACGATAAAGGAATTACCCTGGATCAAAGGGTTATTAAGAAGAGACACCTTTGATGAAAACATTCTTAGCAAGGCTGTTTGCCCAGGCTTGTGAAAGAGCTGTGAACCTGGCTTCAGTGATGACAGGGTCAGTACGAACTGAACCCTTTATTCTAGATCGTGTGTCTGGGGGCTCGAGCCCTGTGTTTCTTATTAATAAACAAGGAAATCACAGTTCTGATTTTTTTTCATGTTTTCACTGAAGGCACTGGCAAACGCGTTGCACAACAGGGAATGTGACAGCTTGGCGGTATGTGTGGGGCACGCGCACTTGGAACAGGCAGAGACATGAAAACATTCTTCCCTGTGAAAATGCCAAACGAAACCGTCCCAGGATGCATCTTGGTCTGCTCCCCACTGCCCTGCAACTCAGGTGTGTGATCAGCGCTCTCCACAAAGAGGACAGCGTGCTCATGACCGTCATTACCCTAGATTCAGAAATCCATGACTTTGGTGAAGAAGGTAGATGGAGTTGGGGATAAGGACAACAGACTCTTCAAGAGCTGAAGCTACCTGAGACCGAGAAGGGCTGCATAGCTGCATATTCCAACCTTATAATAATAACCCCAGCCTTCAGCTGAAGGCCCTCTCGAGCCCGGACCAACATCCCCTTCCACGTTTACCACCATCGCCCCCGTGACACATTCCTACCCACTCAGGGCCCTTCCTCCTGCCAGACTCTGCCCAGGTCACTCCCCTCACCAGGGATGGCTTCTCACCTTCCTCACCCGAAGCTGCCTGCAGAATCCTCCTGCCCACAGCTCTCTCTCTCTCTCTCTCTCTTCTCCTTCTCCATTACCACTGTGCGGTTCTAAGGCTCCTCCGTATGCAGCACTCCACGGAGCCTTCGCAAGCTTGCATAGTTATTCCACTCCCTGGGTATTTTTGCCCTCTATCTCAAGTAGAATAAATTTCTTAGAGCAAGATTTTATAGTTTTATATCCTCCCAGGATCTGTCATAATGAGCATCTAACACCCATTAGTGATATCCTTGCAGATTATACTGATATGTCATGGAAAGTTATAAAATACAAGTTAAAGATCCCTTGTTTCCATTTCTGGGTGTCTAGAATGCTGTGGTTCAGTGGGACTGCCCGCTCCTCAAAGGCCGTCTCATCATGGCAACTGCGTTGAGTGATTTTTTTTTTGGGGGGGGGGGGTAGTGATCTTTAAAAGGGCTTGGCCATGGAATCATGTGTGAGCATTCATTTAGGCTCCAACACAATTTATATACCTACATTTGGGCAACTTCATTCACTTATTAAACATTTATAGCAGACTTTATCTCAAACTAAATCAGAATATCTGGGGTGGGGACCAAGAATCTGCACTTTCAACTCTAAGCACCAATGGCCCAGAAGGAAGGGCACAGCGATAAATAGTTAAAATACAAAAGCAATAGTTGCCTTATCTCCAGCCTGCATATCTAGGGTACCGTAAGACCAGAGGAGGGAGCCGGGGTGGTGCCAAGGAACCAGGAGCACACGCAGAGGAGGTGATGCCGGGACTGACTCTACAGCCTGAGCGGCAGTGTGCCAGGCACCCGAGAAGCAGAAGAAACACCCAAGGGAAGTCCTTTTGAGTCACTCACGCTCTGCCAGGCTCCCAGTTAAAAACCATTCAACGGCTGCCTTCAGGCTCCAGGGCGCGCTAGTGCACCTGCAGCTGGCCCAGCCCCCACCAAAACCTCCCCACTCGTCTATCCCGGCCTGGCCCTGGGGTCCATGCCTGCCCTAATCTCTGCCTTCCCCTCCTCTCCTAACTCTCTCCGCCTACTCCCAACCAAAAGGACTTCAGGACTTGCTTTACTGACCGTTATTCAAGTCAGGGTTTGATGGTCCTCCTAATAGCATCCCCAGCACCAACACCGAGGGTCTTATCACAAAGACTCACATTTACCTGTTTAGACTGTGAACTGGGGTGTTTGCGGGGCGAGAGGTGTGGGGGGGGAGGGGCATCCCCAGTGCCCAGTATATAAGAAGCAATAAATTAGTGAATGGATTAAATCATGCTTCTATGAAAAAGTTAACAGAAGTATAAAAGAGCTTGCCGGGTTCAGGTACCTACAAATAGTTCACTACTGCTAAGCCACAGTGAGTATGAATGAGTAGTAGGAGATGAGATTTCAAAGGAAGGTTCATGCCAAACCTATTTGGGAAGAAGGATCATGACCTTCACAGATCATAGGAAGGCACTGAAAGGTTTCATACGGAGGAGCGGTGTTAGGAGATTCCCTAAGTTCTCTCAAGATAAGGCCAAGACAAACCTAGGCTATGGGGCTGCTTTGTCATGATTAAATGGAGAATACACATAGGAATGATGTATACATTATAAAGTCATATGTAAAGGTGAGACTATCTTCTGCAAGTCCTGGCTATGAAACCTATCAATCTTAAAGTGTTTAGTTTTCGGGTCCCTAAAACTGGTTGTGTATTTTGATGATAAAAGGTGACAAAAGGGTAGAGATCAGGAAATGTAGCCACTTATTAGGGCACGGTGGGGGAACACAGCATCCTGGGAAGCCATGCCCTTTTCAGAACACACCAGTTATGTTCCTGGGTCACTCATAAAACCACCTATCAGATACTGTCTACTAGAAACTGGTCTATCAGTGCTAACCTTTGTTGTGCCTATTTGCAGCTCAATGCTTGTGTACTTATCTGATGGCAATAATCCACACCAGAGATGGAAGTCAATCAAATCGATTTAACACTTAATACAAAGAATAGAAATCTTTTTTGTAAATATTCTTACAGCAAGCTTCTCCATCACAGGCCAGAAGGTGTTGCAGGAGTCTCCGTTCGCTTACCCCAGCTCTAACCCAAGTTCAAACCCAAGCTGTCCCCCTGAGCTCCTGTCCTCCACAGCCCTTGGAGGCAGTGACAGGGAGGGGAGGGGGATGGAGGGGTGTTGCAACAGGCTCTTATCAGCGTCTTCCAGGAATTCTGAGCACACCTGCGGGACTCCTGAGGCATTTCTGGTATTGGGTTTCTCAGGAGGGTTGGAGAGCCACAGATGGACATATAGATAAAATGAGTTCTGGACTCCTTTGTTCCCAAGCAATCATGTGATGTTTGAGGAAAATGAAACATTTTTCTAAGTGCCAAGAGACCACTGCAAGCAGCCGAACAGATAGTTAGGACAGGGGGTGGTTCCCCAAGTAAGGCACAAGCTCTCCACCAATTTAGCGCTGGACTCCAGCTCTGACATGGGGTTTGAGTGAGCTTGCTGGACAGACAGATGAAAGCTGAGCCCTCTAGGCACCCGTTCCCTCCTTCCTTCCCTCCCGGAGCCACGCATCTTCCCACAGATGAGAGTGACTCACTAAGCGGTATTGTTCTTTATACTAACTGACGCCCACATACCTGGGGTACAGAGTCTGCCTGTGGGACAGGCTTCATCAGCCCGGGTTCATGAGGAAAATGGGGGAGTGGCCCGTGCCAAGCTCCCAGAAACCCTCCCCTCCCAACCCCTCAACCGAAACTGAGAATGGCAGGGGAGAGGAGACCACATGCGGGCTTCCTGAAGGACAGACAAGGTCACTCACACACATGTATACAGAAGCACACATTACTCCCTAAGTATGAAGGGCAGACATGTAGAAATCCATCCAATGACCTTGAAACAACATGGTCCAAACTGGGATTCAGCTGGAGTTTGGCTGGAAGAGGCTGCAGGTGCTAGCCCACGTTTCCAGCCCTCCATGAGCAGAGCCAGTCATGGTGAGTCTCATGGAAACTAGGGTTCACACAGCAAAGATGAGCTCCATCACTGGGCCGAGGGCCGCAGGCCTTCTGCTCATGTCTGTGGCAAAACAGGACAAACTGCAGTAGCCAAATCCCAGGAGTTAGGTGGACAGCACCCAAACATCTCTCTTCCCTATTCTAATGTCCAAGTACACCAACCACGTACACCTACATACATGTACAAAACTCTTCAGTGTATATTTGGGTTCAAAACACCTGTGGATTTGTCTGATTTTAGAGTTTTGGTTTTTGGTGGTTTTTTTTTTTTTTTTTTTTTTTTTTTTTGCTTTATTTATAACTAGTTCCCTGTGTTCCCGGCTTTAAAAATGATGACCTACCCCTCTGGGATGGCACACCTGTGTAGGTCAGAACTCCACACCAGTTCCTCAAACAGTAGAGGCCAGGGACCCTACACAGGGTTCTTATGGAGGTTAATCTCACTTCCCAAACACCAGTTCCTTCTTTTTAAAAAATCAGTTTTATATATTGTATTGCATTGGTCCTTAACCAGGTGTGATTTTGCCCCTAGGGTCATTTGGCAATGCCCAGAGACATTTTTGGTTGTCACAACTGCGGTGGGGTGGTTTGCCAGTGGCACCTAGAGCACAGAGACCAGGGATGCTGCTAGATCCTAGAATGCACACCACGGCCCCCATGACAAAAGCTACCCAAACCTAAAGGTCAATCCCGCTGGAGAAGAAACCCTGCAGTATTTGGATTCTGTAGATTTCATTTGGGAAAAAAAGGTATTTTGTTGCTCAAAAACAAGTTTGAAAGCTTCTGCTCTAGGACACCTGCCTGGACCCAAAGTATTCAACAACACAGTAAAGACTCTTTTGTATTAAGCTTCAAAGTCCTAAGATAGTACAGATTTTCACATCAGATATTTGCTTTTAAATTCCAATAGGTCTAGCTCCTATAAAGAGCTAAGGCCCCATCTTTTTTTCTACTAAACCCCGGGTGGGAATCAAGGAGCTCTAGCCACTTAGTAGGACCTAACGCAAGCCTCCTACTGTGCCGGTGTAGAATCCAAATAACTTCAACCGGGGGGCGGAAGATCAGATGGAGACCGAGGGTTTGTCTTGCTGGGAAGCCACGGGTGCTGGCTCCATAGAGATCAGCTCTCCATCAGTCAGGCAGAGAGCCAGAAGTTAAATATATTGCTTCTTTTAGGAAGGAAAGTGAACAATGGCCTCTTCATTTGAAACCACAATGGGAATTTAGGAAGGGGCAGAGCATAATTCCCAGGATGGAAAATGGCTTGGGCTCCAGCGTTACAGTCACTGCTCCTGTGGGACGGACTTGAAGAGATGCTCAGCCGTTGCTGGTGAACTCCCTAATTACTAATTCCTATGTGAAACCCAGCGACTAAGTGGCACCTTTCAATGCCAAGCCAAGGAATAATCCCGATTCTTGGGTCAAGGGAATAAATACAGCTGTTTATCCTATCATGAAGCCTTCCTGATACTCGGATGGTCTCTGGGGCGTCTCTCAGCAAATGGAAGTGACAGTCCACGCTTAGGCTAATCCTTCCAGATCTAACAACATGTCACACATGGCTCTCTCTCTAAGCCTTGCTTTGTCTTCCATCCCACTCTCTCCCCTGAGGCCATTAGGAAGAGGCCTTCTTCTAGAAGGCCCCCCAGGTCCCTTTCACTCCTCACTACATGCCATGCTGAACTGTGTTTACGCGACCACCTTCCTCTCCAGGCTGTGTGCTTTTTCAAAGTAGCCTGTGTCTACTGCCTGGCACACCAGGGACTTCTTATTTAATGAACGCATGGATGAGCTTGACCTGTCAAACATGCAACAGGCTCCGAATTATGAGCTCCCCAAACTCTCCTGGGCAGGCCAGACCCTCCCGTACACCGTACGTGCAACTTGCAGTGTGTGAACAACGTCAGTGCCGAACTCGCTTCAGTAAACACAGCCGAGGAACAGGATAGACCTGTGCAGATGTTAGATCTTTCTCCAGGAACCATTCCATATGTAAAACAATTGGAGGGTGGAGAAATTCAATAAACAGCTGCCCTTTGAGGTGGCAAAAGACACACTCTCCCTTTTCAAGTGTAATCAGCGGGTCGGATGACCTTGCCTCAACCCTTTCAGCAGAGAAACAACCCTGGTGTGGCTTCCTCATCAGTCCTTAGAAGCATCCACAAAAAAAAAAAAAAAAAAAAAAAAAAAGCCCTCACACACAATAAACTGCAAACACAAACACACTTTCAACCTAGATGCTTTTAGACTATCAAGTCTTAGAAAATAAAGATTCAGGGGCGCTTGGGTGGCTCAGTTGCTTGAGTATCTGACTCTTGATTTCAGCTCAGGTCATGATCTCAGGGTCCTGAGATCAAGCCCTGTGTTGGGCTCCACACTCAGTGGGGAGTCTGCTTGAGATGCTCTCTCCCTCTTCCACCCCCCCCCCAACTCACACTCTCTCAAAAATAAATAAATCTTTAAAAAAATAATAATATGATTCAATCCACACTATAGGCTTCCCCTCCCCCTCTTCTTTTTAAGAAAACTGGCTACTGGGACCATTCCCAAGCTGTGGGTCCGGAAGTGCTGGGCCGAACACCTTATAAGGGAAGATGACTCCATGGGTACCATCTAAGAGTACAAAATATGCATTAAATTTTTTTAATCCAATTAAAGACTTCACTGAATTCATCAAATTTTGCCATTAGGTATATTAGTAGTCCCAAGAGACATGGTGTCAAAATGGCTACACTTACACAAGACTCTGAGAAATGTAGTAAAGGCCTTGATAATCAAACCAGGGTTAGAAATCACTAAGCCAGCCCATTTAAAGAATTTCCTCCAGGGGCACCTGGGTGGCTCAGATGGTTAAGCGTCTGCATTTGGTTCAGGTCATGATCCCAGGGGCCTGGATGGAGTCCTCCCTGCTCAGCAGGGAGTCTGCTTCTCTCCCTCTCCCACTGCCCCTCCCCCAGCTCGTGCTCTCTGGCTCTGTCAAATAAAGAAATAAAATCTTATTAAAAAAAAAAAGCATTTCCTCCACTGTGCTGTACTAACAACCCTAGAAATCGGGCTCTTTTGGTTCAACTGACAATGAGAGATCAGGAAAGATTGCCAAAAGGAGGGCACTAACGGGGATTCTATTGGGTAAAACTGGGGTGCAGACAACAGGGAGGAAGCTCTTCCAAAGAAGTCTACTCTGGGGACCAGTCTCGCCTTGAGAGACTGGAGTTGCAATCACTGATTAATGAAGGAGCTTGAATCCACATCCTATACTGGACCCCAACCCCTCCTTTTCAGGTATGAGGAATACTGAAAGGGGGAAGACAGGAGAAAAATAGAATTTCAGAGCCCCTATGTGCAGCCGTCATAAATGTCATATTAACTAGGTCCCTTTGATTTTCTAAGTGTAGCAGGATATGGGCTGGGAATTTTCCTCTCATCCCAGAACTGTAGCTGAGGACAAAAGACACTAAGGAGCCATACTCTAAGTTCTGAAAGCCCCCTCCCATCAGGGCTTCCTGGAGACCTCTACCCCCCAATGCACCGGTTCTGTACCACTACCCCAAAGTCAGAACAAGTCTGAAAAGTCAGGGGTGTCAGCATTAGAGGGGGGTGCAAGACTATTTCCTCCCCAACCTGAAGCTAAGGAGAGAGACTCCAAGAAAATCACTCTTGGGGGACAGGCTGGGAGGAGGAAAGGAGAGGAAGGGGAGATGGGAAGGAGAAAAGGGGATGTTAGATCTCAGGACAAGACTTCACCCTCCTGGAAGGGGGTCAAAAGGTACAAACTTCCAGTTATAAAATAAGCTATGGGATGTAATATACAGCATAGTGACTATAATTAATACTGTTTTGCATATTTGGAAGTGGCTGAGAGAGTAGTTCTTAAAAGCTTTCATCACAAGAAAAAAGAATTTTTTTGTAACTATGGTGAGAGATGTTAGCTAGACTTACTGTGATTATTTCACAATATCATATTACGTTGCACATCTGAAACTAATATCATGTTAACATGTCAATTATTCCTTAAAAAAAGAAAAGACCTCACCCCCTTCTTCACTCCAAGCGTCTGGGCCACAGCTGGGGGAGGTGAGCCAAGGAGGTCTCAACTGAGCATGACTAAAGTTTTCAAAATGATCAGGATTCAGTCTAAAACACTAATATGAGATTGCCCATCAACTGGTGAATAGATACACAAAATGTGCTATTTACATACGGTGGAATATTCTTCCGCCTTAAAAAGGAAGGAAGTTTTGACACATGCTACACCACGGATGAACCCTGAGGCCATCATGCTGAATGAAACAAGACAGTCATAAAAGGGCAATACTGTATGAGTCCACCCGTAAAAGATACCCAGAGTAATCAGATTTGCAGACAGAAAGAATGGTGGCTGCCAGGAGCTGTGGGAGAGAGGATGAGAATTTATTATTCAATGCATAGAGTTTCTGTTTTATAAGAGTTCTGCTCAGTTTCAAAAAGAGATGGTTGGAGGTGGTGGTCACACAACAACGCAAATATAATAAATACCACTGAACTGTACACTTAACATGGTTAAGGTGGAAATTTTTATGTTATGTGTATTTTATCACAGTTAAAGAGAACTTAAAAGTACTGAAGGTAGTGATGGACGTGCTAATTAACTAGGTGGTGGGAATCCTTCCACGATGTATATGTGCACCAAATCACTGTGATGCACACTTTATTTTTTTTAAAGATTTTATTTATTTATTTGACAGAGAGAGACAGCCAGCGAGAGAGGGAACACAAGCAGGGGGAGTGGGAGAGGAAGAAGCAGGCTCATAGCAGAGGAGCCTGATGTGGGGCTCGATCCCAGGACTCTGGAATCACGCCCTGAGCTGAAGGCAGATGCTTAACCGCTGTGCCACCCAGGCGCCCCCAGTGTGATACACACTTTAAATATCTTACTCTTTGGTCAACTGTACCTCAATAGAGCTGGGGAAAAAAAACAAAAACAAAAACGGAAGGTAATAGGAAAGTTATAGAATTGGCCCAATATAGTGTAAAGGAATCCACTACCCAAAGGGAAAGAAGATTTCACATAGTATAACCCAAAGTAAGTGCTGTTAAAAGAATTCCTGTAAACATCCCCAGCAAGAATCCTCATTAAATGGATTCCATGTCCTCATCTTTTATTGGCTAATCCTGTCCCCTAGCTCTCCTTCTAGCTGGAAATAAAAGTCTGGATGAAACCTCTTCCAAAAATATCATTTCTGACATAATGTCAAAGTCAGAGGGGTGGAGGTTCTGCAGATGCTTGTTAAAGTGGGAAAGGGTTGGAACCATTTCTCCTTCTACCTTCTCTTGGCCTCACTTCATACCCTCACATACCAGCGTGTTGAGTAGGTGGGGTACAGGGCTACACAACAGAATGCTAACTTCAAATTCTCTTGCTTTGGTTGGAGAGACAAAACACACAGGTGGAGGAAGTATGTGGGATTCAAGCATGGGTGTCCAGGAGAAGAGAGGTAGCAGTGAGAGAAATGGAGTAAGCAGAAGGGATTGACATGAGAGGAAAATGACGACTGGGATTGGAGCTGAAAGTGTTCAAAAGATACCACAGAACCAGGGTTCATGGGAAGAAATGAGGTCAAAGGTAATAACTGACAGTGTCTCTGAAGATGAAAGATCTTATGAGGATGGGTGCCCACTTTTAAGACCTAGAATGAGGGAAAGAGGCCCGTTAAGGACATAGGGGAAGGACAAAGAGATGGGAGCAGGATCAGAATAGTATAGCACCTCGCAGCGGGGGAATGCTTTTCTTCCTCATATTCAACAAAACATGGGAAGAGAAGATGCATGTGTTTGCTAATTCAAAGAATGGATGAACACCAAGGTGGGAGTGCCTAGCGTGTGACTGGATACAGGAAGCTGACACTCATCAGAGAGATCGGGGCTGCAGACAGAGATGTAGGGGTAGAGAGCCACAGGCAGAGTAAAATCTCCGGGTGAAAACCGAGCCTCAGGGATGTGAGTGAGAACATCAGTGGGCTGAACACTGACCCTGGAGAATACAAACTGGAAGGGGAGGGAGAGAAGCCCAAAGATACAAAGAAGGAAGAGTCAGGGAGGTGCAAAGATGATCAGTAGACTTCAGAAGTCAAAAAGTATAGGGCCGTGAGGTGGAGGGAGTGATACGCATTATCATATGCACACGAGATGTCCAGTAAGATGAGGACTCAAAGCTGCTGACTGGACTTGGCACTACAGATGTCCTTGGTGACTTCATCAAGAGCTACTTGAGTAGAATGATGGTGAGGGAAGCCAGAGAGCTGCAGTAGGAGCTGGAGGAGAAAACAGAAGGCAAAGAAGGGGAGAGAGTGTACAGACTACGCTCTCAAGACATCTGGATGAAAAAGAGGAAATGAATTGGAATTACCCATGGAGGTGCTGGAGGTCTTTTAGGGTGAGGCAGCTTGGCATGTTTATAGGTTGGGAAAAGCAACTGAGAGTAAGGAAAACAGAGAAGTAAGAGGTAGGGAAGCAAAGTCCTTGAAGAAGCATAGGTCTTTGGCTAAAGGACAACTATCCTCTGGGACGGAGGCTAAGGAATGAGAATGGGTGGGAGTGTAGATAAGGTCAGGAGCAGGATGTCGTTCTCACTCACATCCCCAGGGATCTGTTTTCAGGGAGCCTAGCTGCTTTAGTTGGTAGAGCATGTGGCTCTTGATCTCAGGATCATGAGTTCAAGTCCCTCGTCAGACATAAAGCTTACTTAAAAAAAACTTTTTAAAATATGGGGATCTGTTTTCATCTGGGGATTTCACTATGCCTGTGGCTCTCTACCCTCCCATCTAGGTCTATAACCCGGATCTCTCTCTCTCTCTCTCTTTCTCTCCCACGTGTGCCAGGGAGGTCACACCTGATATGATTTTCTTGATTACACAGGAAGCAAGGCCACCTGGTTAGAATGAAGGCACAGGGTAAATGGGAGTCTTAAAAATAATGGTGAAGTTTAGTCATCATTGAAGGGAATGAGAGAAGGAGCTGTAGGTGTTGAGGACCACCACTCAGAATTCAGAGCGGTGATTTAGGGTCTCAGAAGGAGATTAAGCAGAACCAAACACAGCAGCAAGTTCACAGTGGAACACTGCTGAGAAAAGACTGGTACATTTTGAACTTCGGAGGCATCTGAACAAGACAGAATCAGAGACTGAAAAGAAAGGGATTGGTGAGGAGTAAATACAGAGTATTTGTTAAGATACTTGGCTATAAAAGAAGAAATGGAATGGTAGCCAAGGATCAAGTGAAGAATTTTTTTCCATCAACATCACCAAAAGAGAAGTAACCGAGGGAGAGTAAGGGACTGCACAAGGTGTAGTCAGACAAGTGAGGACGCAAGAACATGCTAAGAGGGCAGAGAGAATGGATCTGCCCAGGAACAGGTTATAGCCTCTGTGAGAAGAGAGGTTTCCTTGGCAACCAGCAGAAAGGCAGACAGGAGATGGCCATACTGGGGAACAGTGGATACATACAGATGGGAGTCATTGCAGGATTTTTCTCAGCAGACTACAGAACCAGAATTTGGATGAGAAAAAAAAAAAGATGGGCTTAAAGGTATGAAGGTTTTGGAGTCCCTACAAACCCCACAAGAAGCAAAGTAGGATTTTTGTTGGGTACCTGGTTATACACAGAGAAGACCTACACCAATGGATCCAGCAGCATTCTTTGCCTAGGAGCAGCACTGCAGGATGACTGCTCAGGTCTGGCACGGGCATGGCAGGCATGAAGGAAGGTCAAAGGGTCAACTAACTCCTAGGCATCACTGACTTAGCACTGCAGTAATGGACTGGGAAGAGCTTAGGAATCAGATACATTAGTAGGGCCAGGTTTGGGTCAGGTGGATTTGGTGGGAGTAACATAAGGATTAGCAACATAAGGAAGTAACATAAGGATTGATTGAAAAACACACCATGTTTGAGATCCAACTGGCTTCTTTTTAATCGTTCATCTCTGTATTTAACTTTTGAACATATGGAATAGTTATCATAACTGTTTTAATGTCCTGTCTGCTAATTTTAAGATCTGTGTTAGTTCTGGATTGCTTATTGATTTATCTCCCATTACAAGTTGTATTTTCTTGCTTCTTCACATGCCTGATAATTTTTGACTGGATGCCAAACATTGCGGGTTCTACCTGTTGAGAGCTGGATAGTTTTGTATTCGTATAAATATTCTTGAGCTTTGTTTAGGGACACAGTTAAGTTACTTGGAAATAGTTTGATCCTATCAGATCTTGCTTTTTAGATTCGCTAGGTGGGCCAGAACAGTGCTAAGTCTAGGGCTGGTTACTCCCCACTAGGCAGCCAAGACCCTTCGGTGTACTCAACCCAATGCTCCATGAATCTTGAGGTTTTCCAGTCTGGTTAGTAGGAACAGGCATTATTCTTGGCCCTGTGTGAGCACCAGAAACAGTTCTCTCTGACCCTTTTAGATGGGCTCTTTCTCTGGCCTCAGGCAGCTTCCTTATACTGGTCAGAACTCAGTTGAATACTCAAGGGGGACACATTGTCTATCTCTGGAGTTCTTTCTCTGGTCCACTGTCTCCTTCCTGGTATTCTATCCTTTGTCCTCCAGCTGCCTTACTCTTCCTGGACTCAGATCCATCTCCTCAACTCAGGAAGTCCACTGGGCTCCACCTGAGAGAGGGGAAGAGAGAGCATCCAAGAATATGAGGGAGCTGCGGAAGGAGCAACTTCGCCACAACAGTCCCCGCCATTATACTCCATGGGCTGGAAATGGTGCTAGAAGCAGGAAGCAAGCACCCAGATCTTGACTCTGTTTGCCTTCACAGCAGCAACCCCTCCCAAAGACCCCTACAGGAAAAGAGCCTTTAAAATACCTTGGTGATACCTGTCGGTTTCCCAGAAACAGTTAAGCCTGTCTTTGGCCCTTCGGATTCATAGTATTCTACCTGCCAGCACCGCGGAGCAAAGGAAAGAGGCTAACCCGAATCCACACAAATATTGTTTTTCAGTGCACGTTCTTTCTTCCCATGCAAAAAAAATTGCAATTTTGCCTCCAAAATATGCAGGAGGCATTTTAATCAATAATTAAGTAGTAGATTTAAAATGGATTTTCACTTGAACATAACCCCATCTTTAACTCAAGACGGAACTGGCTGGTGGTTAAGCCCTAAACAAAACAAGCCAGCAAGCAGACAAACCTTGCTTATGGACTGAAACAAGGGACACCATCTGGTAATACAAAGACAAGCAAGCCTGTAAGGTTAAAACCACAAAAGTCAACACACACTTGAACTTATAAATGAGAAAGTAATTTAATAAACTAAGGCAAATATTTGGGGAGAGACCGATGCTATAGAAATATCCACAGAGAGGGAACCAACTGCAATTTGTGAATAAATAACAAAGTAAACAACCAGAGCTGCTCCAAGTAGACGGGCAGCACTTAGGTCAGGCTAGCGACCGCACGTAACAAAATCCTGATGCTAGGACAAAGGTGGGAGATAGGGGCCAACGCTGCCTGACAATTTACAATGTCTGCCCTGGCATTTAATATTCGATCCTCCAGGGATAAGAAATTAACAGTAAATAGTTCATACAACCTGCTCTTAAAACACACCTTCTTTCTGGGACCTAGAAATATCCTGTAAATATTAGCCCATTCATCTTAACAGAGCTATTGGAAGAGCACACTTATTGCAATTGTGTATCTGTGCTAAAAGAACTAGCTGACCATGGATGGGAGCTGGTTTTCAATATGATCCCAAAGAGTAAGTAAGTCACGCTAGACAGGGAAACAGACTGCTAGTCCCTATCTGTTGTCCTATCAACATTCCTATGAAGCACCCGTGGCAGTGGAGCTGCCCATGAAGAGGGCTGGTCTACACACACACACACACAGACACACAGACACACACACCAATCCATGATACAGTCAGTCCTCTCAAGGAGATGGCAGCAACATCAATCTAGGCATTATCTAGAGCCTTGAGGAGTTTCCCTTAGGGAAAAGTATAGCATTGGCTCTCATGGGCAGAGATAGGAATAGGGGCAACACATGTTTCCAAGGGCCCAGCATGCAGGAAACTGACAAAATAGTGCTCCCTTCACAGGGAGTGATCCTTCCACACATTCTCCCCACCCACAGCTTCACTGACGGTAATTCCTACCAAAGGCACTTCAACACACACGCCAGGATGTACTTTGCATCCTCCCAGAATATGACGTGAAGTTCAATTGCTGTCTAGGATTTGAAACAATGGCCGAGAAAAGGGGTTTATAGCATCATATTTTTCCCGATGCCTCTTAGATGATTCACCACAAAGTATGTGGGGTAAATTGGGTATGGATTTCCTTCTAAAATGGGCAGGCACATAATCTGCATCAGGTCCTAATACAGCCCTTTGTGGGTGTATGCATGTTTGTATGACCTCATGTAACCTTCACAATAATCCTGGGGATACATGCCACTAGCCCCGTGTTTTACATATAAGGTAACCATTGCTCAAAGCCGCACGGCTAGGAAGTACAGGAAGCAGAGCCGGGTCCCTCTGAGCTAAAGCTGATGCCCTTCCACCAGGCACCACATCTCAAGCACAGTAAGAGATCCCCAAGGGCAATTTCCAGGGGATTCTGTCTGTAAGTCTCCGTTAAGGACACGATTAACACTAACACCAGGAAATAAGCTTTGGGGCATTCAAGAAGCTGGAGGCCTCACTAAAACTGACATATTATCTAAAAAGCTTGACTTATTTCCTGGATTAAAAAACAAAAACAAAACAAAGAGTGCTCTCCCTACTTCTTCTCCAAATCTCCCCAGAATAGTAAGACTGCCTGACCCCAAACCGGAAGTGGAAGTGCCACCGGGGCAGGTTGGGATGCTGATGGTGCAAGAGAGGAACCTTTATGGTATTCAGTAAAGCACAAGAGTTTTTTTGGTTGACTCCAGCAAAGAAGTCACCCTTTCCCCTCAAAGACAATGAAAAGTGCCACCGTAGCTAGTGCACGGTGCTGACTACACACACTGAGAGAACACTCAGATCCCAACTGAGAGATGCAGACGTGGAGGTGAAGTCAGAGGGGATCCGGATGACAAGAGGTTCTGGGGAAGGTGGTGCCCTGGACAGCCCTGCCCTGTCTGAAGAGGTCACAGTGGGAAACTCCAAAAACGTTGTACAATGCCATGTACAAAACAAAACTGGTCTCTGGGCCCCTTTGTGTCCATGAGCGGTTCATGATCCCTGGTCAGAGAAAAAGGGCCAGACAGACACAGCCAGCAAATAGTCAGTACTCTGCATATCAGAGAGAAGGCCCATAAAGACTGGATTTAGGGTGGCCTTCGAGCATTCACAGAGGCAAGGACCAAGAACGGAGGCATGTGGGGGCCTCCAGTGGGGACACGGAACACCTGAAGCAGAAGCATGAGGCAGGACACGACCTGTCACAGGTCCACTTGAGCAGGGCTGTGAGACTTGTCGCTGCACCCCGGCCAACTGCTCCCACAGAGTCCTCCCTGAGGGGCTAGCGGGAAATACCAGAGTCCTATGGAATCATCACGTATTAACGTAGTTAACGAAATCGATGAGGGTTCTCTCCCAGAGTTAAGCGTCAGTCTTTGTCAGTGAATCCTTCCTAAAGTCCTCTGTTAGAAACAACCCCTCCAGGTATGGTGACCTGGGCAGATGTTTTTTTCATTTTTTTAGTTATGAAAACATCACCACAAGTTTGAGAACAGTTCCATCACCTGTAAAAGCAATCACTTCCAGAAGCTCTAGACAACCACTAATCTTTCTGCCTCCATTCCTTTGCCTATTATGGACAGTTCATATTAATGGAATCATACAAAAAATATGGAAGGCTTCATGAATTTGTGTGTCATCCTTGCGCAAGGGGCCATGCTAAACTTCTCTGTGTCATTCCAATTTTAGTATATATCCTGCCGAGGCAAGATATACACCTGGGTGGATTTTAAGTAAGCATTAAATAAGATGGTGGTACCCAGATATGGAGTCCCTTCTACAGAATGGCATCTAAACAACTTGTGTAAGAGTTACGATACCCAAACTCACCATCTGAGCTTTCATTACCAAAATCGCAATAGTGATGTTGATATAGGTAACCTTAATGCCAAAGCATAAAAACAATCACCAAGGAACAGACTGAGCACTTTTAAATTTGTCCCTTCTCTGCTTAAAACTACTCTATTCCAGCCCTCCATGTGAACGGTTGCTGTTCTCACTTTCTGAGAATTAGAGACTTCCCATGCAACAACTTATGCAATAAACACAGGTGCCAGATAAAAGTGAGATCTTGCAGCTGATGCAGATCATGAAATTGACTGACAAGCTACTTCAATCACAGCAAACCCCTGACACAGTAAATCCAGGTGTAGGTCCATCACCAATGAAGAAAAGATCAACACTAATGGAGCCATGCCCAGCCTTTGGGAAAACTGAGGACACCTTCAAATATTTCTGTAAATAACCCTCTTCATGACAGTGTTGAGAAAGTCATCATGAAGTGGAAAATGTTATCATGCCTTCAAATAAGTCAGGAAAGTACACAACTGAGTTATTTGATCTGTTTTTGGTTCTAAGAATTAGTATAAAGGTGTCAGCGTTTAGGTTACAATGACAGGAAAGGAACGGACTTTCAGAATTTCTGTCATAATTTTTAAAGGCAAAGTACCAATCAAATCTTTTAAAACATATATTTTTTAAATGTTGGCTTCCATTGTAGCTGGAATCACTCTAAATTGCCTTTCCCTGATCCCGGTTACTCTAAGAGCGGGAAATGCCTATAACTTGTCTTCAGTCCAAGGGCTGATAGGTAGCACAGCCAACATTCCCAGCCTGCTTTTACCACTTTCAAACCCGGCTTGAGTCTCAGCATTAGCACTGAGTGTTTGCAGACATTAGCAAGGCCCTTAGCCTCTGAGTCTCATTTTCTCCTCCTAAAAGCACAGGAACTGTAACCTGACCTAGCTATGTCACGGTATTTTTAAAGCTCTTAAAAAAAAAAAATTTGGTGTTTTGTCAGCTCTTAAAAGACTACACCAAAGTAATATACTCCCCTCTGTGGTTTTTTTCTACATTTTTTTTTTCAACTAGCAAACCTTCCAATCACCAAAACTCCGTTAATCACATTAGATATGATTTGGGATACAACAGGGGTGCCGAAACTTGGTCAACCTTTAGAACCAACCAAGGTGTTATTAAGAATCTGTTTCTCTGGTCTCTTCCCCCGAGATTCTAATTCAGTCTGGGGCCTGAGAATCCTTATTTTTCGAAATTCTCAAGTGATTTCATTGCTCTAGAATAGATCCTCTCTTGTCATCTCATAGTTTTAAAGGCCCTATTTTCAGTAATTGATAAATCCCAATCCAAGGACTCAGATATTGGAAGTACACTCATTTACAGAAAATGGGAAGTATCATCAAAATTCAATATGAACTAAGCTTCTGAAAGTTATATACTAAGTCCCTACAACGTGCCCAGACCAAGCTCCAATCTATTTACTTCCCCAGATTTTTATCAGATGTATCACTAACACTTATTAAAGCTTCACAACAAATGATAGTTCCCACCAAGTTCAAGAACAGAAGACTCCAGCTAAGCCTAAGTTTTCCATGTTTTAAGTGGGTGAGGTGCATAAGAGTAATTTCTTAACAACCCACAAACAGAATTAAATTATAGCTAATTATATTGAGAGGTGCATGAACTTGTTATATATCTCCAGTCGATTTGAACTTTTAATGCTTACTTAAGCTGTGTAATGGATCCTAATTTAGCTAGAACAATCACAATGGAGTTCACAGAACTTGGGAAAGTCTTCATGATGAACTTAAAAATAATTTAGGCTTTAGCAACTTATATCAAATCATTGTTGTGGGGTTTTTTTGTTTGTTTAAGATTTCATTTGAGAGCAAGCGAACAAGAACCGGGAGGGTGGGGGTGGTGTTTGGAAGGGGGCAGGCAGAGGGAGAAGCAGACTCCCAGCTGACCACGGAGCCTGATGTGGGGCTTGATCCCAAGACCCCAGGATCATGACCTGAGCCACCCAGGCGCCCCACATTAAATCACTGTAAATGGATGTAATATGGTGCTCTTGAAGACCCTAACCAAAGGGGAAAAGATTATGCTCAATCAGCCAGCATCAAATATAGGTGAACTTTACCAAAACAACAAGGCATGTTCCGGAATAGGGCAGTGACATTAACAGGGTGCTGACCTTGTGCCGGCGATGATGCAGGGCACCTCCCCAGGACCTCATAGCCCAGCCACAGTCCTAGAGGCAACTCTCACTCACCGACCATCCCCCCACCCCCCACACACAGACTTAGGGTCTTTGTACTTCCTGTTCCCTCTTCTCCCAGACGGGCCCAGGGTCCACTCCCTCCCTCCCTTCAGATCTCTGGCTCAAAGGTCATCTGATATGAACAGAAAACACATACAGCCCTGCTCTGTGTCCTGACTCTGACTTATTTTTTCACTTACCACTTGGCATATTACATTAATTTATCTACTAGTTTGTTTCCTCCCACACAACAAAATTTGAATTCTGTGATAATAAACCAGTGTCATTAATAAGTCCATGTATACACACTTCACATGATGTCACACGTAAACACTCTCTGTGTGTATATATGGATAGTCCTTTTGATCCACTGGACTCAAGTGGTAATAATTTAGTAGTATTGCTCAACCGATACGTTTTGTAACCAAATGTAAATTCATAGAGGTAGAAACTGATTTTCTCCAAAATAATTTGAGAAATAAGTCGCTACTTAGAAAAATCCAAGGCAGCCTATGACATATGCAAAGAAGGTGCCTGCAAACCGAGGCCACTGAGCCCCCACCCACACACTCATACTCTCGACCTCCTGCAGGGAGTCTTTCAGCATGGACTTGAGACCGTAGAGAGAAATCTCAAAACACCAGAATGGAATCTTTTTTTTTTTAATGATTTTTTATTATATTATGTTAGTCACCATACAGTACATCCCCGGTTTTCGATGTAAGGCTCGATGATTCATTAGTTGTGTATAACACCCAGTGCACCATGCAATACGTGCCCTCCTTACTACCCATCACCAGCCTATCCCATTCCCCCACCCCCCTCCCCTCTGAGGCCCTCAGTTTGTTTCTCATAGTCCATAGTCTCTCATGTTTCATTACCCCTTCTGATTACCCCCCCTTTCTTTATCCCTTTCTTCCCCTACCAATCATCCTAGTTCTTATGTTCCATAGATGAGAGAAATCATATGATAGTTGTCTTTCTCTGCTTGACTTATTTCACTTAGCATTATCTCCTCCAGTGCCGTCCATGTTGTAGCAAATGTTGAGAACTCGCTCTTTCTGATAGCTGAGTAATATTCCATTGTATATATGGACCACAACTTCTTAATCCGGTCATCTGTTGAAGGGCATCTTGGCTCCTTCCACGATTTAGCTATTGTGGACATTGCTGCTATGAACATTGGGGTGCATATGGCCCTTCTCTTCACTACGTCTGTATCTTTGGGGTAAACACCCAGTAGTGCAATGGCTGGATCATAGGGTAGCTCAATTTTTAACTTTTTAAGGGACCTCCACACTGTTTTCCAGAGTGGCTGTACCAACTTGCATTCCCACCAACAATGTAGGAGGGATCCCCTTTCTCCACATCCTCTCCAACAATTGTTGTTTCTTGCCTTGTCTATTTTTGCCATTCTAACTGGCGTAAGGTGGTATCTCAGTGTGGTTTTGATTTGAATTTCCTTGATGGCTAATGATTTTGAACATTTTTTCATGTGTCTGTTAGCCATTTGTATGTCTTCATTGGAAAAGTGTCTGTTCATATCTACCAGAATGGAATCTTGATGCACAAGACAAGTTTCAAGGGAGAAGGGAAGAAACAGATCTTCCTCCTCTCTACCTGCCCACTAACACAGGGCGATACTGGGGAAGACCTAAGAAAAGGGATTCCAGGGGCACCTGGGTGGCTCAGTCGTTAAGCATCAGCCTTCGGCTCAGATCATGATGCCAGCGTTCTGGGATCCAGCCCCGCATGGGGCTCCTTGCTCAGCAGGAAGCCTGCTTCTCCTTCTCGCACTCCCCCTGCTTGTGTTCCCTCTCTCACTGCCTCTCTCTGTGTCAAATAAATGAATACAATTTTAAAAGAAACTAATAATAAAATAAAAATAAAAATAAAAATAAAAATAAAAATAAAAATGAAGGAAGGAAGGAAGGAAGGAAGGAAGGAAGGAAGGAAGGAAGGAAGAAAGGAAGGGTGGGCGAGCTGGTGATGGGTAGTAAGGAGGGCACATATTGCATGGTGCACTGGGTGTTATACGCAAATAATGAATCATCGAACTTTACATCAGAAACCAGGGATGTACTGTATGGTGACTAACATAATATAATAAAAAAAATTATAGAAAGAAAGAAAGAAAGAAAGAAAGAAAGAAAGAAAGAAAGAAAGAAAGAAAGAAAGAAAGAAAGAAAGAAAGAAAGAAAACGGATTCCAGTATAACTGGCTGTTCATTTGAAACAGAAAGAGCAGAGATCAGGGGTCATGAGAAATGAGATTGAAGCATAATGAAAATAGACTCTGGAGCAATTATTTTTTCTATCACAAAATTAAATCATTTCTATTTTGCCTAAATCCCAGTTCCACTGAGAGAATACCACATTAATGTAATTTCAACAACAACAAAAAAATGAAGTTTGAGAAAATTAAGAAACGAGTCAAACTCTGTGTTTTCAAGAACCTTGATGTCAAAAGCGCATGCTAGTTAATAAGCCAGTGCCCCATGAAGCGCATCCACGGATACTTCTGTCCATAGATCTCTGAGCTATTTTTGAGGTTCAGCTTTTAGCACTTACACCTCTGACCACTTGCTCAGAAGTCTTGTGACTGCCTTGTTCTGCTCGAATCAAGCAACGGTGCGGCATAAAGCTACCCCGAACAGCCATCTCCAAAGTTAGAAACCACCATAGGCTTCTGGTTGTTCGGTGTTACTTCCTGACCTTCCTATTTTTATGAGAAAGGGCCTGTGACAAAAACTGGCTAAAAAAGTACATTGCACAGTAAAAATAATTAGAAAAACAGGGTTACGGTTTCAAAAAAAAATTGCTGAATTATTCTGTTGCTTATAGGACCTGATTGTTACCTAACATCAGTCTCCAACACATGTCTGACAGGTCCTTCTTCCTGTGGTCACTAAATTAAAAGTGCTGGACTTCTGAAAAAAAGATAAAGGGAAAAGTCAAACTATTCTAAATTCTAAAAATAATTTGGTCTCAGGACC
Source organism: Ursus americanus (assembly GCF_024610735.1). Taxonomy (NCBI): domain Eukaryota; kingdom Metazoa; phylum Chordata; class Mammalia; order Carnivora; family Ursidae; genus Ursus; species Ursus americanus. The sequence goes on along the minus strand of NC_142152.1, from coordinate 8,608,049 downwards.
CTTTTATCATCTTAAAAATTAAAGACTCAGAGTTTCGGTTTATATGGATTTTTCTTTATCAATATTTGCCTATTTGAAATTAAAACTGAGACATTTAAAAATAGTCACTTAAAACAATAAATCCAGTGGATGACAACATAAGTAACACCTTTATGAGAGATAACTGTATTTTCCAAAACGAAAAAATAAGAGTGGTATCGTTTTACAATTTTGCAAATCTAACATCTGACTTTAACATCCAGCGGGACTCTTATATCTGCTTCCATGTTCAATCTGTTGCACCTTTGCTGTAGTTGAAGTAGATGAATTAAATCCAGCCTTACACAGAGAGTAGCTGAAAGAATGTTTTAAGAGCATTTTCCGATAATTGTGAGTATTCTTAGATACCATATCAAACTGGACAAGTGGCAGTTTCTTAAAACTTAACTGCAGTGTGAAATCTAAACCCACAATCAAGAAGCTTTTCATACTGTTACAGTAAATCCATTAGTCTATCTTACACTTTCCAGTGGATCCTCGCGTTGGTGGTATAGCGGTGAGCATAGCTGCCTTCCAATGGATCCTTGACCCACACGTGATTTTGTACCATCTTCCATTGGTCATTTTGAAAATACAGATTCACTGAGTTATGCGAATCTTCTTCCAAATGTTGACCTACTTTACTACACAATATTTAAAGATCAAAATTGTTAACATCAACAACAAACTCATGGGAAAATTCTTTTTTAAGTATTTCAAGCTGACAAGCTCCTAATGGTGGATAAAATTTTCCAAAATTCTAATTATGGCTTGGAGGATCCAATTTTATCATTGGTATCGAATACAGTTGTTTCCTTGAAGTAACAGGCTCACTTCATTCATTTTTTAAGAAAATACCTGAGAAACTCCCAAAACTTCACTACTATAGTTTGTCATTTCTACAAGTAAAAATTGTGTTCCATAAAAAAAGAGTGACTAGCTCAACTAACAACTCAATCACACAAGTGGGTTTTTGTTTTTGTTTTTTTGAGCCACAATAGTATTTCAGTATGTAGCAGAAGTGCTTTATGGATAATTTCCATTTTCTCACACAGATTATAAAGATATATAAGCTTAATAACACTGATAATGTTTACGGCTCAAAAAAGATATTCTTAAATGAAACTATTTTTCTTTCCCTGCAATTGTCTGGCAATGAAGAAGAGACTGGCTACACCGTTGACTGTATAGTTTGGTGCCTTAATTCATTCCAAGGCGCCAGCAGTTTTACCCATCGTTTCTTTTGCGCCATTGAGCAAACGTCAAAACACTAAAAAGGGCAAATAACCTCTTAGTATTATAAAGAGAATAGTTTTGAACTACAGACCTCCTGAAAATATCTTTGGAACCCTCGGAAGTCCATAGGACCCCACTTTGAGAACCAACTGAAACAGTGTGAACAAAGCAATCAATAGTCAATGAAAGTAAGACAAGTAGTCAGGATGAAGCCAATGACAATTGGGTTCTAACTACGCAAATGCAGTTATCATACCCTAAGCTGAACTTCCTTATTTTTTAATTCCTTCCAATGTCTAGTTTAAGATCTGCATTAAGAGAACCTACTGATAATCATGGTAAAGCTTGAGCAGTTCAAGTTCAATCTTTTCAGAGCTCTCTGATCCATGCCTGACATCCGAGAGGACGGCAACTTTCCCGGGTGAACATCGATCTTTAGGTTTAAAAACAAGGAATCCAAGGGAAGCTTTGCAAACACAGATCATCCCAAAAGATGACACAACTCTGAGGAGGGTGAGATTATACCACCTACAGGACCGTGCTCTTCCAAGGTAGGATAAAGAGAAAACATGAGCTGCCTCGCAGACAGCCGGGTGGCCTAGAAGGATCCTGGACCTCTGTGCTGCAGGCTGAGCTGTGCATGGGCCAGGCACTTACCCTCCAGGAGAACACAGCACAATCGGTGTCTCGCGTGGGATTTACCATTTGCATACGGAGCATAACACCAGCCTTGGAAATTTGGTGTGGGGAGCAAATGACATAAGGTCTGGGATTGCATGAACATAGGTCACCAATTACTAGGGTAAGAGGCCATCCTGCTTCCACAAAGAAAATAAAATAAGGGCTAATGCTGCTATTTGTCAAATTATGGCCTAGCCTAGTATCTGGTCCTCAGAAGGCGTTCAATAAATGAGCTGGCTGTGATTCAGAAGAGGAGTGGGCAAACTATGACACCAGACAATTAATCTCGATCCCTTAAAAAGATCAGTTCTTCCATTTCTAGTTTCCCTTCTTCTCTCCCTTCCTCAAAGCCTCTTTCTTGCTCTCCTGCCCTGTCTTCAACCTGACATTCGTTTCCAGCAGTAGCCACGGAACTGCCGGGACCAAAACTGAGGTGGTCACTCATTGCTCAGGCTGAATATACCACAGGAATACAAGTTTTTGTAAAAGCTAAATTGAAAACGAATTAAATCGACACACTGTCACCTGGCTTGAAACATGAGAAAGGAATCCTGAAAATGAACTTCCATCAGCGATAACCTTTTTCCCTTCAAAAATGACATGCACTGCGAGTATGAGATGCAGTGAGAAACTGTGGGTTGCAGCTTTCAAACGGTAAGACGTTTCATCTGCCTTGGTGTGTGTGGCCACAAGGATTTAGCAGAGAACTTCGTTATGTGTAAACCAATGGTTTGACACAGGAAATTTGAACTAAAAACTGAGGCAATGGTACTTAAAAAAAAAAAAGATTAGAATCTTACTCTACACAGTAATGCACTGCTTTGGCAGAAAGAATAAGTAGATACCAAAATTCAAGTGCACCTTCACGTTCTCCCCAGGAATCAGTGCCAAGTAAGGTAGTAAGAGCCTGAAAGAAGGAGGCAATTCAAAGTTCTAGCACAGTTGTTTTTTGTTTGGTTTTTTTTTTTAAGATTTTATCTATTTATTTGAGAGAGAGAGATTATGAGCTGGGGGAGAGACAGGGAAAAGGGAGAGGGACAGGTAGAACCCACACTGAGTGTGGAGCCCCTCGCAGGGCTCGATCTCACAACCTGAGATCAGGACCTGAGATCAAATCAAGAGTCAGATGCTCAACTGACTGAGCCACCCAGGGGCCTCTATAGCAAAGTTTTCTAGACAAGCACCAAATCCATCAATGATAGCTGTTTTGTCAGGTTGTATTTTTGTTTATTTTTTAAGAAGTTACCCCCCCCATCCCCCACCAAAAACAAAACTGGTACAGAATACCTTCAAGCATGCTTGGGGAACGCTGGGGGAAAAGCATGTCCGCCCAGACCTTTGGTCTTACCATCTTCATAAAGATACTTCTACCATTAATTCTTTTGATTTACTTTATTCTTTTAGGAAACTATCTTAAAATTAAACCTTGCAAATACAAAACGTTATGTAATTGTTAGTAGGAGATGATTTACTTGTCATTCATTTTAAGTGAGAACCTTACGATGGAATGAAGGGCATTATCTTACTCATGTCTTCCTACCTGCCGTTTTTGACTCATAGCTTAATATTTATTTAGAACTTAAAAAAAAAAGTACTGAAGTACCTTAGTCATATAGAATTTTTAACTTGCCTCTTCGTAATCCATAAAAATTGGGAACTAATGATAAAACATACACAGACCAAAAAAAGAGAGCCAACACCAGATTTAATTTACAAATGAGGATAGGCAATATGCATTCAAAGTTAAAGCATCATTAGATGTTATAGATGCAATCTAGGTTCTGTTTTTTGTCCAGGAAATAGGTAATTTTTTAATGTGTAGTTTTATCTTAATTTTTTACTTCTTATTAAATACAATTTGAAACACATGCAGAAATAGAAGAGTATAATAAACCCACATGTAACCAACACCCAGCTTCATCAATCAATTCTTGGCTAATCTGATTATATCTGTACCCCATTCCCTCCTCCCACTTTTTGATTATTCCAAAGTAAATCTCAACTATCAAATAATTTCAACAGTATTTCAAGTATCTCTAATAGATGCCCTTTTTGTTTTAAACAACTACAATATGCTAATCATATCTAAATAACATTAATAATTCCTTAATATCATCATGTGTCTAGTCACTCTGCCTATTTCCGTGGCTGTCTCCTGAGAATTATTGTTTGTTTTACAATTTCTGTTGGAATTGGGATAAAATATGGTCCATATACTGAAACTGGTTAATATGTCTCTCTTTTGTTATTTTGGTTTTCTCTCCCTCTCTTCTTTCTTCTAATTTTTGGTTGAAAAAACCAAGTCTCTCCCACAATAGCTTTTTTTTTTTTTTTTTTTTTTTGAGCGGGAGAGAGAAATGGCAGGGGGAGGGGGAAGGGGAGAGGGAGACAGAGAATCTTAAGTAGGCTCCACACTCAGTGCAGAGTCCAATGTGGGGCTCGATCTCATGACCCTGAGATCATGACCTGAGCTGAAATCAAGAGTGGGACGCTCAACCGACTAGGCCACCTAAGCACCTCTCCCACGGTGTCATTTAAAATGTTCGACTGTGCCCAGTATTTTCTCTAACCTAGTGGTTAGATCTGGAAGCCTGACCAGAATCAGGCTGAATTTTTTAAGCAAGGCTACGTCACAGATGGTGTGGTGTGGTTCCAACAGGAGGCACGAAACGTCTGCTTTCCTTTTTGGGGACCAACCATTGAAGTTTGGGGTACCCTGAGTCCAGGCAAACTTCACTTATACAAACTCAATCTTAAACTCTGACACTGTATTTCTTAACAGCACAAAAATGCAACAACATCTTTTTTGATTTGTTCTGACATGAGGTATCACTACTTTAACTTAATTTCTTTGCTACTTCTCTTCCAAGTGGAGCAGTTACCAATTCACGGTCATGCATTTTTCATTAGTTTCCTTTATCTCGTTCTTTTTTTTTTTTTTGGTCACTCCACTCTTCCAGGTAAAAGCCAGTCCAATATAGTGACAGTCATAAACATGGCCAGATCCTGCCATCCTGTCAGCATTTAGTGGCTGCATTAAAACCTATGGCTGTTTCATCACCATAATAAATTTCAGCTCGATTAGGCTGCAGATCCAGTTGCTAGCTCCAGAAGGGCTTCGCCAGAACGAAGTAAAGAGTGGCAGGAGACAGCTTTTTCGAAACAACAAATCACTTCATCTGTGTCTGCTTCAGCAGCAGTGCTTAGGGGAATTCTGCGTCTGATCAAGAGTAACAACGCCTTTCTGAAGATGAACAACGGCGATGGGTTCCTGATCTGGCTGATAACGTTGTGCCTTCGGCTCTGAGACACACTTCCACTAAGAGTTTTTCTTGCTCCATCTTAATTTGGTGAAGAGAGCCCTCGGTGTAGGTTTTGAGCAGATTTATCTGTTCTTCTCACCCCAGCATTAAGAATAAACCCGCACCCAGCACATTATACCAAACTTCGAAGCTGCTACAGTTAATGCTAACTCAAACGTGACTTTTCAAAGCCTTTTATGTTCTGTTCTTTATGAAAACTTCATTATCAAACATTTTTTTTTATAGATTTTATTCATTTATTTGAGAGAGAGAGAGACAGCCAGCGAGAGAGGGAACACAAGCAGGGGGAGTGGGAGAGGAAGAAGCAGGCTCATAGCAGAGGAGCCCGATGTGGGGCTCGATCCCATAACGCCGGGATCACGCCGTGAGCCGAAGGCAGACGCCCAACCTCTGCGCCACCCAGGCGCCCCCATTATCAAACATTTTGATGCCAATTTGAAAGACATTATTATACCGTCTGGTGAAACAGTCTCTGGCATACAGTAAGCACTCAAACATTACTGAGTGAGTAATGAATATATAAACAAAATGGGTGCTCATTAAGTAAACCTTCAACATACCTTGAGTGAGTTTGACAGACTATAATCTATGAGCCAGAGTCCTTACGTGCTGGGTTCCACAGAGTTCTGCTGTGGGTCAGCCTTGGTCTGGGGCTCGGAAGCTTCTCCCTGGGCCCCTTTATCCATGGATCTGTCTCTCACTGACACCTTGAGCTGTATCTTGGGACCCGATCTCTTGCCAGACTTCAGACTCTTATTTCCAGTTTCTCCTAGACATCTCCACTTACGTTTCCCACCAGCATTTCAAACTCCACCCATTCGAAGCTGAATTCATCACCTTCCATCCCTATATGTCTACCCTGGTGAATGACTCTACATCATCTGAGACTCATCCTTATTCATCCCTAACATCCAGTGAGTTGCCAACTCCTGTTGGTTATGCTTAGTACAGCTGTCCCCCTCTCTCTATCCATCCCCACAGATCCCAACTGAACCCAGGCTCTACTAACCTCTCTCTTAGACAACTTTAACAGTCTCATAATAGCTTTCCACACCCTTGTCTCCTCTTATGCTCAAACACTCCCCTGGTCCCCAGCCCCTTGAACCCATTGCCACCAAATCAGATCTTATTTCTCTCTGCTTAGAACCCTTCATTGGCAACCCCATCCTCTCCTAACCTAGAAATAATGTGACCATGTCATTATCTTCTAACCCAGGACCCTTTCAGAGTGAAAAGTGGCACTGTTCACAGTTACACTGGTACAGCAGTCAAAGCTGAGACCGTCCCAGGCAAATCTTCACGGAAGATCCTCCCACAGCACTGGCCACATCTCCCCCATGCTCCCCAACCTCTGAAACTAACCCACTACTTTCAGTTTCTGGAACCTGTCGCTGCTCTCTCACCTCTGTGCCTCTGTACAAACTTGTCTTCCCCTCCTAAACTATCCTTCTCTCCTGGCACATTTCAATTTATCATTTAAACTTGCTTTAAACATCATCTCCCCTGCGAAGCTTTCTCTCAAACCTTCCAGCTGATCTGGTTACGTACTCCCACGTGCCGACATCATGCCTTAGACTCATTCCCGTGGTAGGACCTGGACCCCTGCCCTGCCCACATGGGGTGTATCTGCCCCCCCTTCCTGTGAGCTCCGCTGGGTGAGTGTCTAAGTCTTGTCCATCGTTATCGCCCCAGCATCTATGGCGAATCGCAGGTCTATACCCGGTGGGTATGTCCCATGTCGTTTCTCAGTCATGTCTTCCGTTTAATAAAAACTGTTTGCCTTAGCTATTTCAGCATAACTAATGAAAGATAAGAAAATGAGAGAGGAAGAAATGAGTAGTCAGTAGCTCCTAACACCAGCCTTGTTTATCACAGATCACTGCCACATTAAAGCATTTTCTTTTTTAAGGAGAGCTTTGGAATTATAGAATCTGAGCTGGTGGCAGAATTCCTATAGGAGGCCATGAAAGGAAAATAGGCATGGAGATAAGCCAGCAGCACATCTGTCATTGTTCACTACATTCTTGAAGCTTCTAGGATAAAGTAAATCCAATGTCAAAATAAAACAAACCTGCTGAGTATTCATGGGGTCCCAGGCAGGGGTGGAGAGAATGACAGGAATCTTGCCACCATGACAGTAGGAACACGGAGATGGGAAACCCACTAGCATACTTTCACACAGCACTCTACAGTTGGCAAAGCGCTACACATTTTAACATCCGACCTTCAAGACCACAGCCTTCGATGCACCCTGAGGCTCAACCACCATTTCTCGAGCTTTGGCCAAATCTCTGGGATCCCAGGCCAATGCTCCTTTCGCAGCCGCAGCCCGAGAACACTACAGGCCTGACTTCGTGGTGCTTCCTTATGCAAAACCCTTCAGCATCCAAGGTAAGAACTAGAGCTCCGAATGTTCTATCACCCACCTGTCATTTTATGGCCAGGGATATTCTAGAGTGGCTGCCAGGAACAGAGCCAAGCCAGGGACATTCTCACATCAGGCCCCAGCTGGCCACAGCTGTAGCAGGTGTGTGGTGGGGCCCCATTCCCTCATGTAACACACACACACACAGGCCGCTATCACATCCTCTGTGTCTGACAGGGAGCTGTGCTCTAAAGCGGCAGCAATGTGCAAGCTCACGCTGAGCCCCAGCCTTGGAGCCAAACTGACAAGACGATGCCCCCACAGAGAGAGAATAGATCTGAGGTTCTAAAATATATCCCACACATAGATGCCAAAGCTCCTGAAATGTCAACATTAAAAATCTACTTCTCATGGAGAAAACATCAGTTTTAGCATCTTTTAAATACGCAGACACACCTCAGAGAGGGAGAGCACTAAGATATCGATCACTAGCACTCCAGTGTGAATTAGTCCGTGAATTCACTACCTTCCTTAGCCGCACCTGTTCCTAGAGAGAGGAGATCACTGGGTATCTTACCGGAGTAAGAGACAGTTAAAGGTAGAGAGCGAGGAAGACTAATTTAAAGGGGAGGTGGGAGTACCAAAGAGGAACTCGGCCAGCCTCACAATTTTACCCAGGGTCCCCTCTAAAAGGAATACCATTGCAATGCCCTGGTAAGAACTCACCCCTCATAATATTTGGCATTCCTTTCTTATCACTGACACTGATAAATTAATATAACGAGAACATCCACAAGGATTCCAGTCCCAGTGCTCTAGTGTTTCTAGTGTTACAACTAAGGAAGACAGAACCTTGATACGATTTAGTCCTTGAGAGGTGGCATAACTCTTAAAAAAAGGAAGTCACATAATGACTATGGCACAATGACACCTGGTCTACTGTGCACGGCCTCACTCCATCGGTCCCATGTAACTTAGTGCAGAAGGGTAGCTCAGCACGTTGAGAATCTCACCCACTCCTCGCTCTGCCTCTTGCCATGGCTGGGTTTGTCTCTACCACAGTTTTGCCCACGTTCCATGTGCCATGAGAATGTTCTACCAACAGTGTTCTATAATACCACATTATATTTTATTTGACGGAGCTATCAGTAGACTCCTTTTTCTCACAAATCCTCTATGTACAAGATACCAAGCAAAACAAAAAGGGTTTTAAGCTGACCAAACCGTAATCTGGAGAGCTTTTTCGTGTCCAAGTCTACCACGTATTTGCTAATTTCAATATTGGAGCAAAAAGATACGATGCAACAATTGAGGCAACAGATGGAAAAATTAAACATTAACATTAAAACAATTCTCCCACATGAATAACGGTCAGAGGAGAGGAGAGAAAACCAATTTTCAAAGGTGTCACCAATTTGCAAAATGCCAACACCAAAAGGACAAACCATTAAACCACATGTTTAAAAGTCTTCACAGGATTTGAGTAATGGTAGAGTGGCTTTTAATAGACTAACCCTCCCAACAGAAATAATTAAAACCTCGAGAAATATATATTAAAACAAGTAGTTGATAACACTGGAGAGCACCCAAAAAAGGACAGAAATTGGAAGGAATCTGACACTTGAAAGAAGGGACTTGCACTGGTCAAGATCCATATTTATAGGTCATCTCCCAAGGTTATTCCCCAGGCTGCACAGGGTCGAGTGAAAAGAATTTTACTGGCTTGAAGAGTGAAATGACAAGATCCAGGACTAACAGATGACTGGAAATTGAGCAGAGAAGTCCTGGAAAAGATAGGGCCCCAGAGAGACGAATCCCCAAATCTATAAACCCCTCCAATCTGTGCATCACAAGAGAGACTCAGGGAAGTCCACCAAAGCAGTAACCAGAAGGCTGAGAGAAAGGAGTTGAGACATCTGCTATTTCCCACCATAGGAGAGAGAGTTTGAAGGCCAAGTCCCACAAAGTTAAAAGGACGTAAAACACCTTAGGCTTTCCACTGACACCCCAACTTGGTTATGCCTTACAAGTGAACACTATGTCTTAGGACTATGAAATTTGTCCAAACACTAAGGGGAAAAGTAAAAACAAAAAACAAAAAACCCCCACAAAATCCCACTCTCAAAAGCCTTCACAATTTTAAGGTGATAGTCAGTAATTTAGCTGCCTGCTGGGGAAAAAAAAAGAAAAAAGAACAAAGGAGAAAAACCATATGCTTGTGTCAATGATAAAGAATAAGCCCTTGCCAAAATTTTACAATCACTCTTGATTAAAAGAAAGAAAGAAAGAAAGAAAGAAAGAAAGAAAGAAAGAAAGAAAGAAAGAAAGAATACCAAACTGATCAGAAAACTAGGACTTGAAAGAATTTCCTTGATTGTGATGAAAAGTATATACAAAGTGCACACAGCTAACATCATACTTACTAGGGAAAGACTAAATTCCTTCCTCCTAAAACTAGTCATGAGACAAGGAGGTCTGTCCTCAAGGCCTCTGGGCACAATAAGGCATGAAAAGGAACTAAAAGCCAAAAATATTAGAAAAGAAAAAGAAAACTACCTTATTCATAGACAACATGATTATTTACAGAGAAAACCCTAAGATATCTACAAAAAGAAGAAGAAGAAAAAGAAAAGAAAAACCTATTAGAACTAATAAATGAAATTTTGTAAGGTCATAGGATGCAAAGTCAAGCAAAATGTTCATTTCTATATACTGTTATCAATTTCCAAAATAAAAATTTTAAAATACCATTTATAACAGCATCAGGAGTTTAAAATACTTAGGAATACATTTTTAAAAATATGTGCAAGATCTCTATGTTGAAAATTATATAGAATATTGCTAATATTGATATGGATGAGAGACATTAAAGACCATCAGTAAATGGAGAAACATACCAAGTTTATGGATTTGAAGACGTTCACAGTCGTTAAGATGGCAGCTCTCCTCAAATTGATGGATAGATTCAATACAACTTCAATTCAAAATTCAGTAGGCTTTTGTGTGGAAATTGATAATCTGACTCTAAAATTGACATCAAAATTTAAAATACTGAGAATAACTAAAATAACCTTCAAACAAACAAACAAAAAGAACGTGTTTGGAGGACTCACACTATTTAGCCTTACGTCTTACTATAAAGCAACAGCAATGAAGATGGTGTGGTGTTGGCATAAAGACAAACAGATCAACAGAACAAAATAGACAGTTCATAAATAGATCCACAGTAGGGCCAACTGATTGGTGACAAAGGTTCGAAGAAAAAAGAAAGTCTTCAAGAAATACTAGGGAATAGAACAACTGGATTGTAGTATAGGGAAAAGAAATCTCAACCCCTCCACACACAGATATTAATTTAAGAAGAAACAAAGACCTAAATATAACGACACAGACCTAAACATAAAAGCCTATAATCCTCTAAAAGAAAATAGGACAACATTACTGTGGCCCTATGACAGATTTCTTATAGAGGATAAAAAATGTATAAACTATGAAAGAAGAGATTGATAAATTGGACTTCAGAGAAATTTAAAACTTTTGATCACAGACACCATTAAGAAAGTGAAAAGGCAAGCACACACTGGGAGAACGTATTCACAATATAAATTCCTCACAAAGGATGCTTTCTAGAAAACATAAGCAACTATAAATCAGTAATAAAAAGACAAACCAAATTTCAGAAAACAAAAAGACCTGAACTGGCACTTGGGAAGACAACGACCAATAAGCACGTGAAGAAGTATTCAACACCAGGGAAATGCAAATTAAAACCACAAGATATCATTTTATACCCACTAGACTGTCTAAAGTTAAAAAGAATGATCATACCAAGTGTTGGTGAGGATAGGGAATAATTGGAATGCTCATACATTGCTGGTGGGAGTATAAAAATACAATCACTTTAGAAAAACATTTGAGAGTCTCTTATAAAGTGAACATATATTTCCTCTATTGCCCAGCAATTCCAAGGCTACATATCCACCCAAGAGAAAGGAAAGGGTACGTCGACAAAAATGTATGTATGAGAATGAGTATAGCAGCATTATTCATAATGACTCCAAGTGTCCATCAAGAAGAGAATGGGTATGTAATGGAATAGGACACCAATACACACAATGACATGAGTGGATCTCACAGAAACTACGCTATGTGCAAGAAATCAGACACAAGAGAGAACATACTACATAGTTCCATTTATATGAGCTTCCAGGATAGACAAAACTAATCTTTGGTGAGAAAAGTAAAACAAAACATCTCATTTATAGCCTCTGGCAGCAGGGGACTGACTGGGAAAGGACACAAGGGAACTTTCAGAGTGGTGGAAATGTTCTTTATCTTGGATCAGGGTGCCGGTGACATGGCTGCATGCATTTGCCAAAACTCAAATTCCTCACTTCTCATCTGTTCATTTCACTGTATATACATTTTATCTCAATTCAAAAAAAAATTAGGGAGTGGGAGGTGGGGGTGACACCAGGGCAAGAGGAACAGAATCCCCTTAAGGGCAGAATGAGATAAAGAGTGTAAGAACGAGAACATGATCCTTAAATTTTTTTAACACATTCAGGGCAAAGTGAAAAGCTGGCTCAAAAACCAAACATCTAAAATACAATTTGATAGACATGAATGAAAAGAGGCAAGAACCAATTCAGCTAAAACGGTGATGAAAATAAAACTCAGTTTGTCAAACAAATCTTGAGACTGCCAGATTTAGCAAATATATTTAATCTGGCAATCCAAGCCAATAGATCATTAGAAACAAAATACCAGCCAACCCAACATACAACAATTTTTAAAGCATCTTTTACAAAATGCCAGTTTTATAACTTCCATGTTAGAAAGTCCTACTGAGTAGGAACTAAGGTTACACTTTTACCAGAAACGACCCAGAGCCCATCCTTACCTTCAGTGAAGCTCCCTGTTAGGGTTATTACCACAAATACCTTCCCTTCTGGCTCCAGGTCCACCTAGAAAGAGAAAAGAGTTGTGTGTTATATTCTAATTTTAAAGTACTTTTTGTTGGCCTCAAATAATTCTTTACAAAGAGGCCCAGCTGTGCAAATCACAGCCATCAATCAGACCTAAGTCTTTCATTCAACAGCAGAGGGGCAAGAGACAAGTGAAAGCACAAGACACTGTAAAGGTAGAAAAGAATCTAAGGGAAATCGCTCTTTCGATGTTTCCCCTTGTCTTGAATTTTATTCTCTTCCATTCTGTCTCTGTGATATTATTGAGAAGCACCTGTAAACCTGGTCACTGTTTCTAAGATATCCCTATAGTACGTCAGAGCAACACTTTATTAAACCACATGGCAGGTAGGTGCACCTGGGGGGCTCAGTCAGTTAAGCATCCAATTCTTGATTTCGGCTCAGGTTGTGATCTCAGGGTCGTGGGATTCAGCCCGTTGGGCTCTGCGCTCAGCAGGAAGCCTGCTTGAGATTCTCTCTCTCTCTCTCTCTCTCTCTCCCTCCCTCCCTCCATTTCCCTCTTCCCCCGTCCTTTCTCTCTCTCTCAAATAAGTAAATCTTAAAAAAATAAATAAATAACCACATGGTAGGTGTATGAAATAGAGAAACAATGGCAACATACAAGGTAATAAACAAATGTGGCATGGTCAACTGCAACCTTTCCTTTTAGGAAGCAAAAAGTATGAGAAGAGTACTGTCTCCATCTCTACCATTTTCACTTGAGTGTAACCGATCTTCCGCTAGCGCAAGGAAGGCCATTCAGGAGCTTTGCATTCACGACTCTTGCCTGTTCCTGGAGTATCAACGTCCCTTAAAGCTCTTATCTGTGCGCTGAGATATCGAGCCACCCAGTGTGCAAACTCAGCAGCCTGCAGTCTCCCGGCTCCACCCTGCCCTGGTGCCGCTTGCCTCTGGACGCCAGCGGCGCCCTCTAGATCTGCTCCAATCTCACTAGCCCAGGTGGACAGGCTCTGCCCTCTTCATGTTGGGTGCTAACCTTGAACTACCCAAGAATACCTCTAAGCCTTGGATTGTGAGGTTCTTTGGGACCCAAATACATGAATTTACAATCGTTAAAATCTTGTCGGAGTCAGCCCGTCGCTCCATTCCTGCCTTTGACCTTTCCTCAGAGAGAGAGGTCCAGAGGAGCTGAGTACAGATACAGCAGATCATTTTTGGTACAATATTACATGAAAGAAGCTGCAAATCACAACCGTGCCCAAACCAGACGAGAACACGGCCTCCAGCCTCAGTGCCACAGCTGCTTCTGGACTCTGGACAAGGTCCTTAACCACCCCAAGCTTCACGCTTCTCGTCCAAAAGTCTGTGACATCACTATTCAGCATTTCTGCCATGGCTTCCACCAGATGAGCTCAAAGAGCCTTGGCAAAACTACTTATGTTTTTACGTACCCACAGGTGACAAAGAGCAGGGGAAAAATGCAGTGACCTTCCCCTAGCTTACCACCACATATTTTTAATGCCACACCCTGATTACACACTTTTTCAAAATAAAAGATGCTTGCTTTGTTCTGACTCAGAAAGCTCTGCCCGTACAACAGCCTATCCTTATATGCCCCCCATTCTTCTGCACAAAATCTGCTATGAATGTGTTACCGCAGTGCAAATCATCCAGCGTTCAAATCAGCTACTTACATCATGACGACCGCTAAGTTAACAATATCCCCTGAACTGTCTTAATGCCACTTGTGAACCTTTATGGAACAGTTCTGAAAATAGAGCTCTCTGGAGAGATGACTAAACAGGATGTCAGTCTCTAATTGTCTCCACTCTCTGCCTTGACTTGTTTCAAGTCAAAAATATGTTATTTTTAAAAGCCACTCCCTCCTCTACACCATAAAGGCCTGGCAGAGAGCACACACAGGCACACACAGTCATCCTCGCAACACAAGCTGCTGCCGGCACCGAAGAACCGCTGCCAGCCTCCGGACAGACAGATCACCGGGGCCGCCTCCGAGATGCTCCAGCCCACCGCCAGCGTGGAAACGCCGTCCAACATTGCCCTGCGGGCCCACAAAGAAGGCCACTCCTCCCCCCACCATGGGTCCGGAGCTGCTCTGACAGCCAGGGAGTCCACTGCGCAGAATCAGGAGTTCTCACAGGTAGAACAGGTTTGCTTCCTCTGTGTTGACCAGTGCCCCTATCGCCAAGGAAAAGCCAGACTCAAACACCAGCTTCGAGCCTACTCTACCTAAACCCCTGACCTTAGAAAGGTTACGAAAGGCGGGTTTGACATTAGTTTGACATGAAAACAACAGAGTTGGGTTGCACACAACTGGGATTCTGGAAGAATAAATATGCACCTGTCACACAGGACAAGTACTACCCCCACAGCTGGCCTCTTTCATTCCTACAGTGCACAGAAAGATCTCTCTCTAAAAGCAGAAGCGTAGCAACCAATAGTTTCCACGCACTGATCCTAGTCTTACCCCTACAGCTCTGGTGGCTATTTTCTCTCCAGCTAGAACATTCATTCCAGCCTCCAGGAACTGCACTTCAGCTCTCATTCGAGAACTACCCCTCCCTTACAGGTAGTCCAAACGATTCAGCTGGGATTCTGCTCCCAGCTCCACTGGCCACATGACCCAGGCCTTGCCAATCAGGGCACTGAATTCCTCAGCCACAATGACTGGCCTGGAGCGGACACATGCCCTCTATCCAGTCAGCTGAGTAATCACTACTCTCTTCCCACAGTAACTGGCTCAGGTTTGGGCACAAAATCCAAGTAGGTCCAATTAGGGGTCCTGGATCTATAAGAAAGAGACAAGATCTCACTTCTGCTGAACTGTAATCTAGAAGGACACTAACTTGGGAGTGTCCAATACCCTTCCTGCACCACATTGGGGTGGAGAAGGAAGCCAGCTGAGAAGAGAAAGCTGAGAGACAGAGAGACCAGATCCTGGTATCACTTAAACCCTGAGATCCAGCCTTGCTTGATTCTTCTAGACTTTTCAGTTATTTGAGCCTGTAAATTTCTTTCACTTTGGCCAGTTTGAGTAGGGTGTTCTATCACTGGCACCCAAAGACTTACCCAAATTGGCAGCCAAAGAGAACAAGTCAGATATTTAAAAACAGTCATCACCTCCTCTCTACATCTTCTAACATCCATGCTACCACCTACAACCTGACCCTCTGCCTCCCTCTGGCATTGAAGCAGCTCCTGCAACACTTGGCATGTGCCACTGTCAAATCCAAAGATATGCCTGTCTTCATCTCCACTGATCTCTGCAGCTCTGATCCTCGCAGTTTCCTTTGTCACGAATCTCCTTGCTTCCAGGACACCCTCTTCCCCAGTCTTCCTCTCACTCTTCTCTTCCCTGTCTCAGGCTCCTTTCCAGCGTCTCCCTCCCTCTCCCCCTCCCCCTTCCCCTCTCCCTCCCTCCCTCCCTCCCTCAGGTTGCCTTTAAATCTTGCTAAGTCCTCTTTTTCTTCCATTGTAAGATTCAGCCTTATGATTTCAGCACCAACTTGAGATTCTTTGGGGCAGGAGTAGGAGAAAGAAACACACATATCCGAACCTCCAAAAGGGTACAGGCTAAAGACAGGAGGCAGTGTCGTATTCATTTCCTAAGTCTCTAGCACAGACTTCACTCCCAAACCTATATATGCACCTTTTCTGAAAGTCTCCACCCCCTTGTCCCACTGAGACAAGTTCCTTTAATTCAATATGTCAACATGCCCAGAATCCAAATTCTTATCGTATGCCGCCTTAATTGACTCCCCCCAGCCCTGACTGCACCACCGACTCAGCAGCCCAGGCTCCTCGCCACATACATGTAATTCTACTAGATCCCAACCAACACACTTTTTGTGCCTCTCCTAAACCTGCCTCTTCCTCCCTACTCCTACCACCATGCCTCACCTGGCCACCTGCAATGGCCTTCTAGCTATTTCCTGTCTCCAGACTCACCCTCCCCCAACTGCTGCCAATGACAGGTTTCAAAAATGAAAATCCAACCATGTGACTTCCTAATTTAAAAATCCTTCAGTGTTTCCTCTCCCTTCCATGATCAGGTCCGAACTCCTTAGCCTGGCACATCCTGCATGCTGTGTCCCCGCCACGTCAAACACATACATCCTGCACCCCCGCCTCTTCTAATTACTTGTAGACTCTCCAGGGAGGCATGTCTTTTCATTTAATCTGAGAGATCAACAAAACATGTTACATTCAGACAGCATACTGGGGCATGTAGCCAAAATTGTAAAAAATACACATTACCTGTACGACACTTATTGCCTAGTGACTGGGGGCATGCAATCTTTGTCGCTGGAAAACCCTTTCCTCTCTTTGTCAAACTCCTCTTTATCAATCAAGACTCAATGCAAGTGATGGACATTAAGGAGGGAATGTGATGTAATGAGCACTAGGTATTATATAAGTCTGATGAATCACTGACCCCGACCTCTGAAACCAATAATACATTGTATGTTAATTAATTGAATTTAAATTAAAAAAAAAAGACTCAACTTAAAACTCATCTTTACAGGAAGATCTTCCTGGACCTCTTGAAGCAGTTGGCCAACTCTGCACCACTACAGAGACCATCCCGGCAACCCACGTCATGTTGCAATCATTATGCCCTGTCCCGTAGAATCTTACCTTGAACAAAAGCAGACTGAAACATTCATGGAACTAATGAGTAAATAAGTTAATAAATATGGATATCCCAAGCTCCTTCATCAGCTTCATTATAGGGCATGGTTTTCTCCTCCCAACATTCTGATCAGTTTCCTCTAGATGTGCCCTATTTTCTCCATAGGCCTTTAAAGAGAGAATATCAGCCTTCTCTCTCACAGGGGAGAGCAAGATTATGACCAACCTTGACCTTGACAGTGACACTGTTACTGATGCAGCTACAGACTGCACGAGCACTATGAGAAGCCCTAGGGACCCAGACTGAATTTGCTATGAACCAAAACCTTTGCATCTCTTCTATGGGCCATAAGGGTCTGCTTCCCACATCCTGTGTAGTGATTAGGCCCCAAATCCTAGGAGCTTCATGTTTTTTCCCTAGAACTTCAGCTTGTTCTAGGCCCCAGGGTTTGCTGAATCCCAAATCCAGTTGGTTCAAATCACTTTCCTTCTCAGCTTTACGGACTCCAGGGCCTAAGGGACCTACGTCATCATCTAAAGCACTGAGACAATGTCCAACAGAACAGGGCTGAGGCCAGAGTGCTAGGGGGACTTCACATAGAAACGGACATATTTAGCATGCTTTCTGTAACAGACATTCAGGGAGGAATGATTATACTAACCCTTCTCCCCGCAGACCACTTCTGTGGATCAGGAGGGCAACTCCTGGGCCCTGGTCAAGACTCAATAAGCAATGAACTTTTTAAAAATGACATTCTAATATACAGATAAATGAGAAAAATTCAGGGTCAACAAATGGTGCTGTAACCACTGGATGTCCACATGCAAAACAGAGAACTTCAACTCCAACATTGTAATATACACAAAAATTAATTCGAAATGGATCACAGACCTAAATGAAAAACTTGAAATTTAATACTTCAAGAAAAATACACAAGGGAAAACTGGGGGGGACTCTGAGCTAGACAATTTTTTCTAGATACGAAACCAAAAGCGCAATCCATGAAAGAAAACCAATGATAAATTGGCCTTCATCAAAATTAAAGTTTCTGCTCTTTGAAAGACACAGTCAAGAGTATGAAAGATGAGTCACAGATTAAGAGAAAATAGTTGTAAATCGTATATCTGACAAAATATCTGTATCCAGGATTAAGAACTTGCAAAACTCAATAATAAGAAAATAAACAATCCAACTTTTCAAAAACGGGTTTCATCACTTCACATTTCACCAAAGAAGATATACAGACGGCAAATAGGTACAAAAAACAAGCTCAACATCATTACTCACTGGAGAAATGCAATTTAAAACCACAATGCAACAACAACAACATATACCGACTAGGCTGGCTAACATTGAGAAGTCCGACCATACTGTTTGTACAAATATGGAACAGCTGGAATCCTTACACACTGCTGATGGGACTGAAAAATGGTACCATTACTTTGGAAACAGTTGGATATTTTCTTAAAATGTTACATGTACACCTCCCATTTGATCCAGCCATTCCCCTCCCGGTAATTGCCCAAGAATTAAGACAGCATATGTCCATACAAAGGTATGTACACAAATGCTCAGAGGAGCTTTTTTCTTAAACGTGGTAAAGCCACACACCGGAATAGTACTCAACAATAAAAAGAATGAACTGTTGATGCACGCAACAACATGGAAGAATACTGAATGAAAGAAACCAAACAAAGAAGAGTACATTCTGTCTAGAAAAGGCAAACTTATCTATATTGACAGAAAGCTCATCAGTGGTTGCCTGGGGATGGGAGTACGGAAAATAGGACAAGTGGTAGCGAGGGATTACCAAAATGAGAGTACCCAGACAATTAAATGGAGAAAGAATATTCTTTTCAACTAATGGTGCTAAGAAAACTGGATATCCACATGCCAAGGAATGAAGGCAGCCCCTACCTTTTACCATATGTAAATATGGACTCAGAGTGGGTCACAGACCCAATGCAAGAGCTAAAGCTATAAAAATCTTACAAGAAAGCATAGGATTAAATTTTCCTGAACTTGGGTTAGGCAATGGTTCCTTAGGTGTGACATCCAAGTACGAGATACGACATCAAGTACAGGATATGTACAAGTGACCAAAAAAAAAAATTGATAAATTTCAAAATTAAAAACAAATCAAAATTAAAAGCAAACAAAAAGGATCACTGCCCAGATACCCTTTCCAAAATGCCACCCTCATCAACTTTCTCCAGCCAAGCTTCCGCGGGCTTCCCAATGCCTTCAGAATAAAATTCAAGCTGCTCCACCTAGCTTTCTGGGCCACCTGGGTTCCCTTTTCACTGCCTCCCCACTAATTTATCCAAACCTCTCTTTCAAGCTTCCATTCTTTAAACCAGCTCTTCTGGTCAGGCCTGTCTCCTCACCAGGGCATAGCCACACCTTTGCTCATGCTGTTGTCTCTGCTTGGAAAATCTCTCTTCGCCTATCCATTCATTCAAACCTTTACTGAATTATTCCGAGGGCTGGGATCATCGCCAGGTGCTCAGGATTTCCCAAAGTAGTTCCCTGGGGCTGCAGGTGGGATGTGTAACCAAGGGCACGTGACAAAACGATGCAGCCCCAGGAAGAAACTTCTGCCAGGAAGATCTTGACATGCACATTGATTCCTCCAGTCTCAATATTCCTATCTCAATTATTATCTTAATACTTATCTACGCCCTTGAACAATTAGATAAATTTCACATACTTCTATCTTGTCACTTGCACTAAGTCTGTATGCTCCATTCCAGTAAGATCTGACACTTTTATGTTCCCCGAAGGGCCTAGTAGAGGTCCTTGAACCAAGTAAACACTCCAAATATCTATTGGTTTGGTGTTGAATTGGAAGTTTTGTTTGTCTACCTCAATTTCATCACCTATAAAATAGGAACAATATTTTATCTTATAATAAAAATGTGACAGCAATTCATAAAATAGAAAAGCACTCCAAGATGGCACCAAGGCATACCAGTAGCATATGGACTGCATGGGCCCACTGCTTAGCAATCATGCTGTGTTCACGTGATATAGCCACCAGATCTCCAGGAACCCCTTTTTGCCCCCACTACACTGCTAGCCAAGGGTTGCTTTCCCCCTGGCATCACTTGACCAAGTCACTTACATCCTGAATCCAGCTCCTTGGCCATGAAATGAGAGGGTTGTCTAAATACCTTTCTAGCTCTGATGTTGCATGATTCTAAACAGGCTTGGATAAAAGCCTGCACACAGGACTCAACGGAAACACTCATTTAATTAGCTGGTAATAATTTACAACCATTTCCCTTCACAAAAGGCATTAGAATTGATCATAGACAGGAACCTTCTGTCTACTTAATATTCATCTTGTCCTGGGATAAGCAGAGGGATCTAGCATGTTAAAAGAAAAAACAATCCTTTATTTGGGCAAAGGTAGAAGTTCACCTCGACTCTCCTGGCCTTGAGCCAGCCATCTGTGATATCCAGATTTTTGGCTTGGTGGCTTGTTTCTGTAACTTTTCTAAGTCTTGCTCTAGGGATAAGTAACAACCTAAAAACATGATAAAGTATTTCATAATTCTCTTCCACCTGAAACTATCAGGCTTAAGAATGAGAGTTCTAATTCCTAGAGGAAAAAAATACAGGATTGGCCCAATAACTAACAAGGAGGTGTGTGGCTGTGTTCTTTAGTAATAGAAATACTAGCTACTATGTCTTGAGTTCATCAGTGCGTAGGAGCGAAGGGCCTAACCTACATCGTTTCTCACCTTCACCACCTGCAAGGTAAATATCACCACCACCACTATACAGACGGGGGAAAATAGAGGCTCAGCGAGGTTATGGAATTGACCAAGGTCACCAGCAGTGAAGGCCAAGCCAAGACCCAGATTTAGGGAAGATCCCATCCTGGTTCCATAGCAGCCTGCCTCAATGGGCTGTGTGTGACTGCATCTGCCTATAGGTTACTGCAGCCTTGCCCACTGCTTTGTTCCCCTGATGCCAGCTTGCCTGGGCTTCTGGCATGTGAGACCATCACATCACCCGTCTCCTGTGGGAACTCAGCAAGACTCATGCCGTCCGCACCTGAGGGTGCTCCCCGACAAATGCCAGGCTTCAGTGTACCAGGCTCACCTCTTCACTGCCAAGGCCAGTGGGCGTGGCCCCAGACCAGCCTAACGGTGTCACTAGATGGCTCCCTACGGGGTACGAGGCAGGAGCTGCTAAGTGTGGCAAGTCTGTGCTGTGGCTGGTGAAAAGCAGCAGGCAGCTCAGGACCCATTAGTCAGCTGCCGGGAGGACCCGAGTCAGTGTCATGTGCTGTAGACACACAATGCGTCCCCTCACTGTGGGAAGGAGTTTAGAGCAAAAGAGGGTGAATGAGGCAAATTCTACAGCCCTGCTGATTTTCTATTTTCTGTCTAACAATCAGAGAAGTTTTAGGAGTGAAACGCACACTAAGAAGTACCACAGATTACAAATTACCAGAAACAGGTGGCAAAAACTGAACAGAGAAGTGAGGCTTATCAAATCTGACTGAAGTTGAAAGTGAAGGAAGATATTATCCTTATTTTAGTGATTAAATCCTCCTCTTGCCAAGTCCAGACCCTCCACTGTGGTGAGAGAAGGGGATGGGAAAGAGCCCCGGGCTGTGACCACAGCTCTGGTGAAGGACATCTGGTAGACTAGCCTTTAAGTCTTTTTCATATCTAATATTCCATGGCTCCAAGTCAGAAGTGGTTTCTGAACTCCCTGAGCAAGTAAAGATGTTTGAAGACTACTAAAGAATCTGTCTCTAAAATTCATACTTAAGGCTCATAACTCTTCACCAGTCCAGCTACACATACCAGCAAAACCACTGTAAATTTAAATTTAGAATTATTTCAACTCAGAGCCAATTACCCCCATGTTCTAGCATAAACAATGTCTCTTCTGGCAAAGGTAAAAGTCTAGTGCATTAAAATTAATTTTTCGAAGTTTCTCTGCCCATAATGAAAAATCAGGAATAGTCAAGATTGGATATCTCTGCCGACTGATTTTTTTTTCCCTCTGCCAAGGAGTAGGCTAAGGAGAGAAAGAAGTGGTGTACAGCATGTTCTAAGCTCTGTGGGTATGTCTCTCTCAATCTTTGACTCCAGTATCCAAGGGACTGAAAATGTAAATTAAATGAAAGTTGCCTTAGGCTCTTCAAAATGCTCCACTACAAGTCCTCCCCCTTTACCTCTTAGGGAGCTTAATTTGGTGCTGCAAGGTTTACTTGACGCCTCCTTTGTGAATGAGGACAGAGGCTCTGAAGGGACCTGCCTAGGCCCCCAGGCAGTCTAGAACTGTTAGCGCTGCTCCTAATGGACTAAACAGAACAGGCTAAGCCCTTGTGAAGAAGCCGAACACCTGCCCTGGAAAACAGCAGAGGCCTCTCAAAATAGCAGCCTCCAGAACTAAGAAGGCACCCTCCTTCTCCTCCAAGAGGGTCTCCACAAGGACCTCATGCCAGAGCAGACACTGAATCTAGAGCATACTCTGAATCTAGTAATTGTGTTCCCTCTCCATATTGGGTATTCCCCACATCAAAGAACACTTTAAAGGGTCACTTTCTTCCTGATCTCAACCCTTCTCTTTTCTGCTCCATAGATCCTTCCAGAAAGAGAACATACTCTCTCCTTGCCAGGATGAGGCACTAGATGAAAGGGACAGGTGGCTTTTGACCATGACTGGAGACGAATGTCATCCTATTCAGCAGCCTCACAGCCTCCTTCCTTTTCCACAGCCTCTGTGGGTTGTCTGGTAAGAGCTGTTAGCCCCACAAGAAACCTCCTTCTCTGAGGGGAAGCTCCCACAAGACACACAGGAGATAGAGAGCCTAGTAAGTTTTGCCACAGATGTTAAGTTACTTTTCTACAGTGAAGAGGCAGATATGAAATATTTGTAATGAAATAATTATTCCCTCCTGCTCTGCCCCCATCCTAATATTTTAAACTGAAGATCTCAGGTTATTAAAAAAGGGGGGGGTTATAAATAAATCCAGAATTATTCTACATTGTTGACTCTTACTGTCCCTTATAATAGAGAAAGAATGCAAAAGCTCTAGCAAAACCAAAGCAAGGAATAAGTCAAAGCTGCATATTTAGCATACTTAAGCATTCAAAATGCTTTATAAACTTCTTTACTTAATTGCTCATTGCTCAGGCTCCAGGTCAACTTTAGAAGACTCCGAATTTGAAGGGACACCAGAAAATACTTCAAGCCCAAGTGTCTCTCCCAATGGTTATCTTATGACACCTTTATTCTTTTTGGTCTTCTGGAGAGGAGAGATGAAAGCTCTGCAGAAGAAGGGACATTTATACCCCTCCTAGAAATTCAGATCGTTTTCCAGGTAGATCAGAGAAAGAAGTATATACAAATGCATAGAGGACCTTTTGGGGTTACATATGATGAATGTAGAGTGTGTCAATGAAATGGGCCAAAAACGAGGCTGGAGAGGAAAGGGTATTCTATCAATCATGGTCTCACGGCACACTGGGAAGCTAGCCCTTACCCTGGGACAATGGAGAGCCACTGAGGGGTTTCAATCAGCAATGTTGCAGAATCACACCCACATGACAGGTCCCTACAGATAGGGTGTTGGGGTTATATGGCAAAGAGAAGGCGGTGTTGGGGATATACATGCAAAGGCTAGTCCAGTGGTCTTAGTGAAGAATGGGGAGGACTTGAGTGAAGCCAGCAACAGAGGGGATGGAGAGGAGGAGGCAGACAGGGGAAAGACAGGAGAGGGAGAAGCAGCTAAACCTTGTTACAGAGGTGTGATGGAGGATGAAAGATAAGCAGTCACAGAGTCTCCAAGGCCAATGATGATCCCTGCTGCTATTAACAGAGACAGGAACTCCAAAGGGATGGACAGATCTGGAGGAGAAACAAAGTTCAATGTGTGATCATCACCCATGTCAACGGACCATCTACTGGGCTGCCTCAAATGGAGAAGGAGGAAGGCTATAAAGATATAAAATACAGCCCCATGCAGTCTCAGTGGAAAAGGTAAGGATAACATCAAAAGCACTATGCAGATCAAGAGAAGGAACATTCAAGTTTCAGTAAGTGGAAGGGGAGGCCACTGTGAGTCAGGAGAGCATCATGAGCAGAGATAGAACAAATAGAACACGAACTAGAAGAGTGTCCATTCAGAGGATTAAGAGAAGGTTGGAGGCAAAACCATAGAAGAGGCTGCACTGGGAGAACTTTAACCTTATTATGCAGGCCAAGGGCAGTCATTAGAGGTTTCTAATTATGCAGATTGATGGACAATAACATGTAAAAGGGGTATTTTGTCTACTAGACCAATGAATGGCGAAGCATTATGGTCTAGAAATATGAAAAGTTTCATTAGGGTAGAATCAGCAGAAATTAAATATCATATGAAGAGAGTAAACGAAAGTAGTAGAAAGGCAAAGAAATACTGAATTTTGGACCAGGGTAACCTAGGGGTCAGCAAACTATGACCCATAGGCCAATTTCAGCCCACTGCCTATTTTAGTAAGTAAAGTCTTATTGAAACACAGCACACTTATCTTTGTTTACATATGATCTGTGGGTGCTTTTGTGCTACAAAGGCAGAGTTAAGTAGTTATGACCAAGACCTTAAGGTCCACAAAGCCAAAAATATTTACTGTCTGGCCCCTTATAGAAAAGGTCTGCCAACCTCTGTTGCCATTAATCAAACTAGGAACTCGGGGGGAAGGAACATGTTTTAGAAGGAAGGAAATGAGTTCAAATTTAGACACAAGGTACTCAAATAGAAACATCTGGCGAGAAGTCAGAAACATGGACAAACTGTAAAGATAGGGCTGAGGTTCTTATTTGGGAGTCTTTCTCAAAAGGTGATCACTAAGAGCCATGAAACTTTTCAAGAAAGAGCACAGGAATGGGAGCAACAGGAGAGGAGATTCATTTAGGAAATGGAAGAAAGAAGAACCAGGCATTCAATCTGAGAGGGGGTGGCCTCGCCCAAGTGCGGTGGGACATGGGACATGGGAGAGAGCAACTTCAAAAAAGAAGAGAAGCCACATGCTTCAGAGATGGAGGAAGATAAGGAGTTAATGGGGTCCTCAGGCTTGGGAACCAGGAGATAACAGACTTTTTCCATGATACCTATCCCATCTTTAGCAGCTCTGTTGGAAAGGTCCTTCTCGTTCTAAGCTAAAGTGCATCCAGACCCCTGTACCTTCCCCTTCAAGTTCAGTTCCACCCCTACAATGTCCCCTGCCAAGATAGGAAGAGAGAACAGCAGAAAGGCAGGAAGGAACATGTAGTTTAGTTAAATTATACTACATAGGTTAACTGAGTTTGAAGGTAAAGCTAGAAACGCAAGCTTTAGATGTCAACTGGAGTTCAAATTTAAGTTTAAAAAAGGAGACTAGTAATAGTAAAACACAGGCTGGAAGCCAAGCTGGCAGGGAGTAGACTGGACTGGGGACAGTGGGCACAGTTAAGAGTCTATTCCAATGGTACAGGTCGGCAGTGGAGGAAACAGGAGGAAAACACTGCCAAAGGAGCTCAGCATGACATGCGAACTAAGGTTCTGAGATGATGAAAAGCCAAAAAGGTCTCAAGTATCTGAAAGCTTCTAAGACAGCTTGGAAGAAGTAAGAGAGTCTAGAAGTTCAGTTGGTTGAGGACAACTTTAATTTTTAAACATATTGATTTTGTAAGGAGACATTCAGGTAGAAGCGTTTGGCAAAAAGATAGATGTGTCTGAAACAAAACAAAGGACCAGGCAGAGTTTAGGTGTCACCCGTACAAAAGCACGATTGAGCCAAAAGACGGTTGATCCCAAGGGGAGGTACAGTTGAAAGAGCAAAAGGTCAAGGACCTAAGCCATGTTTAGAGTCTAGGAGGAAGCAGAACCAGTAAAAGAGAAAGAAGAGAGTGCAGAAGGTCACCATATTCACGCTGGGTACCCTGAGCAGTTTCACATGCTTTTTTCCCCCATTTATCTTCACGATTGCCTTCTGAGTAAGGAGAGGATTAACACCATTATCCCCACCATACTGCACAGTCACCTGGAGGGAAAAGAATAAATTGGTGGCAGGTTAAACTAGGTTTGGACTTTAGGGTCTCCACTACCATTCCCACCACCTTGTGAATAGAATCCTAAAGCATTTCTCCTTTTGATAAACCTGATTCATATTGGCCACGCAAGAAGGTTTCATGAAGTTAACCTGCTCCATTCTCTCACTTCTTCCTGAAGCATCCTTTGTCTGCTTTTAGGAACTAGTTTCCATACACAGCTACAACCCCACTAGGGCATCGGACAGGTGACAGACTAACAGCAGAGCAGTTCCTAAACATCAGGTGGAATTAAAACGAGAATTGCTTTCAGATGCAACGGGCTGGTAGGACTTTCAACAGGATGTTAGACAAAATGGTGAGCTGGGGCTATTGATGGCCTTGGGAAGTAAGAAGAGAAACCTGAGACAGAACACCCACCACCCACTTCCCACCCCACGTCTAAATCGGAGGTACTCAAACACCTTGAATTAGGACTCTTTGGGGGGTTTTCACCAAAATGGAAAACCCAACCCACATTGTTTCCTTCTCTTAAAGCAGCAAACGACAAGGCTCCACGGTCTTGCCTTTTCCTACCAGATACTGTTGTCTAATATTTATTCCTATTTCTTCTACCTAGGAGCACTTCCAAATTCTTAAGAATGCCTTCATTAGCATAGGAGATTTTCTAGGGCAGGAGGAGGGTAGATGCAGGACACTCAGCATTTGTCAAAACCCTTAAAACTTCACAGCACAGTGAACCTGGATGCATGCCGTTAAAAAATAAATACATAAATAAAAGCATTTCGGGAGTCAAGAAATCTCAGGATGGAATCCAGACCACAAGAGGAGTATCGGCCTATTGAAATGTATGCAATCACCTCACTGAAGGGAGTGAGGTAAAGGGTGCTGACCTAAGGAACTCCAGACCTGAGGGAAGACTGGAGGCAGAAGGAAGCACTGAACTCTAGCCATAAAGTTGCTTGGTGGGAGTGATCCCAGTTAACTGTTCCAACAGCACTATACCTGTGAGTAATGGATGCGTGGAGGGAGGTGGGAGTCTGCAGACAAGGGAGAGAGGCTGGAACGGCCGCATGCGGTAGTGCCCTGGAGTTGGAGGCATCCGCATGAACTCAGGTTTGCTTCATACAGCTACGGAGGGATAGATCGAGAAATACTTACAGATATGAGTGTGTGCAAAAGTTAGGATGCATCCATCTGTTTCCTTGTCCTGTCACCTGGGAGGACCTGGACTCAATGAGCAACATGCAGATCCAAGGACCCAGAGCTTAGTTTCTAATTCCCTTCTCTGATAAAAAGGAACCAGGGCTCCTTGGAAAAATGGCTGATTCCAAGAATGTGACAGGGACTATATGAAATGAGCCTGGAGCATCTTATAGTGCCAGAAAGAGTAAGCACACGTTTAAAAAACAAAAAACAAAAACAAACAAAACGAAACAAAAAAAACCCCACAATGATGGGGGGGAGGGTTTCTGTAGAGTAGTGGTTATCACATTCACCGGACACAATGGGGGGGGGGGGATGCCGCAAAAGGACATGGGAGCCACTGAAACAGCTCCCGAAGGCCAAAACTGGATGAGTTTGAGCCACAGAGTAACACAGTATTGTATACAACCTAAAGTATACAGTAGATATTCACAAGTCCACACAGACCTAAATAAATGATGGCATAAATAAATGGGGGGAGGGGACAAATCTCCAAAGCGGAAGAATATCAAATAATGTGTGTACATACCCCCCCAGGGGGTGGGGCATAACTCACCACACCTTAAGGATGGGATGTGCATAGTGACGATAGTGACTCCTTCCAAAGAGTACTGTACGGAAAGAGTGGGGGGGAGTAATTTCATGGGAGAAACCTGACAAACACTACAGACCGAGATCTACATCGACAGGGTCGAACCATGTTGATGGCATGTATCTGTGTATATGTAACGATGTAATTGATGGGATGTAATGAAAAATGGCACTTTCGCTCTGTGGTCTCCCCCCCCCCCCCAGCCAAACTCCATAACCCCTGTCTAACCACTAGAGAAACCTTAGGCAAAGCAGAGTGAAGGATATTCTACAAAATACCTGGCTGGGACTCCTCAAGCTTTTAAGCTCACCAAAAACAAGGAATGTCAGAGAAACTGTGACAGTCTCCTTGAGACTAAGGAGTCATGACAATGAAATGTAGTATCCTTGAAGGAATCCTGACATAGAAAAGGGACATTAGGTAAAAACTAAGGAAATCTGATTAATCTATGTGGTTTAGGAATAATATATCATTATTGGTTGATTAGCTGTGACGAATGTACCATCCTGACGTAAGACAGTAATAACAGGAAACTGGGTGTGGGGATGTATGGGAATTCTCTGTATTATCTTCGCGATCTTTCTGTAAATCTGAAATTATTTTAAAATGTCTATTTAAGAAAAATGCCTTTTAAATAAAAACTGCCTCCGGTGAGCCCTAAAGCCGAGTAACTTTTAGAGAAATTTAAGTCTGAATTAGCCAACAATAGGATGGGTGATAAATCTGATTCTGTCACCAAACCGAGGAAAACAAAGCCAGAGGCAACAGTGAAAACAACACCTAACCTTTCCAGAGCAGTACGCAATTATTACCATATGAATGCCAAACGGCCGCTCCTAACCTCCCCCACCTGGTCCAGGGTTAGCACCTCCAGCCTGAGCCAGTTTTCAGACTGTGACGTTCCGTGTTACTCCACACTCCCGGAGGTGTCCACAGTGCCAACCCCAGGGCTTTTTAAAAAAAAAAATTTTAAGAAAGATCTTATTTATTTATTTGAGAGAGAACAAGAGACAGAGAGAGAAGAGCAGGTGGGAGGGGCAGAGGGAGAAGCAGACTCCCCATTGAGCAGGGAGCCGGAGACTGGAGCTGGATCCCAGAACCCTGGAATCATGACCTGAGCTGAAGGCAGAAGCTTAACCGAATGGACCACCCAGGCGCCCCCATAGGGCTTGGTTTTAGAAATATTTTAATATTAAGGAGGAGGGCACATGTTGTGATGAGCGCTGGGTGCTGTACGTCACGAATCATTGAACACTACATCAAAAATTAATGATGTACTATACAGTGGCTAACTGAACATAATAAAAGTAAAAACAATAAAATATTATCAAAATTAAAAAAGTAGTCCTTTCTCCACCTGTTTTCAGACAAACTGTTGGTAGGGTGTTTTCCCTTAAGTTACAAGTAGAAGTAGAGGAAAACACAAAGTGAGGAAGAGAGAGGGGGAAAAGAGAAGGATGAGGAGAGAGAGAGAGAGAGTAATCAGTTACAAACTGCTTCCAACTACCCTCTAACATAATGAGTATTTTTTCTGAAGCTAAGGCTGTGTAATGCGAATGACATCATGCCCATTACACTATCTGATTTCACAAAGAGTTGTAGAAAATCTGAATAGGAATGCCTCAGCTAAAAAATAAATGGACTCAGAGCGGGTTTTCAAGACAGCCCCGCTTTTCATTTTTCTGCCCAATGCCAAGGGGTAAGAGCTGTAAGACCTTCCCCTGGCCCCTGCTCATGCACCACCCCCTCTCCAAGCTAGAGTTTCCTGCTGCCTCACACTAATGCAGGCCCCCAGCCCAAGCCTAGTAAGCAGCAGCCCGCTTACCCAAGTCCTCCGGTGACGGACTCTGGTGCCCACTCAAGTCTGGCCACCACTATAATTACTTCTTCCTTCACTGTTCTCATTACTCCGTCCTTCCCTGTCCACCCAACAACCTAAGCAACTGTATAATTTGCTTTTGTAGAGTCAATAAAAAATACAATTTTTTACATATGCATTGTACCATATTATCTATGCACCAGTCGTTTTATTAAAAAACAATGTTTTTTACTGAGAACTTTCTCATCTTCTTATCAATTTTTTTCTTTTCAATGCATTCTGGTTAGCTGCTATCAATAATCCAAGCCTTCTGGAGAACCTATTCCCATAGCTAATGCATAAAACACTTAAAACATAATATTTTGGGGGCGCCTGGGTAGCGCAGTCGTTAAGCGTCTGCCTTCAGCTCAGGGCGTGATCCCGGCGTTCCGGGATTGAGTCCCACATCAGGCTCCTCGGCTGGGAGCCTGCTTCTTCCTCTCCCACTCCCCTGCTGTGTTCCCTCTCTCGCTGGCTGTCTCTCATAAATAAATAAAATCTTAAAAAAAAAAAAAAAACATAATATTTTGGAGTTGATTTGAAAGCCAAAGGCCCAAGAAAAGAACACTGACTGCAATTATATTTATCAATATACATTATATTCCACAACACAGAGTCCTTTTACAAGAAGTTATATAACAAAACTGCAAAAGATTAACAGTTAAAAAATCAGAATGGGGAAAATGAAACAGGAGATCAAGTCTGGGGCCAAGTTTAAATGTAAACAACTTTTATTAAAGTAGAGCTACAAATTTGAATCTGAACTTCTGAAGCAAAGCAAAAAGGGAATCAGCATCACAAACATGATTCACATTAACCATAATGAAATTATGCCAATTTCTCAGGAAGAGCAGCGTGCCAAGGACCTTGGGTCTAAAAAAAAAAAAAAAAAAAAAAAACCCTAATGCAGTGTTTCTCAAAATGTGGTCCCCAGACTAGTGATATCCACATCACCAGGGAATTTCTTAGAAATGCAGTCTAGCCGCACCCAAACCTAGTGAATCAGAAACTCTGGGGGTGGGGTGCAGGGATCCGGCTTCACAAGCCAGCCCTCCAGGTGCTTCTGATGCAGGCTTAAGTTTCAGAGTGTGTCTTCATATGGGGTGTACAGGAAGTGGTTACAAACCTCGGAATTATCCCAACAATAGATCAGTGGTGTATTTCACAGAGCAAATTCCAGTAGTGTTCTTCAGAGTAAAGCAGATAAAAAAAACCAAAAACCTGTGGCCAAGTACATAGGCTGGGTGTCGAAAGGAAGCACGGGCTGAAGCAGGTTTCCCAGGGCCTAGCACAGAGCAGGTGGACATATACACATGCTTTGGATAAACGATGAATACATGCATGCGTGCGCTGTTGAATACCCAGCAAACAATTTCCCTGAAGTACCAATTATTATCAACTGTGCTTGGATGCTTCCATCAGATATATTACCTTCAAAGGCTGCAAACATTTTTAATGACTTTATTTTGGGAGGAATAAATCACCATTTATAATCAAATATCCTTCTACCTTTAATTTTTTTAAAAATTGCAAAAACATTCCAACCTCCATGGCACACTCCAGCTATCAACCCATGTTAGCTCCACAGCCGCGAGGTAATTAGCGCTAGCCCTCCTTTTACCGTGGGGAACACACCTACCGGAGGAGAGCTGTGAGTTGCTAGAAGGCACAGCAGCATGAAGTCCTCTGACCTTTGGCCTAGTTATCCTTCCTTTGTTATTCCATAAACAAATGTGTGTCTGCTGGGCGGTGACTCCACAAAGTCGGCTCTGCCTTTGAAGGCTTTCCTTACAAATCATTGGGAGGATCCCCCTCCTCCCTCCATTAAGCAGAAGGAACATTAGCATGAAGCCTTCTGCCCAGGCAGGACACGCCCCAGGACTAAAGGAAGGCCAGATCATCTTGCAAGTATGGTTTCTGTCTCTCTTTTTTCTTTCTCCATAACGAGGGGGCAATTCGGGGAATGCTGGTAATAGCCGGGGAAGAACAGAGGGTGGGCTGTGTCAGGCAGCCGCAGCAGATGCTGCATGAGAGGGTGCTGGAACCCCATGCAAGGACGAGGCCAGGTTAAAGCACTACTGTTCTGCCCGGTTGGGTCACAGATGCCTCTGGCTCCTTTCCTAGAAACTCCTTAACACGGCATCCCACATTATGAGGTTCTCAGACACCTGGAGGCTCTTCCAAGGACCCCAGGTTAAGAGGGTGTCGTCTATCTGGGGAACACATTACTTGCAGTTGGTACCAGAAAGTCACAAGCAGGACACAATTCCACTCTGGGCAGAATTCGTTCAAGTCATAGAACCTCTTACAAGGGTTAGCACTCATTCATCCAGTTAGTCATCCAGGAAACATTTACTGAGCACCTACTGTGTGCCAGGCACCAAACTGGGGGCTGAAAATAGGGAAATCTCAGGGAGAGAGCAGCACCAAGGGACAGCCCGGACATGCTCACCTCCTGCACATGAGACCTCACCCATTGCGACCTGTGGGGCAGGTCATCAGCGCTGACCTCTGACACACAAACACACACACACACACGCAATATCTGAGTCGCACCATCTCATGTTGGTTTTCCTGGATGCGTGTCCTCTGGAGATGTTGAGTCAGACACGGACATTTAGACTGGGGTAGCGCAGGCGACACTGAGAGTTACTAGCTGACTCTCCCCTGTCTCTGTGGTTGTAATGCACGCATTCTTCATCCTCCTGTCTCTTTCCTCTTTTCCTGTTGTTCTTTGTCACACCTTCTGCCTCCTCTTAGCTCTACATCCGCACCTGCCCAAGTAGGACAGAATCCTGCCTCTGGTCCTCAGGTCACGAGTTCCAGATGCAGAGAGGGGGTGGAGCAGTGGGATATGTGAGAAAGTGGATATATTCGGGAAAATAAGAGCTCCCTATTCATCCAAATACTTGTTTCAGACATGTTAGTGCCTCTCACTGCTATTATCTCAGGAGAAGGGAAGACCACAGCAGAAGCAGCCACTTCCCTCGACAGAGAAGCACCCTTAGTGGTTTAAAGCTAAAATTCCAGGGCTCCATTTTCATCCCCGTTACACTAAGAGCCCCAGGATCCCTGAATACCTCAGAGCCTTTGGCAATTGGGACAAGTACATAAATA
The DNA here is from genome assembly GCF_024610735.1 of Ursus americanus. Classification (NCBI taxonomy): domain Eukaryota; kingdom Metazoa; phylum Chordata; class Mammalia; order Carnivora; family Ursidae; genus Ursus; species Ursus americanus. Next base: position 8,575,035 of record NC_142152.1, on the reverse strand, counting down.
TGAAGAAACATGGAGTACAGAGATGCTGCAGGATCACTCGTTGTACAAGAACGGGCCCCCTTAGTCTGGGTACAAGCTTCCTTGCCTAACGAATACCATTCATATTCCCAAAGTAACTAACAATATAGCTGAAATGCCTGACACCCATGTCCTTCTGTTTGGGATACCCATGAACTCTGAAGCCATCATCTCCAAAATGCCAGAGCTCAGGCTGGGTTCCCCCAAAGTGGCCACCAGCCAACCTGCGGTTCCCACTGAACTTCCTCGAGGATGCCAGGTGAACAGGTGAATTACAAAACATTTCTTTCCTAACTGGGATCTGGCTTCTCTCCTGTTTTGCTTCCTTATTCATCATTACCTTTTCTCAAGGAAATGAAGAAATAAACATGGAAACAATTTTCCCAAAGTAGTCATTTGTCTAGTAATTTGCTTAAAATGTCTTCAGAGTTATAGGAGTCTTTCCTTACCAGAAAACAAAACAGAACGAGGCCAAACTTTCGGCAATACACTGATTCTTCTCATCAGACTTGGTAAATGTGAACAACAGAAATGACACCCTAGGAACCTAAAACTCCACAGAGCCTCCCAAGGTGTGCAGTTGATACCTGCTACACAGTGTGGCAGGACCCGCACTCATGCACAAAGAGCACTGCAATCACGGTCTCGCCTCCTGACAGCCCGGGGGCAGCACACCGTCCGTCGGTCATTCCCTCTTCCGCTTGGGAAATGGAGACAAAAGGTAGGCTAGAAGTTGCAGAACAAGGCTTCAGTAATTCCCAAGTTTCAGTCTTTCTACTTAACCCCTTTCTTCTTTCCCTTCATTTCTGAAGCCATGACACCCTTCCCTTACCGCCACAGCCGGAAATGACCTTTCTTCTGAACTCCTGCAGGAATTGCTGCCTGAACAATGCATCTGTCCATTAGTCATGTAATGCCTTGCTATTTAAATCCTGCATAATTATCTAACTTTTCCTGTGTTTATGTCTTGTTTCTTCAACTAAATTTGAAGTCCTTTGGGGGCCAGAATGAAGTCTTATGCATCTCTGTGTCCTCACACCACCCAGCACATAGGAGTCCAGAAAAATACATGGTAATGTGATTTGTTCTGATTTTTTCAAATCTCAGAAGACACAGATGTGTGCAGTTTAAAAAAAAATTAAACACAGAAATACGTAGAGTTGAAAATAAAACTTCAGGTGGGATTGCGCAAAAGTGCATATAATTTGGCATCAATCTATTGCCTCCCTTAGCACTAGAAAATACTCAAATGTACTTTCGAGCTTTCAGTTCTTTTTGTTAGTAATTCTCTTACCCAGTGAAATATGTGAGTTACAGTTTCCCTCAAGCCCTACCTACAGAAAGGAACAAAAAAATTAACTTTGTACAACATGCATTTAAGAAGACTGCTCAAAATATTTAGGACACACTCCTATCCATCATGTTCTTGAACATCCAAATACAGTTTTTTATTCTACACATTAAGTTTCATAATTCGGTGTGAATCCTACAAGGTTGTCCAAGTGGAATCAAAGTCCTTTTTCTACACGGTTTTCCCTCCAGGCCATCCTCCAATCATCTGGCCTTCGCTGCCAGGCCACTTCTGCCCCCCACTCCCAGGCCGACACCCTGGAACTGCCCTGCCCTGAAATCCACACCACCCTACAGTCTCCTGCCCCTCTCCCACCACACCGGCTTTTGACCATACAGAGCCCTCCCTAGGCCATGAAAAGTTTCCTTCCAGCGGTTGAGGCCCCTCCTGGCCACATTTCCTTCCCAACTCTTATCAACCTCTCCTCACAACATCCTCACACCTTGCTTTTCAGCCACACTTGATTAGCACCCCCCCCCGCCCCCCCCCCCCGACCAGTTTCATGATCTGCCTCTGCTCCTGCCTACCATGCTGGGGAGCCCGGTACGCTGAGGCCCCGGTAAATTCAGTTTCTACCCTTGGCTGGGCCTCAGCACCTCTTCGTGTTTCTTTAACTTTTTCTTGATCGGCTCATCTCCCGTGTCCTTCAGGGACTGGAATGTTGCAAATAAACACCATTCTTTTCAAGTTCCCAACCCCATTCTACTTTGCCCATTACTTCATCAAATACTTACGGTGACCTGGGGTTAGCTATGTCAATTACAAACCCCTTAGGTCTCCTCTCCCAGCTCCTAGGACAACCACAGAGTTTACCTTCAGACCCATCCTTCTGGGACTTCTCCAGGAATGCCTTCTGTCATCCATCCCTCCGTTTCTGCCTAGGACTTCATCCTTTGTCCACTGCCTTCATCTGTACTCTCCTTGGGTGTCAAACTACTCAGAGTGTTTTACTTACCACCTCTATGCAGATGACTCCCAGATTCCTATCTCCAGCCACCCACCCTCCCGGAGCATCAGACACATTCGGCGGCCTGATGGACACTTCAAAAATCAATATATCACCTTAGCCCAATGTCAATTTTTCCTCCTACATTTCCTAGATTCATAATGACACCAGAATTTTAAGAGTCATTCTGGTCTCTTCCATCTCATTCATTTCCCAAATCCAGTTGATCAAAATCACATAGACTTCACATCCTGGGCACTTTCAAACCTATCTTTTCTCCAGCTCTGATTTTCACTACTTCTTTCATGTCTGATTCTCTTACCTGGCCTACCATGATAGCTTCCTGCCATCCAACTTCAAATCTATGATCCACCATGCTGCCGTGACAACCCATCCAAAAGGCAAATCTGACCATTTACACCCCTGGTTAAAGCTCTTCAGTGGTTCCCCAGCAGCTAGAGCATATAGTCTAAGTCCTCACATAATACATACCTGACTCCTCATGGGCTAGTCCCCAGCTACTCCATTTCCTTAATTCCCACCCCATGCTTTATATTTGATTGATATCAAAAAGTTTACAAGCATACACAGGCTATTTAATGCATTAACATTCATGCTATTCCCTTAGCCTAGGATCCTTTCCTTCCCTCTTGCCCATTCATCATCTAAGTCCTATTCCTCATTCAAGACTCAGAGCAGGGGACTTCTCCAGGAAGCTTTGTCTTGACCTCCCTTCTTCTCACGTGCAGTAAGAAGCTGTTTTCTAGGATTTCTCAACTCCCTGGCATGTCACTCATCACTGACCTCACCTGTGCTCACATCCACATCCCCTTCAACATGACAACATCTGCAAGGCTGGGACTATACTTCACCCAGCCTTGCACCCTAGAGGATTCTTAGTCCATCCTAAAGTGGGTGAAGTGTCATGATGCAAAGAGGGTCATTGACACATGCTGTGGCTTCAACAGAACACGCATCTTGCAGCCCAAGCACTGAGGAAAAGGGAACTTCATTTCCTTCTGCGATGAGCATGACATAGTGGTCTAGGGAGGAACACTTGATCATTCTACCTCCTCTGTGTCAGAGTCACAGGAAAGCTGACTTTCACAAATCTGTAATAATGTATGCGGCCAGTCAAAACTGAGTAGACTGACCTCAAAAACGCTCTGGAAGACCAGCTGACTTCATTATTTCACTTGGGCTGGACACAGTAAGCAATGATACTACTCCAAACAGCAAAAAGTTTAGATCATCAAGGGTTTAAGTGAATATCCTTTGAATATCCTAGTTCCCTTACTTCCCTTGACCCCTTTGTTTTCTTTTAAATACAGTGTTTTGTCTTAAGAAGCAATTTGCTATTAAAACATATCCTTCTGATCACCTTCGATCTTATTTTCAGATTAATGCCCTACTAGTAGCACAAAATCTGAGACTGTCTTACTGATTTCATCAAGAGTCCTTTCTACTTATGCTTTCACTTTTAAGATTTTATTTATTTATTTGACAGACAGAGAGTGTGTGTACAAGTCGGGGGAGGAGCAGAGGGAGAAGCAGACTCTCCGCTGAGCAGGGAACCTGACTTGGGGCTCGACCCCAGGATCCTGGGATCATGACCTGAGCTGAAGGCAGATGCTTAACCAACTGAGCCACCCAGGCGCCCCTCCTTATGCTTTCATAACACTAAGCTGATATGCATGGTAAAAACTAAATATGTGGCCTAATGTCATCATAACAACGATCAAGGAACATGGCATGTTTAATAATTTTTAAAGGTCTTTCTGAAAATCAGTCAACTTGACTTAGTTTCTTATTCCACACATGGAAATGTCCTTCTCTTGCCTGTGAGGTAAGCATTGTAATTCCCACTTTACATGTTGTAAAATTAAGGTTCAGAAATTGTAAAAACTTGTCCAAGCAGTGACCATGGGTTTGCCCCTCCTCTCTGCTCCAAAGCCCAAGTTCGGAAACTCAGCTATACCAGCTGCACTGCCTCTTCTCAAGAGAGGACAAACAGGGTGTAAAATGAGCTTCATTATCATTGAAGACGACAGCGCTGAAAGTTTTAGAAAAGCCATGAACAAAGTGCACAAATACTGACTCCCTGAAATTCTGTTCCACTGGTAAGTAACGGGTCTCATTGTAAAATAAACGCACCGTGTTGGTCAGGAACCCACTTTGTCTACACTACAACAACCACTGTGATTACCATCTAGGATAAACACCCTCAGCTCTTCATCTCTTATAAACGTTGCCACACTATACTCCAACTGACAGGTCCTCTATTCTTTCCCTCGTTAATGAAGCATTCCAAGAGGAAAAAGGCACAGAAAGGTAAAAGTAAGGGAGTTCAATCCCCTTTACCCTCAAGCTCCTATCTCTCCTCTCAAAACAAACAAACAGCAGTTAAATTTAAGAACTTCCCCAGGCACTGTTCTGACCAGGTTAGGAAAGGAGCTGTGGATAGGAAACAAAATAGCATTGCATAATCCAAAAAAGGTCCCCCTGCTGCAACCTCAGCACCAAGTTTCAATAGGCATGCAGGTGGGACTCATCTACGGTCTCCTGGGGTCTTGAACCACGTGATGACTCACAGCATACTCTCTGTGCATGGCAACCGTGTGAGTGAACGGCACAGGCCTGATGGTCTTGTTCTTTCTGAATGATGGCTTCTATCCCTCCAATCCCTCTACAGTACTGATATCTAAAGCGTTCTATGTACAATGTTCCTGCTCCACAAAGAAATATTCTAGTGAGTTCCATAGTATACAAAATGGCTAGAGCTTCTTACCATGATTCCTGCTGCACTAAACCTACGTTTACTCTAAGTTCCTCAGGCCACTGAAAGCCAAGTGGATAAGGCAACTGGGGAGGAAAATAAGACAGAAGATCTCATCCTTTGTTTTGCTTTTATTTTTAAAAGTGTTCTTACTGGGGGCACCTGGGTGGCTCAGTAGGTTATGCCGCTGCCTTCTGCTCAGGTCACGATCTCGGGGTCCCAAGATGGAGTCCCATGGTCCACTCTGCTCAGCGGGGAGTCTGCCTCTCCCTCTCCCCACCCCCACTCATGCTCACTTGCTCTCTCGCAAATAAATCTTTTTTAAAAAGCGTTTTTATATTTTCCAACAGTACAAATCCCTTGTTTCTCTGTCACCCAAACACACACACACACACACACACACACACACACACACACACACAAAGACGGGTTTAAGAAACGTAAATATTTCATTCCAGGATACATTTCAGCCTCTGAATTTTTCTGATAATGTGAAGCAAAGAAAAGTAATTCAATTTACTCATCCCATGTTCTTTCTTTTCCACTTTGTGTTTTATAAGAAAACACTTGCAGATAGACACTATAACCTTACCTGGTATCTGAACGTTGTTGTCTCTAAAGATAGAGACATGCTCAGATCATAAGGTGATGTAACACCACATCACTACATAAAACGATACAGCAACTCTACGGTGTTCCCAGTAAGAATTCTTATTTCACAGCTCTGTAAAATTCCCTCTGTAGGAAGGTGCCTTTGGTATTACCCATCAAGACTCCTACATTCGAAAATAGTGCCGTTCAATAACGTTTTCTGCAATCATGGGAATGTCCTATAGCTGAGCTGTCCAATATGGTAGACACTGGCCACATGTGGCTACTGAGACTTGAAATATGGCTAACGTGACTGAGGATCTGAATTTTAGGCTACCATGTCAGGCAGCAGAGTTCGAAAACGGTGGAAGCTTTTTAGTATTTGGCCATCATCTTTTTAAAATAGAAAATTAGGAAACATGCAGTCTCTAAAATAGGTCAGTCTACATCTCTCTCTAAAGAAGTTCAGTCTCAAACTATACACATTCTCTATCTCCATTATCGATGGAAAGTAGGTCCACTGTGGTGTAACACTACCCAGAAACCTTTACACATACAGTATCTCCTATCAGGGAAGTGCTCATGCAAATAGAACGTGTTAAGCTTACCATAGGTTTTAAAATATTAAAGTGCTCTCTGAAGGAAAAAAATAGAATTATGCCAATAATGTGATATATTTTCTTTCATTCTTCATAGGAATCACTTTTTAGGTTCTGACACTCCAGAGTTGACAACCTCCCTCAGGATCCAGGACTAGAGACTCAGAGGAAGGAATATTAGGGTGTCTACCTCAGGTGTGGCCGCCCAGCTATGGTTTGAACTGCTGATCCCCAGCCCTGCCCCCAGAATATTGTTGTCCGCACAAACAGGAAACCAAGGTCATCTGGAGGTTCACTCATTCTTGAATTCAGTCATTCATTTAACAAACATTTCACAAGACTACTACATGTCGAATATCAAGCCAGGCACAAAAAATATACAGTTAAGTGACACATAGTTTCTGCCCTCCATGAATACGCTGGAAAGAAAGGCACATAAATAGATCATGATCCAGCATGGTAAGTGCCTGATGAGCACCGAGAATGATAGGACTTTATGGAAGGTTACCTAACCAGTTTTGGAGGGCCAGGGAAGGCTTCTTGGAGGAGGTAACACCTGAGCTGAGTCCTCAGAAGGAGAAGTAAAAGCAGGGAGTAAAACATTCCAAGCAACGTGGATAATAAAAGCAAGAAATATGGGTGCCTGGGTGGTTCAGTGGGTTAAGGGCCTGCCTTCGGCTCAGGCCATGATCCCAGGGTCCCAGGATTGAGCCCCACATTGGGCTCCCTGCTCAGCAAGGAGTCTGCTTCTCCCTCTGCCTCTCCCCCCTGTTCCCCCTGCTCATGCATACACACACACTCTCTCTCCCTCCTTCTCAAATAAATAAAATCTCTAAAAAAAAAAATGAAATGAAAGCAAGAAACAGCCTAAATGTCGTGGCATGCTCAGGGAATATAGCAAGAAGGTATTGCTGGAGAATAAAGTCGGAGTCAGAGAGTAGTGAAAAAATAGGCTCAAACGCCAGCAAGGGTGAGGGGAAGGCCAGCTATACCCTGTTGAGGAGCTTGGTCTTTGATTTGCACATAACGGGAGTCACCAGAGGGCTTCATCCATGGAAGACCTCCTCTTAGAGACAGGCCACCTGGTAGCATACTAAATTTGGATGAACAAAAGGGAGGAGACTAAGGCTTTATATCGGAGATCAATAATGAGGGCCTGCATGCAGGCAGAAGTAAGGAGAATCAAGGCAAGAGGAAACTCAGAAATTTTCAGAAATAGCAAATAAACAGTAATTAGATATCAGCCACACTAGGTGACTGGCTGGACCTAGGAGCTAAAGAAACCAGTGTAACTCAATGATGAGGGTAACTAGAAGAGACCACGACCAGGAGCAGCTAATATATTTTTTAATTTTATTTTTTAATTTAAATTCATTTAATGAACATAGAATGTATTATTAGCTTCAGAAGTAGCAGCTAATACTTACCACACTCTTGTTGAGCCAGGCACTGTACAGAAGCCGTAGGGCCTGCCTCAAAGGAGCCCCCTGAGATGGGTACTATTTTTATCCCCATCTTTAAAAGGAGGATATTGAGGCTTGGGAATTCAATAACCTGTTCAAAATCAGACATCAAAGAAGTGTCAGGATCACAATTCAAATCCAGATGTGTCTGATTCCAGAGCCCAAATCTTCGCCACCATGCAATCATCTCTAGGGGCAGGAGGAAGGGGAGGTTTAGGAAGAAAGGTGTTGAGGGCAGCCCCCGCACGGTTAAGGAGCCTCTCAGATACACACAGGACAACTAGCAGACGGTCGCACACTGCGCTGCAGTGCAAGGCAGAGGCCTGGGGGCATGGGCACATGGACGGTGAAAAAACCCCAGTGAGCAGATGAAATCCTGAAGCTAGAGTACATGAGCAGTACTCCCAGAACTGAAGGCCAACAGCAGGGCGTGCGTACAGGAAGAGAAGCCCACAAAGGGGATATAAGACAGTGACGCAGCAGGAAAACCAGAAGCATGCACCAGGCCAGAAGCCAAAGACTCCAGGAGAAAAGAGTTGATAAGGTGCATTGCACATGACAAGGAGGTCCAGAATGGTCAGGACTACAGTACGTCCATTGGATTTGACCAATAGATCAATCATTAGTAAGAATGAGAAATGCAAAAACGGGAGACACAGAACATTTCACAGCCAATGGGAGAGAAACAATAAAGACGTGAAGGCTAAAAATTAGAGAATGAGGAAGGCACAATGAGTAGCAGAGTTAGGCCCAGAAAGGGGTGGGGGGAGAACCCCAGAGCAAGCAGGTGAGAAGAACTGTGACTACCACACTGTTTGCAGGCATCGCACAGGAAACTGGTGATCATTTCAGAAAGTCTCAAATTCTTAACCAAGTGAGATCAAGGTCATCTGAGTGAGGGGGTGGAAAGGCCTTCCAGAAAACAGTAACTGCTTGGAGTAATCACTCATTAGACGGGGAAAGAAATGGGTTGGCACCAACCTGCCACGCTGAGAGTCTCCCGGGCACCACTTGGTGGCCCAGGTGCAGGCTTAGAGAGGGAAGTCCTGGCTTTGGGGCAGGACTGCTGCCGGCCAAAGACAACAGAAGCTCACATATGCCACTGATCTGGGGGGACTGACCGGCGTTCAGATAACCCACCATTTTCTGGAAAGCCGCCTCACCACTAGTTCTCCATTGGTTTTTATTCTACTCTCAGGTGGGTTTTGGCCACAGTAACAAAGAACTAAGAAGGTAACCCTTTTCCCCCAAAGATCTCCCAAGACAACACCTAAAAAGTATCAAAATAATACTATTGTTACAGTTAAATTGTTTGATTCTTACTACATAAGTTTATAAACTGAGACTAAAAACAACTGATACTCAAAACATGTCAATGGTAGAGCCAGAAATAGCCTGTGATAAGTCTTTTGGCTTTCAAATTTTGCAGAAATTTGACATAAGAGAATCCCAATTCTTAACATGATGCTAGAATTATCATCAGTAGAGTCCAGGACTCAGTGTGAGGGGAACAGTAGGGATCACAAGCAATCTGGATTCCACAGCAACATTAAGGATAAGACAAGTACGAGTTCTCCTTGACAAAATGGCAGAGTACATCCACTTAGGAGAGCCACAATGAAGTACAAGATTCCAACTCCTCCCCTCCCCTAAACAACTGCGGCACTAGAGCTGACAGCCTGCAAAACAATGGAAATGTCAGGTCACCCTCCTGTTCCATGCACACCCCCTACTTCCTCTTTCACCCTGGATGAGTTGTCATCTTTCCATGAAAGAATGCCAAGCGTTCAGTCAGCCTGACTGGCAGTTCCTGTTCTTCAGGTTCTCTGGATGCTTCAAAAGGGTGGTGATGTGTGACCAGAAAGACTACCCTCCTTGGCAGGCTGTTTTCCAGGCTTCCACCCCTGGTGAGTCACCTGCCAGTTTCTGTCATATATGAGGAGACCTATGAGTATAGACTACATTCAAGTCTCATGGGCCTGAGGTTGCTTCTCTCACAAGTGACACTTCTAAATTCACACTGGATTACACAGGTGCTTTGGTGGAGACCTTCCAGGTTCTGGTGAACTAGAATGTGGAAGTGGCAACAAATAAAATGATGAAATAGCAATAGTAACAGCTGGTCCTGACTAGTAACATCCCCCCCGCCCCCGCAAAAATGAATTCAAAAGCCACCTATGAAGCAAATAAGTCAAAGCAAGAATAGTCAAGACATTTCCATCTTGAACATGAGACTCCAAAATCTCTCTTAAAATTATTTAGTGTATGTTTTTAGTAACCAAGAAAGAACATAAATTTTAGTCCATTATGTAAATACATATTTGATGATCATCCTTTAAAAAAAATCCTCCATTTGACCTAAGGGATACATTAAAGCATACACAAGAAAATGGATCTTCTAAAGTCTCCTACCAAAGTTTATCACCAACCCACTTCTGCACGAATCTGTGTTAGACATGACTGAAGATCAAACCATCCCTTCCCTTAAGGAACTAACAGTTTTTCAATGAGCATAAAGACCAAAATATAAGATAAGATCAGTTAAAGATCCTGAAACATTTTTTAAAATAAGAGGAAAATAAGAAAACAAAGATATCAAAATACGTCCAACAGCTGAAGGACGTTAATGGTGTACAATGCAATGACAGATAAAGGATTTGTACAAAAAGGCAACAGCTTTAGCAAAAAAGGACTCACGATGAGCCTGCTCCAACTGCAGAGTGTGGGCAAACATCAGGCTGTAAGACACTGAGCAAGATGTTGGCGGTGAGTCCTTCTCTAGGGACTTCATTGCAAAGACAAAAATTTCATTTTGTTTTTTTTTTATTATTTTTTTTAAGGAGGGGACGAGCAGAGGAAAAAGGAGAGAATCTTTTTTTTTTTTTTAAGATTTTATTAATGTATTTGAGAGAGAGAGCAAGAGCATGAGCAGGGGGAGGAGCAGAGGGAGAAGACTCCCCACTGAGCAGGGAGCCCGATTATGGGCTTGATCCCAGAACCCTAGAATCCTGACCTGAGCCAAAATCAAGAGTTACACACTTAACCTACTGAGCCACCCAGGCACCCCCCCCACACACACACACACAAAGCTTATTTTCTATAAAGCATTTACACATCCTTGAAATTATCAATCCAATCTATTGTTCAACTCTAATGTTGTAAAAACAGGTTCCAGTGTTTTTCAAAACAGGGAACACATTCAAGTATTTATTCACTTAATCCATTTATTCAAGTATTCACTTATTAGAGAAACTTGGGTACCTAGTTTATGCCAGGTATACAGTATTAGGTATAGAGGCCCCCAGGGGGAGCAAATCAAACATGAGACCTGCTTCAGAGTTTATAGTCTAATGAGGAAGGCAGAAATCAAACAAGTAATTCCAGAATGACTGTGTACTCACAAATCTGATTAAATAATAAATAAATAATAAATAATTTTTTTTTTAAAATGTGATTAAATGAGAAGGAACAGCACAAAAAAACCTAAGCTATTCCTTACAGGAATAAAAAGCCTGCTGGTGAAGTGGTATTTAAACGGAGAATTACCGAGCAATGGGAAAGATTCCAGGAAATGGACACAGCTCCTGCACGGGTCCTGAAAATTCATCTTTGCATTGCGAGAGCTTCACAAATAGTAGGTGTTCAATAAATGCTTATGGCATAAACTTTAAGATCTTACTGCATTCAGGGCCCCTGGGTGGCTCGGTCGGTTGAGTGCCCAACTCTTGATTTCAGCTGGGGTCCTGGTCTGGGGTGGCTGGATCGAGCCCTGGGTTGGGCTCTGGGCTCATCACAGAGTCGGCTTGTCCCTCTCCCTCCCCCTCTGCCCCTCCCCACCACTGGCTTTCTCTCTCTCTCTCAAATAAATAAAATCTTAAAAAAAAAAAAAAAAAAAGATCTCTTGGGAAACAAACTGAGGTTTGTTGGAGGGGAGAAGGGTGGGGGGATGGGGCAACTGGGTGATGGACATTGGGGAGGGTATGTGTTGTAATGAGCACTCGGTATTATATAAGACTGATGAATCACAGATCTGTACCCCTAAAGTAAATAATACATTATATGTCAATTTAATTTTTAAATGCAAAAAAAAAAAAAATCTTTTTGCATTTGGTAAATCTTCCCAAGAAAATAACCCCTAGATACAGAAAAAATTTTTGAAAAAATTAGAGCTACAGGCAAAAGAGGTGTTGTTTGGAACAAAAAAAATTAGAAATAGCAGAAGACAGCAAATAATGTAAAGCAGTGACTGAAATATTATGCAGCTATTATGAAGCAATATATAAAACTATGCTGGGCGCCTGGATGGCTCAGTCAGTTAAGCGTCTGCCTTTGGCTCAGGTCATGATCCTGAGGTCCTGGGATCAAGTCCCGCATGGGGCTCCCTGCTGAGCAGGGAGCCTACTTCTCCCTCTACCCCTTCCCTCTGCTCATGATTGTGCTCTCTCTCTCTCTCAAATAAATAAATAAATAAATTTTTTAGGAAAAAAAGACAATGCAATTAAGTGGGAAAAGGTAATAAATGGGTATGTTTTCACGAGAAATATGAAAACATTTGAAAATTAAGAACATAGGTCCTTACATATCAACTGATAAAACAATCAACTATCAGCCTTCTGATTCACATTCCATACATAAAACTGCAAACTCCTTCTGTTTTGAAGGAATTCTTCCAGTCAATTTTCAGACAAAGCCCATTCCCACCAACTCCATTCTTTTTGGCCCCCAAAGAATTGCAATGTTATTTTAGTAACACCTTATATTTCTATAAGGCCTTATATTTCTTTTCCCATACATTATATTTTTGCTATGATCATTTGCTTCTTCCATATGATTTTTATTATTTTTTTAAATTTGAGAAAGAACGTGCACACAGGAGCGGGGTGGGGGGGGAGAGGGAGAAGTAGACTCCCAGTTGAGCAGGGAGCCAGACCTGGGGTCTGATCCCAGGACCCTGAGATCATGACCAGAGCCAAAGGTAGATGCTTAATGGACTGAGCCACCCAGGTGACCCTGATTTGTATTCTTTTATAGGTCAGTATAATGTGTTAGACAAGTCAGTAAGAAAGAAGTGGTTCCTGGTTTCCCACATGGGACTCCAAGGGATTTATTGTTCACCAGTGACTTCTTAATTATCACATATTCTTTTATTTTTTTAATACTATTATCTAGGAAGAAAATCAAATATATGTAAAATATCACATTTCAATAATTTGAAAAATTAAAAAAAATCATTCAAATCTTAAGGTCCTAACAAAACATTGCTTTAGATTTGTGAAGTGGATCTTTACCTATGTTTCATGCATATCTTTAATAACTTTTTCTGATTATCCAAATTTTACATGCTTACCCAAAAAAAATATAATTTGGATAATCAAAGTCTTCCGTAATTCTATCCTACTTCTCCACCCAAGGAAACTATTGCTAAGGGTTTGTCATAAAATCTTCCAAACATTTTTTTTTCCCTTTGGCTATGCAGGTCCACAATCCCTTATCTATAATGCCATTGTTCAAAAGGCTCCAAAACCCCCCAAAAAACTTTTCTAACATTTGTTGTCAAAATCTGACTTGAACGCACACAAGGTAATTTGTAATCTTTATTTTTCCCACTTAGTGTGAATATTCATATTTCACCGCAGAAGCATTAATGTTTTTGATTACAGGGTGCCATCCCAACCCCCCCCTCCAGTGGAGCTATTACTTAATAGATGACACATGGCCCAATGAAAAATTGAAAAATCCTGAATTCAGAAACACGTTTGACTCCAATAGTTCAAACTAAAGATGTGTACTTATACTAATATCGCTATCATTAGCACCATTATTTCAGAAATGGTTCATACCATGCATACTTGTCTGTAATTAGATTTTTTTTACGCAATAACACATCAGGGATATCTTTCCACATCAATTCACTGTGCTCTTTAACAGCCACGCAGACATGAGAGAGGAGGTAGAAGGACAGGAAGAACAAGGGGAACCCTGATTTTAAGGAAAGGAAAAGCAATTCAACAGGAGACCCACAAGCACGGTTAGGGAGAAAGTCTACAAGCAAAGAGTAGATAACACACAATGCAGGGCCAGAAAAGCCCTTAGAGGTACCGGCCTGATGCTTCTGTCAAAAAGATAATCTGCGGTAGACAGATGTGATGATTTCCCTGGGTGCCTTGCTGCCATGTAGCAGGTCACCTGGCCCTGGAGCCCAGGGTCCTAATTCCCCACACCTGTTCGCACGCTCAGTGCTGCTGGTCTGAGACTCTGCCCTCCCGAAGGTGAGAGGGCACCGCAATTAGCTATGAGAAACATGGAAGCAACTTTCTCTGTGCAGCCGCAGGACTGCTCCCAGGGTCGGTGCAAGCTGCTAACGCAGGGTCTGTTCCCCTACCACTGTGGGTAGTAGCTGTCCACACTTAGCAGCACGCGTTTTTAGAGTTTTAGTGCTAAACAGGGATATGAGAAGCCACCTCCAATTACTGAGGATTCAAGCAGGATGTTCACATTTAAGTTGCTTTGTCTCAATACAAGCCATAGTGTGCTAAGAGCGTGTCGTTTTCTTTACTAATCTTGATTTGTCTTTTGGGGCCCAATAGAGCTAACCCCATATCAGAGAACACTGATAGCATTCTACCAACTGGAAAACCACCAACACCAGACAAATCTCCCCCAGAATCTCCCCACCCCTCACAGGGCCCCCAAAACCACATAGTTCACTCGAAAGTATCCCTCCCAACAAAGAAGTATGCTTTCGTTTACACCAAGCAAATCTTAAATATGCATGTGCATCCAAATCCTAAAATTCAGAATACAGAAAAGCAGAGGAGGAAGGAGGAAGGCTACAGAGTCTCAGCCTGCCTTTCCCTCGCCTCCTCCCCACAGGCCCCCAGCCACCATGTCCACCCCCCTCCCCAGGCCCGCATGCTTACAGCAGCGAGAGGGACGGACGCAGCTCTGCTGCCCTCAGCTAGAAAAGCCATCTCTGAGAACAAGGTTATGAACACTGCTTCCAGAATCCTGCAGCCCTTCCAAGGAGCCCCCACCCTACAAAGACTGTAGAAATAAAGTACAGAGATGCAGCCTTCCTCCAACACACCTGGTGCTACAGCCCAAACAGTGATGTGGGGGGAAATTCAAGCTTTTCAGTAGAGGATCGTTTCACAAAACCTCTGCCACGTCCTACAGGAGCGCTGCTTACACCATGTAAATTGAGAGCTTAAGAACACATGCAGTGTGCCCCTGTACCCTGGGCTCCTAATGTGCAAAGCAAAGTGCTGCTTCATCAAGGCCCACCCACTTCTAGGGGCGCCTGGGTGGCTCAGTGGGTTAAGCAACCCAGACTCTTGATTTCAGCTCAGGGTCAAGGGATCGGGCCCCTTTGTCGGGCCCTGCTCCCGCTCCGCAGAGAGTCTGCTCAGGATTCTCTCTCTCCCCCTGGCTCTCCCTCTGGCCCTCCCCACTCCCCTGCTTGAGCACAAGTGCGCCCCCTCTCTCTCAAAAAATAAATAAATCTTTAAAAAAAAAAAAAACAACCCTACCCATTTCCTCAGACGCTGAGGCTGCCTGAAACAGACTGGCTCTTACAGAGAGAGTTGAAAAACTAACCTCTAGAATCTCTCAATAGAATGTCTACCACCCCCCAGACACCAAAGGAGTGATCTCTGAGTGCTGTAAGATCGAAGTCAGCCAGGTTAGTTTGAAGTTACATGAGGGTCTAAGCTAAGAGAAGGGCTTTCACAGGGTCAGCACAGTTGACATCTCTCCCCCACAAAGGAGCACTAACAATATTCCCTCCCCCCCTTCCTCCCCAGGATGCTGGGGAAAGATAGTTGTAAAAGGCTTTGAGCTTCCCCAGCAGACAGACAGCGGGGAGAGAGGACATTCTTCAGTGTCTTCGAGAGGCATGGGACTCTGACGAGAGGTGAGACGGACCCTACTGCACTTTCTAGTCTGCTTCAGGCAGGACTCTGACAGGATGAGATGTTCTTAGTCCCTCGAGGAGTATGGAACCAGAGGATGAGGCATACACCGTGACTAAATACAAGAAATTATTTTCTGTAAAGGCCCATAAATCTAAATATCTGTCAGTTCTCTTCCTCCCTCTTTATGCTGTTTGTGTGCAAAACAGGCCTGGCAAATGCATGTGCTAGTGTTTTCTGGGGCCCAGGGGCTGATTGGATGGGCTACTGTCTCATCCTCAGCCATGGCGGGAGAGGGAGAGGGCAGCGGGGAGGGAGGGTGGAAGAGAACGAACACAAACAGGACTGAACTCAAGAGACAACAAGTGCTAGACAAACCTCGGTCATCCTCCCAGTTGTACATTACTACGACACTTTATGTCGAACTTTGGGGGACATGTTAACATACCATTTCATCATAGTTCTCTGTGTAGTCACCTTATTCATTGTCTTTGTATCCCAAGCACAGTCCTTGGGACTCTCGCTAAATACAGTATTTGTGACACAGCCACAAACACAGGAATGAACGTGCACTTAGACATTATCCACAATTTCTGAAGCAACGAACACTGTTCCCCACTCCCTACCAGGACAGTCACAAGTTTCGGGTGGCACCCTCTGCAGGCAACAGCTCTGCCCGCCAGCAATGCAGGACTGGGTGTGAACCCAGACCTTCCTGCCCCTCCTACTGGCTGTGTGTTCCTGTAAACCTTACTTGACCTCTCAGAGCCTCCATGTCCTCATCTGTAACATGGGGATCATCGTATCTACCTCGACAGGACTGACAGGAGATGAAGTAGATAAGTCTGAAAGACCAGCGCACAGTAGACGCTCCATAAAGGTGGGCAGGCCAGCGTGAGCCAGCAGGAGGAGCACTGTATCTCGAGTCAGAGCTGTAGTCAAGTCCCAGCTACGCGCCTGCAGTCACGGGCTGCGTCAACGCCTCTGTTTCCTCAGCTGGAATGGAAGTGGTGCTCTGCCTACTTCCCAGAATCGCTGGGAGGGTCAAAGTAAGAATCAAGTATGAAAAGAAACAGAGAGAACACTCTGAAACCTGTAAAGGGCCAAGCAAACCAACTGCCACTTACAAGTCTCGAGGGCCGACTTGTAAGGGTATAAAGTGACCACCATCATCATTCTAGCAAATTCTCAGAATGATTCCACTCAACAACACTTCCCAAAGCTGCTTCTGTGTCAGTCTACTCCCAGGCAAGCAACGCCCACTGGTCACCTACTATGCCCCAGGCATGGCCGGCAGCTGAGGACGCCGATGGACCATGGACTTCGCCTTCTGGAAGCCTACAGTCTCAGGGGGATGACTTATCAATTATAAATAATTATGTGCAAAGTGCTAAAAGGCCGAAGTGCCAGTTGTGATGAAAGCATAAAATGGGGGCAGAGGTGGTAACCCTGAGCCCGGAGGAATCACAGGAAAGATGACATTAACCCAGGGCTACTGGAAGTGGCGTTCAGTGACTGTGATGGAGAGAAAGAAGAGGAAAAGGTCGGCCGCAGAAATTATATACCCCAGCTGGAGTACAAACGAGCTCAGCAGAGCTTACTAAAATTAAGAACACAGGTAATAAAAATTCTTCCCTTTTATTGGACCCAATAAAGAACTAGAGAAGCCTCTGTCTTCACACAATCAAAATAGAAAAGTGGCTTCCTTCCCCCCAAGCCCAAACATCAGAAGTAGAGGCAAAGCCTTTGTCTCCCTCCAGGTGCCCACAAGCCTTGTCCTACCTACCACCTTTCCAGACACCACACATGCTTTAAACGGCCCTGTTTTCATCCACCCTGCCCTTTCCTTCTAGTCATTCAAAATCCACTGTTTGGCCACATGCTTCCAGAGCATTCTAAAGTACAGTGAGTCCTGAACATATACGGCACAGTCAGCCCTCTCTATGTCATCCTTCTCTGGCTGTGACACCCTCCCTGAGAACATACCTGTGCAGTCTGCCATGTAGGGGGCCATAAAAACATCTCGGTGCTGATAAAAATGGAAGCCTGGCTAACAGATAAACTGGGCGAAGATTGTATCAGAAAGAGGAATGGAAAGGAGCCAGGGAATTCCCCTGTGGGTTTCTACAGCTCTACTGGCACCTAGAAGAATCAGCTTTGGGAGCCTAATAACAGAAGCTCCCCTCCCAGGCCTATTACCTCCCTCCCCCTCTCCTCACCCCACTGCCCCAGTCATGCTCATTGAAGTGTATTTAATACCATTCCCTACAAAATCTGGGTCCTCTTCCTATTTTGGTAAAAGGTGGTTTCATTGCCCTCTACCCCAGGAAGCTTCACCAGATGAAGTTAACACTCACGGTGTAAAACAGATTTAATATCTAACACTTCAGATCTGCCAATATAAATTACTAATGAGATTCATTGCTAGATATATGAGGCTTCTGCGGTGTAAAACAGAGATTACTCAAATTCTGATGAAAAAAGGACCCAGGACCACTCTCTCAGGGGTCTACAGTAGGTGTATCACCTCCAATGCCTTCTAGTTAACACTGACCACTACCTATGGGTAATTAAATCCAAGCTAAGAGCACAAAGCTCCAGAAAATCGGGATTTCAGAATAAACTCCAGGGGCTCCAATTGCATGAAGCCCAGAAACACCACTGTTTCGCCCCAGCAGGAGAGAGGTACTTCTGGTCGACATCCACCCAGTGTGGGCACCACAGCCAGGGAGAGAGCAGATGAAGGCCGCAGGAGGAAGACGGCATGGACAGACCTGCACCGACACTTTCCACGCAGTCTTGAAGGTAATCAGAAAAATCTTACCTGCACAAAATTATCACTTTAAACTGCAACACCCCATCCCCACGGCTCCAGGGAAAATAGTTAAATAAAAAGTCAGTGCAGCTTTAAAAAGTCAGTCAGTATTCTCTCTTTAGCTTGGCACAAATCTTTGATGAGATTGGCAGCAATACGATGGTCTTTCCTGGATTTTCACCAAAAGCCCTCCAGTTTGGGGAACTTCTATCACTTATTCCCCTCCCCAACAGTCTCCACCTCTCCTCATCCGCTTCAAAGGAACACACACACACACACACACACACACACACACACACACACACACACAAAGCCAGAATCACTGGCCAACAGATTATAAAGGGGCAGCAGACAAGCCCAAGTAAATATATGGTAAAACTCCTACGCCATCCCTAAACTATGCTTAAACATGACTTCTGAGAACATTGACGTCATTGGCTAATGATGCAAGATAAACGAGGAGAACTAAAATGCCTAGGGAAACTCATTTAAAAGTTCATTCCTATAATGGCTGTTTGGTTGAAGTCTAGGATGGAAGGTAGCCTGTAAATCAGGCTCTCATTCACAGAATGCTCACAAAACACACACAGAACGATGTGCAGTGTTGGCCTGTGCTTGCTTAGCTCATGAAAGTTGTATTCCCTTACCGAGTTCGGCACCACGTCCTTATCAGACACACAGAATAAAAAACGTGATCCCTGAGTATTCCTGTATCTGCTTCCCCTGCAAGATAAGCTCCTTGAGGGCACAGAACCTACCTTTCGATTTCTGCACGTTCCACGTCCAACATAACCTTAGACACATAATAATAGCTTCCACAAAGTGGCGAACCTATTGGCAAAGTAATAGTTAATGTAAAACTACCCCAAAAGGGGGAAAAAGGCCATTGGTGCAGGCTACAGCCTTCAACACGGGGAAGAGCCACTGGCGAGCTCACGTTGCTGCTCTAGAATCTACCCCAAACGTTAGTGCTGATAGACTCAACCGTGACTTTACCGAGTAACTCACTGCTCGGTTAAAAGAGCGTGAGCTTAGGGGCGCCTGGGTGGCACAGCGGTTAAGCGTCTGCCTTCGGCTCAGGGCGTGATCCCGGCGTTATGGGATCGAGCCCCACATCAGGCTCTTCTGCTATGAGCCTGCTTCTTCCTCTTCAACTCCCCCTGCTTGTGTTCCCTCTCTCACTGGCTGTCTCTATCTCTGTTGAATAAATAAATAAAATATTAAAAAAAAAAAAAAAGAGCGTGAGCTTAAAGGTAAAAGAAGTGCACAGCGTAGCAAGCACAGTGTCCGAGGGGAGGTTAGTCCCAGAGGTCAGATTTGTGCTCTGTGGCCATTTGATACTTCACTCATGAAATTGCTACGCTGGCACGTTAATTTGGGGCAACACTGTGTTGCGGACCCGTCATCTGCTGTAGAATCACACGCAGCGAAACGTGTCCTTCAATCTGGAGCCCTATCAACAATGAAACCCTTAAGAATCTCCCTACCACTTTATCAGAATGAAGAAACATACACCCTTAAAGGGCAAATATGCGGGAGTTCATCTCGCAGTTTTCTGCTTGGCCTCCTCTCAATCACCCGAAGCAGGTGGCGCGGGGCGGGGGCGGGGGCGGGGGGGGGGGGGGAGTGCCGGTGGCGGCGCACAGGTGTTCAAACTCTAGCTCCACCACTAACCGGGAGCAAGTATCTTGACCCTCTCTGGACCTAAGCTGCCTCCTAAAGAGAGGAGAAGACAAACTATCTCAAAAGTATTCTGACGACTGACTGAGTTCTTCCAGTGAGCACTCAACCAGACATCTAGTTAACCCGTGCTGAGTATCTGCTATTATTTGGCATTAGCCCACCCCCACGCTACCCCATTCATCACTGCTCTGCCCCTCTGGACACTGCTCAGACTCATGCTGGGGGATCATCTGTCCTCTTCACTGCACGCGGGATTTCCACCACCATCAAATGACTGTTGGAGGCTCTGTCCATCTGCTCTCCATCAACAAACACTGCAAGTTTTAGTCTAAGGATGAGAGAAGGATACCGACAACATATTAGACATCTCGTGGAAGCTCCTATCTTTTACTTGAGGTCTATTACCCACACAGTCTGGGGAAATTAAGTATTAAGGGAAGACTCCTACAAAAGACCTGAAAACACCTTGCTCGTGCTTGCCGGAAAAGGGACCGCAAGTGACAGAAGACTTTAGAGAGAGACGGTGCTCTGTAAACGTGCTCACTGGGAAAGGGTTTAAGAGAAGAGATCATCTATGCGTGAGTATCTTAGGACTGGCTACCCTAAAAATAGTGGAAAGAGGAAAATGATTTGTGAGGAAATATACAAGAAAAAGGAACTGAGAAAGAATGAGTACACAGCCTAGTGTTGTGACAGGGACAGAAATAAGCCCTTAGCAGGCTTAAGGTCATTCTCCCAAAGCAGAAACCAAAAAACTACCGTGTAAAGTAGCATACTCGGTAAGCAATTCGAAACCAGCCTCACTCGCTCAACTGGAGTGCGGGACGGTCATGGGGATTTAAAACACAAAATCCTTCGTCCTGAATGACCTCTAAGGCTCCCTTAGCTTTAGGAAGCTAGCAATGGGGATCTGGTGAAAACAGAAGGTTACACAGACAAGTCATGGGAGGAACTTCTAGAAGTTTCTCTCTCTCTCTCTCTCTCTCTCTCTCACACACACACACACACACACACACACACTAATCACCCCAGTGAGATCAGCAGGGTCAGTCCTTCATCAGAGCAGACCTGCAGTGGCCACTCCACCTATCTCAGTCACAGGCAAAGCTGTTGATCACAGACCCAAGCGCAGCCCCAAGCTGAACCCACAGCTGTCTGACTGCTCCACAGCTGGCTGAAAAGAGCAGGTTTGGTCACAGAGCAAGCATCCAGCACTCTCCACCAGCTCCTTTTTTTGGCAAGTAAGCTACAAACATTAGCACTTCATTCAACAAATCACCAAAGGGGAGGGGAGGTAGATTACATTGGTCACTAACATCTCTGCTTGCACCATGCTATACCTGTCACACGACAGCTTACTTTCATGGAAACACTTGGCACACAATGGATCCTTTGGTCTGTTTCAGTTTGCATCACAACATGTGGCTGGGAAATGCCAGGCACCATCTCACTCGACTGCTGACCCACTTCCCATGGGCTCAGTGGAGTCAGCTCTCTCATACTTATTTCCTCTTCTTCTTACACATCCAGCGTCGCAAAGCAGCCACCCTAGCAGGGGATGTGAATGACATCAGAATTCTCAGAGCTGGGGAACTTTCAGAGATCTCTCACTTCATCAACGTCTGGAACCAAGGCTATACCTCTTCCGTCCCAAGCCTACGAGCAAGCCGTGTCCCTCAAATGGCAAGCTTCATGGTGTTTCAAAGGAACACTGACATCACTTCAGGATGATGAGAGGAGAGTGCTAGAAGTAGAAAGTCACCATCCAAAAGAGTCACCATTACAAAATACCTCTGCAGCATAAAGGCGACAGGATTCAGCGGTTAGAAAACTTACACTTAGGAACTCTCAGATGGAATATTGCTCCGCCATAAAAAAAGAATGGGATCTTGCCATTTGCAACAACATGGATGAACCTAGAGGGTACTATGCTAAGTGAAATAAGTCAGAGAAAGGCAAATATTGTAGGATTTCACTGACATGTGGAATTTAAAAAATAAAACAAACACACACTCTTACATAACAGAGAACGATGGTTGCCAGAGGGGGGTGGGGAGGAGTGAAATCAATGAAGGGGATTCAGAGATAAGAATTTCTAGTTATAAAACAAGTAAGTCACAAAGATGAATAGGGCAGCATAAGGAATACAGTTCAAATGTTATAGTGTTGTATGGTGATGACACTTATCGTGCTGAGTACTGAGTACTGTATAGAACTGTCAAATCGATAAGCTGTACACCTGAAACTAGTATAACATTGTACGTCAATTTACTTCATTAATTAACAAAAAAGAATTTTAAAAAATCTATCAGGATCCTAAACTCAGGAGAAAGCCAAGGGGTCAGGCTGTTCTTCCACACGGAAAAAGGAAACCTGGAACACACCTACCTGTTCTAATTGATCCAGCTCTGTTTCCTGCAGCCAACTATAATTCCACCCACTTCAGCCTAACGAAGCTATAGGTCAGACTCTTTTTAAATGTCTTCACACTCATACATATTTTCTAATCAATTTTTTTACTTTCACTATGTGTCACACGCTTCAGTTAAGCAATGAATATTACTCAAAATACTGTGTGATTACAAAAAGAGACCCAAGTGTTACTCTTAGATAATATTACTTTTAGAGGCACATCAGATTTAGGTTCTGTGTTTGAGGTAAAAGTCTAAAGAAATTTGTCTCTCTGCCCTACATTGTCTAGTCCTTGTTTTATCATAGCTTCAGAATGAATGAAAAACTCACCAATAAAATTTAAGACCCTCTTTTCCTTATAGGGTAGTCTTTTCATAGTTTTATAAGAGAAATCAACCAGTCTTTACATGTAAGTCTTCTCTATCCAGTCTAGGTTCTTATTTTTCAGTGTTGTGGTCACTATTTCTCAAAGGGCCATTCTTTCGGAAGATCTCTCACTTGGGTTATAATCATTTGAGATTAATTAAAAAAAAAAAAAAGCTTTTTTTACTTATTTACTTGACACAGAGAGAGAGAGAGAGAGAGCACAAGCAGGGGGAGAGGCAGAGAGTGAAGCAGGTTCCCCGCTGAGCAAGGAGCCTGACGTGGGGCCTGATCCCAGGACCCTGGGATCATGACCTGAGCCCAAGGCAGACGCTCAACGAACTGAGCCACCCAGGCACCTCGAGATTAATTTCTTCATTGGAGTAATGTGAGCCTTTCTCCAGGCAGTGCACTAACCCCCAAGCCATTCTTTTGACTTATCGATCCAAATAACTAGACCAGTATGGCAACTGCTCCACTGTGAACACCAACGGGGCAGTAACCACAAAGTGCAGTCAGCAGTGGACTGTTCCAGGCCATGCTGTAGGCCCCGGGAACAAAGTAAAGGCAAGAAGTCTGTGCAAGAGGAACAACGGATTCATTTGAAACAGTATCTGCTGATCCACGGAGAAGCCATTGCCTTTGACCACCTGTCTTGACGGTGATGCTAGACAGTTCGCGGACCTTCACAGCAGCTTCTCCACGGCACGGTCTAAGGTTAGCTGGTCGAGAAACTCTCCGTGACCCTTCTGGATGCTAGTCTTCAACAGATCATTTAAGACCTCTAATTATCAGTTCTTATGTGGTAATCAGTGAACCTGGTTTTAAGACTCCACGCTGTACCAGAACACACTGGAAAATCTGCGTTGAGAGATGGAAAGATCTGCTGCATTTTCAACGAGGGCTCAGCCACCTCCGCCCTGTGGTGGAGCCCTCCAGCCACAACAATGACAGTGGCGAAGGGCAGAGTTCCTGTGGAAACACTTACGGTGCGATTCTTCTGGTGGAAATGGGCCTCTGTAAAAACAAAGGCTTCACACCAACAGCGCGCAGTGATGAAGCCCCATGGAATGGTGGGTCTGGGGCAGCTAATTCACAGCCGAAGCCAAGAACAGACATTCACTTCACATATATGAAGACAAAATTCTCCCACGAATGAAAGCTAAAACCTGCGGCTATGACACAGTCTGGCATTTTCGGATCTTCAAGCAGGAGCTCCCTGACTAACTCATAATCAAGGGCATCTCTCCAAGGCTCTTCTGCAGTTAGGAAAGGACAAACCACAATAATCTACATTTATATGAGTTAGGTTGATCATATTATATGCTAATAAATGAGTTAGCTCCACCTTCACTAACCTTCTGCTTGAATTTAATTACTGGGTTAGCCTTTAAAAGGGCACTCCCTTCACCTGCAAATGAGCTTGGCACTCATGCTCAGAGCAGAGTTGGACATCTAGTTGACACTCTGCCCCTCCCATGAGATCTACTACAGAGCCACCTAAGCCACCAAGCTTAGGAGCTCACAGGGTCACCCCCACACAAGCCTCAACTGTCACACTGACTTTTACCATGTTCAGGGGAAAGAGAAGAATCTCTTCTCACCTCTCACCTCAAGGCATCCAATTCAACCATTTATTCACCACCTCCCAGGAGCCATGCACTGAGAATATATGAGAACAGACCAAGACAATCCCCCTGTCCTCATGGAATATGTTCCTCCGGGGTATGGACCAGGTACAATTTGCTTTTAAAAGGCACTTAAGTATTGTCATCCCCACTTAAAATGACCCACACAGATAAAAATTCCATGAGAAAAATACAAATCTCCAAGGGGGAAACAGGGAAAGGTATTTGTACCACCTCAAACCTAGTTAATACTGACTTACCCTGAAGACTGAACTCAAATATCACCTCCTCCAGGAAGTCCTTCCTGAATCCCCAGATTTGCAATCCCCTAACATTCATTTCTATTACTGCACATATCTCTGCTCCTGAACTCAACTACTCTCCGATAAAACAGTGGGCTTGTGCTGTCTTCCCCACCACAAGGTGAGCAACTTGAACTTTGCAAATCCAGCACCTGGCCACAGCAGGTGCTCAGCGAATGCTGTCAGCGGACACATGGAAGTGTGTAGGTACGTGCATACGCAGGCTCAGGCCTGTTTGTGGGTGTGTTTGTACTTACGAAGAGAGTGACATATTTTTTCTATATAACCTCCTTCATCCCTCCTATCTTTTCTAGTGTTATATAACAAGTCCTCTGTGCAAATTACAAAGGAATACCTGCCCTCCTCCCCAACATGTGCTGAAAATGAAGTGAATTAGATAAGAGCAGACACAAGAAAACCTAACTTGCTCCTTTGTACCCAGATCATGAACTGGAGACAAGGAGAGGTGGGAGATGGAATGGGGGAGGTAGGCGAGGCCAGACTCCTGGGAATCTTCCCAAGAAGCCTGAACTTTATGGGCGATGGGAAGCCTTTAAAAGATTTCTAGCAGGAGAGAGGTTAGGCTTGAGCTTCAGACAGCTCATCCAAGCAGCTCTGCGGAAGATGGATTTGAGGGAATAAGATTTGACTCATGGGGACCAGTTCCAAAGCTACTGCAAACATCCATCCATAGGACAAGGGCCTAAATAGGTGTGGTCCTGGTGGAAAAGAAGAAATTGATTCAAGAAGTATTAGCAAGCTAATTCAGCAGGACTTGGCAATGGACTGAAATGGGGAAACAGGTGAAAAAGAGAAAATTCAACAATGACAGCTAGGTGACTGAACAATGGTGAGACTAGTTCTAAGAAAATGAGCAGAGGAGCAGGTTAAGGGGAAAGATGGAGTATTTAGCTGTGGACAGTGTTGACCCAGATATCCTACTGGATGTCCAAGTAGATCTTCCCAGCAAGCATTTAGATGTGAGACTTTGGACCTGCTCTGGCACTCTCTAAGCCCCAGTGCCTCAGGAGGGAATGGTACCCGTTCATGCCTCACGGGCTGTCATGAGGATTGAAGGAGACAGAGTATAAAGCCCTTTGCCCCGAACTGCCCCAGGCCTAGAAGCAGAATCAGGTTCAGAGACAAAGACGGGAGACAAAGCGTTGGAAGGCCTTGGCATATGCACAATATGGTTAAGACTGTGAAAGCAGAGATCATTTGGAGGAAGGCAACAATAGAAGGACAAAGCCCCAGGAAGCACCAGTATTTAAAAGTCTCAAGGAGAAAGTAGCAGCCAACAAGACAAATGAGAAGTGACATGATGACATGGTCATTCCTGGGTTTTGCCGGAGTGCTATCCATGCAAACTGAGAAGAGAAGGGGAGACACTGAGCCCCACCTCGAAAGAGAAGCAGGCCAGGCCAGGAGAGGGCTGTGTGGCTCGTTCTGTCAGAGCTGGGAAGGCTGAGGGTTTAGAGGGATCGGGGTTTGTTTCTAAAGGGAAGGTGTCAGGAGAAAAGGGAGAGGATGAAGGTGTGGGAGAGGGAACACCTGACCCAGGGAGGACACAGAGAAGACCCAACAAGGCAGGTGGAGGGCGAGGCCTGACCAGCAAGCTCATCTCACCCAAGCCCGCCTGCAGCAGGAAAGCAGGGCCACACGGGGACATGCCACAGGTGGGAGCGGAACTTCCCGCCGTGAGCTTCAGTTTTCTTGGGACATGGGTGCACTTGCCTACAGAGGATGATCTGGGTGCTAGGAAACCAGTTCTCCCTGATTAGGACTGACTCTAACCTGAGCTCTTCCAAATAATGGCCCAAGGAGAAGACAAGTAAGGAAGAAAGGGTCCGGCTAAGAGTTAAGCGGAGGAGCTTCCGGAGAGTGGTGACAGCTCATTATTTGTTCTGCCAATTCTCAGTCGGTTTCTTCCTTTTCATGTGAGCTTCGCTGAAGCAGAACTGTCACTAAGTAATTTGATTTCAAAATTTTAATGGAAAGAATATTAATGGAAAGACTCGTTTTGTATCTTGACAGGAACAATTTCGGAATCATTATTTTTCCTGTTTTAAAACAAAATCCTACATACACAAGTTCGATAGGACCAAGCTACAGCAGAAGGAGTCGGCAATGAGCCATGAGAAATCCAGTTCAGAGAGAACGGCACATCAGAGTCACGATGAAGCCACTTCAGGAATCTCTTATTTATTTTGCCAGAATAGGATATTTTAGGAAAAAGAAGCTTAACAGGCAACTATCATGTCAAGGTCACAACTAAACCAGGATCTAGTTTATGCCCCTTGCCGGTGTCCAGTTCTTACCAAGGGCAGGCTGTCATTAATGTCTCCCTGACTTATGTGGACCAGAACATGGTCGAAGGCTGTCAGTTTTTCCTACTTTGAAAACTATCTCGTATGGCCTAAACAAAAGTTAGCATTTTATTTGGGGAACCTGGGATTCAGCTAGTCCTTGCACATACCTCTTACACTTCTTTAAATAACGAAGAGAATAAAAATCTTGCTGGCACATTCACTCTCTCTCAACTACTCCCGGGGCTGCTCTTAAACTTTCCCCCACACACAAAGTGTTAATGTCTTTATCTGAAATACGAATGTTTTAAACACAAAATCTTTTAGCAAAACTGGATGATAATGTTTGACTCCCAAGTTGGACTCAAGACATGAAAACCACGAGGAATTTCTTCATTCTACAAATGTTTCTTGAATCCCTACTGCATGTAAGACATTTGGCCAGGCGCTGTGGGGGGGAGGCTGAGGGGCCCCCAGAGAGGCGCTCACACACACAGTGGTACCGCTCGCTGGCTGCAAGTAGCAGGTCTGGGGGAAGTGAGGGCAGACACCCACGAACACATTCTCATTCACCCCCAGACACTTGCAACAGCAGTGCCCCAGCAAATCAATACGACCACAACCCAAGTACAGGACGTGCCTGACAAGACAGGCGAGGGGCCCAGCAGGGAGACTCAAAAACAATACATTGTCTGCACAGCCCACGAGCTAAGGCTTCCCAGTACCCAAAACCAAGACCGTGCTAAACATCAGTGCAAACACTGTCGGGCTTCCCAGGGAGCAAATGCGACTTCTGTTCTGAAAAATTAAATATGTACATGCCAGAAACCTCAAACTTAAAATCAGCCGTGAAAGATCCAGGACCCCGAACGAGTAGCCAGTCAACAGCTAGAACAGGACAAAAATCACCTTCGAAATGAGTAAGTTGGGGAGGGGGGCGAACTTTGTATTTTTCTGCAAACCAAATCAAAATGGTTGGTGCCCTTGATTTCATCCATAAATCCCCAAACTCAAATGACACACTTCTAAATTGTAGTTTTCCTCCTTGAAAGCATGAAAGAACAATTTACATCCATTGACTAGCATTATATGTTCAAACTTAAATCAAGGAAACATCTTTTCATGCCAAATCAAAGAGGCTATTTACCATCATCTCCCTTAACTGCAGTAATAAAAGTGCTCACTTCAGCTTTTGAAAGGGCTCCTTTACTCCTTTGCAACTAAATATTACAACTTCCCTCTGATTTGTTATTCACACTGACTCAGAATCTTCTATCTGTCCAATATCAGATTCCTTGCAAGATCTTTCAGGGTGGACATAGGTACAAAATTTACCTGAGATCCCTAGGATTCCTGGTAAAGAAACAATCTCCTCTTCCACCAGTAACCATCTTATTGATTTACACTCCAGAATCTTAAATAAAAAGCATAAACAGTAAGAAGGCTGGACTCAGGGGCACCCGGGTGGCTCAGTCGGCGAAGCATCTGCCTTCGGTTCAGGTCATGATCTCAGGGTCCTGGGATCCCAAGCTCCCTGCTCAGCAGGGAGTCTGCTTTTCCCTCTCCCTCTGCCCCTCCTCCAGCTTGTGCTCATGCTCTCTGTCAAATAAATGAAATCTTAAAAAAGAAAACAAAAAAAAAAGGCAGCTGGCCTCAAAAATCCCTTTTAAAATTCTCAAAACTCAAAATTCTAAACTCAAAATTCTCTAAAATCAAAAACTCTAAAATTCTATGTAAATCACTGTCTTATTGTTTTCAGAGTTAATTTCCAAAAAAGCTGGGCCCGTGACTTCATATTTAAGCATTGGCGGGAGGGGTGGTGGCGGCGGTTACGGGACATGGGTGATAATCTTCTGCGGTGCTATGTGTCACGCGCTGTGCTCGATGGTTGACCTAAGGCCTCACCATGTTCTCACATAAGCCTGGGAGGCAGCTACTGCGTTATGGTGAGAAAGCTGGGGCTCGGAGAGCTTCAGTGGCCCCTGCTAATGAGAGGCAGAGCTAATAGCTGAACCCCAACCTGGCTGAAACCCAACCATCACACTATGATGCATTGATAATTATGGTCGTTGTCCAATAAATATTCCTCAAAGCCTGTACTTTGTACTATTACTCTGTAATTGTAGATTCTGCATCCTAATTTATGTGGCTTAGGCAGATGCTAATGTGTCTTTTTACATTAAACACAGACCAACTGGATATTGAAGGGAAGGTCAGAAACATTCTAGAGGTCAAGGAGATGCCAAAATAGACATTATTCAAAATTATCCACGGTTAATTCACAAAATTATAGTCAATAAAGTAAACAGGCTTTCAGTGGTTAAGAACCAACTGTATCTAGTCATTCATAATTTTTGAGGTTTTATTTCCTTTAGGATTGCTGGCACCATATTTCTTAATTCTCACCCATAAGTTTATAGTTTTGTAAAAATAAAATAAAAACACTTAGAGGCCTTATCAATTATATCACCACAGTAGAATTATCCTATCCTTCTAAGAACTGAAACTTTCCATTAATATGTAGGAGTCTACAGAAAATATATCATTCAATAATTCAAAAATGAGGAAGTAATTTCAGAATCTTTGTTTTCTTTCTCCTTTAGAAAATACGGTGCTACAGAGAGTAAGCAGCTGCTTCTGTGTCACCTGAGGGGCACCAAGACTATCGCCACCCCCATTGTCTCAAATGCAACAACCGTCTGAATGTCTTTCCTTGGCCAATATGTCTATTTTCAGAAGGACCTTGTTAAAATATGAATATCCTCAGGAGATTAAAAGTAACCACAGTTACAAAAAAAAAAAAAGAAAAGAAAAGGAACCAAAGCTACCATTTCTTGAGAGGCTACTTTGTGTTGGGCACTTCTAATGTATTACATCTGATCTTCACACCAAGCCTAGAAGACAGCTAACACTAGCATCATTTTCCAGAGGAGAGAACTGTCAGAGATGGAGGACTTGCTCGCGGTAGCAGAGCTGGAGTAATGCACTCAACTTGGAAACACCTAGTCTACCCTCTTTCCATTACCTCCTTTTTGTTCCTCCATATGGCAAGCTTGTTCCTACCTTTGGACCTTTGTCTTAGCTGGTCCCTCCGCCCCAGATGCTCTAATGTTCACATGGCTGGGTGCTTATCACTTGGGTCTCAGCCAAAATGTCCCCTCTCTGTGAGTCCTTCTCTGTCCATGCTAGGTGCAGCAGTCATTTCATCACACTCCACCACGTCACCTTATTTCTGTTCTCCAGGGAGCATCTAACCACCATTTGTTGTTTTCATAATCACCTGTTTGCCTGTTTATTATCTCCCTCTCCACGCTAGGGTGCGAGCTCTGTGAGAGCCAAGATTCCGGGTGCTGTGTTCTCTGTCCTATCTGGAACACCTAGAATGCAGCTGGGCACACAGCAGGCGCTCAGTAAAGATCTATGAATGATTAAATGGCTTTTCTGCTGCCTCCACCACATACTGGGGTGGCGTCGGGGAAGATTTTTGGATTCAAGTCCACAGAGCTAGATTCTAACTTCACTTCTAACCAGCGAGGGGGCTGCGCTCTGGACCACCTCCACTCAGCTCAATTTCTACCATCAGGTCATTTCCCATGGTGAGGTGGCGTGAGCTGAAACTGAAGAGAAGATTGGAAAATCTTGCTGGATCAGGGCGACCCAGACCATACGAGACCAGGAGTCACGAGACAAG
Organism: Ursus americanus; assembly: GCF_024610735.1. Classification (NCBI taxonomy): domain Eukaryota; kingdom Metazoa; phylum Chordata; class Mammalia; order Carnivora; family Ursidae; genus Ursus; species Ursus americanus. The sequence continues at coordinate 8,544,181 of NC_142152.1, read as the reverse complement.
AGGAGTAGACAAGTATCACTGATTTCATGGTCTTGTCTTGGACTAACACAATGGTTCACCATAATGCCCAGCACCGCTCAAAAAGAGGGTAAATGTTTTAAGTATACAGCTAAAGCTTATCTCTTTTTAAAGGCAAAAGGTTGATATTAACAAAAGATACAAGCCAAAGTCAAAGTGTCCTAGTTTTTTAGGTGGTTTTTTTTTTTTTAACTTTTCATCTACTTCAAACCTCAAAGAAACCCCTTCAAAAATAGAGGCTTTTGAAAATACCTAAATAACACAACCAAATAAATCTTAAAATGGGTCATCATCTAGCATATTTCACCAGGAGCCAGAAGTGAGAATACATTTTTTTAAGCATGTATTTTTCTCTAAAATTTATAGCTCTTCTTTTCAACTAGTTAATTGTCTGCTATAATTAGTTGAAGTGAAAATGCCCTCAGATACAGGGGAAAATATTAGAACCACACCCTGGGAATTAGAAAGTAATGAAAGCCTTATTTTTTTTTTACCTTTCAATTGGGGTTTCTTAACCTGAAGCTCTCTGTCCACCATTAGGCTTTGGGGACCACTCATCTGGTGACATTGATCCCAGAACATTGTCAACATGCACATAAATGCATTTTTCTAGAACCAGGGTCCATAGCTTTCATCATCACTAAAATGATCCAGGGCTCAAAGAGGACTGGATTTCAGAAGTTTCAGAAGCACTGCTTTGCTGAGTATATGTTCTCAACTCTTCCGTACTATAGATAGAACAACAGTAAAATAAAATAAAGCATTTAAGAGGTCCGCAGCTCACAAGTTAGTAATTGTTTTCTTTGTGGGGAATTATGCTAATATATCTGTGACCTTTATGTACTCTTCCAAAAATAATTTCAGAGCTTAGAACAAATCTGAGCATCAGCGGAAGTCTCCAGAAGATATTTTGGAAGGGAGCAAAACTTTCATTGTCCAATGGAACCATCTCTAGAACCACTTAACTCTGATGCTGGAAGGGACCACAGGAAAAGGCCCTATGACACCACAGACAAGAATACCAAAGCGTCCCGTGAAGACAGAGGCACAGCATCACATCTAAGTGCTATGGGAAAGACCTGGAAAGAGTGCTCTGCAAGTACAAGGGATAAATATGACTTACAAATGACAATGCAGCTTTGGGGTTCTGGTTTAAGCCCTTAAAGAACAGGGGCTAGGTCTAGAACATGCTCACACTGGCCCCCTCTAATTTATTTTATTAATATAATTATGAGGGGCTCATATTGGCTATGGTTCTACCCTCTGGCCAATTTCTTAATTTTTTTTTTAATACCACAAGCACAAACTAATAAACCTTTTAAGCATTCCTCTCCCTGCAAGGTGCAAGGGTAAAGCTTATGCACATCTGAAGGAACTCTCCAGAAGGCAGCACTTAATAAAAGCACTGCTGATGAATCCTCTATTAAGTGGTCTTTCTACTAAAAAGTCCTAAGTGCTTTGAAAATCACTGCTGTATATACCGAGATACACCAAAATAATAATCTTGATAAATCTCTCAGGATAGTATCATGATTCTCAACAAAAATTTCCCCTCATAAAGTTCTTTGACATAGCCCTTCAACACTACAATAGCCAATACCCTTGGGCTCATTCCTCCATCTAATTAAAATGTCTGTTCTGCAAGTGATTTATAGTATTTGTCATCACCTAAGGTGAATATATAGACTGGTGGCTACAGACATGTTGTGACTACAAAGCATTAATTACCATGCTGGTGAGAATGGCTTCTAGCAACAGCTCAAACAGTGGGATTCTCAGTCTCTCTCTGCCAACAAGTAACAGGGACATAACTTACAACCGTCCCATAGGACAAGGAGCCCATTACTGTAAATCAAGAAATATAACTGTGTGGTTTGACATGAGGACCCACTGTTAATTCCTTAAGGCTGATTCTAAACCAAGGAAATAACACCAACATCACTACCAATGCTAAAAACCATTTAGACATGAGCTAAGTCCTCTTCAAGCCTGAGCAATTTAGATTGGGACCAGTTCTCAGGAGTTACTAACTTTGACAAGACATAATTCATCTTGACCGCTTAAAACCAAACCAATCACTCCAAAAGAAAAGAAATGATGTAACCACCTAACACATGGAGACAGAGGCTGTACCGATGGGAAGGGTCTTTGGAGATATTCTAGTGTAACCCCCTCATGATCTAAACCTGGGAACTGAGATCCTGACACACACAGCCTTGCCTAAGGTCACAGATGATAGATGGCAAAGCCGCACCTTAAACCTAGCTCTCCTGACTCCCATCATAGCACGGCACTTATATGTTGCTGGAAATTGTATAATGAAATACAAGAGGTTTGGGGTTTTTTTTTTTTTAATTGGGAAGTTAAGATAATACTGATTTGGGGGCACCTGGGTGGCACAGCGGTTAAGCGTCTGCCTTCGGCTCAGGGCGTGATCCCGGCGTTATTGGGATCAAGCCCCACATCAGGCTCCTTCTTCCTCTCCCACTCCCCCTGCTTGTGTTCCCTCTCTCGCTGGCTGTCTCTATCTCTGTCAAATAAATAAATAAAATCTAAAAAAAAAAAAAAAAGACAATACTGATTTGCAGTCAAAGTTAACTCCTCATAGGGGTGCCTAGCTGGCGCAGTCAGAAGAGCGTGCGACTCTTGATCTCGGGGTTCAAGAGCGCTCCCACATTGGGTGTGAGTTCAACCCCCACATTGGGTGTAGAGATTACTTAAATAAATAAATATTTTTAAAAAGTTAACTCCTCATATATTGACTAATAAACCAGCTTCCTCTAAAATTTTAGGATACAAATATATATGTGTGTAAATAAATATCTAAGTATACATCTAATTTAATGTATTTATGAATAAATTATTAGATATCTAAATAAATCTAAGTAAATATACCTACATCTTCATGTTAAGAGTGTGAGTGGGTGTGTCACACATCACGTGAGCCAAGGCAACAGCAGTGCTTCGGCTGTAGCCTTTGTTCCCACATCTGAAAACAAGGCCTGAGCTACAGGTGTCAAAAACTCAGAAACCTCCAGAACCAAGCGGGTAATGAGTGAAGAGGGCCAGTGTGTTACTGGGACCGCTGGGGTCTGGTTAACTGGAGCACCACAGAACTAAGTATCTTCAGATTCGACATGAAAAACGTCTCGGCCAAATGAATTCATCTGCAGGCTGTCCATGGGCCTAAGACCCATCAGGCTTTTTGTGATTGTCCTGAACTAGATATCTTCCTGCTTCAACATCTGTGGTTCTTTTCTGATCTTTACAAAGCATAAGGCATTTACTGGTTCAAATAGGGTGCTGGTCTGTTCTGCCTTTGGGAGTCCAGTGTCCTTTCAGGTCAGGTCATCTGTTCATAGGCATCACTACTTAGTCACTTTCCAAAGATGGAAACATTTCTAATGGGTCAGGAGCATTTACCTTTCAAAAGGGCACCTGTGATGTCTCCCTGGGAAAGCATTATCAGGACAAAAGTTCCTTTTCTTCTTTTGAGGAATGATATGTCACAGTCATTCAATTGAAGCAAGCCTGCGGCTATCTATGCTGGGGCTTTAAAAATCAGCTGTCTTCCCTCCAGAAAAATGTTTCTGATCTCCTCAAACCAGGTACTCACAGCATCTTAGTACTTACTTCTTTTCTGTAATTTCCGGGTTGCTGGTTTTCTCCTCCCATCTCTCTCCCCCTTGGAACTCCAGGGCCTATGAAGGAAGAGGCCATTGTCTGTCTTGTCTGTTTGCCTCTCCAGGGTAGAGCACAGTGCCCGGTACATAGGATATGTTCAATGGTGCATGAATGCTCACCCAGGGCTTGGCATTTCATACGGATACATGTAAGAGTCTGCTAGAGTAGCTACCCCAGGAGCAGAAGAGATAAATCGTAGTTAATCACCCATACTATTACACCCTGAACTCCCTCTAATCAGTATCCTATACTTTCATGAGAGCCCTTCCCATACGTCCAGTCTTTGAGGATGGAGGGAAGGGTGGGCAATGGAGATCTCGAGATGCTGAGGGAACACTAAGGAGGAGGACCCAGACTTGGGATGTCAGGAAAAGTTTTCTGGGTAAGTGATGTCTACAGTGAGACCTGAGGCACAGGTGGCCCTTGAGGATGAAAGATGTGACTGGAGCAGAGTGTGGGCTGGGGAGAAGTGAACAATAATGCTCAGGACGAAACCAGGGGCCGATCATGGAGTACATTCTATACCATCTTAAAGATGTGTGCTTTATCCAAGAGTAAGCAGGAACCACTGAAGGTATTAAGGAATGACTATCAGCTTGACAACTGAGAAAACTCATTCTGGATACAGCAATGTTAACAGTGGAAAACAGTGGTCAAGGCACTGAGTTTCCACGAAGGCCTCACTTTTATCATATTCTAATAAGACAGAGATAAGCAGTTAACAAAAAAGAAGAACCTGATCTAGTCAGGGTCCAGTCCTTCTATTTCAAAAAATAGAAAAGAGACTGCAGACGGTTGAGTGTCTGACTCTTGATTTCAGCTCACATTGTAATCTCAGGGTAGTGAGATGGAGCCCGGTTGCAGGGCTCCACACTCAGCAGGGATACTGCTTGAGATTCTCTCTCTCTCTCTCCTCCTGCCCCTCCCCCCAGCCCTGTGCCTTCTCTCTTTCTCTCTCTCTAAAACAAATAAATCTAAAAAAAGAGAGAGAGAGATTGCAGAAGATCCAAGGCACCTCTCTTATTCCAAGTAGATGCTACCCATCTCATGGGAATGCACTGCACTTTTATTACCATAGCTAATCTTCATTCTGAACACCTGCTAGATGCCAAAAGAGTTACAGAAGACGAAATGATTCACACTCTGCCCACCAACCTCATTAACTCTCCAAGGTTGAATGCTTACTTCTTGCCTCAGCCCCAAATTTAATATGTTAGGCTCACAAATTACAACCTATTAACAGGCTTGAAAATCAGTCTTTTAAACTGAAGCAAAAGCAAGGAATTTTTCATCCACAGAGTTTTCAATCCATTATCATACTCGAAGGGCATAAAAATCCAGCCCAATCTTTCAAGTACATATTGATACATCATTAATTGATTTTAAAAAAGGGACACCGTAATTATAATTAGTGACTTCCCCAATGACTTTTATGTCTTTCGGAAAGATGAATAAAATGTCTAAAGATGTTCCCAAAGTGTTTACACTTTACTTGCTCCAAAATCACATTTAAGAAATTCATTCTTTTGACAAATATTTAGTGCTTACTATATAAGGGACACTGCTCCAGGTGCTGGGTTTAGAACAATGAATAAGAGAGGAGGAATCTCTGCTCTCATGGTGTTTATACTTGAAAGGAGAAAGGTATAATAAGTAAATTAACAAGATGATCTCAGAGAATGATGAGGGCAATGAAGGATGACAAGATAATAACATGGTCAGAAAATGCTCTCTGTAGGGGGATCTTTTGAGCCAGAATCTGCCTGATGAGAAGCAGCCAGCCCCACTGCAGCAAAATTCTTACAATGAAACTGAAGACACAAAAATCCAATACAATTCCTATACACTGAAACAAAACTCCCTAGAGATGCGAAAATATGTCCTTACCCTCAACACTGTGAGTTCCTCAGTGTTGGACACTGCTGGCCATTTGGCTCAGAAAGAAATAATTGTTAGAATAAATAATTGCACTGCAAAGTACAGAAGACAATGAACCGCTAGATAATGAATCTGGAAGAACTTAAATGCTATCGATTCATGCACCTGGATCCAAGAATCAGGAAAAAAGGTAATCGACAAGTGTTCACTGGTAACCTGGCCGTTTCACCTGACAGGACTACCAAAAAGGTACCTCACAGAGAAGTTCAGAGAAAGCAGCCTTCCAGTGCTGCAGGGAACATAATGTCTTCAGGAGGGGTGAACAAGGAAAACAGCCTGAGATCCCGCCAAGCAGGTCCTTCCTTCCTGAGGGGATGCCAAGGTCTTTCCATGACGCAGCCTCCAGCTCCTCCTGCCTCCCCCCATTTCCCCATGTTCTGCATTAAGTATTAGATGCTGGTCCCCATTTGGACAGTCAGCAAATAAAGTACATGAAAGAAGGAAAGTTTTAATGTAGACAAACTTTCAGTTTTCAGAAATCTAAGAAATTGTGCAAAATCAACCAGTTCTAGAAGAAACAGAAAAAGAAATTGACAGTGACAATTTAGAAAATGAGACTATGTCCCCCAAATCAGAAACTATAATGAATTTTTTATGCTCTTACTCTGATAAATATTTTCTACACTGAAGCGGCACTGTAGTTTTCAAGAGTCAGCCTTGGCTCAAACCTAATTCACTTACTTAACATCTTCTTGGGTAAAATCCTCATTGTTTTTTCCTCTACAGCTTTATTGATGTATAACTGTCATAAGATACCATGCACATACTTAAATGTGAACTATTTGATGAGCTTGGACGTAAGAATATAACTGTGAAACCATCACCACAATCAAAATAATAAATATATTCATCTCCCTCAAAAGTTTCCTTGTGCTGCGTTTGTAATCCATCCACCTCCATCCCCCATTCCCAAGCAACCACTGATCTGCTTCCTTTCACTACAAACTGGTTTTCATTTTCCAGAATTCTGCATAAATGGAACCACATGGTATGCACTGCTTTTTGTCTGGCATCTTTCATGCAATATAAATTATGTTGAGATTCATCCATATTGTTGCACGTATGAATGCTTCATCACTTGTTATTACTGGGAGTATTCCATTGTATGGGTACACAATTCATTAATCACTCATCTGTTCAACACACACATGAAAAGATGCTCACCATCACTAATCATCAGGGAAATGCAAATCAAAACCACAATGAGGTATCCCCTCACACCAGTCAGAATGCCTACTATGAAAAAGACAAGAAACAACAAGTGTTGTTGGAGGAGTGGGGGAAAGGGAACCCTCATACACTGGTGATGGGAATGTAAATTGGTGCAGCCACTGTGGAAAACAGTATGCGGTTTCTTTGAAGAATTAAAAATAGAAATACCATACAATCCAGGAATTCTACCACTGAGTATCCCCCAAAAATGAAAATGCAAAAAGATACAGGCACTTCTATGTTCACTGCAGCATTATTTACAATAGCCAAGATATGGAAGCAACCTAAGGGTCCATTGATAAATAAAGAAGATGTGGTGTATACACACACACACACACACACACACACACACACACACACAGTGGAATATCTTGTCATTCACACCAACATGGATGGACCTAGAGGATATTATGCTAAGTGAAATAAGTCAGACAGAGAAAGACAAATACCATATGATTTCACTTATATATGCAATCTAAAAACAAAACAACAAACAAAATCAGACTCATAAATATTGAGAACAAACCACTGGTTGCCAGGAGGAAGGGGGCTGTGGGGATGGGCAAAACAGGTGAAAAGAATTTAGGGGTAGACGGCGTTGTGGGATCGAGCCCCACATCAGGCTCCTCCGCTATGAGCCTGCTTCTTCCTCTCCCACTCCCCCTGCTTGTGTTCCCTCTCTCACTGGCTGTCTCTGTCAAATAAATAAAATCTTAAAAAAAAAAAAAAAAAAGAATTTAGGGGTAGAAACTTTCAGTTATAAAATAAGTCATGGGGATGAAAAGTACAGCATGGGGAATATAATAATATTGTAATAACATCGTTTGGTGACAGATGGTAACTACAGTTATTGTGATGAGCATTACATAATGTACAGAATTGTCAAATCACTATGCTGTACATCTGAAATTGATATAACATTGTATGTCAACTATACTTCAATAAAAAAAAATTTTTAATTCAACTGTTGCCTGACATTTGAGTAGTTTCCAGTTCTATTACAAATAAAGCAGCTATTGAACATTCATGTATAAGTCTTTGTACAAATGGTTTCATTTCTCTTGGTAAATACTTACAAGTAGCTAGGTCATATGGTAGGTATATGTTTAATACTTTAAGAAACTACCAAACTGTTTTCCAAGGTGACTATACCATTTTATATTCCTCACAGTGGTGTATGAGAGTTCCAGTTGCTCCATTTCCTCACTAACACTTGGTATGGTTGATCTTTTTAATTTAGCCTTTCCATGAATTTTGGTTTTAATTTGCATTTCCTTGATGACTAATGATATTGCGCATCTTTTAATGTGCTATTTTCCATGAAGGTGCCTATAGAAATCTTGTCCCATTTTTAAATTGGGTATTTTTCTCATTGAGTTTTAAGAATTCTTTTATATGTTCATGTTACAAGTCCGTTGTCTGATTTAATGTTGAAAATATTTCCTCCCCTTCTATGGCTCGTTTTTTCACTTTCTTAAGTCTTTTGAAAAGCAATAATTCTATATTTTTATAAAGTTTGGTTTTTTTAATAGTTGGTGCTTTTTGTGTCCTATCTAAAAAATATTTGCTGAATCCAATGTCACTACCATTTTCTTCTGTATTCTTATAGAAGTTTTACAGTTAAGGTCTATGATCCATTTTGGGTTAATTTTTGTGTATGTTATGAGGTAAGGGTCAATGCTCACTATTCTGAATTTTGCTACTCAATTGTTCAAGTACTACTTCTGAAAAGATTATTTCCCCATCAAGTTACCTTGGCATCTCTGTCAAAAAACAAAACAAAACAAAACAAAACAAAACAATCATACATGTATGGATCTATTTCTAGATTCTCTTCCATTCCACTGATCTACAGGACTCCCTTCACTGCAATATCACATTATCTTGATTATGGTAGCATTACAGTAAGTCTTAAAATCACAGAGTATAAGTCCTCCAACTTGTTCTTTTTCAAAATTATTCTTAGATGTGTCTAGGTCTTTTGCATGTCCATACACGTTTTAGAATTGGTTTATCAATTTCTACAACAAAGCCTCCTGAGATTTTGACTAGGATTGCAATAAATCTATTGAACAATTTGGGAAGAATTGGGATCTTAACAATATTGAATCTTCCCGTTCATGAACACAGTACCCTCTCCATTAACTTAGTTCTTCATTTCAGCAGTATTTTGTCATTCTCAGTGAACAAGTTTTGCATGTCTTTTATCAAATTTACCCAATTTCAGGTATTTTTAATGCTCTTATAAATGGTATTTTTTCTATTTCAGTCCACTAATAGTATATAGAAATACAATTGACTTTTGTATATTGGTTTAGATCCTGTGACCTAGCTAAACTCACTTGTTAGATCTAGCAGCCCTTTTGTAGATGTCTCAGAATTTTCTACAATCATACAGAAGTAAAATACATAGCCAATCTGTGATGCTTATGCAGAACGGCTTAATAACACCTCTTAAAAGAGGTTTTTAAGAATTATTTGAAAGATTCATTCACCATAGTGAGACATCAGTGAATGGAGCTTATTTACTCAGTAATGCTGTCCGCAAATAAAGACAGTTTTACTTCTTCCTTTATAATCTTTACGTATTTTTATTTTTTAATTGCCTAACACACTGAATGGGACCTCCAACACACTGTTGAACAGAAGTAACAAGAAAAGACATCCTTGCCACTTCTGATCTTAGGGGAATATCATTCATTCCTTCAGCATTAAGATGTTCCGTACAGGTTTTTCACAGATGTCCTTCATCAGGTTGAATAAGTTCCATTCTATTACTAATTTGTTGAGAGTTTTTTTGATCATAAATGGATATTTAATTTTGTCGAATACGTTTTCTGTATTTATTAATATGATTATACCAATCTCCTCTCTTATTCTGTTGATATGAAGAACGCACTGATTGATTTTTAAATGTTTAATCAATCTTGCAGTCCTTGTTATAAACCCAATTTGGTGATAATATATTACCCATTTGCTATATTGTTGGATTTGATTTGCTAAAATTTAAGAATTTTTATGTCTATGTTCACAAGGGGGATTGATCTGCAGTTTTATTTTCTTGTAATGTTTTCATCAGGTTTTGGTATGGGTTCATGGAATGAGTTGAGATGTGTTTCCTTCTCTATTTTCTGAAATAGGCTGTATAGAGTTGGCACTCTTTCTTTCTTTCTTTTTTTAAGATTTTATTTATTTGACACACACAGAGAGAGAGACAGGCAGCGAGAGAGGGAACACAAGCAGGGGGAGTGGGAGAGGAAGAAGCAGGCTCTCAGTGGAGGAGCCCAATGTGGGGGCTCGATCCCAGGGTCCTGAAATCAGGCCCTGAGCTGAAGGCAGATGCTTAACGACTGAGCCACCCAGGAGCCCTGCACTATTTCTTTCTTAAATATATAACAGAATTCACCAGTAAATCCATCTTGAGACCTTGAGTCTGCATTGTGAAAGGTTTTTAACAACAAATTTAAATAACTTAATAAACATAAAGCTATTCAAGTTATTTAAGTAAACATAGGTAGTTTGTATCTTTCAAGAAATTTATTTCATCTAAATTGCAGAATGTGACATAAAATTATTCATAATATTCTATTTTTTTTAATGTCTGTAGGATCTATAATGATGTTCTCTCTTTCCTATATTGGTAATTTTGTCTTTTCTTTTCTCTTGATCATCCTGGCTTGAGGTTCATTAATTTTACTGTCTTTTTTTTACCGCCAAAGAACCAGCTTTTTGTTTCACTGATTTTTCTCTTTTGTTTCTCTTTTCTACTTCACTGACTTCTTTCTTTACCATTTCTTTCTTTGCTTACTTTTAGTTCTACTTGCTCTTCCTTTTAGTTTCAGATGGAAACTTAGGTCTTTGAGATCTTTTCTAATTTAACTGTTTAACGCTGTGAATTACTGTTTAAGAACTTCTTTAGCTGTATCCCGCCCACCTCCTTGGGTTTTTATGTAGATTTAACGAAATATGTATACTTGGTCAGGAAAGAAATATTTAACCGCCTAGTCCATGGTCAGGCATTATGGTTGGTATTAGGAGTACACCGTATTAAAATAAATCTAATTCCTTCTCTCATCAAGAGTAGAAGGTAATATGGAAAAAATTGGTACAAAATCAATGTTGTTATATTCTTGATACTTAGAAAGTACGTTAAGCCAGAACGCATAACTATGTTTTATTCTAATGATAAATGTATTTTCTGTTTTTGTCTCTCTACTCATGAACTAGCAAAAATTAAGTCACTAGGTTTTCTGTTTTTTTTTTTAAGTTCAGCGACTTGTAATTCCAATTGCACCACATGAATATGAAGTAAAATCAAATATTCTATTTGTAAATGTCTGGATAAACTACACATTTCAATACACTAAAGATAAATATTTCTGTAATTCTAAACGTGAAAACCACCTTTAAATCTATAAAGAATCCTTTCAAAAACAAGCATTCCATACATTTCTAATATTTTCCTAACAAGATTTTTCTTAAAAATTAACAAAACACTCTACTCAAAATATCTATCCTATCCTGTTTCAAATTATCCAAAATTAAAAAAAAAAAATACCCAGCACTTTTTACAAAATACTCTGCCCCTGCTCCCAATTAAATATAAATGCATGGCAAATCACTGTTTTCAAGGTCTTTTAAATGCTGACCAAATGTTCATGTTTTCAAAAACACTACCAGTGTGTCACTTAAACATCTCAGTATAATTAATTCAGACAATTGTAGATACAGATATTTAATATACATTTAAATCTTTGTTCATCCAGCGGGACCATCCCCAGCTCTGCACACGTCCACCAGGTAAGCTGGATCTTCCTACAGTATGCTTCTTCCAGTCCTAATCTCTTGGTCTTCATTTAGGCCACAGGTTCTCAATCTTGATTGCACACTAGAATCACCTGGAAGCCTGAAAGTACTGATACTAGCTAGGGTCCCACAGCCAGAGATGCTTAGAGTTTTTAAAAGTGGGGATTTTCAAAAGCTCCCCATGTGATTCAGTGGTACAGACCAGGAGTAAGAAGGACCAGTCTAGGTTCTCTCCAGGAAATGATGCTTCTAATAGCCATTGGCCATTCTGTACCACCATACTTCAGAACCTGGTTCCTCTAGAGCTTTCCCAACCTAACTCCTAATTAAACACTAATTCAGTAATTCCATTCGGATTTCTAGGCTCACCTCTACTTCTATTTAGAAAGTCACAGGATAAAATATAAGTCTCTATTTTAGCCATTCCTCTCCAATCCACTTCTAAATTTCATAAAGTTCAGCTGAAGAGAAATTAACTCAATATAATCTGATGATATTGTTAATAGTCCTCATGTTTTCTTCTACTTAAAATACAGTTCTACAAGCCATCTATAATTTTACAGAATATATGGTAAAATTACCAGTTCCTCAAAGTATAAAATATTGAAATGAGTCATTAGTATCCACCTGATTCCACCACTTGTTAATTTCAAACAGGTTTTCTATACTGATTCACATTCTGGACTCAAAACTGACATCCTCTGAACTTAAACCATTAAACTCCAGAGAGTCTTCAAACAGCTTACTCCACTCCGCCAAACCAGACCACTTCACTTTAAGTATCATTGCATCATGTAAAAGTGGGAAGGAGAACACCTGTATCACAAAGACAGTACGAGGAATAAGAACCAAAAGCATTTTTAGCACTGAGTAGAGTGCTAATAGAAATTTTAATTTATTTGCCGCAGAAATGTTGTCTCATGGGCACTATGTGAAAAGGAGAGGCAAGCAGGAAGTTGCGGGTAACAACTTGTCAATACACAGAAACACCAGCAGGTGAGATGGGGAGAACTGGGGGTGGTCCACAAACTACCGAGTTCTCAGACCAATTAGCAGCAGAAAGGAGCATGCAAGACTCACACCTCTCAGGCTGTGACAGAGCTACCTAAGTTACTTACAAACACATGTAAACCCCATCTCCTTGGAAAACTGCTAAACAATAAAACTTTGCCAACGTGCAGACCCAGGAACCCAGATCCCTGCCAGTGTAGGTTGTGTACCCATGGGATGTAATGATCTGCATGCTGGAACACGTGTGCACGTCAGAGCAGCTGAACCAACACGTACCCATAAACATTATGAATAATACTTGCGAGAATGTATGGCTTTCTCCTAAGAAGCGCTTTCAGTACTTTACTCGGATCAAGTCACTTTCCTATCACATCTTACTCGCCTTCCCTTTGTACTACCCGCATGCGGTGAGTTAGGACGCCTTATCCAAAGTCTGAGCGGAGGGGGGGTCACTGCCTCCGCCCTGACTTCCCGTTAGCCCAAGCTGCCATCCCAAAAGGGGACCCTGTCCAGGCTGGCTTCCTGGAGACACACATGAGCCCTCACACACCCACCGCGGTCGCGTCACCAGTGCTGCGGCCACCTGGGCGAGGACTAAAATCTGGAGGGAATTCCCTCCGCCGCGGAGCTCGGCAACAGGATGGGAAAGCGGGACCCAGGCGAGATTTGAAAAGTGGAGGGGGAAAGAGAGTCAAGTGGACACAACCGGGAGGGATCACAGCTACTCACCCAGCCCTCGAAAGTGTCCGAGGCGCCGGCCGTGCGCAGCAGCTCCTGGAATTGCAGGGTGCAGTTGGCCACGAAGTGGTCATAGCCCAGGGGCGTCTCGTGGAAGACGGCCAGTTCGAGGTGGCCACCGTCGGTGACGTTGGCGCAGAACTCTTCATTGTACGTGGGTTTGTTGGTCTTCTGTTTGGTGCTGGTCTGGCCCACGCGCACCTGGTCCACGCTCACCGTCAGGTAGGGGTCCAGCAGCTGGTAGCCCTTCTTGAAGAGCGAGTGGCGCAGGGACCAGCGGGTGGGCTGCAGCCCCACAGCCTCGCCAATGCGGACCCTCAAGTAACCATTGAACTTCATGGTGCCGGACGTCATGCCGGCGCCGCTGCCCCGGCCCCGGAGCGGGGGGGCGGGGGGGGCGCTGGCTCACAGCGGGAGAGCCTGGAGCCCCTGCTCAAGCCAGCCCTCGCGGCAGCCGCAGGAGTGGAGGCAGCTCCTGGGAAAAGCAGCGCCCAAGCCCCCCTCGACTGGTCATTCTGCCTCCTCCGCGGGACCTTCCCCTCCCCTCCTTCCCTTGCCTCCTCCCTCGCGAGGTGGAAAGGAGGGGAGCCCGGAGCCGAGCCCTCCGCGAGCTGGGGTAGCCCGACTGTCCCTCTCCAGCGCGCGGCGCTTCCCGGGGGCCCTCAAAGGATTCGCCCCTTCTCGGGAGCCGGGAAGCTCCTCTCCTGGAGAGCCGGAGCGACCCGTCCGGTTAGCTCCAGCCCCAAGCGTCTCTTGCCCCCGCCTCCTCCAGCTTCTGCTCCTGCCCCCGCCTCCGCGGGCTCACGCTCTCCCCCACTCGGCGAGCTTCAAACCAGGAAGCAGCTGCCGCCGCATCCCCGGCAGGAGCCTCGCGCCGCCAGGCTCCAAGTTCACAGAAGCCCTGCGCGGGGTTCCGCGCCTTTCGAACTCCGGGGGCGTGGCGCACAGCCGGCCGGGCCGTGGGCAGGTGGCCGGGCGCGCGCAGCTGGGGAGCCCCACGCCGGTCCGCTGGCCCCGCTCTGCGCTCGCTCCCTGTCGCGCGGGGTCTGGCTGTGCTCGGTGGGCGAGAGGCTCCCCCAGGTGCAGGCCATAAAGGGCAGAGCTCGTGGCCCAGCGCGAGCCAACACCTGAGGCCGGGGAGACAGGTCCAGAGAGTGCTGGGGGGCGGAAGGAGGAGGGGGGAGCAGGAGCCGGGAACCCGCGCTCCAGGAGTGGCCGGCACCTTCCTTACCACCGGAGGAGTTGGGCTGGCGAGCCTGCCTGGCGCTCTGGGAGAGGCCCTGGCCTGAGCGGGCGCATGGCGGGGAGGTTCCTTTTCCTAATCTTCACAGGGATGGCTCATCCCGGGTTCAGCTCAGGCCCATCCTGTTTGTGCGCCTTTCCTGCAGAGAGTAATTACACGGTGGTTTTTTTGTTGTTGTTTTTAATAGGGTGGTAGTAATGATGGAAATCCTGTCCTCCTCCTTCCTCCGAGAGGTGTGTCTTGTTGCACAAAGAGCAGGAAAGGTCGGTTCTGAAGACAGACATGGCTGAGATGGACTAAGTCTCCCTGCGGGGTGGACCTGGTCTTCCAAGCCCTGCATAGCAAGGGCAGAAGACGTTTACACACAAGCACTGTCCCTGACACACGTGTGCGGAAGAAATCGCCTCTTCGAGGAACATTCCAGCTTGTTGTGTTTGCGAGTCAGAGTGGGCAGCCTTTTGTTCCTTCCCACCCGTGGGTCCAGGAGTTTTGGGGCCCTTGGGTGAACCGTTCCATCTACTGTGCTTTACCACAAACCTTGCTCCCTGAGGGCCAGCCACAACCAATTTGTCTCCCATAAAGCCTCGGCCAGTTTTAAGGTACTTAATTACATTCCGTCTCGCTGTTCTGGTTCCCCCGAGAGCAGATGGGTCTTCCGAGCCCTGTTTGGGCCTCTGGAACTGAGGAGGTTCTCAACAATTTCACTCCTGTGAATAGAGGCACACTAGAGAATGAAAACAAGAACAATGGTGGGAGAGGGCCTGTCTTAAAAACATCAAAACTTCTTTTAAGAGAACAAGGCAGGGATGCAGCACATAATCCTAATGACACTTTAGCTTTAGGCAGGGCTTATAAAGCAAGCTCCCAGACATCCAGGGAGCTCCCACCTGGCCCTGGTGCTCCAGGGGAAGAGGTCAAGGGAACCATTTGGGTCAACTCTGTCACCCTCTCCTCCAAAGAGCAGGCCTCTGGCTTTAAGAACCACTGAAAGATGGGCTGCTGTTGGACTTTGGCACTAAAAAAAGACAGTGCAGCCCTGGGGTTGGGATGTGAGGGGACACTAGACACTCCATCTCTGTCCTATCAGTGCTAGGTACAGGTAGGCAGTGGTGACAGAGTCAGGAGAAAAACAGCGGTCGTACCTGCCCTGCTGGGGCTTAAGTCCCACAGCAAGCGAAAACAAGATACAGATCACACACATGGGCTGTGCAGTGAAGGAAAAGCTCAGGTGCAATGGGCCAATGGAAGCTGGAGGGGGTGATCAGGGAAGGGTCCCCTGAAGAAGTACATAGCAAAAGGATCAGTTTATTCAGAGTTCCCAAGGAAAGGACAGTTTGACCTGTTTCCAGAACAGAAGGGACTCCATATGGCTGAAGCCAAAAAAAAAAAAAAAAAGTAAGGGGAAAGTGGCTGAAATTCACCTGAAAAGGTAGGTCAGGGCCCAAGACTGATCAGACTGATAGGTCATGGGAAAGTCTTTGGACATGGTCTGTGGGCAGCTGGAAACTGCCAAAAGTTAAGCAGGGCCAGGGACAGGATGAGATTTGTCTTTTAAAATCTCTGTCTCGGGGGTGCACCTGGTGGCTCAGTGGGAAGAGTGTGTGACTCTTGATCTCAGGGTTGTGAGTTTGAGCCCCACTTTGGGTGTAGAGATTACTTAAATAAATAAGCCAACAAACTTAAAAAAAAAAAATCTCTCTTCGGGGCCATGTGAAGAGTGGATTGGAAGGAGCAAGCGTGGGTATGGGGAGACCAGTCGGGTGGCAGATGCCAAAGTCCCAGGAGAGGAGACGGTGACTGGGACTCGGGTGGTGGTAATGGCTATGGGTGTGAGAAGTGTTTAGGAGGTAGAGCACTCAGGCCTTGGTGTTGGACTGAATGGAAGGAATGAGGAAGAGGAAGGTGTCAAGGATGGCTTGCAGGTACCAGCTTAAGCAGCTGTGTGGATTGGGGAGCCATTGGTGATTAGGAACCACTAGAGAAGGAGCCGATTTGTGGAGGGAGAGGAACAGTTCAATTTGAAACATACGAGCCTCAATATACCTTGATACATTTGAGTTGAAATCTGAAGTGGGCACTCAGCCAAGCGCTTGTGAAGCTCAGAGGAGCAGTCCGAGCTAAAGACATAAAGTGAGGGGCCATTGCCATATAGACAGCAAGCAAAGCCAGAAGAGTGGATGACCTCGTGATTGTGGGGGAACGATGGGAATAGAGGGTAGCATGAGGAAAGAAAGGGCCTTAGGATAGATCCCTCCAGAAACCCCAACATGTATAGATGGAAGAGAGGCAGGCAAGGGAGATCCGAAGCAGCAGCAGAAGCATCAGAGAAAACCCTGGAGGACACAGTACCCAGGTATTATGAAAACCAACCAAAGCGTTTTCAAACAAGAAGTAATTGGTTGGCTAGGCCAAATGACACTAAGAGGTTGAGTAAATAAGGACTAAAGGCAGCCGTGAAGAGATGGCAATGGACATCCTTAGTAATCGTGGAGCCATTTCTGTAGAGGGATGGGGGCTGAAGCCCGTTTGGAGTAGCCTGGGGTGAAAAATAAGGAAGTGGGGAGAGTAAGTATAGACACTCTTTCAAGAGGTTGGGCTGGAATGAGGAAGAGAGAGCTGAGGAGGAAGACGGGACCACTGGGTGGAGGGGTATTTATTAAGGGGGAGGAACATAAGAAAGGAGAGAAATCGTGTAGTTCTGAGACTGTAGGCAGGAATGCCATCTGAGACACAGGGGAAGAAAGGGCACTTAGTTTAGGACAAACATCTATGTTTGTGGCTTTCAGCCTGCTGTCCAAAATTGCCTCTCTGCAGTCCAGAGACACGGTGACCAGCAGCCCCAACTGCCCAGATTTCCAGCTTCATGGCCCCAGTGGAAAGAGGATTTTCTCCAGTCACTTCCTTAAATCAACCTGGGGAAGACCCTGAATGTCCCAGCCTACGTCATGTGCCCTTTGGTGGCTTCTGGCGGGGGGTGGGGAGGAAACACTAGGCAAATAGTACATAGCACACAGTACAAAGCCCCTGTGGGAAGGGACCATCTGCCAACACAAACCTCACTGTGTCACAGCTTCTATCTGGAGCTGGTCCTGACTTTCAAGGAAGGCAGGGGACAAGAAGTCACCTCTCTATATACTTCCCACCCCGACTAGCAGCATGTAACGTAATGTAGTAACTTGCATATTCGTACTGACTGCTTTAAACTCAGTGTTATAGGTTCTTTTATACGGCAGCTTGTGTGGGTTTTTTTTTCCTCTATTGCCATTACTATTTCTTTTCTCAGTCACACTATAACTTTGGACTTCTCATGTACAATTCCTAGCACATTATCTAAATGCTTTTCTGATTGATTGCTTGATTGACTGAATTGCTGCCATTTGTCTAGTTTCTTAAGGAACATTTCCCACAACCTCCATTCCACTTTAAAATAGAATTAGAGAATTTAGAGAATAAAACAGCTAGGTCAAAACCTATCCCATGTCATGATGAAATGGCACAACCTTTGGAGGGCAGTTTGGCGGTATACATCAAAAGCTTCAAACAGGGACACCTGGGTGGTTCAGTCAGTTAAGCATCTGCCTTCAGCACAGGTCATGATCCAGGGTCCTGGAATCGAGCCCCACATAGGGCTCCCTACTCAGCGGGGAGTCTGATTCCCCCTTTCACGTTCCCCTTGCTTGTGCACTCTCTCTCCCTCTCTCTGTCAAATAAATAAATTAAATCTTAAAAAAAAAAAAAAGCTTCAACAAACCAGTTCTTTGCCTAAGGAGGTCTGGCAGTAGTAGAATGACTAAGTAAATTATAGAATAGCAACCGAATGGAATGGTTATTAAAATGGCACATGATCAACAACATAGAAAAAATAGTAAATATTTTTAAATGTAGGGTAAGAAATATAAATAGTCTATGAAGTACCTCAAATATGTAAACCAAAAGATAAAGAAAGCAACACAGTAAATGAAAACAGCTCTTACGGTGTTGGACTCACAAACAAATAATAAACGTACTTATCTAAAAGGGCTCTGAAGATAAAGTAATTCACATGAAGTATTTGATACATTGCCAAGCACATGTTACATTTCAACTGTGACCTTGGCTGTCATACCATCATTTACTGAGCATCCACCAGCATTGTATCAAGCCACTTGACAAACATTATTTCATTTGATCCTCGTGTCAACCAAATGAGGTGTTATTATCTCTATTTTACAGATAAGGAAACTGAGAGTCAGAAATGTTAAATGGATTGAAACATAGTTCGCACATGGTAGAGTTGAGATTTGACCCATTTATTTAAATGCATGCCCAGGGTGCCTGCATGGCTCAGTCGGTTAAGTGTTGACTCTTGATTTTGGCTCAGGTCATGATCTCAGGGTCATGAGATCGAGCCCTGCATTGGGCTAAGCACTGGGCATGGAGCCTGCTTGAGATTCTCTCTCTCCCTCTCCCTCTGCTCCTCTCCCCAACCCTCACCACCACTCGCACACATGGCCCTCTGAATGAATGAATGAATGCCTAAACCCCATCCCAGAGTGGTTGTAATGCACAGTAGGATTGAAAACTACTGCTGCACACTGAGGATAAGGAGGAAGACTGAGATTCCCAGTAGGCAGGAGAGGGTGGTGTGCAGGGCAAGAGTTAGAGCAGCGTTGTTCCCTATCCGTTTTCTAAACATGCAAAGGTACATACAAATAAGTGGGGCCACCATGTCCTACTTGTAGGTGTTCCAAAAAACATAGAAAAAGGTAAGATATTTCACAAAGATGGTAATATTTCTCAGAATGGAAGGAGGGCACTAGTCTCCTATTGGAAAGGACACAGTGTATTAGGCAGAATGAGTTGAAAAAGACCGTCACCTGGACACATCATTGTGAGGTTTGTGGACCCCAGGATAAAGGGAAGATCTTCCATGACTTACAGGAAGAAACAGAAACACAATCAGGGGGTGGGAGGGATGTGGGACGCGTGAGCCAAAGGCTCCTAATGCACAGTGTTCAATGGGTCAATGGCTTACAGTGAAAGAGGGAGCTTACAGTGAAAGAGGGAACAAGGGGAAGGAAGTGTGAAGGGCAGGAGTCCTTAAAGGGCAGGCAGAGTGGATGGGCAGAGCTTCTCAGCCTTCCTCAGGCTTCCTCAAAAGAGGAGCCTTCCATTACTATTTGCCTCAAAAGCCCACTTAAGTAAGACAGATTCCGGAGACTGAGGTCAGAGCAGAGAAGCAAGCGTAAAAGTAATGCCCTCATAAAAGGTGGTCAGGCTGATAACACTGTACTGACAATTGCCTGGACATAGCCTCGTGATCAAGAGCGAGAACTCTGTAAAACATTTCGGTCGTTGGTTCCTACCAGGAAAATCAAATGAAGGTAAAAATGTATGTGTGTAAAGAGAACAAACACAAATCTCTCCCCTGGCTGTTTTCTTTTTTTGGCATAGCGCACCGACTTAAATCTACCCACATTAGAATATTTTCATTTGAAATCCTTTACGTCACCTAAGTGCATTTCTTAGTAGGTGTGTGGAAACCTGGACAACCTTACAGTCATTCAATTAAGAAGCAGGTTCAGAAATGTCCTCAGCCTGAGTTATAGTTGTGTGGATTCAAAAAAAAAAAA
Organism: Ursus americanus; assembly: GCF_024610735.1. Taxonomy (NCBI): domain Eukaryota; kingdom Metazoa; phylum Chordata; class Mammalia; order Carnivora; family Ursidae; genus Ursus; species Ursus americanus. Next base: position 8,523,919 of record NC_142152.1, on the reverse strand, counting down.
AAAAAAGACACACATCATCTATAATAAAAGATCATTTAGAGGAGCCAAGACTAATGACGTTTAGTCACCTCAAACATTGCGTTGTACCCACCTCTGTAATAGCTACATAAAGTAACACGTCACCAAATGAGGCAAAAATATCTTTTCAAACTAAAATAGTTTAAAAATCCTTAAGTCCCGGGGCACCTGGGTGGCTCAGTCGTTAAGCGTCTGCCTTCGGCTCAGGGCGTGATCCCGGAGTCCTGGGATCAAGCCCCGCATCAGGCTCCTCCGCTATGAGCCTGCTTCTTCCTCTCCCACTCCCCCTGCTTATGTTCCCTCTCTTGCTGGCTGTCTCTATCTCTGTCAAATAAATAAATCTTTAAAAAAAAAATTAATTCTGACGAACCTACAGTAACGTACAAAGAACTTACGATAGCTCCTCATTTTTAATCTATTCTTGTTGTGTTAGTATTTTTAAGAAGCACTAGTGATAGAAGCGAGTGTATATGGTTTACAATAGTAATGACTTTCTCTAAAGCCTATTATTAATTTAGCTATTGGACAGTTTGTTTCATTAACCTTTATCAGTTAGTTCCAGTCCATTCACAAGCCACGTGGTTATGAACTACAAGTAGTGACCACGTTATTAGATTTTGTGGCGTGTGTAAGAAACCCATGAGAGGAAAATGATCATTTTGCTCATCTTTCGCTTGCCCTTCACTGGGTTTTCTCCACGTTGTTGGTGGCATCCACTGGTTGGCTCAGTGACCAGGCTTACTGAGAGTTTTATACAAGTTATTATTTCTAAAGCATTTGGAAGAGTACCTGGCGTGAAGTAAGCAACTTTACAAATGTTTTTAGTATACGTGGCTTTTTCTTCTTTTCATTTATGCACTTTGGGATTCTTCCATAACGAAAGTTTCAGCAACTTATCAAAAGATTTTTAAGCTAATATTAAAAAACTATACACCAAATCACAGATAAGTTTGACTTTAACCCTTTGAAACTGTAATCATTTCCTGTCATCTTTCTGGTGAAACTTCAACGTTTTCTGATTCTTGGAAATGAAAAGCAGTTTGGCCCTTGTTCCTAAGAGGGTATAGTTCATAGGAAGGAGACATTAAAAAAAAAAAAAAGACCTTTTGTCCTTGAAATCCTGATAATGAAGTATAAAATTTTCACATCATCCCCAGTCATCTTTCTCATACAAGGCCAAAATTTAACTTTCTACAGAACTAATCAAGACGTCTTCTACATTAAAATCCTTCAAAGTACTTCCCCTTCTCCCTTTTTAGAACTCTGAATTGAAACATTTGTTTTGCACACAGAACGTTAGCAAAATGTTTATTGTAGATACTAGAAGAGCAAAGCACGTAAATACTTTGTAGTCAACCAAGGTACTATTTATTTTGAATTCTAATTTAATAAAGTCCCACCATGCAGTCAACATAATTTTAACTCTGGAAGCCAACAGGTGATAGGAGGGCATTTCAGGCAATCTGACCATGAGCTTTGGGGTGGAGTGGGGAGTTGGACAACCCCGAATTGACCTTTTTGACAAAGTTTAACAAGCCCAGCTGGTTTTCCTGCACTCAAGTTTAAGAACCCTACACGTAAGAGACAATAACATTCAAAGACAGGTTTATAACCTCCAAAACTGTTAGACGACCTCAGACAAGTCACACAATTGTACAGAATTAAATGAGAAACCAACTTTAATACACGTTGCAAAGTCTTACCACATTATATAAATGTTATCAGTTCTGTCTTATACGACTGCTCACTTTCCCTTCCCCCCCACCTCATTCTGGCTGCCTCACACTCTGCCCCTTGGCATGAAGAACTGGTGTTTAAGACCTAACACAGCCCCACAGCCATGCAGGGACTCAACCCTGCCAACCACAAAACCCTTCAAATCAGAGACAGATATTTGACTCATTCTCTTCAAATAGAATCAAATTGAGATTCTAAAGATGGCAGAAAACTTGAAAAAAATAACACCAGTAGTAAGAAAACAAAAGAGAGAGCTGTTGAGTATAACAAAGAGAAAGGGAGAGAATAAGCTCATGGGCTCAATGGGCATAGAAATACAAACACCCATATAGTACTCAGATGGAGCTTAGGCTTGGTACAGGAGAAAGGAAGCCGGCAAAGGAATTTTACACATTTCCCTGAGTTACTCATTTTTTCTAAGAGTCTGAACAACTGAAATCAGGAAACACCTGTGCTTGTTAACATTAGTTAGGAAATGACTTTAAAAACTTGGACTCAGTTTAAGATAACTGATGGCAGGCAGTGATACCATTCCAGAGTCTATATTTCCATGTAAATGCTAAGCTATTTCTCTTAATTTGGGCCCATTTTTGTAATAGCAATCAGAGATTCAATGCATTATATTTATGGGGTAATTGTTACAGTTTTTAAGATTTAAAATTACCTGGCACTTAGCCGCATGTTTATTTTTTGTTCCCATTTGTAATTATCCGATGATTGCTATAACCACCCAGAAACATGGCTGTCATTACTTTGAGATAAAGACATATGGAAAGAATGTTTTAAGATTAAAGACAAAAATATGGCACTGTAATGAGAAGACGGGTCAGAACGTAAAAGTAAGAACATAGCAAGAATGGATCCTTTGCTAGGATCCTTTACATGCTAGACAACTCTAGACCAAAATATTATTTAACAGATGAGGAACTAGAACCAGAAATAGGGCATTTTCTGGATAGTTTATTACATAATCCTGGGTCTTCAGAATATGGCGCCTGAGCTCCCCAGAACAGATTCTAGTCTCAAGTAAGTTACTGACTCAACATGTCTTATCTCTAATTGATTTATGTAAACAGCAGTATCATTTATATTGCTTTGATATGTTTTGTTAAACAATAAAGTAAAACATAAATTATGGTACAGTCAATGATTTATATCAGTGTTTTTAGGAATACAATGTCAGGCAAATTTGTTTCTGGCATTTTCCTTTGACATGCCAGTAAAGTTAGAGCCAGTGAAAAAGTATTTTTGTTTTTAAGAAAACTATAAAAATTTTCTACCAGTGAGCAACAAAGTTTATATGGATTATTCTAGTGTCCTAGAATTTTATTGTATCCCACTTTTTAAAATAGAAGGATATTAGGCTACACTTTGTTCTACCCAAATTTTGTTTTAAACTCTTGAAAAAATGTCTTTTCTATGTTTAATAAACACTGTAATGAGTAATGTAAATTATTTTTGTAAAGATCTATTTATTTGAGAGAGAGAACACACACATGCGTGAGCACCTGCATGAACAGGGGAAGGGGCAGAGGGAGAAAGAGAATCTTCAAGCAGCCTCCCTGCTGAGCACAGAGGCAGACCTGGGGCTCAATCCCAGGACCCTAAGACCATGACCTGCGCTGAAATCTAGAGTTGGATGCTTAATCAACTGAGCCACCCAGGTACCCCTAAAGATTTATTTATTTTAGAGAGAGAGAGGGCACAAGGTGGGGGAGTGGTAGAGGAAGAAGGGAAGAGAAAGTCAAACAGACTCCATGCTGAACATGGAGCCCAATGTGGGGCTCAATCCCATGACCCTGATATCAGACCTGAGTTGAAACCAAGAGTCAGATGCTTAACCAACTGCACCACTCCAGTACCCCCAAGAAATGCTAATTATTAATCATTGTGATTTAGAAATGTTAATTATAATAACTTAAATGAACTTCAACAGACTAATGTTTGTTGAGGTTAGAGTAAAAACACATATAATCATCAAGAACAGTGCTCTGACATAGAAAGGAAACAGGATCTTTAAATAAGAAAAGTGATTTTTTGTTTTAATAGTTTATTAAGGGGTATGTACTATACCAAAACATACATAAGAGGCTATATACAGTGACAGGTACTAGACTTGCCCTCCCAGTGAAAATAGCTATAAATATCTAAGGTAACCAATTCCAGGCATTTGACAATAAACACTGCAGCACTGTGATCCTTAAGAGGAGAGAAACACAGAGAGAGCTCCATGTCTTCTTCTTCAGCTTTCTACTTAGAGACACCAACTGAACTAAAAAGAAGTGGAATCCAAGGGAATATGGAAGTCTAGCTGAGCTGAAGAGGTACACATAGAATTTAGAATGTTTGGGGTCCCTGGACCCCAGAGGATATTCCTTTAAGGCAGGATATCACAGAGAAATGAGCTGTGTAGGGGAGGAGGATGATGGACTTCATGAGTGTTCCCCTGCAGCCAATGTGCAGGAGGAGACTTCACAAGGCCTAGCAGAAAATGGCTGCCGCAAGTAAAAAAGCTGGGCCAAAACATCACACGCTCTGCAGTGCAGGAAACATAAGAACATTGGCCCAGCCTAAGTGGAGAGGCCTTCTTAAGCACCTCATGTATTCAACTGAAACTCCAAAGAGGCCACACCCTAGGAATAAGTACCATGCCCCAGAGAAAGGGCCATGTCCCAAGACTAAGGACAAAACCAAACTACAACTGCCCTAAACAAATAATAAAATAAAGCCTAACAAGATCAAGAGGATTTGCCAGTAATTTAACAGCCTCATAGAAAGAAAGCTCAACAGCCTTTGAAGGAAAATAAGATAATCCAGACTCTCTATAACTCCTTGATAACAATATTCAAAAATAATTTTAGGGGTGCCTGGGTGGCATAGTCAGTTGAGCGTTCAACTCTTGATTTCAGCTCAGGTCGTGATCTCAGGGTTGTGAGATCAAGCCCTGTGTGGGGACTCCATGCTCAGTGTGGAATCTGCTTGAGATTCTCTCTCCCTCTCCCTCTGCCCCTCCTGCTCATGCTCGCTCTCTCTCTTAAATAAATAAATAAATCTTAAATAAATAATAATAATTTTAAAAATATTAAACATGTGAAGAAGCAGGAAGATGTAACCCATAATCAAGAAAAGAAGCAGTCAATAGAAGCAGAATCCAAAATGATCCAAATGTTGGAATTAACAGATGAAGCCCTTAAAATAGCTCATATCAATATATTTAAAGATGCACAGGAGAAGATGAATATACTGAGTAAAAAGATGGGGAGTGAAAGCAAAGAATAAACCAAATGGATATATTAGAAATAGAAAGTAAACTTCTGAAATTACATGTATATCTGGAGTTCTCAGAAGAGAGAAGAAAGAATGGGGTAGAATAGAATTTGAAGAACGATGGCTGAAAATTCCTCTAATTTGGTGGAAAATGTCAGCCTACAGATTGAAGAATCAACAAACTCCAGGGAGAATAAATACAAAAATAAAAATCACACCTAGGCACATCATAATCAAAAGGCTGACAACCAAAGATAAAGAATAAATGTTGAAAATAGAGAAAAAAGTCAATTACATGCAGGGAACAATGCTATGAGTGACTTCTCATTAGAAACAAGGGAGACCAGGGGCACCTGGGTGGCTCAGTCGATTAAGCATCTGCCTGCAGCTCGGGTCATGATCCCAGCTCAGGATCCCTGCTCAGCGTGGGGTCTGCTTCTCCCTATCCCTTTGCCCCTCCCCCCCACTCATGTTTGCTCTCTCTCTCACATAAATAAATATTCACCCCAGAATTCTATATGCAGTAAAATTTTCACCCCAGAATTCTATATGCAGTAAAAATTTCTTTCGAAAGGGAAAACAAAAAGACATTTTCAGATAAATGAATGCAGGAATAATTCACTGAAAACTATAAGAAATTCTAATAGAACAGTTATTTAGGATGATGGGAAATGATACAAGGGAAAATCTAACCTACAGGAAGGAAGCACCAGAATATACAATACTACAGGAAGAAAAGCACCAGAAATGGCAAATAGACATGAAAGTATGAAAAACTATCTTCTTCTTTCTTCTTATAATTTATTTAAAAGACAAGGCTATTTAAAGACAAATATATTGTGGAGCTTTTAACCATGTAAAGTAAAATACATAACAACAGTAACAAAAAGGATAGGGAGTTAATAAAATTATATTATTGTAAGATTTTTATATTTCACATGAAATTGTACAATATAAATCTAAGTAGACTGATAAGAATGTGTTGTCCAATACAGTATTCACTAACCACAAGTGACTAAATTTAAACTTAATTAAAATTAAATATAACAAAATTCAGTTCCTCAGTTGTGTTAGTCACATTTCAAAGTCTTAATAGTCACATGTAACTAGTTACTCCCATATTGGAGAAGCACATGGAACATTTCCATAACCTAAAAAAATTTAGTTGGAGAATTCAGACAACCACTAAAACAACAACAACAACAAAACGCCACAGATGGATAACTTAAAATGAATTAAAATAGTCCTAAAAATATTTTATTAACCAAAACAAAGAAAAGGAGGAAATAAGAAAAAAAAACAGGACAAGTTAAAAAACAAACTTAAATCTAATCATATCAATAATTATATTAAATATAAATGAACTGAACAATTCAGTGAAAAGGAAGAGATTGCAAAGATGAACAAAAAGCAAGATTTGACTATATATTATCCGCACAAGATGCATTTTTAAGACCAAAATAAGTTGTAAGTAAATGGAGGGAGAAAAGATAAACCAAGCGAATCTAAGAAAGTTAGTGTTGATATAATCATGCAAGGTAAACTTCAAGTCAAGGAGAATTATCCGAGTTGAAGAATAACATTTCTTAATAACAAATTGTCATCATAAAGACTTAAAATTCTAAATGCCTGTGTGACTAAAAATCTTCGAGCACAAGCAAAAATGAGAATTAAAGGGACAAATATACAAACCCATCATCATAGTTGAAGATCTTAACTCCCCTCTCTGTAATTGATAGAAGAACTAAACAACAACAACAAAAATGACCTGAACAATATTATCAACCACCCTGATCTGACATTTATAGAATATCTCACCCAGCATCTGCAGAATACACACTGCTTTCAAATGTAGATGGAAGAGTCACTTTATTAGTCAAAATTCTCCAAAGAAAAAGAACCAGTAGGATAGATGATAGATAGATAGATAGATAGATAGATAGATAGATACATACATACATACATACATACATACATACGTACGTACATACATACATAGATGCATATATAGACAGATAGATAGACATTTAGCATAAGGTATTGGTTCATGTGATTAACAGAGGCTGAAAAGTCCCACAGTCTGCAAGCTGGAGACCCAGAAAGCTGGTGGTGTCCTTCAAAGCCCTGGAAGCCAGAGAGCTGATGGTGTAGATTTGAAAGCCTGAGAATCAGGAGTTGCAAGGGCAGGAGAAGATTGATTTCTCAGCTCAAGTGGTTGGGCAGATAGTATAGTTAACCTTCCTCTACCTTTCTGTTCTATTCAAGCCCTCAACAGATTGGATGATACCAACCCACAACGTGGGCGGGAAAGGAGAGGGAAAGGATTGAAAAACCTGAAGGGCCAAGGGTTGCAAGGCTTACTGCAAGGCTTTGGGCCAGGAATGCTGCGGCCTGAGGCAGGGGAGAAGGGAGGTTTTGGCAACAAATTGCCCTTCTACTCACAGATATCTACATATTCAAACAAGTCCACATGACGATGTTTTATTAAATGGCTGCTAGTATTCTCAATTAATATAACCAAGAAATGTATTTCCCTGTCAAGCTTTCTCTATGATATAGTAGAGAAGAAGTCAAGATCTAGAGCCAAACTGCCTCGGTCCAAATCCTGGCTCCTCTGCTCATCCCTGAGCAAGTTACCAACCTCTCTGTGCCTCAGCCTTAACATCTCTAACCTAGGCATGATAATACCTGATGTCTGTTATTTTGAGGATTAAATGAGTTAATGCATGCAAAATGGATATAGCAGTGTTTGACACACAGTGTGTGCTCTAGGAGTATTTTGTATTACTATGGAATGAATAAGTCCCTCTCTTCCCCTGAGGAAGTGAGTTCATAGAATGGTTAGAGGAAGAAACAGGAGTCAGGGAGCACACGCATTCCTTAGACACATCTGAAAGGCTCACAACCTCAATCAGACATTCTGGGGCTTAACACCGATATTGTTAATTGTATGATTAATTAAAGTGCTTAAATGATCATAATTATGAGTAATTTTCATGAATTGCATGAATAATTTTCACCAAGTATATGTTTGATGTTTTTAAACCTCAGGGTTCTAAGTAAAACAAATTTTTTAAAAAATGAACGTTGAAGGCAATAGTCGTAGAAACAAAACTAGACCTAGACCCCCAAATCAGGTGAAAACCCTATTCTATCTTGATTTGCTACATGATCCTCAGAAGCAGGAAAATCTCTTCTTTCTATAAATACTACTGGAGCTGGGAAGACAACTGATCTGGGGTAAAAAGGATGAGTAGAAGTGCCCAGGTCTTCACTCACTTATGCCAAAGAAACGTATTAAGCACTTACTACACGTTAAGCACTGTGCTGGGTGGTGGAGATACAACGGCAAGCAAGATAAATTCGTTTACTACAGTCTGAGGGGTTGACAGACCAACGGACAATTACCATACAGTGTGATAATGACTATGGAAAGCAGGAGAGCCCATCCTATTTGGGGAAGCAGTGGGGAGGAGTCCCTTCCCAGAGGAAGTAATATCTAAAGTGATTCCAGTAGGCATATCCAGGTGATAGGGGTAGAGAGAAAAGAATTGCAAATAGAGGCTGGAGCCTGCAGAAAGCAGTCCGTTTGAAAAGGTAGGCAGGGTGCAAGACCTTAACGTTCATGTTAAGGAGTTTAGATCTGTCTTGAGAGAGATGAGAGGCTACGGAGGGTTTCTAGCAGGAGCCAGACATGGAGATATCCACATGATACAAGGATCACTCTGGCTATCATGTAAAAAATGGGTTGACAGAGACCAAGACTAGGGGAAAGTTAATTGATCTTCATCCCAATGAGAGATGAGCCGATCCATGAGCAGGATAGTGGCAGAGTGAATGTCAAGGATCGGCAGACCTGGTAACAGGTCGGATGTGGGGGATGGTAGCAAGAGAGGGTGAAGCCAGACTTGGATCTCTGCATGGGGCAACTGCACAGAGAAAGGTGGCCAGTCCCCAAGAGAGGGGACACTAGTGTGGAGTTGGGCATGGTGAGCGGAGTTGGCTCAGATGAGTTTTTAAAAGGTTTCAAAAGTTGTTAAAAAGGGTTAAAAGTACCTGAAGACATCCAAGTGGAAGAAGTGGACAGATGGGCTAAAGATACAGACTGGGAAACATCAGCATCAAGAAGGTACCTGGAGCGTTAGGCAGAGGTGAGCCTGCTCCGGAGGCCTGGGGAGAGGTCTGGAGGGATGGGGGTGTGCAGTGTGGGGAAGGCTGGAGGGTGTGCTGCCAGGGTAGCAGAGGCTGTGGTATGCAGCAGGCAAAGTCTGGGGATAAACTTCAGTAAGGTCATCTTCCATTAGCTGCTTAACGATGAGCGTAATAAAGCCAGCTCCTGGGATTGATCTATCGATTCTAAGAAAGCCAATTAATTTTATTCTTTTCCAGAGTTGAGTTTAGCATTTCAAATAATTTGTAAATGAATTTGCATCCTATTTGTAAGTAAATGCTTCTGGTGATAAAGACTTCGAAATGAGAGAACATGGCTACACTAATAGAACTTAATCAAATTATTAGAAAATCAGCAGCAGCTGCTCTGAGGGGAGGTGAAGGACTTACATTATCTCATATGACTCAGGAGCCCCACATCCAAATCTAAATCTGAGAGGCATTATACTTGTGTCACATGGGAAGGAACATTTTCTTTATGCAGGGAAAGTTTCATATGGGACTGTGGGATTAAGTGCTAGATGTCTACTTAATAAATTATAATACTGGAAAATTTTATGTGAAAAATAAAACGTTTTTACCCTCACTGAAACAAAAATGTGGCAATCTTAACTAATGCATATTACTTTCTTCCGCAAGCCCCAGCATTAAAATTTCACAGGCTTTTCATATTTGAAATGCATAGTGCCATCTAATGGCCACAAACCATAAATCGAAAGACAGGAAGAAAAAGGATCAGTATTAAAATAATACTAATAAACACAAGTAATATCAAACAAATTTCAAGTTTCAAAATTGTTTAGTCAACTGACCTTGCATACAATTGTATCTTTTTCCTAATCATTGTCATGTGAATTACAAAAAATCATATTGCATAGATAACTAGAGATGATATTTTAAATTTAAACAATTTACGACACATCTATAACCATAAATTATACTTACTTTTGTTTAAATCACAAGATCATTAGAAACAATGTGTTCAAGAAATAATATGTTCAAGTAGGATGATTCTATTTTTTAAAAAAAGAGGTAGAATCAGGGGTACCCCTAAAGGAATTTATCTTGATTTTTATAAGGCATGACCAGTGTTCTGCATGGAAGATGATGATTCCAAACATGCTCCCAGGAGCCCATCAAGACTGGGGAGATTATGGGCCACTGAAGGAATCTTGGCCTCTAAAGAAAGAGGAGCTGGCGTCCATTGGTTCCTTTCTGGAAAGCTGTAGCACATGACATGACCCTGCTCCAGCCCCTGGGTCAGAGGAATTTTCCATTGCTCACACACGCCACCCAGCTCTGGGGGCATAAGTAGGAGAAGGGAGGGCAGGAACATGGCTGTGTACTGTCTTACTTAATCTCCCCCGAGGAGCAGCCAGGCTTGGTATTCCAAGAACAATGCCTCAAAGACTGAGCCTTGGGTGTGGGGCTCCCAAGCCACATGAGTCACCTTCCCTTCCAGCTCAGTGGCCTCTTCAAGGCTAGATCTCTTTGATCTCAGCCCTTCTGAGGTGGTGTGAACGCTCTGCTACAGGAATTGATAACTCCCATAAGAATTGCTTTAAAAATATCGTGCTATACTGGGTGTTATATGCAACTGATGAATTATTGCATTCTACATCTGAAACTAATGATGTACTATATGTTGGCTAATTAAATTTAAATTAAAAAAATATCCTCCTCTAATTGAAAAGGTTTTTTTTTAAGTATGCTGTTTTACTCTTCCCTCATCAAGTAGGACATTAACATGACAAAAATTCCACTAAAATGTCACGAATTGTAAAAGTGATATTTTACTGTTTAGTCTTTCCCATCTGTCTTTAAGTTCTTTGGGGAATGAAGATCACACATTGCTTTATGCAATACTGAAATATTTCTTGAATTAACTTCCAGGCTTGTCAGAATGCAAGGGGGATTCCAGTAATGAAAAGCCACACACACAAAAAGCAGTTTAAACAAAAGGGTTAAAAACATAAGTTATTTATCAAGGGCTTATTCCTTTATATGGAGATCATTAGAAATGATTTCTGCAAATTGGCAGCAACATCAATACTAAGTCATTACTTTCCTTGCTTTCTTCTTGGACTCAGATAAGACTCTAAAATGGGCTGGAAAGGGAGAAGAGGTAAGAGGTGTGATAAGCAATGACTTGTGAATAAGGTTGAGAACCATGGGCTAGATGCTGTGGAGACCAACATATCATTACAGGCTACACCACGCTCTGGGAACCGGATTAGGCAACTTGTGTACATTATGTCATTTAAGCCTCACAACCATCCTTTAAGATAAATGTTAATATTCCATCTTGAAGCACAGAAAAAAAAAATCTTTTGCAGTTTAGGTTAGTTACTGAGGTTCCACAGCCAACAAGAGGCAGAGAAGTTAAGTGTAATCTCAGCTAATTAAGTGGCTCTGTCCTCTGGCTGGTCCAAGGACTGGCAACAGCAGTATCATCTGGTAATTTTTCCAAGGAAGATGTTTTTAAAAATTTCTTTCAATAATTCTGTTCAGCAGAGCAGTCCGAGAACCACTTTATGGGACCTGGAGAAAGGTCTTTAGAGATATGCCATAGGGTTCTCTTTGATCTTTCTTCTACTTCTTTTGCATTTTTTAAAAATACAATATTTTTGTTGTTTTCTCTGTTTATAAAAGAATCCATTCTAAATTATTTCTCAGAAGATACAAACAAGCATTAAAAAGAAAATGAAAAATGACTAGTAGCCCGACCACTTAAGGTAAACACTGACTTTCTTGGGACATCTCTTTCCAGACCCTTTTCTATCTTTATACACATTCACACATATTTTGACAGTAGAATAAGAAATGCATAATATTACTTTTTTTTCATTTTTCAATGTACCATGCACATCATTTCAGACAATAAATAGATCTACAACAACACATTGAATGCTCATCTTATGCTCCATCAAAGAAATCTACCCCCTAGTCAATATCAACATTTAGCCAAATCTAATCAACATTTTGATTAGTGACTTAAACGAAGGGGTATGTTAGTCAAATATGTGGATGACATAAGCTGGGAGAGCTGGCTAATATACTAGATTTAAAGAATTACTGTAAATTGTCTGGAGGGAAGATGGCAGAAGAGTGGGAACCCTCATTTCATCTGGTCCCTTGAATTTAGCTAGATACCTATTAAACCATTCTGAACACCTGTGAATCCTGAGACCTAAGAAAAAATGGCTGCAATTCTAGAAATAGAAATGTGACCACTTTTTGCATGGTAGGAGGTGCAGAGAAGTGAATCTGAGGGGATATATTGGAAGATAAACCGTGGGTGGGGGGGAGCCTCTATAAGTCAGCGACCAGAAAGTGATACAGCAGCAGAGTGCAAAATTGGAAATTTGAGACATCTCTTCAGTGGGAGACGTCCCTGCCTGATAGGTGCTCAGGTGGCAAAATAGGACAGAATCCTAGGTGGGACAGTGTGGTCTCAGGATCCCCAGGGCCACAGAAAGAATGGGGGGTGCCTGAGTGCGGCAGAGTTCCCAAGCATTGGCGCAGGGAAGCAGGCTACAATCAGCAAGCCTGGGAGTGGGCTCTCATCTGGGTGTTGCCATAAACCACAAACCGGGGCATGATCAGGTGACTGCTCTCCAAGTAGGGGCCCAATAGGCGGCAGAACTGCAGCGGCCCTCCTCCCTCCTGTGGGAAGACTGGTGTGGGTGCACACCTCAGGAGTCTATAGTTTGGTGCATACAAATGTGATTGACTGCTTTTCCCTGAGGGTGCAATGAAGAGTGGGGGTCATGATCCTTCAGCTCTGGGGCTGGAGATCAGGGCACCACCATTTTCATATTTTTTCATCCTCTAAAGTGGCATGGAAAGTCTTCAGGGAACAAAAGCCACATAGAGCAACCCGAAGCAGCTTACACTGAGCCCAGCCCCTGGCAAGGGGTGATGCAACTCTGCCCAGACAGACACCTGAGAATCAGTGAAACACGGCCCGCGCCCAGAATATCAGCAAGAACGTCAGGTGAACTTGAAGCTTAGGAATCACACAGAACTGAAACACTCCTGCACTAGGAGAAAATAGTATATAGAATTTGAGGTTTTTTCTCATGAGTATTTAGTCTTTCAGTTTTAAATTTTCTTTTTCTTTTTTCTCTTTTTTCCTTTTCAACTAGTTTCTTATTTTATCAATTCTTTGTTTTTAAGTCTTTTTTTAGTTTTCATTTTTGCACTTATATTTTATAGATATGTTATTTTAGCTTCCTTTCACTGTATTCAATTATATATATATAGATATATCTTTACAATTATATATATATATCTTTATATATATATCAATTATATATATCAATTATATATAGATATAGATATAGATATTTACAATTATATATATATATATATATATATCTTTACAATTTTGGGATTTAGTGTCTTCTAACAAACAGACCAAAATACATCCAGGACCAAGTATATCACCCTGTTTTGTGCACCTGTGAGATTATAGTCCCTCTTTTTTCCCTTTTTGGTTCTTTTATTTTTTGGTTTCAGATCTCTTTGGATTTATTTGGTGTGTATTTCACTGGGGTCATGGTTGATATTTTTTATTTTGTTCTCATTCATCTATTTTTCTCTGGACAAAATGACTAGAAGGAGAAATTCACAACAAAAGAAAGAACCAGAGGTAATACTCTCTGCCATAGATTTAATCGATATGGATATAGGTAAAGTGTCTGACCTAGAATTCAGAAAAATGATGTTAAAGATACTAGCTAGGCTTGAAAAAAGCATAAAAGACACTAGAGAATCCCTTAGTACAGAAATAAAAGAACTAAAATCTAATCAGGCCAAAATTAAAAATGCTTAAACTGAAAATCAGCCTAAAATAGTTGCTCTAATGGCTAGGGTAAATGAGGCAGAAGAGAGAGTGACATAAAAGACAAAATGATGGAAAGTAAGGAAACTGAGGAAAAGAGAGAAAAACAACTAATGGAACATGAGGGGAGGCTTCAAGAAGTCAGCGAATACAATAAAGTGAAACAATATTAGAATTATTGGGGTTCCAGAGGAAGAAGAGAGAGAGGGAGAGGGACAAAAGGTATATTTGAGCAAATCATAGCTGAAAACTTCCCTAATCTGCAGAAGGAAACAGGCATCCAAGTCAAGAAGCCACAGAGAACCCCCCTCTAAATCAATAAAAATAGATCATCACCCCAACATACAATACTGAAGCCTGCAAATCTCAGAGATAAAAAGAAAATCCTGAAAGCCCTTGAGACAAGAGATCCTTAACCTACAAGGGTGGAAACATTAGACTGGCAGCAGACCTATCCACAGAGACCTGGCAGGCCAGAAAGGACTGGCATGATATATTCAGGATACTAAATGAGAAAAACGCAGCCAAGAATACTTTACCCAACAAGGTTGTCATTCAGAATAGAAGGAGAGATAAAGAGCTTCCAGGACAAACAGAAATTGAAAGAATTTGTGATCACTAAACCAGCCCTGCAAGAAATATTAAAAGGTTTCCTGTAAGTGAAGAGACAGCCCAAAAGTAACATAGAACAGAAAGGAACAGAGACAATATACAGAAACAGTGACTTTACAGGTAATATAATGGCACTAAATTTATATCTTTCAATAGTTACTCTGAATGTAAATGGGCTAAATGCTCCAGTCAAAAGACATAGGGTATCATATTGAATAAAAAAGGAAGACCCATCCATATGCTGTCTACAGGAGACTCATTTTAGACCCAAAGGCACCTCCAGATTGAAAATGAGGGGGTGCAGAACCATTTATCATGCTAATCGATATCAAAAGAAAGCTGGGGTAGCAATCCTTATATCAGACAAATTAGACTTTAAACCAAAGACTGTAGTAAGGGATGTAGAGGGACACTATATCATACTTAAAGGGTCTATCCAACAAGATCTAACAATTATAAATATTTATGCCCCTAACTTGGGAGCAGCCAGTTATATAAACCAATTAATAACAAAAATTAAAGAAACACATTGATAATAATATAATAATAGTAGGGAACTTTAATGCCCCACTCACAACCACAGACTACTTCATCTAAGCAGAAGATCAACAAGGAAATAGGGCTTTGAATGACACACTGGACCAAATGGACTTCACAGATATATGCAGAGTATTCCATCCTAAAGCAACAGAATACACATTCTTCTTGAGTGCACATGGAACATTCTCCAGAATAGATCACATACTGGGTCACAAATCAGGTCTCAACTGGTACCAAAAGACTGGGATTATTCTTTGCATATTTTCAGACCACAATGCTTTGAAACTGGAACTCAATCACAAGAGGAAATTTTGAAGGAACTCAAATACTTGGAGGTTAAAGAGCATCCTAAAGAATGAATGGGTCAACCAAGAAATTGAAGAAGAATTTTAAAAATTCATGGAAACAAATGAAAATGAAAACACGACTGTTCAAAACCTTTGGGATGCAGCAAAGGCAGTCCTAAAAGGGAAGACCATAGTAATACAAGCCTTAGTCTTTCTCAAGAAACGAGAAAAGTCTCAAATACACAAGCTAACCTTACACCTAAAGGAGCTGGAGAAAGAACTGCAAATAAAGCCTAAACCAAGAAGGAGACAAGAAATAATAAAGATTAGAGCAGAAATCAATGAAATAGAAACCAAAAGAACCGTAGAACAGATCAACAAAACTAGAAGCTGGTTCTTTGAAAGTATTAACAATATTGATACACCCCTAGCAGACTTATCAAAAAGAGCAATGTGTGTTATATGCAACTAATGAAACGTTGAACAGTACATCAAAAACAAATGACGTTTTTAATATGTTGGTTAATTGAACATAATAAAAAAATAAAAAATAAATTTAAAAAGAAAAGAGAAAGGACCCAAATTAATAAAATCATGAATGAAAGAGGAGAGATCATGATGAATACCAAGGAAATACAAACAATTTTAAGAACATATTATGAGTAACTACATGCCAACAAATTAGGCAATCTGGAAGAAAGGGATGCATTTCTAGAAACTTATGAACTACCAAAACTGAAACAGGAAGAAATAGAAAACCTGAATGGACCCATAACCAGCAAGGAAATTGAAGCAGTAATAAAAAAATCTCACAACACACAAGAGTCCAGGGCCGGATGGCTTCCCAGGGGAATTCTCCCAAACATTTAAAGAACTAATACCTATTCTTCTGAAGCTGTTTCAAAAAATAGAAATGGAAGAAAAACTTCCAAACTCATTCTATGAGGCCAGCATTACCTTGATCCCAAAACCAGACAAAGACACCACCAAAAGGAGAATTACAGGCCAATATCCCTGATGAGCATGGATGCAAAAATTCTCACCAAGATACTAACCAATAGGATCCAACAATGCATTCAAAGGCTTATTCACCACAACCAAGTGGGATTTATTCTTGGGCTGCAAGGGTGGTTCAGCATCTGCAAATCAATCAGTGTGATACGCTACATTAATAAAATAAAGGACAAGAACCATATGATCCTCTCAGCTGATGCAGTAAAAGCATTTGACAAAACACAGCATCCTTTCTTGATTAAAACCCTCCATAGTGTAGGGATGGAGAGAACATACTTCAATATCATAAAAGCCATCTACAAAAAGCCCACAGCAAATACAATTCTCAATAGGGAAAAACAGAGCTTCTCCCCTAAGGTCAGGAACATGGAAGGGATGTCCACTATCACCACTGTTGTTCAACATAGTACTAGAAGTCCTAGCTTCAGCAATCAGACAACAAAAAGAAATAAAAGCCATTCAAATTGGCAAAGAAGTCAAACTCTCACTCTTCACAGATGACATGATACTTTATATGGAAAACCCAAAAGACTCCACCCCAAAAATACTAGAACTCATACAGGAAATCGGCAACATGGCAGGATATAAAATCAGTGCCCAGAAATCAGTTGCATTTCTATACACTAAAAATGAGACAGAAAAAGGAGAAACTAAGGAATCAATCTCATTTACAATTGCTCCAAAAACCATAAGACACCTAGGAATAAACCTAACCAAAGAGGTAAAGGATCTGTACTCTAAAAACTACAGAACACTTATGAAAGCAATTGAGGAAGACACAAAGAAATGGAAAAACATTTCATGCTGATGGATTGGAAGAATAAATATTCTTAAAATGTCTATGCTACCCAGAGCAATCTATACATTCGATGCAATCCCTACCAAAATACCATTGACATTTTTCTTTTTTAAGATTTTTATTTATTTATTTGTCAGAGAGAGAGCACCAGCAGAGGAAATGGCAGTCAGAAGGAGAAGCAGGCAGAGGGAGAACATGTTCCTGGCCGAGCAAGGAGTCCGATGTGGGATTCAATTCCAGGACCCTGGGATCATGACATGAGCCGAAGGCAGACGCTTAACCACCTGAGCCCCTTAGGCATCCCACCATTGACATTTTTCACAGAGCTGGAACAAATAACCCTAAAATTTGTATGGAACCAGGAAAGACCCCAAGTAGCCAGAGGAATGTTGAAAAAGAAAACCAAAGCTAGTGGCATCACAATTCTGGACTTCAAGCTCTATTACAAAGCTGTAATCATCAAGACAGTATGGTACTAGCACAAAAACAGACACAAAGATCAATGGAACAGAATAGAGAACCCAGAAATGGATGCTCAACCCTATGATCAACTAATCTTCAACAAAGCAGGAAAGAACATCCAATGGAAAAAGACAGTCTTTCCAACAAGTGGTGCTGGGAAAATTGGACAGCCACATGTAGAAGAATTAAACTGGACCATTTTCTTACATCATACACAAAAATAAACTCAAAATGGATAAAAGACCTTAATGTGAAATAGGAATCCATCAAAATCCTAGAGGAGAACATAGGCAGCAACCTCTTCAACCTCGGCCATAGCAATTTCTTGCTAGATATGTCTCCAAAGGCAAGGGAAACAAAAACAAAAATGAACTATTAGGACTTCATTGAGATAAAAAGCTTTTGCACAGCAAAGAAAACGGTCAACCTACATAATGAGAGAAGATATTTGCAAATGACATCTCAGATAAAGGGCTAGTATCCAAGATCTATAAAGAACTTATCAAACTCAAAACCCAAAGAATAATCCAATCAAGAAATGGGCAGAAGACATAAACAGACATTTCTCCAAAGAAGAAATACAAATAAATGGCCAGCAGACACATGAAAAAATGTTCAACATCACTAAGCATCAGGGAAATACAAATCAAAACCACAATGAGATACCACCTCACACCAGTCAGAATGGCTAAAATTGACAAGTCAGGAAACAAAAAATATTGGCATGGATGCAAAGAAAGGGGAACCTTCTTACGCTGTTGGTGGGAATGCAAGCTGATACAGCCACTCTGGAAAACATTATAGAGGTTCCTCAAGAAGTTAAAAATAGAGCTACCTTACAACCCAACAATTGCATTACTAGGTATTTACCCCAAAGATACAAACATAATAATCTGAAGGGGCACATGCACCCCAGTGTTTACAGTAGCAATGTCCACAATAGCCAAACTGTGGAAAGAGCTGAGATACCCATCAACAGATGAATGGATAAAGATGCAGTATGTATACACAATAGAATATTATTCAGCCATCAGAAAGGATGACTAATTACCATTTACATTGACATGGATGGAACTGGAGGGTATAATGCTGAGCTAAAATACATCAATCAGAGAAAGACAATTATCATATGGTTTCACTCATATATGGAATATAAGAAACAGCACAGAGGATCATAGGGGAAGGGAGGGAAAATTGACTGGGAAATAATCAGAGAGGGAAACAAACCATGAGAGACTCTTAACTATAGGAAACAAACAGGGTTGCTGGAGGGGAGGAGGGTGGGGGGGTGAGATAAGTGGGTGATGGGCATTGGGGAGGGCACGTGATGTGATGAGCACTTGGTGTTATATGCAACTGATGAATTATTGAACTCTACATCTGCAACTAATGATGTACTATATGTTGGCTAATTGAATATGAACTTTAAGAAAAGAACGTAAGTCATCTTACTCGGAATTATGACCCTAAACTGATATAAAAAACTTAATTACAGATTTAAAACTTCAAACAGTGTCTGTCTAGTGTCCCTGGCCAAGTCCCATATTTCTGGGAGTGAGGAGCACACTGAGTCTGAGAAGGGAGTGAAGGCAGAGCAGGCCAACCAACTGACCTGTCCACCTCAATCAGGCATCAACAAACAAAGCGTAACAAGATTAGTGGCACAGCGCAAGTGATGAGAATTGTAAATGGCCACCTAGGAACATGCAAAATGTAAAACTTAATATAAATATATCATTACTTCAGAAGAGCTTGGCCATCCACTCTACTAACAGGCAAGTTCTGTGGCAATCTCCCTGGTAAGATTTTCTTGGGAGAAGTCCTGACTTTCAAATAGTGGCTGCTTCCTGAGATGCTAACTTTTCAAAGGTTGCCAGCAGAGGCTGACTGCTCTAAGTTTGCAAACGGGTCAGACACTGGGACCGGTGTGTATCATTTAGCACATTTCAAAAAATAGAGCTAAAGAAAATTCTTGGAGAAGATTGATAGCCTACAGATCCCTTCTAATACAGAGCTCCCATCTTGGTTAATTTATTTGCTAAAAAAAAGATTTTATCTTCAGTTGTTTTGGGAACCGAGTGACTTGGTCTTCTTGGCAAGTGACGTGTGTTTGTACAAGCTGGACAGAGGGAATCCTGCCATTTCCATGTTAGGATGAGGCATCGTGTCCCAAAGTGGATGTAAAGACAACCTGAGGCGGGTTGGGTGAACCTACAGGGAGGGCACACTGGGTGGTCTTTCCCCTGCTTCTAGAAGGAAGAGTTGGGACCAGCCCTTCCCAAGCCTGGTCTCTGTTGGTATCATCCTCGCTCCCCTGCCAGGCTCTTGGATTCTGTGGTGCTGTCCCTGCCATGGGCATTTGAAATTAGGTAAAAAGGCATTGCAGGTAGCCAGATGCATCTGCTTTGGGCCACAGCTGGCAGGCCTTCTAAGAAGGTAGGGTTCGTCAATCCATGTGGCTGTGGTCAATTACGCATTCTGGGTTTTGTCCCAACAGATGCTTGTTGCCATCTTAGAAGAGTAATAAAGATTAGTTTACATATAATTAATTTTGCAACTTCCCACTTTCACTGATCGCCTGCAACTGTAAAATACAGGGATCCTCACATATACACACGATTCCCACAGAACTTAAAAAACATTGAGTTATTACGTGGTTTTGTGAATAGATGGGGAAGAGCTTTTGTTGGTGGTATTTTGATGGAACTTTCTCCTTACTGATTGGACCAGAGTTTAGTCTATCACATTTTTCCTAAGGGCAATCATTTACTGTCCTCCTAATTTACCAGGTGGTCTATCTAAAATGCATGTCACCTTCCTGCTTGATAAACTGTAAGTTCTGGAACTCTTGGGCTAATGTTCTACACAAAGTGAGCTGTAGGCACAGCTATTCCGCCACTGATCATTATTAAACTCTTCATCAACCTTGTGGTACAATCTGATAAGAAACACCGAAGAGTGTTTGCAGCTTTTATTGATCTTTCCACAATCTTTGAGGACTGAAATCAGTTATAAACCAAGATACACATGCTCAGTATTGATTGTCAAGGCCCATTCCCACCCTCAGTCACAAGGCTTATAAGGAACCTGCACTTCGTGCCACTGTGTTTCAAGGTCAGGAATTACAGTCCATTGATGGATCAGAAATAGAGCCTATTCCCATTACAAGGAATAGAGAGGTGGACTTTCTCTGGCACGTCAATGCCAGGTTTGCCTTAGTATCAAAACCAGAATGGCACTAATACAGAGCGGATCTTATCTGTTATTATCACAAAGAAAAACTAGATGCTCTGAGTCCAAAATCATCAACTTTCTAGCTTTATGGATATTACATTTTTTAAACTTATGTATACACTTCTCGATATAAAAAGCTAGATGTTCTATGAATGAGTTACTGAGGTTTGCTTGTGGATAAAATAGATGTGTGGTTATGAGATTTAAATATTTTTCAGGCTAAAATCATTGAGACTGTATTGTATCATCTTGTTAGAGCAAACACCAAATTAGTCCTTAAGGAGAATCTGAGTACTAACAGACGGTCCTTTCCTAGCCCACCTCCAGGTGAAGGTGCAGTGGCCTTCTGTCCACCATATGTCCTCGTTAGGCACCTCAGATTTAATAAGAAGTTGTCAATCCCTCCCTAGCTTGCTTGCTTATTAAAACATATGGCTCTGAGTTTAACTGACAACATAGAGATTCTGTGCTTTAGGAACTTTTCGGGATGTTTAATCTTGGAAATCACCGCTGCTCTTTAACTATTGAAAACTTTGGGAAATGAGCATTATCTGTGGTAGATTACCTGAGGGATAGCAGTGCACCCATTCTTTTGTATGAGTGGTTTTCAAAATTCTTTTTTAACCCTAGAACCCTTCTTCAAACCATGTTTTTCTAGACTCCTAGAGTCAGAGAATGGGATGTGGGGAAGGGATGGGAAGGTTGAAGTCCACCACTGATGGGACCCTCAGAGCACAGCTTGAAAACCATTGCTAGATCTTCTAACACCTAACCACAGACACTGGGGCAAAGAACCACAGAGTGGCACCCAGTCTGGATCACAGAGCCTCCCTAGAGTGGCTTCAGTGAATTGTACTTTCACCAAACACCATTATATCTCCTTTTGGCAGATGTTATAAGAAACAGTCCTAGAAAATGACTACAATATTTACTTCAAGGATATTGCTAAAGATATTATTTACCTGGTTTTATAACATCTTCTCTGGGAGAACCCCAAGGAGAAAATGTTTCCTATTCTTTGCGCCAGAAATAGTTTAAATCCTTCTGGGCACATGGTTTGTTCTTCTCTCGTGAATGCAGTGATCCGTCATTCTCTCGTTGGGCTGGCCACTAGAGAGCTGAAGGAGCAATCCTGCAGACCATCCCGAGCAAGCCGCAGGCTTTCATGGCAGGTGCTTCGTGAACCAATTTCTCTTCCAGCTCCTGCTTATTTTACAAAATGTATTCCTTTTGCCTTCATACTTTTGCTTTGAAGTATGTTTTGTATGTGGTTCTATTGCATATTTTAAAGCCACTCTCAATCCTTTAAAAAATTATGATTTTTAAGTAGGCAAATTCTTTAATGAGAACAACTACTAACTCAAACCATGTGCAAGGGAAGGGAGGCAGAATGATGAAAGTCTAGATCCAGAGAGGACCACAACAAGGAACTAAGCATGTATGGTATGGAAATAAAGATCTTGAGATGAACACAATAGCCGTCTTCATATTCATAAAGAGCAAGGAGTAAGTTTATTCTGTATTATTGCAGAGAATGAACTTAGAATATAGGATGGTCACTACCAAAGAAGCTGTTGAGTACTTAGAACTAGAAAAGGAATGGACCTCATAAAATGGTGAGTTCCTTGTCTCAAGGACTGTTCAAGCAGAGCCCAAGTGATCCCGTCACTGGGAACTTACAAAGGTAGAGTGGACACCATTTTTTTTAACCATGGGGGAGTCTTCTGGTGAGGACCAGAAAAACTGCTAGACAAATTCTAAAAGAGCTGTAACATTTAGTGGATACCCTTTGAGTGCTTAGCCAGACTGCACTTCCCCTCCTTTGGAAGAGTCCCTTCCACTTTTACTGAGGAGGAGAAAGTAGGCAACCATGTGTGTGTCATAGGACCTTTCCCCACCCGTCACAATAGGCTGAATGAGGGCTGGACCCCTGACCCAACCTGGAGTTTCTCTTGAACTAAAGAACATGTATGCTAGAGTCAGCAGGAGCTGTAAGGTGATCCAGCGCTGGTACCGAGTCAGAGCTCTGGCAACCCAAAGCCATGCAAAGCCCAAGACTTGGAGGACCAAAACTAAGAGGCCTGCTGAAGAAGGTGGCCTGCCAAAGTGCAGAGAGAAGCCGTGACAAACAAAGCAGAGAGAAGGGAGCTGCCTGATGACTTTCTACCGGTGTGAGAGCCAGATCTATTTTCTTCAGTTCCTTCCTTGTGCGAGATTCCTCATCTCTGAACAATAGCCACCCCTTTACTAAAGCTGGCTTGGGTTTCTGTTCCTTGCATCACAGAAATTCTTACTAAGATCAAAGAGAATTCCTCAGATGGATTATGAGGCCGGAGTAGATTAGTGGCCCCCAAAGATGGCTGATCATCAGATTGCTCTGAGTAAGGTTTCTGGGCACAAGCCCCTGGAGACTGTGATTTAGGCAAAAGGCAGAAGGAATGCGTATTTTTAAACACTGCCCTCCCCCCTACTGATTTTGCTACTTGGTCAGTTTGGAAACCACTGGATAAGGTATCATCTAGGATCCTGGTCCCTCTAAAGTCCCAAACTTTGGTTTAGAATTTGACACAACGCAGTCATCCTCATGGTACTTTTTCCTACAGAAAAAGCCCCTAAAATTTTAAACACAACCACCTCAAATTCAGATTTACTATTCAGAGAGAAAGGCCAAGGGCCCCTGCAACCCTCCAAGGATATACACTCTCCAGATTGAATATTAACAAGTCAATATTGGTCAGCACACATGACAAGTACAGGTTCCCAGGGTGTTGGGACAAAGTATTTAAACATTTAAATCAGTGATCCAGATAATGAAATTCAAAGTATGTTCATTCAGTTTATTGATGCTATCCAACAGGGAAGGGCATCTAAGCACATCTTTCTTGGGCACCTCCAGTCTTCGTAAGATGTCAGCCCTCCTTCCCCAGCTTATGGATGTTAAGACATATGGCTTTGCCCTCTCGTGGCAACAGACGTCTACTTTATTTCATTTCACAATCTTGTAACTTTTTGAAAAAATTTTAAGTGCTTAGCTATTTATTCCTGATACATGAGTGAGAGATTCCTAAAGTTTAAAACAGATATTGTCGCCACACGTAAGGGAAAGCCAGTATGTATATTATAGTTCTCAGTGAGGCCATCCCCAAACCAGTGAGTTTCATCCCCTCAGGGACAGGGGGATGGCAGAGAAGGGTGGCCTCCAGCCGCCTCACCAGATTTGCTGGTCCCACAGACCCTGCTCGGTTCTGGTGTCTCCTCCCTCCCCCAGTCCTCACCCTGGGATATACCTCATCCCCTCTTTCATACTACATAGCTCCATTCCAGTTCTGATTTAACTCTTCTCCAGTTCCAGAGCTCTTCCTTCCCCTCCATCTCAGTTCTGTCACCCAACTTGTCCTCCTCACATTTTGGGTCTTTCTCCTGCCAACTCACCATGCACACCCCCTACAAACAAACTCCAACTGCACAATTCAAGTCCAATCCCATCGTGGCTGGTTTATCCACAGTCTTTCAACATGGCCAACCCATACCTAGTCAACGCTGCTGAAGACCTATTGTCACCTGTCTCATTCCCATTCTTCTTCCATACTGCTCCCTGCAGCTCTGCGCACAACTGACCTCCACTGTTTCTCAATAAGGTAGTGACAGGACAACCCAACACACCGCAGCAAGGAGCAGAGAATTCCTTCCTGCCTTTTGTCCCTCCAGTGCTTTCAGTAGTAGTAACTGAAGTTGCTTTGTACCTTCCACTAGGGGGTACCAACTCATAATTTTTAAGGACAGGAAGTCTGCTGAACACAGTTTTTAATGAAAAATGAAGTCCAGGCACAGTGAATTTTTAAAAACTTTTCTGAACATATGCTTAATTTTATGAAGCAATTTAATTTGATTCCTTTTAAATAAAAACTGCCCCATGGGCAGAGTAACAGGCAACAATCCTGAGTAGTATAAACTTGTGTAAGGGAACGCCAATTAAAAATGCTGGCTCTATTATGGTAAGATATAGAGTCATGAATTAAAAAGAAATAAATGCAAAAACTGAATAGAGACAGACAAGTGAAATTATTTTTACTTTAGCAAGAGAAATGGGCGTGCTAAACAAAAGTTGGCTTCAAAACAAAAGCTTTTGTTAAACAAAAATAAGGCAACTCGGAGGTTCTGGGACCCTCCATCTGTGGCGTGGAATTCTCCTATCTTTGGGGTATAAGAGAAGACCTGCAATACCAAAAACTGGCTCAATGTTACAGTGTTTGGGGTTCCTTTAAGAAGTATGCCCAGGCATTACAGTGTCGTGGGTGAAAATGCAGGACGTAAGAATTAAGCTGGCCTTCGACTTCCTGATCACCCGTTTACCTCCATGAGAACTTGGTGGGCCTCCATTTCCTTGG
The DNA here is from genome assembly GCF_024610735.1 of Ursus americanus. Taxonomy (NCBI): domain Eukaryota; kingdom Metazoa; phylum Chordata; class Mammalia; order Carnivora; family Ursidae; genus Ursus; species Ursus americanus. The sequence goes on along the minus strand of NC_142152.1, from coordinate 8,498,545 downwards.
CCTAAATCTTAGTTCTGCGTCAGCTCAGTGAGTTTAATAACAGCACTTCCCACCTAGGTTTGTGGTGTGAATTAGATGAGATAATGTATACAAAGCACTTACAGAGTGACTGGCCCACGGCAGGTATACTCAATAAAAGCTAACTATCCAATGAGTCAGTATAAAGGACACCCCTTGAGATGACCAGGAACAGAAATCTTTGCAATGAAAGAGATATCCACTATCCTTTTGGCAAACATACTCATACAGGTAAGCAATCAGACCAGGATAGTTAAGCAATCTGACCAAGGTCAGTTATTCCTGAGGAGCTGGAGTAAAACTTGGACTTCCTTAACGTCCAGCAGCATTCTTTCCCCTACCCTATACTGCTTCTCCTAGTATCTGGTAGACTATTGGCATAGACGAAATATACTCTGTGGTTAACGATTGGTTTTGTTGGCCGTGTTGGTGAACATAGCGAAGTTCACATTACTGTGCAGTATCAGAGATTCAGGCAGTATGTGCCTTTGAAGAGTTTGACTTTTAAGCCCCTTGCCTACTTTTAGAAACTTATAGCTGAGAAGAAAAGGTTATATGCAAAAAGATGTCCGCTACCATATTCTTTGGAATACTGAAAAACTGGAAATAATCTAATATCCACCAATCTTTTTTAAAAAAGTAATTAAATGTGGTAGACCCATGAATTTGGGGACCATTTAAAAATGTATGAAGACCACAAAGAAATATGGAAAATATTTATTTTATTCCTTATTCCAAAAGGAGGTAACTTAATAAGTAGAATGATAGTAATTGTATTTTTATATTATTCCACCAATCAGAAATTAAATATTTATACAGATAAAACTGGGAAGACAAAAGGGGAAAGGAAGTAATTTTGAGAGTATTGTGATTGAGAATGCCTCTTTATTTCACTTTGAGTTCTCTTCATAATAAAGAGAGGCAATAAAAAATTGTTTAGAATGAGCTCATTTCTTCACTTTCTTGGTACTGAGAACTGAGTTTACATGATCCAAGTGTCCTTTAATGCCCCATGACAACGTGTATAATCAAATTAAAGACACAAGGTCAGAACCCTCGTTATACAGTGAATTCTGAGGGACACGGGATGTACATCAATCCTTGACCTCTCAAAACTTACAAGCTGGTGGAGGAAATAGGACATATACCTGGATCTCAGTACTGCTCCACCTCCAAAGTATTTACCATCCCATCTTATACCAGCACCTGTTCCCTCCAGCTTTCATGCCGCCTGCTCGAGAACATCATTAGGACTCCCAGCTTCTGATCTCTCTGTTTTCTTTTGATCCATTGGCTTGGTTTCATGTTCTTTGCCATTCAGCTTAAATACTAAGGTGTATCACTTTAGCCACCCCTGCCACAAGAACAGCACTAGCTTGAACGTTTCTCTCTCCAATTCACCTGCCCTGAAAACCCCCATCCACTGGACATGTTCAATCATTTGCCATCTCAGTCTGGATGGTGGGACTCCCCTAGACCAAGCCACTCAACATCCCTTCATGTGTCCCTGGGCAATTCCCTCTCCCCGTCCTCTCTCTCATTCCTTTGGAGATGACCCTTCATTTTAGTGCACAGAAGAAATCATTAAATTAAAACTTCCTTCTCTTGAGCTGAGCCCACAGCCCAGTTGAATTCTGTGTCCATCTTTATTCAAATCATCTAATTTCTGAGATGAGGTGACGCCACACCTGTTCTCTGAACCCCCTGCCTGTTTCCACCTTTGCACCATCCAGGATCACCCATCTGTAACCTTGTCTGAACTATTACCTTTTTCCCTCAGAATAAACACGAGTCTGTCTTCTATAAAGAAGCCTCTCCTTTGAAATACATACTCTTCAAAATGACTACCATTTGCCTCTCTCCTCCCCATCCCCCCATTTCTAAAGAGTTGTTGTACATTGGCTGTCTCCACTCCCCCTTTCCTTCACCTGATAGAGCTTGACTCCTCCCACCCCAACACCCAAACTGCTCCCACAGAAGTCAGATGCTAGAACTCCTTTTCATTTCTTATCTCGAAACTTGAACCCTCAGCTGTGTTTCACACTGCTGACGCTTCCCTGTCTGGAAACAGTCTCTTTTCTTGACTTTTGGGATGCTCTGGTGTTACCTTAATTAGCAGAATGAATAAACTATTGTCTTCCATCCAGGGAAGGTAGAGCTGGAAAGACTCTCAGCTCAACAGCAGGGCTCACACTTTTAGGGGAATGGTGGCATAGCAGTTGTTAGACTTAAGATCTGCTAGATTAAGTTTTGAGGACTGAATTTCTTTCTAGAGACTAGTTTTGTGTGCTCTCTGTCAAGCTGACTGATGATTTGATGAGACAAGTATAGATGGAACTCAATCATAATGATTTCGAGAACTCTTTGTTCTTTTATCTTATTGAAGAAAAGGTATAGTGGAGACTGGATCAGACTATAGGAACTTGTTGGCAATGTTGAAATTTCCTCTCTTGGGGTACAATTAGACATGAGGGAAGTGGAATTCAAGTCATCTGGCTCTCCCTCAGGGACCTCTAACAGCTAAAGCCTCTAATCTGCATTCAATAAGATAATTTTTCATTATTAAAATAATATTACTTTTTAATTTTTAGCATCATTCTTGTAAAGTGCAATTTGGTACTTGACTATATGCTGTCTATTCACTATTTTGATTCTTTTTTACTTGCAAGTAATATATATCCCCTATCAGACTGCAAATGCTTTGAGGTCAAGGGTACTTTTTAGTCTAATTCTCTTCTCTATTCTACAGTACTTATAGGGGTGAACACTTGGGAGATGATTTTTAAAATTCCTGTTGTTTAATTTTGCAAGAATTTTAACTTTCCAAATTTCAATGGGTTTTGAACAACTAATGAATGCAATCTATTGTTCTAGGTGCAAAAGCGTAATATAGAAAATATTTAAGCTATTTGCATTTTATGAGCTGGAGGAGAGACAGGAACCCCTCAATAACTAGGGAGAATTTAGCACAAAGCTGAAATGGCCCGATACTCCCTTGTGTATATGGTACATAAAGGCCAGAATCCCAGGCAATATTCCAGAGCTAATTTGGGTTCTCTTTAAAATAAGTCCTATAAATCCTTGTAGTTCACCTCCCTAGGCCAAACATTCCCAAAGTCCTTGACTGTGGATAGCAGGTAGGTCTTTGGGGACCTTGGATTAGGCCTTTCTCCAGTCAGGCAAAGAATCTGAAAAGAAAAGGAAATCACAGGTAGTCCAGTGCATTTTTACCCCTGTGTGGTTTTTCCAGTGGCTAGAGAGATATTTAAAGGCTCTGAACCTCTTGTAGTCGTTGATTCTCTTTTTTAAAGACTCACTTTATTTTTAGAGAACTTTCTACTTTTCTTAGCTTTGCACCCAGATTGGCATACCTGGCCGGAAAATCATTCGTCTTTAAAAATATGCTAGAATTTGAATGCAGACATTGAATGAATAACAGATTTGCCATAGTGTAATCTCTCGGCATTACAATTTGTGGTTAGAAATTGACTGAAAGGGGGTCCAAAAGTTAACCTACAAAGACAAGAGGGTCTAGAGTCACTCCCCTCCCCCTCCCCAGATAAAAGAGGATTAATAACCTGAAATCTCCAAGTCTCCGGGACCCACGGTACAATCACTCGGTGAACTTTGTGCGGGAGCCTGCAGCTCCTATGATCTCAGGAAAGGCTGGCCCGGGCACTCTTCTCACTTGGAAGGAGGAAGCGAAGGTGGTACCTGAGCAAGGCACGAGCCACTCAGAGGCAGCGTGGGGCCGCCACTCACCTCGGGGAGGAGGAGCTGGCTGCCGGACCCACCCAGATGGGGAAGAAACGGGAGCCTCGGAGCCGCCAGGTGAGGAAACCAGCGGCCGCCCCGCCCCGCTCACCTCCAAAGAGGCGGGGCGCCGCTGCCGTTTACCCGCAGGGGCGGAGCCGGCCCAGCTCACCTGGGCAGAGGCGGAACTGAGGGGTCCGGTCACCGCACGAAGAACTCGAAGACTCACCTGTGCGGGGGCCGGAGGCGGGGCCAACCCCCAAACTCACCTGAGCCGCCGGAAAGCGGAGCCGGGAGCAGCCCCCGGGCTCGCCGCGCGTGGAGGGGCGGCGCCCCCGGCTGGCCGCTGGTGAGCGCCACTCCGCCCGTCCCCGCCCGAGCCGGCTCGGCAGCCATGACCTGGAGCGCCACGGCCCGGGGCGCCCACCAGCCCGACAACACCGCGTTCACGCAGCAGCGCCTCCCCGCCTGGCAGCCGCTGCTGTCGGCCAGCATCGCGCTGCCGCTCTTCTTCTGCGCGGGCCTGGCCTTCATCGGCCTGGGCCTGGGCCTCTTCTACTCCTCCAACGGCATCAAGGAGCTCGAATACGACTACACGGGCAACCCGGGCACCGGCAACTGCTCGGCGTGCGCCCTGGCCGACCAGGACCGCGCGCCGCCGCTTCGCTGCTCGTGCGCCTGGTACTTCTCGCTGCCAGAGCTCTTCCCGGGCCCCGTGTACCTCTACTACGAGCTGACCAACTTCTACCAGAACAACCGGCGCTACAGCGTGTCCCGCGACGACACGCAGCTGAGCGGGCTGCCGAGCGCGCTGCGCCACCCGGCCAACGAGTGCGCCCCCTACCAGCGCCGCGCCTCCGGCCTGCCCATCGCGCCCTGCGGCGCCATCGCCAACAGCCTCTTCAACGACTCCTTCTCGCTGTGGCACCAGCGCCAGCCCGGCGGGCCGTACGTCGAGGTGCCGCTCGACCGCACCGGCATCGCCTGGTGGACCGACTGCCACGTCAAATTCCGCAACCCGCCGCTGGTGAACGGCAGCCTGGCGCTGGCCTTCCACGGCACCGCGCCGCCGCCCAACTGGCCGCGGCCGGTCTACGAGCTGAGCCCCGACCCGAACAACACCGGCTTCATCAACCAGGACTTCGTGGTGTGGATGCGCACCGCCGCGCTGCCCACGTTCCGCAAGCTGTACGCGCGCATCCGCCACGGCAACTACTCCACCGGGCTGCCGCGCGGCAGCTACCTCGTCAACATCACCTACAACTACCCGGTGCGCGCCTTCGGCGGCCACAAGCTCATCGTCTTCAGCAACATCTCGTGGATGGGCGGCAAGAACCCCTTCCTCGGCATCGCCTACCTGGTCGTCGGCTCGCTCTGCATCCTCATGGGCTTTGTCATGCTTGTCGTCTACATTCGCTACCAGGACCAGAACGACGAGGACGAGGAAGAGGAGTGATTCCTGCTTTCAAAGTACCCTTCTGGCTATTTGCCAGAAGTCTCCTGCAAGCTTCTTAGGCTTCTCCCATCAATTCCAGTTCCAGCCTCGCCTCACTTTTCCTCTTGCTGTGATGCTTGGACCAGAGGGAGGAATGACATCCAATTGGGGGCTACCAGAGTCTTGCCGGGGTGTTTGGACTGCAGAATGAGACATCCTTGTAAATTCTCTGCATCTTCACGATTTACCGAGTTGACATGTTAGGTTCTTAAAGTCCGAGGCATTTGAGTGTGGAAGGGACAGGAGATTCCTGTTCCACTTCTATCTGATGAAGGGACTGAGACCTAGAGACGTTAAATAACTCATCCAGGGCCATGCAGCTATTCATTGGCTCCTGTCTCTGACTCTAACTTTTATGGCTACGACACCGTGGTTTTCTTTGGGGGGTGGGGAGGGGGTGGTGGGGAAGAGAGTGAAGCCCACAAATAACTTGCAGAGGTGTAGAGGGGTGGGAGAGAATATACTTGTTAAAATTGTGGACAGATTGGAGACACCAGACCCATTCTGACACAATAAGGCTGGAGTGAGACCCCGGAAGCTGTGTTTTAACAAGCCTGTCTGGAGATTCCTCCTGTATTCCCTCAAATTTGGGAATCACTGTCCTGAACCAGGGAGCAAGTAGAACACTGGATGTTTCCCTGTCCTCATGTGTCTAAGGTTGGGCCTGAAGCGGTGACCTACGTCCAGCTTTTCAGGTCGTCATTTGTTCCCAGGGGCAGTGACAGTCATGCATCCTGCTTTCAACATAGAAAGCTCTCCATAATTTGTGGAATGAGTGGGGAAAAAACTTGCTATCTCTAGAAATCTGGCATACAGATTTGCAGGACAGGGTTTGTATCGATGTATTTAACATTGGAGGGTTTGAGTGAACGAAACAGTTTGCCAAGTACTGTATAGAAACTTGAAAATGCCATGTCATTTGGCACAGCTTGGAGTGAGTGTTTTAACTTCAGAATCAGATAGATGGAAGGGGTCTTAGAGGGAAAATGATTTCCCTAAAGTCGTATCTGTGTCTCCTGCCTCCTGACTCAGTCCTCTTTGTCATCTAAATTATTTTTTATGCTTAGAGAAAAAAGTTTTCCTTCATGCTTACATTTTCCCTGGAGTCTCAGAAAAAACTCTTTTATCTATGTTCTCAAATGATGCAGGCTTATTATTTCTAGTAATTGTTTCAAGTGAATGCTAAGGAATATAGTCATATATGTTACCTAGAATCTTAAGAATTATTTGAAACTCCAAGATAAAGTCTGATTACTCTAAAGTTACCCTACTGTATATAAAGTTTTTCTAAGCAATAGATTTTTTTTTGTTAGTTTCAGGGGCGGAATTTAGTGATTCATCCATTGCATATAACACCCAGTGCTCATTCCATCAAGTGCTCTTCTTAATGCCCGTCGCCCAATTACCCCACTCCCCACCCTCCCCCCTTCAGCAACCCTCAGTTTGTTTCCTAGGGTTCAGCGTCTCTGATGGTTTACCTCCCTCTCAATTTTCATCTTATTTTATTTTTCCTTCCCTTCCCCTATGTTCATCTGTTGTGTTTCTTAAATCCCACATATGAGTGGAATCATACGGTGTTTGTCTTTCTCTGACTTTTCCCTAAGCAATAGACTTTTTAAAAATCACCTTCTTTTTGTGGCAGAACAAAAACAAAAACGCTCAGCGATATCATCTTAACCAGTTTATTTCCTGAAACTAAATTATTTGGTATTCTGTCGGAATTGTCCAGTACCTGCTCTCTCTACAGCTGCTTTCCAGTTACTACTGTTTTTGCTCATGCCTGTACAAGACTTTGACATATTTTTTTAGTAGCCAAAGAATACTGAATTGTATTGAATAATTTACATTAATGTTATTATACTCTATTCTAGTTCTTTGAAAATTAATAATTGATGGACAGCATGCATGTTCACTGCCATCTGTCTCCAACCTTTGGGCGTAGTTGTGAGTTAATATTCTGCCCCACTGTTTCACATAAACCAAAAAATATTTTGGTCATTCTAGTGTGCTGTCCTGCCAGTTCTGAGTATGACACAGTTTTATTGTCAGATTGCATGTTGTGATTTTAGGCTATGAAAATCTGATGATTATGTGTATATAGGATCATTTTTATTTATTATGAATGTTTGACCAAGTAGCTCACTAGCCTAGCTTTCTTTACGTTGGATAAAAGAATTTACTACTTTTTTTTACTATGTGGCTGAAAGCAACTGTGTATTTTGCTATCATTTTTACAGTATTTGGTCCATTGCCATAAAATTTTTAATGAGACTACAAAATTTAAGGTATTCTGATTAAATCAATGAATGTGGTTCCAGGCCCTATTCTCTGGGGTTTTGAAAGAGAATAAAGGTTATGTTTGTCTTACCTTTGTTATCATGTTTGCTCAATTCTTTTGAACTATGATCTTAAAGGCACAAATGGTACCAACCACTTTGTTCATTTGTTATGAGCAGGTTTTTATTGCAGCAAGAAAATCATCTTTCAAAATAAGGCTCAGCGTGAACTCAGTCTTTCAGTGTTAACTTCCTAAAACAGAATTTGAACTTACATGCACATCAACATGTAATATGAATTAGATAATCTTCAGCTATTACTTGAATTTGGTAAAATGTGGTCAATTGAAAAAACAGTATGAAAATGTATTAAAGAATGTGATTATTGTAGTCTTCTCTATTTCTGCATTTTACTCAAATTCTAAATTGCAGTTATTTGTTGGGTATTTTGGACTACGATGCCTCAAAAACTTTACAAACAAAAATATGAAGCATTTTCCTGTGGTGATCCCTGTGCTGTGGCATTTGTTTGGTATCACAGGATTCCAGCTGGGCTTACATTTTCATGTTGTTTCGTAAATACCCCTAGCTAGAGCTGTGTCTTCTGGAATGAGACAGAAAAGATTGAACCTCAACAACCGGACTGGAAATGTGCTTTGATCTACATTGTAAACTAAACCACAAACAAAAGAGAAACACGTGGTCCATGGGAAACTCCCAAAACAATACATAACAAGAAAAGACTCCAGGTATCTCCAGGATCCAATCAACTAAACAAACAATTTACTAACTATGCAATCGTTAAAAATCAGAGACAGAATAATAGTCTGGAACTTCTGTTAGTAGCAAATAGGTCCTTGCAACGTATAGCCACAACCCTTTCTGCCTCACCTTAAATCTGTTGCTCTCTTCTTGTCATTGAAGATCTCAACAACCTTGAGCAAGTTCTCAAAGTAAGTTACTGGTAGAGCTGCAATGTAATCAGTTCCTTGTATGCTCTTGGATATAAGTCATCACTGACTATAATAATAGTAAATTTCCTCTTCCTTTATTTTTTCAGGCACTTTTTTTTTTGCAACCCAGATTTGTTTCCTCTGTAGCTAAAACATAGCTGACTGATTTTAGATGACAAAGTAAAAAACTTCCATTTTTTCCCCCAGGGGAATTTCTCTTAATTCCCCTCCAACAAAAACAGAGTAGTTTTTAAAATGTCATTAAGAAGGCTTTAATGAATCTCACTGAAAAATACACTACCTTCTCGAAGAGGTCTTACATGAGAGCAGCACTTTGTGTAAAGAATTCGCAAAGCTTGCTAACAGCGTTGGCTCTAGGTATACAGCCATCCCTCATCATTGCCCTGATAAGACTATAACAACGTGTATTCAGGAAAAAACCGCTTTCCTGCTGGTTTGCCACCTGGCGCTATGATTCCCACCATGTAGATCGAGTCAGTGCTGCAGGCTGCATTCCTTGTGGCCTGTACTCGGCTGAGCAGCTCATCATGGGACAGAGAAAAATCCTGGAGGTGATGAAACCCAGCAGAGACTGTTGCGGGCGCAGAGAGATAGCAGAGGGGGAGTAAGACGCAAAGATGAGGTTTAGAGCATGAGACATTTTTCTGAGCCAGCAAGGTGTCCAGAAGATAGGGAGGGGGCTGGCAGCAAAGGGAGCCCTTCACAAAGGGCAGAGCTTACCAGCGGGCTCGTGGGCCACGAGGCCTTTGAGAAATTCAGTAAGCAGTGGCTCACCTTCTGAACCCCTCAGCTTGTCTTTTTGATCAGTTTGAGTGTGATTTATCTTTTCCTTAGAAGCAAAGGTATTACTGTCAAGAACCTTTGCTAATAGCCTTGCCCTCCACACTGAGCTCTTAACTAAGTTCCCATTAGAGCGGCTGAAACTTTACATCACTGATGAAAACTGTAAATGATGTGTCATTAATAATGATACTTTGTTCTTCTAAAAGGCCTTTGTTCTGAAAGTCCAAGGTGCTTAACACTATGTGGTCTCATTAATCTTACCCATCAAAATGCATGAGCTTTTAGAAAGTCATCAAGACTGACGAGGAAGAAATATATTCCTTTCTCATATTCCTTTCTATTTTGCTCTCCCCCCCCCTCCCAGAACTCCCTAAAATTAAGTAGTATTCTAAAACAAAAGCGTAAGTTCTGGATGTGGCGGTGATAGCCACTTAAATGGGCCACTTGAGTATTTTCCAAGGAAGACTTAATTCTTGTTATGATTTTAATAGGTAAAAGACAGTTCCCGTTTGTGTTAAAGAATCCAGAATGGGAGAGGCAACACTTTCTATTCATCGTGATTGAATGTAAAATACTTTTTACTCTTTTCCCAAAAGGCTTTAGCAGTTAAGACTTACGTTACATAAACATAATTTGCAAGTAATTGAATTATGGTATTTCTCAAATTTTACTTAAAGGCGCAAATTAGCTCATACGTTCACTTTCAAAAATCTTTAAAAACAATATTGAACATCACATACGCAGATGGCATCGAACCCTGCCTTTTATCTAAACTCACATTTCCAAGGGCCTGTGGGGCACACCTAAATGTCTTATCAGTGGCGTAAGTTCCTTGTGCTCAGCGCTAACTCACCTCTTCTCCAAGCCCATTCTTCCAAAAACAGTCCTGGTCGCTGAAAATGACTCCTCTCTCTCTCTCTCTCTCTCTCTCTCTCTCTCTCTCAGTCACCCAAACCAAAACTCTGAACTGCTTCCTTGACTCCTCCTTGTTCCCTTTTACATCCAAATAGTTATCAGATCCTGTAGCTTCTATATCCCAAATGCACTTTCAATCAGGTCTCTCTCTGTCACCGCTCTGGCCCAGGTCTTTGTTATTTCTCATCTGGAAGTTGGAGGAGCCTGCTAATTGGGCTCCAGTTTATTCTCCACATCTCCGCCACAGCGAGCTAGCCAAAACATAAATCTCATCCCGTTCCCCTCAGCTTAAAATCTCTCATGTCGAAGCACAGCTTACAGGGGGAGCTCCAATTCTTCAACACAATCTACAAGGCCTTCATGGTTGGCCTCAATCTAAATCTGTATCCCTTTCTCCTCAAGGCCCCACCAAATTCCAGCCATACTGAATGATTCTAAGAGGCCTAAACCCAACATCCCCCCATGTCTTTGCCCACGCCCGTCTTGCTGGTCTACCTGACCATCTAAATCTCTCCATTCATCCTCAAGACTATGCTGTGTTCTCTGTCCTCTGTGAAGTCCTCTGCAAGTCCTCCTTGCCTCCTCTACTCCCTGCCTCCAGCCTAGTCTTCCCTTTGTGCTTATTCCTCTCTCAGAGCACTTAGTGTATCGCCTAGAAGTTGCTTATTTGCTTAGCCATCTCCATATCTGGACTGTTAGTTCTTGGCTGGCTGAGACTTTGTTTTCTCACGAACCTTTATTACTGCCAGTGCCAAGTCGAGTGACCAGCACATGGTGGGTCTGCAAATATTTGTTGACTGATCATGAGGAAACCAACGATTCCATTACTTTACTGCCACTGAACATATTATCTCCTCCAATCTAGTTGAGGAATATTCCTCAAAATAATCGAGGAAACAAATGAGATGTGGACATGACACCCTCAACATTTGAAAATTTAAAGTAAGGAGTGCTGGGAATGCACATATATTCCTAACAACACACACATGGTAAGCTCAGAGTCCCATTCGGATGACGTGAATGCATAAGCAGTTCTTCCTCCATAAACTAATTTGCAACAACGAATAGCGGAGGGGTTACCTTAGTCCATTGATAGTCAAGACAGTTACTATATACTCGAAAGTAATCAATGTCTTTCCTATTAAACTGAGTAAGTTAATGGAATGTTTACATTTTTGCAGTGCCTCTTTATGGAGGAGAATGTTTTACTTACTGTAGTATTCCATAATAAAATATAAATGAACATTGCTTTCCTCTGCCAGGTAATTACCCCCAGAATCCATTTAAATGAAAATAGCATTTGTAGAGAAATATCCAGAAAGGAAAGCAAAAATAAATGGACTTGTAGTTGTCCCATTTGCCAGCTGATGTTTGGTTTATAACATTTGGCACATCTTGATATCTACATAATAGTAGTTTTAAAACCATAAATAATATTTTACAGAGGTCACACCATAGTTATTTAAGTTCAGGGGTTTATTTCCCTGAGCACTAAGTAGCTATGAATGAATTATGTTTAGTCTGATCTGCCACAGAAGGGCCATAAACCTCCAAGTCATAGCAAACCGTGGAATATTACTTCAATACGTCAGGAAAATTGTATGTGTAAAAGAATAATGCATGATAAGGGAAAGGTATTTTTATTTTCTTAAAGTAATATATGTTACCGGGCAGGAGCTATAAAATTTTGTTATTATAAACTTTCCTCTGATTCTGGGAAACAAGTTAAGGGACAGCTTTGCATTGTCAACCCTAAGCTGACGAGGCAGGCTGTGGGACCAGAGGAAGGGCCTAGGAAGGCGAGTTTGGGCCTGAGTCAGGAACAGTCTCTCCTCCTCAGCACCCCGTACCTCCAAATGGTGAAAACAAAGAAAAGCTGCCAGAGCACGAGAGATGGGCTTACAAACTTCTCTTTGCCGTCGGCATTCTCCTCCAGCGACTCCCGGGCGAGTGCTTTTGTAGACACTCATGAGTGAGGGTAGAGAGGGTTTTTAGCATTAAGGCACAACTCACTCTTAAAATGAAGTCTAGTTAAAATGCTTAAATGAGACTGTTAAGTACAGACAGTGTACCAGACAACACGCTAAGCCATTTCACTGGGTTTTCTCACTTAATCTTTACAGCAACCTGATGACTCCCATTTTGCAAATGTAGAAACAGAATTCTGGAAAGATAAACTAGTTCAGGGCTACACAGTTTGGTGGGAGCCAGTCAGGAGTCTGGCTGTGGTCAGTGTGACTTCAGAAGCTCCCTAGCTGCTCAAAGTCATCAGGGACACAATCCTCTGAAACAGAGACTATTGTCATTTGCATGTCACAGGATGAGGGAGAGGAGGCTCCGGGAGGGTAAATCACTAGCCTCAGGCAACACAGCCAGTAATGCAGACCCCGCTTGTCAGACTGTGAGGCAACCACTACGGAACTCAACATCTCATCCTCTATTTTCTTTCAGTTGTTTATTAATAATGATTAATTATGAATATTAAAACTCATGAAGAAACAAGAATAGTCAAGAAACCCCTGAAAATGAAGAAGAGGGGTGGGGGGGAGTGAGGAGGTGGAAGGGGATACTGCTCGACCCACCAGAAATGAAGACTCACTATAAAGCTTCAGGAATTGACACAGGGACAGACAACTAGATCAATGGGACAGAACAGAGATTCAGACAATGAAGAAGAACATGGAAATGATTATAATCCAGGAGACTGGTTTCCCCTAAGACAGAAGGAAGTGAATGGAAGCAGGGAGGGGCAAACGGGGGCATCAAAGGCACTCATAATATTGTTTTTCTTAAACGTGGGTCTTGGATATCCTGGTGTCCATTTTGCTATTATTTCTGACATTGTGCATGTAAGATAGTATGGAAACAATAACGGCCCAGGCAATCTACCCCGTACTAATGACAAGCTAGGGCCGGCGTTCCAAGACTCTACACGCATGACACACCTAGATTCTGTTGCTTTCTGTGGTGTTTCCAGTGCTTCTACAGACTCAAGGATTAGAATAAGGTATTCTTAATCATGTGTTACCTCGTTAAGGAACTTGGAAAAAATGTTAAGATGTAACCCTTTCTTCAAATTGAATAATAAAAATGACATTAGATGGACTACTGCCCAAAGCACTGGGTTTTAATTGAAAGTTCAAAAGAACAGAGGTGCCCCTGGTGGTCAGTCCTTGGGAATCCTGGTGGGTCTGACATTCTGTTTGTCCAAATACTGTATGAAGGAAGCAAAGCTCTGGGCAGTGCTAGGATGGGGAGGATTAGAAGATGTCCCTGCAGGGGCACCAGGGTGGCTCAGTTGGTTAAGCATCTGCCTTTTGCTCAGGTCATGATCCCAGGGCTCTGGGATTGAGTCCTATATCGGGTTCCTTGCTCAGCAGGGATCCTGCCTCTTCTCTGCCTGCAGCTCCCCTTGCTTGTGCTCTGTCTCTCTCTGGCAAATAAATAAAATCTTAAAAAAAAAAAAAAAAAGATGCCCCTACAGGACTCAAATCTCCACACATTCTCCTCACTATCTTTCATTAGAGCAGGAAACAGGAGGACGTGCAATGTAATCTAATCTAATGCAGATTTCATGCAAGGGAATGAGTCCCATTTTTTTTTTAAAGATTTTATTTATTTATTCGACAGAGATAGAGACAGCCAGCGAGAGAGGGAACACAAGCAGGGGGAGTGGGAGAGGAAGAAGCAGGCTCATAGCGGAGGAGCCTGATGTGGGGCTCGATCCCATAACGCCGGGATCACGCCCTGAGCCGAAGGCAGACGCTTAACCGCTGTGCCACCCAGGCGCCCCGGAATGAGTCCCATTTTAACCACATTTCCTTGAATTTGTTGTCCAAGGTGAACTCAAGCAGCCAGGCAGTGGGGCTGGGGTCCCAGACCCTTTGCATGTCCTAGAGCCTCACATTTTTCCTGTGTCGCACCCCCCAAGGGCTGGGACACATTCCATAGAACTGGGAAGCCAACGTTCAATTCTGCCACCTTCAACTCCTTGTGGCCCTGCTGACCCTGCCAAGGACTGTGACCAGACCGACTCCGGAGACACAGAACGTGGTGTAAGGTTTCTCAGGTGGATGTCTGTCCAATCCGAAATGGGAATTCGCTTCTAAAGGTGTGCACTACTGCCCTCCGCTGGACGGAGATAGAATCACCAGCATTTCCCTGCCTCTGGGCCTAACCCAAGTGGGGAGGGGAGAAAATCTGCTTTTATGCCATGTGTATGCTCACGTGAAATATTAGTTTCAAAAATTAAAGTTCCTGAGATTAAATAAAATACAAATGCTCTTCAACTGCATAATAATTCCATGAGTTTTAATACATTCTAATCAGTCTGTTGAAGAAGAAACTGGCATATTTAACTTTTATTCAAATAATATAGAATATTGTTTCAAATCTAATTCTAATGGTTACTACTGATTTAAGTTTGTGTCTCTTAAAACATTTGTGCTTACTTTAGCACTATGTCATAAAGGAAAGACTGTTTAAAAGATTTATTTATTTATTTATTTATTTATTTATTTATTTATTTATTTTAGAGAGAGAGAGCACAAGCAGGACAGGCAGGGAGAGGGAGAGAGAATCTCAGGCGGACTCCATGCTGAGTGCAGAGCCTGATGCGGGGCTCGATCTCATGACTCTGAGATGAGGACCCCAGCGGAAACCAAGAGTCAGCACTTAGCTGACTGCACCACCCAGGCGTCCCTGAAGGAAACATCTTGATACGAAAAGTACATGCCATCTACTTTGTTGTAAGCTTAGGCACAAAAAATGAAAAAGGCTGTTACTATTCTTTTTTCACCAAATAACTTTGCCAATAGGCATAAATATGTCATTTTATAGTAGAAATTGTGTAAGTTTTTTTTAAATGAAGGACTGGGAAATATTGGCAGGTACTTTTCCCAGGAAGGATATGAAATTGCCTCTCAGGCTTGGCCATAGCCACGTCTTTCAAGAAGAAAGCTTTCTAGAGTCTCTCCGGAAGCAAAGTAAGTATCCTCACTTAGGATCCTATGAATAGGTTATACTGAGACTGTAATTAAAGTGTGGATAATTTGAAACTTCACATACTTTCCTGAGGTTGATATCGAACCTAAGAAATAGAGATAGAAATACTTGTAAAGTATTTTGAGATTTTGCATATGTGAGCCTCATATCATGCTTTGATACGAAAACATACCATATTTCTTTCATTGTAAGATACACCTTTGCATGCTCACACACACGCGCACATTGTAACACCTCTAAAATCAGAGTGTGTCTCAATTTCCTGTCTTCTCACTATCCATAGCAACTTACACTTGTGTCACTTAAACTCACTTTCAGCCAGGTGATGGTCATGCTGTAGTTGTCACTGGGCTGCAGAGTTGTGTTTTGGGACAAAACACTGTATTGTGTGCAATAACATAGACATTGAGGATTCCATCTCCAGAGGGATTTGGAAGAGTTGGACTCTGAATGTACAGAAGTTTTAGGAGAACCTTAGCCAATTTATTTTATATATATTTTCCCTTTTTATGTCTGTACAGGTATGATACATAATAAAAATCTATAATGAAGTTTAAGAGAATCCTTTCGATAAGGATAAAAGGCAAAAATTTGAATGTAAGGACTTATTAGGTCTATTTTAATTGGCAGCATTTTTTTCTTAGTGGTACATAAAATAATGGTACATGTTATCATGGATGGCATCTTAAATCCAGTGAATTATCCAGTATAATAACAGGGCAGTGGAAAGAATGCTTCTGAATTTAAAACCAGATGACATAAGATGACATTAACTGAAAAGGCACATTCACTCAATTTCCACTTCCATCGATCAATTTCGAGAAGGAAATGGAATTTTAAAAATTCCCTCACTCCTCTGATGTACCCAAATATTAGTAGAATAAAACAACGTGCCAGCTGCCAGCAAAGATCAGTCCCCCAGCCTTCAACATCCCACTACAAAGATTGGATACAGGCCAAGCAACCTTCCAGACCACAGAGAGGGTAGGTGAAGGGCCCTGAGATCAAAGCCGACACGTAGCTCATCTGAAGCCCAGGCGATATACCTCACTATGAGGATGCACGGGGGGATGGAGTGTCAGAAGAGTGAGAATACTGAAGTGTCTTTCCCAGTCCCTGAGGTCTCCTTTGGACCAGGAAGCTTTGCTGGATAGACATACATCACAGCTCTGTGTATCACATCTCTCTGCTCTTTCAGTATGAGTTTTACGTGAGTGCGTGAACTTGATGACCAAATATAAATCAGAGTTTTTTCTGTTGACAGGAAATAAAATTAGACCATCAGACATACTCAGAGCCAATATCTGCTTTCATGTTTTTCAAAGTTATAGGGAAAAGATGTCTTCCATTATAGTGACTGTCTTGTCAGAGCTCAGACTGAGCCCAATTCCATTCCACCTCCGTTCTTGGCCAAGAAGAGAAACCGTACTGTGATAAAACATTGCCAAGGGAGAGCTCCAAATAAAAGCCTCCCAGTCAATTTAGACTCGGCTTGGTTGAAGATTCACTTCAACCCCACCCTCTGCCATCCTGCCTAAGGAACCAGGTTTGGGGGTTTCTTTCCTTCAGAAATTGTGTTTCTTGTTCCCCACCACCCACCCCTGTCTCCTTACTTCTTTTTCTAGACTCCTTCTCAGAAAAGCTCATAATATCAGATTTTTAAATTTTTATTTTATTTTTCAGAGAGAGAGAGAGAGAGAGACCATGTGCAAGCAGGAGAGGGGTGGGGGGGCAGAGGGAGAGAGAGAGAGAGAATCTGAAGCAGGCCCCACATCCAGCCCAAAGTAGGGCTCGATCATATGACCCTGAGATCAGCCTGTGAGCAGAAATCAAGAGTCCCTTAACAACTGAGCCACTCAGGTGCCTCTATCAGGTTTTTTTGTTTTTTAGATTTTTTTTTTTAATGTACATAGAATTTTGTGCCGATTTTCAGGTCTCCAATAGTACGAAATTGCACACAAATCTGGAGAATAGAGAGTTTACAGATAAGTCAGGCATATCAAGTTGTTTCTAGTTGCACGTTCTCATGAGACGATTCTTCTCTGGCCCTTGAGAACATACTTCCGTCTACTTCCCTCTGGATCCCTGTCTCAGTGCGAGAAAACCACTGGCCCCAGAGGCTGGCAGACAAGTCCCCCGACAGTGTTTCCCCTCAGTGAGCTCTACCTTTTCTGCACCTTCAGAAGTTCCTTGAGTTTTGAAAACTTTCTTATCCACTTGCTTTATGAAGCATCAGGGTCTATTTGTCACTGCACACATTCTGGATCTATCATTTTCCTAAAAGCCTTGGTAGTCTTTCAAACTCATCCCCCACCCTCGAGCACCCCCTTTTCAAGTTCTTGGGGCTCTCCTCTTGGAGTTCTCTCCTGATACCCGATCTTCGGCCTCGTCTCATAACTGACAAACGTTAGCACAGGACGGGATGTAGCAATATTTCAATTTTGTGTTTTCGAACCCAGACAAAAATTATTCTGAATTGACAGATATTGGGGGTAGGGAAATATTAAAGGTGTTTTGAGTGGCAGAGTGGTGACACAGACCATGACTGCCTTGGGAGGTGGAGGTCCTGGGTAAGGTCAATTTCTATCACTGCACGTGACTTGGGTAAGTTACTTAATTTTTTGTGCCTCCTCTTCTGTGGAATGAGACTTTGGACTAAACTGTTGCTTTCCTTCTTGGCATTTAGTTGCGAATTTGTGTAGTGAACTGGGCGTGACTGATTCTTTGTTTTAATGTCGAAGGACTGAACATTTCCCTGAAGTGTCCTCCGTAGATTATTTCTATTTTCATGAGATGTTATATATAGTTGTTTTGCTACAGTGTAGGCAAAGTCCATGGTCAAACAGGTTACAACAAGGTTTCTTTCCTGCAGGATTTCTAGAGCTTTTAACATGCTAATATGCTTATGAAGCTCTGGGAAGGAGAGAAAAAGTTACAAAACTAGGTAAACGTATTTGAACACCTACCTTTTTTTGTTGCTGTTCAAACACCAATTACCATCTTGTAGACACTGGGTTCCACATAAGGCGTTTTGGAGAATGGTGACCCAGGAATGGTTTCTGGAAGAGAAATGCAGTCGTCAAAATTGCAAGAGTTCATAACAGAGGTGAGTCCTCTTACTTTCCCCTGGAAAAATTTAAAAGATCATATTGAGGTTTATTTCAGACTTAGTTCCTTCCAATGTCAACTTGTTGTCTTTTTTAAAAAAACAAAATAATGATATGCTTATTTAGTCCCCAACATGTGGGGGGAGAAGGAGCCCTTGGTGTCTTGGAGATCTTAACCCTCTTCCTACTCCACTCTCAGCCCACCGCACCCTTCTCCTCCCTCTTTCCTATCCTCACTAACCACACAGACTCTTCTAAAATGCAAACTGAGCTTGCATCATTGGAATAACTAAAACCTAAGGAATCCAAGCCTCTATGTTTCACTGCCAAGTACTCTTCCGAAAAGTTCACTGATCTTTGAAATCAGCCACCCCCAAAACCCGCCCAAGGGGGTCAAGAGAGTTAAAAGATTCCAGATGGGGCCAGAACAACCTCTCCAATTTCTTCCACCTCTGTTGCTCATTCAGGGTGTGACCTGTACAGGTCACTAAATCTCTATGTGCTTTCAACTCCCCATTTATAAAATTTGGCCGATACATATTGATTTCTAGGATGTTTAGAGATACTTGAATTAAAGAAACTACAAAGAACAAATTCCACACCTGATTTTTCTGTTATTACCAGTGAAGGCCATAGACATAACTCAACAGTAGGAAAGCAGCCATGTACAAGAAACTACAGAAACTGACCACATCAGTCTTTCTTGGCTCGGGAGCCTCTGCTACCCAATTAAGTCTGCACATTTACATTGGACCACATCGAGTTTATAAAGGCAAATATTTAATTAGTGGGACCCTAGGACTGGCAATGCTACTTCTAATGCATGTAACAAGATACTCGAAGCTTGAGAAGTAAACCCTGTAAACTTAAATTACCGCAAAATTATAAAGTTTAACATAAAAATGGAAAATCTTTAAATAGCTGTTTTGTGCAATGTTCTTAACAGACAAGACTGCCTCACAATGGAACTGTGTAACTGCTAGCAGCAGGCACTCCAGGAAGATAAAATAAACTGGCTTTATGGACCCAAGGAATTGATTTTTAATGAGACTCTGCTTGGCTGTAATGGCATCCTGAGAGAGTGATCCAGTTTCCCCGGCCTCTGGTACACAGTTACAAGGTGCAGAGCAAGGCCTTGCTTAAACAGTGCCCATGCATTTGCCTTTTTAGTGTATGAGACTAAATGAAATAAGGATGTTGTTCTAAGACACACTCCAGAAAATGCATGGGCATGTGTGGGCACACGTGCACACACGCACACTGCTCTGCTTTCACGTGCTTTCCTGAGACCTTGCCTGCTCCTATCTTCTGAGTGTTAGAGGACTAGAACTTTTGAAATTATATGAATATGTTCATATTTCCCTGCCAGAGTATAAGGACCCATAAACTAGAAGATAGACCTAATTCTTTCATATTTTATAACCTGGGTTTTCTGCTGACATTATATGGATATAGATATAGACATGAAAATATATAAATTTTTATATGAAATCTACACATGTAAATATAGATATGCACACATAACAGCAGATATGAATAAGGATAGGCAGAGGTAGAGGTAAAGATAAAATACAGATAACAAACAGTACAGAATGGAAAAGGCAGTGAGACATATTAGTGAAGAGCTTCAGCTTTTTATCTTGCTTCTACTACTTTCTAGCTGTGTGTCTTTGGGCATGTTAATCAACTTCTATGAGCCCCAACTTCATCTTCAACAAATGCAGATAATAATACCTATTTTACAGGGTTGTAATAAAGATTAAATGACACAGAAACAAATAACGATTAGGATGAATCTTAGCAATATAATATCAAGTGAAAAAAGGAAGTCCCCAAAACTTATATATAGCACATTTTTTTCATAGAGTTAAAGCTAAGTAACATATACATCTATATGTTTAAGGGTTCACATAGCATCAATAAAATTGTGCATAAAAAGGAATGATAAACAGGTTTCAGGCTGATGATGACTTGGAGTGGGGGGAGGGTGGGAGAATGCTCCTACTCTCCCCCATAGAGAGGATTCTATAGCTAGATAATAGGTGATAGCTTGTGTTATAACTTGTGTTTGGGTGGCTTGTAAGTACATATTATGAATGAGAATAACTAGCTAACTAGAAATAAAACTAGCCATGCATGGGCCAATGATAAGAATATACTATTAACCAAGAAATATGACTAATCTAGTTCTGTACACAGAAAGGTCAAAGAAAACAAGAAGATTAAATGAAATGATATGTCATAAAATGATTAGCACAGTGCTTGGTACATTGTAAACACTCAAAAAAATGTCAGGTGGCTGGCTACAAATCTCTTCATAGTTCCACAGACATTCTCATCCGCAATGGGATCAACTTCCCCAGTATCATCAATTCCCCTTCATCTTCTCTATTTCCTAATTTTCCCCTTCATCTCTCTTCCCTGGTTGCATCATCTGTATTTCCAAAATGCTTAGCTTTGTAATTTTTAAAACCTTTGAGGTTTAATCTATCTATAACACCAGGTACAGGTCTTAGGTGTTCAGCTCGATGTGTTTTGTCAATTATATTCACAAACACAACGATTATTTAAAACAAGATAGAGATTATTTCCATTGCCCCAAGAAACTTCCTTTGTGACCCTTTCCAGTCAATTATCCCCCCTGCCAGAGGCAACCTCTTTTTGACTTCCGACTTCTATGTCATTGTAAATTGGTTTTGTCCATTCATTGATGCAATATAAATAAGTCATACAATATATACTCTCTCATATCCAACATCTTTTGATTAACTTAAAGTTTTTGAGATTCTCCATATTGTTTTGGATCAATAGTTCATCTCTTTTTGTTGCTGAGTAGTATTCTGTTGTATGACTATGCTACAATTTGATTATTCGCTCTTTCTGGTGGACATCTGGGTTGTTTCCAATTTGGAGCTATTATGAGTAACCTATGAATACACTTGTACATTTGTTTTTGTAGACATATCTTGTTATTTCTCTTGGGTAGTAAGAGTGGAATTGCTGAGTTGTAGGTAGATGACTGCTTATCTTTTTGAGAAACTACCAGTTTTCCGAAGTGGTTGAATTGTTACAAAATCCTTAAGCTTGTAACGTCGAACCCCACTGAAGGGTGATTAAGTAACCACACGGACAATGACCCATTGGTGTCAGGTCCATGTCTTTTATCAACTCCAAAAGGATTCCCAGACCGGGATAATAAAGAGGGGAAAAAAAAGATGAATGTAAATGGCAACAGATCAATTTAGACTTGTCTGAGGGGAAAATGTACAAAATCAGAACAACAAGAAAGAGCTCCCTGCTGATTTTAGACCATGAAAAGAATCATTTTTAAGAATACAATTTGGGTGAAGTGAGCCTAAATCATAGATTCCCCAGTGGCATGGATGCCCCTTTCTGTTCCTGGCTTCAACAGACAGACTGAAGAATCTTTTTTGGGGGGAAGGAGTGGGTGACTGATGATAGGGACATTAATTGTCTTCCATTGGCTGGTTGCTTTGGCAGTAAAGAGAAAAGCCTGCCCTAGCCCCCAAGAGCTTACATCTGTTTCTCATACAGCTTAGCCACCCATGCTGCTTCAACCATCCCCTTCTGCTGTCCAGGCTACCACTTTATTGATTTTTTTTCCCCTGCCCTTTTAAAAAGATGAAAGTTCCTAAAAGCTTTTGCATGCAAATACGTGTGTTTGTATGCATGTGCGTGTTGGTGACAGCAATGGTTTACTTAACAAACTAAAGCAGCAGCTAGGTGAGCCAGTCCGGGCGTGTGTGTGTGTGTGTGTGTGTGTGTGTGTGTGTACCAATTACTCTGGGATTGTGCACCCCCAGTGGTGGACCCAGCAGAAGCACAACAATTAGAATGTGTTGACAACAACTTAATTAGTTGACAATGACTTGAGACCTCATTAACCCCTTTAACACCTCATGGTTTATGATTAAAATGAAATACTTAGAGATTGTTGGAAGGATGATTTGTCTTACTAGCAGCAGTTGTCTAAATACAGCTAGAATATTTGATATTTCTTTGATACATCTTCCCTTATTTTGTAACCATCAACAATGATTATCCAAAAAGGTTATCGTTATTCTGTAGAAATCCATAGACTAATGATTTCTACGTTCACTCAGAAACCTACTATTTTGCTTCTGTTCCCAATAACCTCCCACTCTCCTCCAGCCTTTTTAAATAAGTGATGTTCAAACTTTATTTTTTAAGTGAGCTCTTTCATTCTTAGAAATTACATGGACTGATAAAGTTAACTGTGACTCTTCCTAAAATCACTCCAGTTGGGAATTTAGTGCCTACAGAATTCCACCATGAGAATTCACGGGCGTGTGTGTGTTTGGATGGTCTGGCAATATTTCACTCAATTGCTAGGCTCATGCTCCCCAAAAAAACAGAACAATAGTTTTCATTTTCTTGATGGGTTCTCAACAAATGTTTAAGAAATAGATGGACTGATGCAGAGTTTCTCCGATCTTCCAGAATGTATTCAGTTTCACCCAGCCTCTAAAATAGACGTCATTTAAACCACTAGAGGTAAAATCCAGTGGTTCCTTTGTTCCTTAATATTTCTTCAGCAAGAAGCTTCAGTGCTTCTGGGCCAATCCAATTATAGTACGTATGGAACTGCAAATATCAGACGACATTGCAATATCTGAGAAAGTTTGAAATAAGATTTATTTTGATTTTAAAATCTGAATCTCCTATAAAGCTATAATCTTAATATCAGTAGTACTATTTAGAAATGCAATCCATTGTCTGTTTAGTTACTCCAACCATTTATTTGATATGGAAGTTTCATATCAATGAGGCCAACACTAATAAATTTGTTCACTTCCCGGACAATGGTCCTTAACCTTCTTTGGGCCGTAGACTCATTGAGGAATAGAGTGAAATCTATAAATCCTTCAATACAGAAGAGGACTCTAGTCACTTCTATACCAAACTGATTAGGTTTCCAGGGATTTATGGATTCCAGATTAATATTCTTTTATCATCAGTAACATAGGGATGATTTTAACCTTCCAGACATGTTGGTGATAATTAATCTATAAAACCAATAAAGGGAAAATGGGCCAATTGTGAGAAGATCATATTCAAATTGGAACTACGATTTGAGAGAACGACCTTAGTTAGAAATCCAAGAAGGCAAAAAAAAAAAAAAAAAAGTGCCTTATTATAAAAAAAGGGTCGCGTGTGCAATGGACATTTATTGAAAAGATTGATTGACCAGAAGTTCTAGGCAAGTGCTTCTCACAACATAATCTATATGACTCCTTCAGCAGAATTAACAGCGATGCTTATGTCAAGTGTGTATTCCTAGGCCCCACGTTTAACCAACTAAATTGGCGTCTCATCTGAGGGGAGCGGAGGCCCTGCATTTCAGTTTAACAAATTTCCAGGTAGTTCTCATACACAGTTAAGTTGGAGACTCCATCTCTTGCCTTCTTATTCTTAGCTCTCATTCTTAACGTCTTTTGCAAGTACTTTATTTATATTAGTATCGTTAGTCAGTCACTGTGAATGCAGATCTTCCATAAACATCCAGAAAATGCTTTTGATAACTCCAATTTGGATAGTGGATGTCATTAGGGAGAGAGCCCTTGGAAGGCAGCTGCAAACAATTGTCACTCCACTGCACTTATCATCAGACTCGGGGCACTTTAGATTGGCCCATCACATTGTTTCATTTTTTGGTACTTAGTCATTTGTTACAATAAAAATTAAGTTACAGGGAAGGAACACTGTGACAGGATAATGGAGTCCTGCTCAGAAGAACCCAGCCTGCCTCCAATTCATCACGGCATTTATGGTGCATTAGAAGACATTACAGTGACAACATCATTCCTTTGGGGCAGGAAGAAAAACCAGATTGAGTGGGAAAGAGGGAATTTACTTCATGAACTGGGCAAAAGTGAAATAAAAATAGAAATCAGGGGTGGTTTAAATTGCCATGTTCAGCAAAGGACAAGGAAAACGCTAACAGTCTCTGAGACTAACCTTCCAATATGTTAAAAAATTAGCTTATTTCACCTTGTATCACGTGAGCAGTTTGTGGGTTAAAAAGGAATGGTTGCCTGAGGAATAACAGAGAGGCATATGGAGAAAATGGGCAAAGTTAAGGCAATTTAAAATGATTAAAGCCCGCAAAATATTTTGCAAATATAAAATCCTGGAGAGAAGCTTAATAATAATATTTGTCCAATGAACTGGGCCAAAGATATCTATATTGTCTAGGTATTTTAATTGGAGGCCTGAAGTATCATTATAAAATCATAAGAAATCTATGTCTGTGTTCTCATAAAAATAAAAATGGCTGTTTGATGTTGGAAAGTTCTGTTTTGAGACATAGGAGCTAAAGGAATGTGGTGCTGGGTAGGCATGGCTGCCAATTTAGACCTGGGAACTTAATAACTTTATAGTACTTTTACTAGTATACCCTACACTATGTTAAGCCTGGGGGGAAAAATGAGAGGCAACTTGGTATAATGGGAACAATGTCTTAATTCTGGGAGATTTTTAAGGTAACATTTCTTTAAACTCTACTTTTTATTAAAGCGACATTATTTCATAGATCTCAGATTTTGGGTTGGGGGGGTCCACTGTACTCCTTAATAAAATCTTTAATTCACTTAAGAATCAATTTGAACAAAAGCCTGTGTGGTCTCATTTTCTTTCCCTGTCAATCTGTGTTATTTCCAGGTTGAAAGGTAATTTTGACCATAAACATGGTTTCCATCACACATTTCTAATTTTAACCTATTTGTCTCCGTTTGATTTACATTGGGTCTAGAGCAAATTAACTATTGTGAGCTTTTATTGAAAATTAATTAGGTGGCTAAAGTGCCCATGGCAGACTCTGCCAGTACATGTTTCTCTCTGGGTCGCCAGCCTTCTCTAGTTAAAACACCTAGCAACTTAAAAAAATCCATAAAACGAATGATATAATTAGTTCCAGAGTGGAACTCAATCTCTTTGAAATCAGATGCTTTCTTCTAGTGCTGAAGGGCCATGCTATAGCAAGCATTTTATGGTATCAGGGGATTTTCCCGGGGGGTAAAGAGTAGCTCATTCTAGCTGAATCACCTCACATGACTTACAAAAGGTGTCCTTGTGGTTCTAAATATAGCTGCATCTATGATCTGATTCCTAAGTCAAAGCAAGGAGAAAGAGGGAAACTGGGTTTACAATACCGTAATGATAGAAAATAAGCTATCCAGGTTGGAAAATAGACTCCAGGAGTGTGTATGTGCGTACGTGGGGGTGTGTGTGTAGGAGAGAAAGAGAGAGAGATCTTATACTTAGGAAAAACCAGGATGTAAATGTGATTTATTGTAAATAGTTCCACAACATTAAAATGAGTTTTTATTTTCTATGTATGCTGCTTCAAAGAAGAGCTCTGTGGGCTCATAAAAATGCAGAGAACAAATAGGGGCCTCTAAGTCCAATTTATATGCCATGCCCACTGTGCACTGAGACACATATAATCTGTAAAATGTCAGCTTCAAAGTTCCACCGAGATCGGTGCTAACCCTGACCTCTGGCCTTGCCGCCTCTGGCTGGGCCTGTGTGCTTTCTTTACCAGCTGTTTTAGATAAATGTGTTCCATTTTTAAGAGATTGTCTCAGCGTTTTTTACATGAATAGTGGTAATATTATTAACTCTCACTGGAGAAACCACCTTTTCTAAGAGGGCTTTACAGAGGAACCAATCATTTCAGGCCCCATGCAGAGAGTAGTGGATTAATAAATATGTCATTGTACTGAAAATATTTAAACAACACTGGGAGAAAAGAGCAAGGCACACAACAAAAGGAAAGCATATTAGTAGTGTTTCCTGTCAAAATACACAGAGGAAGCACTTTATTTGGACCATTTTCTCCATAAAGAGACATGGCGGGCCAAGATAAACACAGTGAAGGAATCTGGTTTATCCCACTTTGGAGGTTGGAGACCATCAGCTCAACCAAAGTTATGAGACCAAAACCAGGTTTTCTCTCTTGAGGCTGCTAAGTGAAGCCATCAACAGAGGCAAGCAGATAGACTTAGCGGATCAATATTACACAGTTAAGTGGCGCATACAATTTCTGACATGGTTTAGTGAAACAATTCCCTTATTAGGATCAATAAGCAGAAAACTCAGAGCAACACAGATAAAATTTTGTGACGAGGATTTACCCAACTAAGACCATAAACAAAGGTTTCAGTCAGAGTCTGGGGACATTTTTCCATTTCAGCAGAACAAAGTAAACCCTAAATTCATGTTTACCGAACGCTTCCTGAATGCAATGCAGTTCTTGATGTAGAGTGGGCTTAAAGACATACAAAGAAATTATAATTGCTACTAACCTAGAGAATTAACTTTCCAGGATCAAAAAACCAGTCAGACTTCACAGGGACGAGCACTGTCAGCGGGAGGAGCGAGAGCGACCGAACCGCAGTTCTGACAGAAGGCGGTACACACGGTGAGCTTCGCTGAGGGAGATGGGCCCTGACGTCCACTCTGACCAGCCACAGAGCAGACCCAGGTTAGCGACTGAGAAATGGACGCTAGTCTATTTGCTAAGGGAGACAGAGAATGGAGAGGAGACAAAATAAAAATAGACCATCTTTGGGTATGAAACATTCAGTGCGAACATGCTGAAGAGAGGAAAGTGGGGGCAGGGAAGCTGACTGAATTCACTCCTGGTCAGTTTTACCAGCTGTCAGTGTCTCTCATCCAGAAATTCTGGCTGGTCCCCATTTTGACAAGCCATGGAACTATGATTTATGATACATTCCAAATTTAAGACGATTACAGAGAACATTACAAGACCCTGAAATTATCACAGCCCCCTCAAATCCACATGCACTTGAAATAGGATCCTAAATTCTCACCATTAAACGTGATGCTCTAAAACAATTGGAATTTTTTCACGTATAAAGACTGACATCATGTAGATTGAATAAGTCACGACTAGTACTTTTTATTTTTATTTTATTTATTTTTTTAAAGATTTTATTTATTTATTTGACAGAGATAGAGACAGCCAGCGAGAGAGGGAACAGAAGCAGGAGGAGTGGGAGAGGAAGAAGCAGGCTCATAGCGGAAGAGCCTGATGTGGGGCTCGATCCCATAACGCCGGGATCACGCCCTGAGCCGAAGGCAGACGCTTAACCGCTGTGCCACCCAGGCGCCCCACGACTAGTACTTTTTAACATGAAAAGCTTCCTCAAAATAGATAAGACTGTCAAAAACCACTAGAGAAATTATTTTGAAAAAGTAGGATGTGCTCATTCTAGGATATCATATTATTAGTGAATTTGGCACTTCCAAATGTGTTACCCAAAAGCATTAAGTCTACACCAGGTGAGAAGGTTGTTTTTGAAATTGATCTTGTAGAATTGTCCCTTTTAAGTGGCTGCTTTCATGAACCAGCCAGTATTTATATATTATTATAAAGATAATACCCTTACTTACCTCACAAGGGTGTTTTGAAAATTAATTAATGTTTGCCAAGTACTTTGAGTTCTACAGATGAAAGGTGGGGTGGAAATGCTAAGTAGTATTATTATTTTCTTCTGTATTTGAACTTGCCTCTTATAAGACAATCTTTTTTTTTTTTAAGATAATGATCTCTCCTTTGGGGAGAAAAGGCAAAAACTGCCTCATCCACAATCAAGCTCTCATAAGGAGGACAGGTGTAATTATTAGGATTTGGCTAAAGAATAGATTGAAGCGGATGGCAACCTTCAAAAGGATGCATCTCCAACTCCCAAGACCTCTCCTGGGAGTCCCAAAAGTATCAAGTTCATCTGGTGATTTCTGCCGAGATATGGCCAAATATAAAGGCTGGGGTCAGTTGGGTATTTATGTGGCATATAAAGAAAAACCCAAACCCTTTCAATTAAGCTCTTTGCTGTTAGGTGTCCGTGAGGTCCACAATCTGCTTACTGAAGAGAAAGATGCTCTCTTAATCCTGCCAAGAGGTTAAAGGGCAACATGGAGGAAATTGGTTTGGCTAACCTAGTTGGCTAAACTGGCTCGAGAGAAACTGATTTTGCTCTGCTCTGGGTCCTCAACCCTCACTTTAATCCTGGTCAGTGCAGCCACAGATCTCAGTGGGTCCGTTTGGGAACGTGCAGGACTGTGGCGAAGAAGGAGCAGGACAAATCTCAAGAGCCCCCGAAACTCAGAAGCCTTGTCCCCTCCCCCTATAGACTGTGCATTTCTCACAGGCAAGGGATGGGTCTGGGTTAACAGCGTCCTTTCCGGTACTTGGCAGGTACAGAGCTAGTGAAGGAGGAAGCCATGTTGTACTGGTGATGGGTGGGGGTGCCTGTCGACACCAAGAAGACCGGATTCCCGTCGAGAAAAGTGGCTTCAGATTCCCTGGAGTTTTCTGACTCTGTTCTTTGGTAGAGAGGTTCATATAGGCAGAGAAACATTAAAATAGTCTCATTTTTATTCTTGCCCCAAATTAAAGGTTTACCTACCATCAATGACCTCCCTCTCAAAAATTAACATGTGATTGTCAATCTTTTGGATTTAAAAAAAAAATGTTTCTATGTCTTCACCTCTAATATTGGACATTGTCATTAAGCAATAGCCAGTTGATAAAACATCAAAGAGACTGAGAGCTCCCTGAGGGAAGGAAAAGTGCCTTTTTCAGCTTCTTACGCTCCCCAGTGTCTAGCACAGAGGTCTGAACATAATAGAGATTCCTAAGTATTTACTGAAAGAGGAAAGCAGGAAAGAAGGGAAGGAGGGAGGGAAAAACGGAAGGAGGGAGGAACCTGTCTGTGCACAGGTTTGGCTTACTTTCAGTAATTATATCTTGTATTCGCCGAGCATTTATTAGAGACCAGCTACTGAGCATACATGATCTCAAGGAATCCTCCCGATAGCCCTGCGAAGGGGGTACCATAAGCAGTCCCATTTTACAGAGGAGGAAACTGAGGCTAAGGAAACTTAGAAAACTTGCCCGAAGTTGCCTAACTGGGAATTGGCAGGTTAGAAACCAGTGTGATGAAGCATTTTCATTTTGAGAGTCAGAGAACTGAGCCACCAACTCTCTTCACTATGTCCCCGCAACAAAGTTAAAGAGGACTTTGCAAAGCAAAGCATATTTTAAAGCCTCAGGATATATGTTACATACAAGGAAACGTACTCTTTTTAAAAGCACGCATCCTGCCCCCCCTGCCAAATTAAGGACCTAAGGATTCTGAAAATATCCAAATTCCACTGCAGCCAAGGGGAAAAGTGTGGCAAGATGCATCAAGTTTTCTTTGAATGTTTTTGACCCCACTGACCTATCTCGAACACACCCCCTTTTCCCCAGGCAGTCTTGAAGTCTACCACATGCTTTTAGGTTTATCGGAATTACTCCTGCTCACGAAGCAGATAGATTCCGGCCTGTGCACAAATAAGTGGGAGCCTGGCAGACAGTGAGATGGAAAAGAAACAGTTCGGCCGCAGGCAGTTAAAGCTGCTCTTAGAACCCATGCGCAGAATAGACGGAGCTCTTTAAAAAATTGCTTAACCTAAGCATCAACGTACCATGGAAGTGGCAAACACTCAGAGAATTTGTTTTTAGAAACCTAAAAAAGAATAAGTCTTGTGCGTTCGGTTTTTAATTCAATAAATTTAAAAAGGTGACTAAAAAACCAACACAAAACAAAACATCATTTCTACTCCTCCAGAAGCACTACCTTAAAACAGTTTTCTCTTTTTGTTCGGTCAGTGACGTGCTGGTTTGTCCTCACTCATCCAGCAGGGGTCAGTCTTGCCCACCATACTCTCAACGACGCCACTGCTGGTCTACATAGTCCATGCCAGGGGCTTTATTCAGAGCAGCAGGGTGAATATGGGCAAAGACATCAGCCCCAAAATACTGAGGAGAAAAGAATCTGGTGTTGGAGGTGGGACTGCAATATTGGGAAAACGGATACTTTTGTAATGCTTGTGTATGAACAGGAGGCTTCAAGTCTGGACTTTAAACTTGTCAATTTATCGGACAAATTGGTCCGTTTCTATCACAAAATCCTAGCTTAGTTCCATTCTTGCTGCTAAATCGGAATATACAGGGTGTCTCTCTCCTCTGCGTCGTTGTCAGGCTGGGTGAATAGGGAGAGGGGAGTCGAGCCGCTGGTGTTTCCCTGTGGCCAGGCCGTTCTCGGCCAGTGCCTGAGCAGTGCTCACCTGGGCCTCAGCGATCGCCCCAGCCTTGCTAGAGCAACGACTGTCCAGCCCGCTGCGTCCTCAGTGATCGTGCTGTCTCCGATGGAAGTTAGTCTTTAGCTGTGGCAGCTTCCTCTTCAGGAAGGCAGGGCAAGCTCAAGTTCGCACGGGCTGTCTAGAGCAGATCGGAGGCTGTGGGTACCTGGAAAGATGTGTCGGGGGAAGGCTAATCTTCCTGCCTTCCCACACATTGGTGGTTCTCTTGAGGCCACAGGCACAAACCAGAGAGCGAACAGCCTAGCGCATGGCCACGTTCTGACACCCACGAGGGCAGGGGTGCGGTTCTGATACTGAGGAAAGTGGCCTACTGAGGATGGAGCTCCATCAGTCAGGGTGCATTGCAAATAAAGCAGCCCTTTGTGGTTGCTCTGAGCTGCTCAGAGGGTGAACATCGATATTTAAATCAAATATTTAAAAGACATGTTTATTCTGAGCCCTCTAAATCTTTTTCTTTTTAATACTTGAGACTTAAAAGAAATAGACCTTAGTTTTAGAGCAGTTTTAGGTCCACAGCAAAATGGAGCAGAAAGTGCAGAGAGTTCCCAAATACCCCCATCGCCCCCTCCAGTACACACACATTGCCTCTCCCACCATCAACATCCCCCACTAGAGTGGGCCATTTGTTACAATCAGTGGACCAACACTGATGCATCGTTATCGCCCAAAGTCCGCGGTTTACATTGGTGTGATACATTCTATGGGTTTTGACAAATGTATAATGACATGTATCCCCCATCCCAGGGCCGGACAGAATATTTTCACTGCCCTAAAAATCCTCTGTGCTCTCCCTAGTCAACTCTCCTTCCTTGCTAACCCTTGTCAACCACTGATCTTTTCACTCTCTCCACAGTTTTGCTTTTTCCAGGATGTCACATAGTTAGAATCACACAGTACATAGTCTTTTCATATTCACTTCTTTCACTTAGTAATATGCCTTTAAGGCCCGTCCATGTCTTTTCACGACCCCTTTCTTTTTAGCACTAAATAATATTCCATTGTCTGGGTGCACCACGATTTATCGATCTATTCGCCTACTGAAGGACATCTTGATTGCTTATGGCAATTGTGAATAAAGCTGCGATAAACATCGGCGTGCAAATTTTTGTGTTGACATACGTTTTCAACTCCTTTGGGTAAATACCAAGTATCGCCTTTGCTGGATCAAATGGTGACCTTGATACCTTTTCATTATGGTCTTTGCAATTGTTGTGTAAACATTCTACCTTCAAAATTATAGCACAGATGTTTTCTTCCCTTTGGAGCTTACATTCCGGTGGATGACTGACTGCTCCTTCTGCTCCAGGATTTTAGCACCAACTTCTGGAGAAGGGCCTGTGTCTGAGCAGTAATTGTCAAAGGAGAAGCCGCAATGCAGTTGCTGTTGATGCCTCTTCAGCTGGAGACATAAGGAGGGATAAGTGGTTTTATGAGTGGTTTATCCAGAATTAGACCAAATCATATACAGTAAAAAAACGCTGCTTCTAATGCTGGAATTTCCAATTGCTTGTTGATCATATAAATTGGGCTACTGAATTAGATTAGCTCCAACTTTACGTTCTGGGGGAAAAAAGAAAATATTGCATTGCAGTGATGGTCATGGTGGTAGAGGTATGAGCAGGGGGGCCCTACTGAATAATTTGATGCCTATTCCAATTCCCAGCGTTGGATACTTGTCAAAAAGAGTTGGAATTTCTGAGGTATGTCCTTGTTCCTTTTGGCCATATGAGCTTTCCTAGTATAGAGCCCCCAGAAGGTACCAACGGTTATGGCCTTGGTAGGCTTCTGTGGAGATTGAGAACCGTTAGCCAGGAAGCGCGAGCCGTCCGTGTGCACCCTCTGCAGGTTGAGTGGTGCCAGCCAATATTTTCGCTTTGTTTACATCGCTGTGGTCTTTCTGTCATTCACATCCTTTTTGTCTGACTGACAATTTTTGGTTTAGCAAAATAGTTTTCCAAAAAATAAACCAACTCCAGATTATTTTGATGGTTGAGGTAACATGCTGAATGTAAAAATGTGAGTCTCCCAGTAACTCTGGGAGACTAGTTGTACTCTAGGTGTGGTCCAGCCCACCAGCCCAGGAGCTCCAGAGAACACTGAGAAAGTAAAGACATCTAGAGGATACTGATTTTAGATGAGAAAAAATGTTGTCGGAGGATAAAGCTCATGAGGACTGAGGTGAGTTTGATGCATTTCTTTGTAGCAGACCCCCAAACTAGACGAGGAGGCCCTGTAGCCACACAGTTGTGAAACAACACTGAAAGACTGTCTCCACTCGCAGTCGATGACGTTTTTAGAATTATAGAAAAATAAGGCCCATAGGGACACGGAGGTCAGACTATCCATGCTAGCACTTCCAAATGATCACTACTATTGTCCAGGTAACCATGTAACTTCACTTCTACTGGAGGGTATTTGAAAGCCTCCCTAAGTCAGACGTTCTATGGTTTATTTTCCTCTTCCTTCCAATCATTTCACCAAAACATCCTTTAATCAACTCACTTCCAAAATTATCTGGCTTTTCATTTAAATAAATTCTTGAGGGGCTGAGGTGTGCATAGAACATATAGAGAGAATTATTAAGGATAATTAAAAATGTATATAGGTTGTGTTTTTACAGAGTTTTAAAAATATATCTAATGCCCAGGATCTTTTTGCCTTGGTGGGGCACTTTCTTTTTGGCAAATCATCATTTAGTTTAGTTCATCACTTTTTTTTTTTTTTTGAGAGAGAGGGGGAGAGGGAGAGAAAGAATCTTAAGCAGGCTCCACACCCAGCATGGAGCCTGGTGCAGGGCTCGATCTCATGACCCCAAGATCATGACCTGAGCCGAAATCAAGAGTCCGACATTTGACTGAGCCACCCAGGGGCCACTCATCAAATATTTTCTAATGATCACTCCTGCCAGATGCTGTGGTAGGAGAATTAGTTAATGGATAAGACATTGTCCCTGCCCTATGGTGCCCCCAGTGCCAGTGGGGAGCTGGGCCATTTCCATGTGATGTGGGGGTGCTGTGTGGGAGGATGGTCAGGGAGGCAACATCTCTGCACCTCAGCCTGGAGATCTCACTCCTGAGCTGCTTCTCAAAACCAGAAGAAGTCAGGCAGGTTGACAATGGGGGCAGAAGACCGAGAAGAGGATCTCATGTGTCACATGACATGAGCAAAAGTATTAAGGTGGCTTCCACCTGAAGGGAAAGGAGGAGAGTTGAAAAGGGATGATATTTGGAGGGATACATGCACCCCAATGTTTACTGCAGCATTATCGACAATAGGCAAATTATAAAAGCAGCCCAAGTGCCCGTTGACTGATGAATGGATAAAGAAGGTGTGTGTGTGTGTGTGTGTGTGTGTGTGTGTGTGTGTGAACATGCACACACACACACACACACACACACAGGAATATTACCCAGCCGTAAAAAAGAACGAAATCTTGCCATTTGCAAAAACATGGATGGAGCTAGAGAGTATTATGCTAAGCAAGATAAGTCAGTCAGAAATAGACAAATACCACATGATTTCACTCATATATGGAATTTAAGAAACAAAACAAACAAGCAAAGGGAAAAAAAGAGAGAGACAAATCAAGAAGCAGACTCTGAACTATAGAGAACAAACTGATGGCTGTCCAGGGGTGGGGGAAGGGGATGGGGGAACTAGGTGATGGGGATTCAGGGCTGCACCTGTGGTGATGAATACTGGGTGATGCATGGAGGGGCTGAATCACTCTTTTGTACGCCTGAGACCAATATAACACTGTATGTTAACTACACTGGAATTAAAGTTAATTTTTAAAAAAGAAAGAAAGGAAGGAAAGAGATGAGGCTGTGGGAGTGCTTGGGAGTACGTCATGGGGTTTGGACTCTACACTGTAAGAAATGTGGAGTCACAGCAGGAGTTTAAGCAGGAATTCACTTTTTTAGCTGGAATGTTCTGGTGGTTATGTGGGGGATCATGGATTGGACGGAGTAAGACCAGAAGAAGAGAAATTATTGAGAAAGCTTTGTCAAAAGTTCAGGACTAGGAAGAGAGGTGTGAATTCATGACTCCCAAGCAAGTTTAATGGGAAGATTCTTTTAAGTAGAAATACGTTGCAGCTCATTTCCCATTTGCCTAGTACATAAAAGCACTTTGGGAGCAGGAAGACTAGGGCCCCACAGGCACCCAGTCTCTTCTGGAAGCTCTCCCTCATGTCACTGAGCATCCCAAGACCAGAGGCCACCAACCACTGGGTGTGATTTTGGAAACAGAGGCAGGCCCTTCTTCCCCACCCCCTTCCAGATTTGCTCACTGATATTTCCATCACTAGTATCTTAATTAGGCCTAAAAATAAATCACCTCCGTGAGCTTACCTTCTCGTTCATACTTATTAGGTTTGAGATGCTAAAAAAAATCTGAGCACTGTAATAGGTTGACTAATCTGATGTCAGATCCTGTGCGGTATTTTCTGTCTGTCCTTCTAGAGGGATTCTCTGCCCCTCCATGGCCTGTTCCGTGCCGCAGGAGGCTGGCCCCTGAAGCACCTGCCAGCTCCCTGTCCCTGGACCCCTAGACCTCGGTGCTGGTTATCGTCCCCGGTGCTCCGCATTCCTCACTGACTCCCCTTACCTGCCCACACCTCGTGGCCCAGCTCCTTCATGTAATTCTCGTCCGTTAACTCTGCTATGAGTCCTTTCCTTGGTTTGCATTTTGGTAGGGGTAGGACACGGAGCTCCTGAGCATGAAGGTGGCCATGGAGAAAAGAAGAGACCAAGAAGGAAGCTTCTGGAGTCTCCTAGGACCTATTGCAGGGCTGCGGGATGGCCCATCTGCCAGGCTCCTCCTTTGCCTCCTGCTTATGCTGTCTAAGGGAAAGGCGGCCTCTCAGATCTGGTTTGAATTTATGTTTGATTTGTGCGGGGTGATCTGTAATTCGTAGCCACTCCATCAGTAGGCATTTCTCGTCTAAGCGTGTGACTTCGCAGACCCCTCACACGAAGGGAAACAAGAAGCACACAGATGTCATCCCACGGCGGGCACGGTAGAGTCTTCAAGGGTTAAGACACAGCCCCACGCTGGGCAGCCGGTACAGGTTCGCCAGAGCTTTCCTTTTGCGTTTAAACAAGAAGGTAGTTGGTGGTCTGGGGCCACAGCCTGTTATACATTCCTCGGTTTTATTAGGATAACCGTAAGCCTCAAAGACCCACCCTGATGTCAGCGGCAGGTTTTATAGAACACTCAAGTTTCTTCTTGTTGGGTTCAGGGCCGTGTAAAGTGTGAGGCATAATGGAGAGCAGGCTGGAAGACCAGTTGAGGGCCGACAACAGTCCCGGTTCCTGATGTGAATATTTAATAACTCCTCATTACAGGGGGAGGGTGACGACCAGATGCCTGTTGCTGGCCTCTCCAGAGCCCACTAACCCTTCGAGCGGCTCCAGGAGCAGGGGTGTGTTTGGCAGTCGCCTCTGCCGGTCACACAAGCCGGAGGGCGGGACGCGCCAGGTTGATGTGGGAACGCAGGAGAGGAGCATTTGCTGGAAACATCTCGTGTGTCATTCAGCAGCCAAGGGGCGAATTGCTTTTGATATGGTGATTTCCTGAGGTGCTAGAGCACGGTAGGTTTAAAACACGTTTTTTAAAAAATAAACTCAAAAGCACTGTAACAAATACAAACTCCCGCTCGGCGTGCATTGCTAATACGCCGTTTCAGGATGTGTGTTGACGGAGGCCCCGGAGAGCATCACCTGAGCTTGAACTTTGGCTAATGGGCATGACAGTGACCTAGCTCTGCACTCCTGAGCTGAAAAACACCCTCGCAATTTGTCAGGTCCTAGACGGTGTCTTCATCCAGCTGTGTTTTGAGCGCAGCTGGGCTGGGAATCCAGGCGTCTTGCGTTTCCGTGGCACATGGCGTTTCCCGACGGAATGCTCACGCCGCGGCTCCTGCCTCCTCCCCGGGGCCCCGGGAGGAGAGGGTTTCTGCCGCTCAGCCTTCCACCCCATGGCGCGCCGTCTTCCCCGGAGTGCTCCCCGGCCCGGACTGAGCCGGAGAGATCCGGGCTGCGCCGCTGTGCTCTGCTGCTACCCAGCCTCCCTGCATCAAGGAACCACTTCAAGAGCAACCGCTTATGATAAAGTCGCTTTTACCCAACATTTTAATATGTAGGATGCGTCCGTGAATTGGCCTTAAAAATCTGAATCCGAGACATAGGTAACAAGTTATTTGAGACACTTTTGTTGTTTTCCTTCTTTAAAAACAATTCCAAAATGGACATAACTGTATGTTACTATCCTGCTTAAAACTTGGGCTTTCTCTTCCTCTTAAAATCAAATGCAAAAACCATTAACGCAATCGATAAGGCCATGTTTGCTCTGGCCCTGTGCCCTGTCTGGATGTCCTCTTTCCTCCAAGCTGTAGCCCCTCTGGCCTGCGTTCAGCTTCTTGAATATTCCCCACACGTCAAGGTCTCTGCACATGCCATTCTCTACATCTGGGATGTTTTCCTCTTTCTAACCCCCTCCCTCCCCCCTCAGATTTTAGCTTTAATATGATTTCTTCAGGAATGCCTTCCCAAACTCTAGCTTAGGTCAAGTCCCCATTGACTTCATAGCCCCCTCAACTTCTCTATTGAGCCTATTGTCATTGGAAGCAATTAATTATTAGTATAATTTCTTATTCGGTGTCTCATTCCCTTCTAGACTGTAGATATCAGGAAATAATGGGGCCTGGATTCTCAATGCCTAATAGAGTACCTGGCATATAGATGAATGTCTGTTGAATTAATTATTTTAAACAATGCATGCTCATTACAAAACGAATTACAGAAGTGCAGAAAAATACCAAGAAAATTAAAATAATCTATAACCTTACATCTCAGGGATAAGAACTCTTAACATTTGGGTGTGTTTCCTTATGGCCTTTAAAAAAACAAACAAACATATGTGGCATATAAATAAGCATTACCTACTGAAAGTTAGATCCTATGGCCATTTAGGACAGTCTTCTTGAAATGCACCAGGCTCCTGGTATTCCAAACTGAAGTCAGTGGGTGAGAGCTCTGAGCAGAGTCACTGTTCATGGTCTCTAAGGCTAGTGAGGGATTAAAATCTAGCTCCCAGGAGCAAGTTCCAGGGCCTTCCTATTATACTCCGTTGTCACTCTAAGATTGTCTATTTAGGTCCTTTTTTAGTAAAGGAACAATTTTTTAAATACTCAAAATATGTCGCCTCACTGTTTTGTTTTTGTTGCTGCTTCCGTCGTTCTTCCCCTAATTCATAGGATAGGGACATTTTTCAGAATCATGGTACCAACTGCCAATTCCTAGCTCTTCTGCAAAGGGGAGGTGTCTGGAAATCGCCTGGGAACAACTGGATGATTCATTCCCAGGTAACAGTGTGACTTCTGTGCCCAGTACCTAACACAGTTTATCCCACAGACCCTGTTTCTGTCGATGGGCTAAGTCTACAGAGCAGATACTGCTATTATCTCCATTTTAAGGATGAGGAGACATGGCTTAGAGACAGCACAGAACTTTCCCATGGTCATGCAACTGGTCGGTGGCTGAGTCAGGGTTAAAACCCGAGCTGGCCCAACTCCAA
Organism: Ursus americanus; assembly: GCF_024610735.1. Taxonomy (NCBI): domain Eukaryota; kingdom Metazoa; phylum Chordata; class Mammalia; order Carnivora; family Ursidae; genus Ursus; species Ursus americanus. The sequence goes on along the minus strand of NC_142152.1, from coordinate 8,460,426 downwards.
AGCCCAGACTCAGAGCCACGACACCAGGCTGCCCAAAGTGGCTCGCTCCTGATTCTACCAAGTGGATCAGGAATGTGAGTAGACTTCACAGAGCCTTGAAGACCCCAAAACTTGTATATAAATGTTGTGTGCCTGCACAGATTTGTATTTTTTCCAGGGAGAAGTTCTCCCTATTTCATCAGACTTGTTTGGAACAAGAAAAATAAAGGTTCATCTGGATTAACAATTACACTAATATCTGTTGCTTGGTTACCAAGTACTGTTCTAAACACTTCACATGTATTAAATCCTCACAATAGCCTTGTGGGATAGGTACTATTATCACCATTTTATCGTCCAAGAAACAGACACCGCGAGCTGTTACTTGCCAAGGTCTCGCAGCTGACCTGTGGTGAAGGGATCTCATCCAGGCAACTGCTCCAGCCTGTGCTTTTACTAAACCACAGTGAGCAATGCCTCCTTTGCTGATAGTTCAATGCTATCTGCTACCTGAACTAGGGGTGTATCTTCTGATTAATGTATACAATCCATGTGGTAGTTTTTCCTTCCTCTCCCTAAAAACCACTAATAAATTAAATTGGTGGTGGATCTTTCAACAGAGGGTATCCTAGAAGAAATTAGTAACTCTCCTTGGCAGGATTAATCACATTAGCGAGTCACACCTTTGGAAAAACGATTTTAACAAGACTGCTGTCCCTCTGGCATGGAATTTGGACAAACTCCTGATGAAGTTGGGTTTCTGAATTAGAAGGGGCCCTTTGGGAGAAGGCGGGGACGGAGAAGTGACGAGAAGTAAGAGGGGAGCCCGCACAGCCCACCGCGTGTGGCGGTGGCCGGAGTTTGCATACACCTTCTCTGTAATGTGTGCGCGTGGGAGTGCACACTTCGATTCTACTTACGGCCCACTACACCTCTGGTCTGTATATATCGATTACCATGAACGCAGTTAGAATTATCTAATACTTTTCTCTACACCTTTTCAGATAATGAGACACAACCTAAATTGTTCCCAAATGGTTTTCAGGGATTAATGCTTTTGAGGACAAAACACACTTCACAGCTTTTCCCTTTACAGTTGGAAAAACAGAGGTAAGAGAGTTGGGCTACCTGCTCAGGAGATCCTAGGGGCTTTAGTATAAAACTAAGAAGACCATTATGACTTTATTCTCCCTGCTGAGGAATCAGCATTTTCCTGATTAAGTGACACTGAGACCAGAGACTGAAATAACAGAGTCTAAAAGATGAGAACTGGGTCTACCCCAGGGTCCAGATGAGGTGAGAGAAAAAACAGGAAGCGTCTGCGCTTACAACACAAGGCCTTGGCCGCCACCCGCGCGGCCTCCATGGCTTCGGCTGCGCGGGTGTGGGAGCAAGGCCTGGAAAATGCACCCCAGGTTGGCTTTGGAGAAGAAGATCATGTACCTTTTTTTTTTTTTTCCTGACTGTTCAAATTCTGGCAGATTCCTACTTTCAGACCCATTAAAATTCAGGAAGGAAAAAAGAAAAAAATTGAAATAGATTTCAAAGAGAAAAAAAAGACAACAAACACACCCATTCTTGCAAAAATAAAATTCCACCCCAAAAAACCTTTATGAAAATGTTTTTGAGCTTAGAAACAGAAGGGGGTTGGAATGCAGATGGGGCACAGGCCATGAAATAACCATTAAATGTGGCCTTGCCACCAGCTCCCTTGTGTGGGCGAGTTAGCCTTGCTCAGTCCTTGCAGGGAAGCAGCCCCATTCTCTCTCTGGCAGAAGGAGTAGAACCCAACTCTGTCAACGGGCTAGATCCCACTGTGTGTGCATGTGCTTAGGGGGGAGTGTGGGGAACTATTTGTTCTAATTCACTGCCTCAACATGAGAGCCTCTCACTCTGGAAGTTTCCTGTCCAACCCACCCTCCAGTGCTATCAACAGTCCTGGCCAAATCCTTCCTTCAGTCTCAGATTTCGGTTATATAAACTGTGCTACTCAAACAGACTCCTTCCAATTCAGAACAGGGCAAAATAGCCATTTACACAAACAGCAAGTGGCTTATGTAACCAGAGCCCAATACACAAGTTCGGAGAAATCTGCTCAATCATTCAGGTGCCTCAGGTGCACACAGCAGGCAGATTCCACAGCTCTGGCCTTGTGACTAAGGCAGCACCCCGTTCAGGCAGATTTTTTTACCCCAAGATGTCGGTCTTTCCCGCAGCCTCTCTTCAGGTTTAAGGCGCCCATTGTTCGATGCACTTTATACCCCAGACAGAGTCTTACTCTTTATAGAGGATGGATTTAGTATTTTTTATATCAGGGTTTTATCAGATGGGTTTTATCTCCTGGTGGTATGACTTTTTCTCATCGCACAAGCCATACACATTCAGAATTCTGAAGTTTGAAAAATTCAGAAAAATCGGAAAATTAATTCCACTCCTGAGTGCTGGTTACTTTTAGCATTTGGTGTATATCCTTCCAGTCTTTTTTCCATGCGTATCATATACATACACACACACGTGTAACATACAGACATATCCACATATCGAAGGCACGCACATATATAACATTTAAATAAATAATACATTGGGACTATACTGAGCATTTTGTTTTGAAATCTGCTTTTTTACCCAATATCATCATCATCATTATCACAATGATCTCATCTTCACTCTCAATTTTAGGCTTTGTTAGGACTGTGCCAATTGCATTTTATCTGCTTACCTTTGGTTACCCTTATAACACCGCTGTGAGGCTGGTATCATCAACCTCATGTAGCCCCTGAAATTTAAGGCCTCTGAAGTCTGTGGTCTTAAGCACAGCCTTATATCTCACTGCTATTAAAGACTTTTCTAAGGAAGGCTTTTAGTGGCTACTCGGTACTCCCATTGTATTCTATTCAACCCATCCCCTATTTCAGACTATTTAGGTAACTTCCATTTGGGGAGCCATTGTAAATAATTCTGTGAGGAACATTCTCTCATATAAATATTTTTACTACTACTCCCATAGTATAAATTCCTAGTAATGGAATTTCTGGGTCAAGGATATGCCCATTTTGATGGCTTCATACTGCCAAATTGTTTTCCAGAAAGGTGAAATGAATTTTCACTCCCACCAGCTACTGCCCAATAGTCTAACCAAAGTCATTTAATAATTTTTTTAATTATTTAAAATGAAAGAGGGGCGCCTGGGTGGCGCAGTCGTTAAAGCGTCTGCCTTCAGCTCAGGGCGTGATCCCCGTGTTCTGGGATCGAGCCCCACATCAGGCTCCTCCGCTAGGAGACTGCTTCTTCCTCTCCCACTCCCCCTGCCTGTGTTCCCTCTCTCGCTGGCTGTCTCTATCTCTGTCAAATAAATAAATAAAATCTTTAAAAAAATTATTTAAAATGAAAGAAAAAAAATCTTTCTCAAACTGCTTGCCTAGGGAAAATAGAATACACATAGAAAATGTTTGATGATCCACCTATTTTCTCATTTACTACTACAAAACTTCCAGAAAAGAATTTTGGAAGGACTAAAACACAACTGTTAGCTGCTCCTGGACTGATGTGATGGGTTCACCTTCAATCCCCAAAATACAAGCCCCAATTTTTCCCCTTTCCATTTCCCACTGCCCTGTGATCACCAACTACAGCTTCTGATGGCCAGTCTTCCAAGGGCTGATGGGAAGAGGTGGTCTCTAGCACTGCAGCAGAATGGAACTTGCTGGAGGGGGAGAAGAGGGGCTCAGGTTCCATGCTGTCAGCAAAAAGCTCCTGTAAACAGAGTGCAATACAGTAAGCCCTTGCTGTTAATATGCTGTCTAGACTTGAAAAGATTACTTTCCTCTCTGTCTTCTAAACTTCGACTCTTGACCTTGTGTCTGTCCTTGTGTCTGTACTGAACTGAAGCATTCCTTCTCTCCTGGAAGTTTAGTAGTGGGATCACCTGCCACCCAAGGTACTGTAGCCACTGAGTCCGGACATGACCCTCCCACTGCTCCACTAGGAAATGAACGAAAAACTTAACACTGACCCACGAGGCAGAAAATACAGGGCGTCCCCCTCCTTCTGGCTTCAGGGTAAAATGATACTCCCTGCAGAAATTAGAGCAGACAACCCCTTTGTTGGCTGTGGACAGAATCCCAGAAGGCATTTGAAGGAGGGTTAAGAAGAAGGGTCTGTGAATACCACACTTCGGAACAGAAACAAGTGGTTAGCAAAGTGATTGTCAGGCCTTAGGTTTGACTATGTTTTGCTCAGAGATGATTCTTCCCTTCCACATCACCAGGGTTCCCAGTGCCCTCATGCTAACATCTGGCTGCTCGAGTCCCACTGCAAGACATACTATTTATTAGGCACTTGCTAAATGGTAGGCATGCCTATGCACTATCCTAAAAATACTCTCATTTACTCCTCACAGCTGCAATCTGATGAGGGAGGTACTCATTATTGTCATCACTCCTGTTGTACAAGTGAAGAAATGGAAGCAGTGAGAAGTTCTAGAACTTGAAACTCAAGGAGGGATGGTGGTAGTCTGATTCAGAATCACATGATTAACCACTATTCTATACTGCCTGTCGCTCTAGAATATTTTTTGTCGTTGTTCTCGATTTTTCTTCTCTGTCATCAAAATAAAAAAATCACTGTCCTCTCATTCCACCTAGGCCTTGCCAAGGTGGCTAAGATAACAAATTTAGTCTGCTCATGGCTGATTCTGGGCCAACATTACCCATCTCGGTAAAGTTATAGTTCACTAGAACATTCACTGTGCCCCTAGTGGTGGCAGCCAAAGGTCTCTGAGAAAGATGTGGGGAACAGTGGTAGTAGGATGGGGTAGGGTGTAGTGGGTAGACTATTTGTGGGTAGGGGAGGCTTTCCCATTTGCTAATGGCTCATTCAGCATACAGGACAAGACAAGCCCTGGATATGATAATTAGCCTTGATCAACAATGACCAAAAGCTCAGATGTTTGCCTACATAATGAAGAGAACTCAGAATCTACCTCAGAAGTCGCAGAGATGACCATTGTCTGCCAACCTCTGCCAAACACCATGCTTTGTGGGAACCACATAATTTCACGGTCTATCCACACCATCCAGTTTCCTGGCACATTTTTATGATTAAGGAAAGCAAAAAGAGTATGACATGGTTGCCCCACACAAATCTATCTTTCACCCCAACCTGGTATAAACCAATTGAAAAATCACAGAGCCACATCAACTTGTCACATCCATTTTATTTGACTGACCCACAACATCCCCATACACACCTTTCCTCTCCTGACTCTCTGGGGCCAGAGCAGTTTGTGGAAGAGAAAAGAGGACTTGCTGAAGGGTGTGGCCAAGGAATAATATAATCTTTGGCTTGAAGATGTATGTTTTGGTCTTGGGCAAATGTATTTAAAAGAGTTTAATGAGTCATGAAGGTAGTGCTGACACTTGGAATAATATTTTTCAGCTCTTTAGGATGAATAACATGGAGCCTGGCTCCGAGTGGAAGCCAATAAACGCTTGTTGGTTGAAAGAGCGAGTGAGTCCTGAGAACTTAACATGGTATATAGAATTCGCCTCAGTTGAGACTGTGCTATAAAAGAGACGAATCTCTAGCAATGTCTGGAAGGAGCTGCCAGGCTTTCGTGAAATGAGTTTTCATTTGATCAGTTCTGCAAACCCTATCAGTTGACCTAAGTTTATTGCTTCTTTCTCATTGAAAACACTCTCCACTCTTGAAATTATATTTCTTTCTTTCAAGAACCTTGATATTTTTTCCTCACAGTAGGTTGTTTTGCTTTGCTTACTTTTACAAGCTGAATTTAAAGAAGAGGATGCTTTCCGGGTTCTGCTGCAGGACCAGGAGATGATACCGGCTCATGTGTAGAAAGGACGCCGGCTCGAAGCCAGAGGGCTCGTGAGTGCTGTTTACCGCGCCGCCTGCTCCTTGCCCTGTGAAGGGTTCACGGTGGCCAGAGGGGAGTTTCGTGCTCCACCGTCTTTATGTCACATCTCTGTCGTCAATGGCTGTTCCTTTTCAGTCCATCCCAGGCAGGTTACAAGGCGGTTAGCGAGATGTCCTGCGGGGGCCTCGAGCAGTCCTCTCCACTTGGCAGGTTGCAACTCTGAAGTCTCAGGAGGCAAAAATGAATTTCCCAAGCCTACATCGTGGGAGGCAGTGGTAAAACAGCACTAGGTTCAAAGATTTTTATTTCCCAACAGGAAACTCCAGAGCTAGAACTACAAAACACACATGCAATTACAAGCCTGGGTGCGTGCTTTTCCTGCGGACGCCGGCCGTCCTGCGAGCCACACACTCTTTCTCAGGGCTCAGATCAAAACAAAATCCAATGCAAAGCCCCTGAAATTGAATGGAGAAAGCATTTTCCTAGTGCATACAGCACTATGGTATTCACCCTTGTAAAAGCTGGTTGGCTGCAGGGGGTCCCTATAACAGCCGGCTTAAATGACAGAGTGAAAGTCCAGTAATCTGGTAAGTGTACCAAGTGCTTCTGTGTATGTGCAAGTCCTGTGAGGAGGCGAGGTCCTGTTGGGATCCACCGAGGGGAACAGTCTTAGCATAAGGTTTGGTGCTCCTAAGGGCCCTGCCAATTTACCAGAATATAGAGTAAGAAACACTGGAGGCCCCCTGGAGTGTGGCTCCTCTTAGGGACTCGCATCCAAAGAGCAGAGTGTGGAAAAAAGGAGGGGAAGTTAACTTCACAATAAAGAAACCAGGCACACACCTCCTGAGCCAGGTGATCAAGGTCAACACCAACAGTCGTAAGTCATGGTAACCACAGGTACCTGCTGATACGCTGTGATGGGAATAGCAGGACACCCCCCAGTCTCATCATGAGAAAAACACCGGTCAAACCCCAAATGAGGAACATTCTACAAAACACCCAGCCCAGCACTCCTCCAAACTGTCAAAGTCATCAAACACACGCAAACGCTGTGAAACTGTCACGGCCAAGAGGAGCCGAAGACGACGTGGTGACTAATGCAGTATCCTGGATGGGATCCGGACCAGAAAAAGGACCTTAGTGGAAAAACTAGTGAAAGACGAATCAAGTGTGGAGTCTAGTTAATAGAAACATGCCAATGTTCATTTCTTAGCGGCGACAAATGTACCTTGTGCGTAAGATAATATCAATGGAGGAAACGGGGTAAGGAGTGTATGAGAACTTTTGGCATTATCTTTTCAGTGTTTCTGTAAATCTAAAACTATTCGAAAAGAAAAAAGTTATTTAAAAAAACAGGTGGAAAGTGAAAATAAACAGGGGCACTGAAAGGATATGTAAGAAACTAATAAAAGTGGTTACACAGAGCGGGTGGGAGCACAGGGTCAGCGGTGGGAGTTAGATTTCTCAAGGTATTTTTTATATCACTCTGAGTTATGGGCCATGTGAATGTATTTACTAGCTTTAAAAAAAAAGACACGCTCTAGGTCTGCAGCCTGCTTACACATACTGAATGAGAATAACAATGACAAAGATTAAGCTTACTAGGCAAAATGTTAATTTTTTAAAAATATAGCTGGTTTACTAAATGAGGGCCAGACATGTGGGTATAAGGTTGCCAGTTGCAAATGCACTCCCCCACAAGGAGCTGTTTGTGGCTGCCCGTCTGGACTGCTGGATTGTGAGTGTGAAGTTTTGAAAAAGCAATTTGGCTCTGAGGGGCCTCCGGAGGGTTAGCTCTTTTGCAAGCCTCTGGTCCTTCCTTTCTGGGTGCTGACTTTCCATGAGTGTGTATGACAGCAGCGCCTCTCCTTCGCTCTGCTGCCTAGATACTGTGTCAGACAGGAAGGGTAGAGTTGTATATTATAGATCTGAGTCCTAATAAATAAATTCAGAGGCAGATATCATGCTGTATAATGGAGTGTGGGAAAAGAGCAATAAAGATCAGGCAACAGCGGCTTCCCAGGAGGCTGGGGAGGAGGGCAGCAGTTGCAGAGAAGCTGAACTCGGGCCAAATGGTAGGAGCCAAAGATGAAGCTGTAGGCTGCAGGCAGTGGAAATTGTGCTAAGCTCATCTCAGCTGGGATCGCAAAGGCAAGACACTCTAGACTGTCTGAAAGCTAAAGAAATGGGTCACAGGGAAACGCTGTCACTTCATTTAAAACCCAAACCAAGGGGCGCCCGGGTGGCTCAGTCGTTAGGCATCTGCCTTCGGCTCAGGGCGTGGTCCTGGAGTTCTGGGATCGAGCCCTGCATCGGGCTCCTCCACTTGGACCCTGTTTCTTCCTCTCCCGCTCCCCCTGCTTGTGTTCCCTCTCTCGCTGGCTGTCTCTCTGTCAAATAAATAAATAAAATCTTAAAAAAAAACAAAAACAAAAGTCAAACCTTTAACCTGTACACACACACCCCCTTCTTGTTCCTTTGATGTCAGCCATTTTAGGGAGCCTGATACTGGAGGGTGTCTGGAATCTGAAGATTGAAACAATCTTTTCTTTTCTGTGTAGAGTCTCCGTGGTTTTGGAGGATTCCTTCTCCTTCTACCTGGATCCCTTTGCTGCTGTTGAAACTGCTTAAATGGGTGAGACTAAATGACTTCTGGGGTCTCTCCCACTTCTAAGAGGCTACAAAATATCTTTGTTTAGAGGGAACTGGATTTCAGAGTTTAACTCCCCTAGGATGATCTCAGAAGGCTAAATTGGACTGTTGGTGAAAAAAAAAGAGAGAGAGAGAGAGAGTCACTGGCTTGGTTTTAAAAGTTAAAGAAAAAAACAAGGGTGTCCTGACAGGCTGAAAATACCTCCCGGGCTTTCCAGGTCTCCTAAATGTTATGGGTGTGAAACTGGCCACTGGGAATAAAATGTGGAAACAGGAATAGATTAATTAGCTGAACCTTTGAGGTTCAAATTTCATGAGCTCATGAGAGCTCTTTGGTCTTCTGAGAAGACAATATATGGAAGACGCTGAAAGCTTTTTGTCCATGCAGAGTTTATTTTCTCAAACACGGCTTATCCATTGTAAAACTAACAGTCTTTGCTGAAAGACCGTCTCATGAAACATTTCAGGTAGAAGCAGACTATTTTATGCAGTCCTTTCTCCCCGTGAGGAAATCCACCCAAAGCTCAAATGATTCACACGCAAAAAAAGTTCACAGAGTTGTTCATGTCTGAACTCAAAATTCTCGGGAGACACATTAGATTGTTTGATAAACCAGAAAGCACAGTGTTTTTGTGCAAGTATTTTTAATACAGGAAATATGAGTCTAAGTCTCTATCTCTCCAAGTCCATGTCTACGAGTGGGTTTTGAAGTAAAATGCCATTTATTGCCTTAAAACGTGGTTAAAAGAAATACACGTGAGGCTACTACCGCTTCTCTGATCTGTACCGTGCTGAATAAATACCCAAAAGGCACACAATCTAATAAGGATCACAGAACGAAAGCAAGATGCTAAGCAATGAAGAATCATTTCAAAGCTATTCCCCTGTGAGGATCTTTTTCAATGGTCCTGGATACACAATTGCATAATTAGAACACAACACTGCACATTCAATTGTGCAGTGGCCTATGGGGAGACCCAGAACCAGTCTGACAACTTTTCTGAGATTAGCAAAGGGGAAAATATCACTTTACAGAGTCTACTTTTTCGGAAGACAGCATCAGCACTTTGTGGGGAGGAGGGCAAGACCAGGCAGTGCTGGGGAGGGAGCACTGTGGGCTGCCTCCCCCTCCCACCTCGGACCCCAGAGAAGCTTAGCTAATAAGGCCATAGCACCAGAAGACAATCTCTGCGGACCATTTGGATTGTAAATACTCTCCCAGACTACCTTTTAGCAAAAAGTCACCAGGGGAAATAGGAACCTGAAATCCTTACTTCTCCTAAAGGGTGCGTGTCTTAGCAAAGGATCCTACAAGGCTGCAGCAGGAAGAAGGAAGAGGAAGGGAGTCTGGAGTGCCCGGTTTGGAGGAAGGCTGCCGCCCCGCTGAAGAGCAAGCAGCCCGGGAAGCTGCAGCAGAAGCCGCTCTGCAGCCGGCCGAGGTCTCCAGTGGACTGTCAGGTCCCGATCCTGGTGACACAACCAGTGTGGGAAGAAGGTGGGCGTGAGCAGCTCAGATCTCCGATAGGTGGCGCTCTAACACGCCCCCGCTGGGCTCGCAAAGAAGGTGAGCGAAGGCGAGGGAAAGGCGGGCAGGCACGTGGGGGAGGTGAGACGTGCCAAAATTTTCCTGAGCAGAAGATGAGGGCAAATAGAAAGAGAGACTTAAGACAATAATGTAAAAGCAGAGCTAATCACGACAGTATCTAACGCCCAAACACAATCCCAGTGATTTTGTCTGAGCTTGTGGCTAATAATGTTAATTTAATGGAAGATCCCTAGAGAAGTAAGCATCCAAAAAGACACGTTGTAGGAAATAAATGTCTCTCCTCCATTAGGGATCTGGAAGCTGGGTAACTGGTGGGTTTTTCAGCTGCTGCCCACTGGCACCCCACCTTTTCTTTGCCCCCATCCTGTTCTCCTTCATTTCTGAAAGCCTCACCTTTGTCCTAAATTTAAAGCTCAAGATTCATTTTTTTAAAAAATGACCTGCCACTAAGCATGTAATTTTTATAAATGGCTGCCCAACACTAACAGCACCAAGTAATAAGATTCAAATCCCCAAAGCAACATTATTCTGCCAACCCCTCCCTTTCCCCCAGACTTACCAGAGTGTGGGATGTCTGCCAGGGAAATACAATAAAATGTGGGAACGGGAATAAATAAAAATAAAATTTTAAATTCTGTATTTTTGCCTGCTTTGTTTTCCTTTTTAACTTTAATCCATTTCTTTCCCTCCTTTTCTCAGACAATTGGAGTATTTCTTTTTACCTAACTTTGTTTCTGCCTCCTGGGCTGATGATGCTCATATAGCTGCCCTACCTTGTGGATTTTCTAGGTTTGCCTGCACCATCTGAACCATTCCCTCCCTTGCTCTGTCTTATTGTATCTTTTGTGCGAGTTAGTCCTGCCCCATCAGGCTCTTCTTTGTCTTTCATGTTCTGCACCATGATTCTCTCTCTTGGTTCCCTTGTTGGTGGCTCTTGCAAATCTTACCTGGTCTGTCACTGTCACAGCATCGGCTTCCGGTCACTGTCTGTAAGACCTCCCCCATCACCTGTTGCATTTCTTGAGAAATCTCTTTAATCTTCAAATGCCCTGTCCTTCCTACCTGGCATGAGAGATGGTTCAGGGTGTTGTTTTCCTTTACTCGATCTAAGCAGCTCTGAGTATTGCTTTTTCCCTATTTAGTCCACTAGCTAGATCTCTGTCTAAGGAGATTTAAAAAGTCCCCCTCTTGGAGAGACACCTCCTAGCAGGACTCTGCCTCCTGACAGAGGAGGCATTCTTAGTGTGTGTGTGTGGGGGGGGGGGGGGCAATCAGGAGCACTCACCGCTGGCGTAGTCATTGCGGGCTGGGGTCCATGGACAGGAAGGTGGAGTTTGCTGTGAGAGTAATTTGGTTTAGGAGAAAAGAGGGATGGTGGGGGACCCAGGACTATGCCTTCCCAAGGGCTCTCTAGGACCATGGCAGCATCTCCCACCACTAAGCATTGAGCTAAAAAATACAGATTCCCCCGCACCAATGCATTTCTTATTCCCTTAGGGAAAAGAATATACTCTGAACAAAGTCAGGTGGTAGCTTCCCAAGTCCTATGGAGTGAATCTATTCTAACATCACCAGCTCCCCGAGTCTCCTGACTCCTTTCTCCGTCATATGGCAAAGCAGCTCTGGTATCTCTATCTCATTCCTCATAAGCCATTTTTATGTGGGCCCTAAACAACAATGATACATAGGACTTATAAAGAAGCTTTTTTATAAAGTCGAAAACTATGACACAGTTCATTAGAGTGACATGAAGTAATACAACTAGTCGGGTAATAAATCTCTGAGATACTGCACGGATCCATATAATAAACATTTTAGCATTCAGCTTCTGACATCTGGGATGGTGGCTTATCAGCAGCAACTTCCCTGCTCACTCGTGAGGCTAACTCTAACTCCTCACCTCGGTAAGAGGGACATACACAGAGCATCATGGCTCCTTTACTCCTGGAACACTGATAACAGTATGGTTGCCATGCATTGTTTGGGATATTAACACTAAAATATTGTATGTTATTTATCTGAAACTCAACCTTAACTGGGCATCCTGTGTTTTATCTGGCAACTCTAATCGTACACAACTACCACAGTGACTTTGGGGGTCCAAGGACAACAATCCATCTATTGATAACCTATACACACCTATGAGAGATTCAAACTCCTTCTCGGTTCCAAAGCCAAGGGAGGTTTGTGAAGTCCAGTTTTAGGTCACTTCCAGACTCAGTTTGGACTGTTTACTTCAGGGACACTGATTAAGTCATATATTACAAGGAAGCCTCCCATTGCCCCTAATTCAAAACAGCTGAGCCAGCTTCTCCTGCCAGCCAAGTCTCATGGCGGAAGCCTTGGGAGGGGACGGGGCTTGGGAACAGGGGGAGGGCGATGGGGGGGACAGGTTTAATATTAAGTGAGGACATGTCTTAATACTCTTGTGGAAATGCTCCTTATGGAGCATCAGGTTACAAAGCCCCAGTTAGGTGGGGGGGTGAGAAGGAATGGGGTGGAAGGGGGCACTGGAGAAATCACTGCAAAATTTGAGGATCAAAGAATCCAGCCTGTCAAGTGCTATGATATTTTTTCAATGAGGAAACAAGCTCACATTATTCCCCTGAGGGCTCAGAGACAAAAGCCAAGGTTCAACCAAAAATTTTTAAGACTTTTTTTTTAAGCCACAAATTATGTCTGTATATGCTTTGCTTCCACTATTGCTTTTTTCCCCTTGAAATTTGGGTGGGTGGAGGGGGGAGCAGGAGAACACTGTATTTTGAAGCTATACTGATAACGAGTCTGACCATTTTGGAATGCACAAAAGCATTCATCTGGTGCCCATAAATCTGGTGAATGTGTTCATTTACTTAACACAGCTTATCATTCCAAGGGTGAAGGATGTTTTACCTAAATGTACACGGTGACGAAGGGCTGGCCGCGGGTGCGTCCGTAGCTCAGCCATGCTTCCTGTTTCGTGTTTGCTTATTTTTCTTCCCTGAAGCATATCTGCACGGCACAGGGCTGAAGAAGAGAGTCTGGGGTTCGAGGATGAGGGAGGAGGACAGACAAGGGCAAAAGGATGGGAAGATGATTGTGATGAGTGAGTTAGCTGTACTTTCCCTCCCTTCAGCAAATATTTCAACTTTTGATTTTTGGAGAGAATCCAGCCTGTTTTAACTTCATTTTCCAGTAGCTAATGCTTCTATGAATTTGATTGAACTGGAGAACAGAAAGGAAAGAGAGGCAAGGTAAGCATGCTGAGGACTGAAATGTCCCGGTTCAGAGTAGTTCCGCATTCATGTCTGTTGACCATAAACATAACATTAGTTATGCCAGAGAAACGAACAGAAGATAAAATCGAAATTCAATCTTCCTGTGGCTCCAAGGCAGGCTCTTGGAGTGAGGTTGACAGTATCGGTTCTAGCTTGATTGAAGTTTGGAAACTTACAAAACAGGGCTTCTTTTAAAAAGTAGAAAGGGATTTTCGAAGAAGTTGCTTGTCAAAGATCCCCCCCGAGGTTTGAGTCAGCTCCGCGCATTCGGAGGGCACCTCTGTGATCACAGTACAAGAGCAATGTTTTCGTTCGTTTAAACGCCGGAATAACCTTCTCCTCACGCCTGGCCGCCGCCAGCCTTCCCCATGCCCATCAGGAGGATTCTAGAGGAATTACCATTAGTCAGTGCAAGAGAAAAGGCGATGATGTTGCTGTTGTGGTCAGCACGCTATGGTGGAGAGGTCAGGAAGACACGTGGAAGCAGTAAGCGGAGAAGCTGCGCGAACGAGACCCCGGACTGCTTCTCCAAGCACTAATGGGAACTCAAAACATATTGCATGGTGCACTGGGTGTTATACACAACTAATGAATCATCGAGCCTTACATCGAAAACCGGGGATGTACTGTATGGTGACTAACATAATATAATAAAAAATCATTATAAAAAAAAAAAAAAACATGGACTCAGCACCACTCCACCCTCCACACTGTAAGGGTCTTATTTCTTGTTTCCTTTAAACGGGGTTACAGCAGTACAGTTCGCTTTCGGTAAGGGGCACGAACCGTAAGCGTACAGCTTGATGAATTTTCACAAACATGTGCACCCATCTAAGCACTCCTGGATGAAGGATCTGGTGTTCCCGAAAGAAGCATCCTGACCACAACATTCCATGTGCAAGAGTTTCATACTTTTACATGCCAGAATAGCTTTCTTACTTAGCCTGGCCCCAAGTCTTTCCCATGGAGAAACAGCCATATTAAATGAATTATGATTTTTTGAAAATTATCTTAATTTCGTAACACAAGGCTGCGCAAAACAACGGAAAGCTTTCATTTTTGCCATTGAGCTTCGTCAAACCATCCACGTGATAACATCTCAAGCACCAGCCCTTCAGCAGCCCAGCTTCTTTTAAGACTGCAAAGCAGCAAAGGGCTCTCCGTGTGAGGATTTAAACCAGAATGATGAGCTTGGAGAAGTAGTGGCAGAATTTGCTAGGCTCTCCGTCCTTCAGGAGGAGGAAATGTCTCCCTCTGTTTACCACTGCTTCTTATTTACTTGGTAACCCTTGATTTGTCTAATTTTTTTTTAATCTCCAGGTTTTTTGTCAATCTGACAACAAAAGGTCCCTAGGATCTGGAACATAAAATAAATGTGGACAGAAATAGCCTGGAAATGCTTCCAATCCTGGGCCATACATTTTATTGGCCAGAGCAGTGTGTGAAATCTGCCAAGAACTTGGCTCCATGACCTTGGACAGAGTAGATTCTGTGGTCCCGGAGGCCCTGGTAGTTCTCCTGGATGTCTCTTAAAACCTGTACACATTCTGAGCAGTGTTTTCGATTCTGAGACTGGATCAAAGGCCTTCTATGTCACACAAAACTGATCCCAGGTTGCGGAACAGAATCTAAATTTAGAAGTATCTCCCAAAGCTTTATTGCTCAATGGAAAGTGGAACATAGCTGAAATAGAATCATACTCTTTTGTTAAAAATGGCAAGCCCCAAAAGGGAGGCAAACCTTAAGTAGAAGCTTTGATAAATCAAACAATTAAATCACAGGCACTTATTAAATATCTTTTGTTCTTAAATATGCTTATTTAATAGATATTTATAAATACTTATTAAACATCGGTATTAGGATTCTCCAGAGGAAAAGAACCAATAGGATATATTTATGTATAGAGACAGAGATTTATTTTAAAGAACTGGCTCACACAATTGTGGGGATGGTAAATCTGAAATCTACCAGGCAAGCTGGCAGTATGGAAATTTAAGTAAGGACTGATGTTGTGTCTTTGAGACTGAAATTCACAGGGCATGCCAGCAGGCTGGAAATTCAGGAAAGGTTTCTATGTTGCAGTCTTGAGGCAGAATTTCTTCTTCTCTGGGAAACCTCTATCTTTTGCTCTTCAGGCGTCCAACTAATTGATAAGGCCCACCCACATTATGAAGTATAATCTGTTTTACTTAAAGTCTATTGATTGTACATGTTAATTACATCTTAAAAATACCTTCACAGCAACATCTAGACTGGCATTTGACCAAACGACCTGTCATGGTAGCCATGTGAAACTGACACATAGAATTAACTATCAGAGCATCTAATTGTTTAAGCACTGTGTTAGGGACCACAGAGGATACTCATGGAAGATAAGACACAAAAGCTGATTAGAAAGAATTCTTCCTCAAGGAGCTTAAAACCTAGTAATGTAGAGAATATACAAATGCCTTCCTTCCCTTTCCAGAAATACGGTCAACTAGATAGTCTGAAAAGCCCTTCTGATGAAGTATTTAAAAATTATGATTTAAACCATGATTTTAAGTGATTTTCTGAACTAAAGGAAAGTGATGAATCTGCAGAGGCCAAAAATGTATGGAAAGCAGGAACTCTGGGAGGCTATCTGTCAAACTCTGGTGACCCTGGGCTTTGATTACGATGACTACACCGGACATGAGATAGGAGATAAAGCCCAGGACCCAACCAAGGTGAGGAACCAAATAGAAGACTTTCACATAAAGTGGGGTCACAATAAGCCTCGTGTCTGCATTAGAGTAGACTTAGAAGTAAGAAGAGGGGTACATCAAGGAAACTTGGTATGGATGGAATCAGTCTTCATACAGGTTTATGACCTGAATACATAATATCTCTATAGCTAAAACCTGCAAGTGGAGAATTTAGTTAAAAGTAATTCCAAGCTGTAATTCCCCCTAGGCAATTGTCAAGAGCAAGCACAGATCTTTTCTGGAGTCATCAACCACAACTCTGGTTTCAAAGAATTTCTATAGACAAAGTATTGAGAACATAAACTCACAACCGCAAATCACAAAACATATAAACAGAGCTCCATGAATGAGAACCAACAGATTTAGACTCAGGGAGACTTCAGGTACTGAAATGATTAGATACAGACTATAAAAAGGATTTAATATGTTTTAAGAAATAATAGAATTGAAAATATGAACATAGAACTAGGAATTATAAAAATGGAATTTCTAGAAGTCAAAAATTCAGTGCATATGTTAACTAGCAGATTAAAACATAAAAAGATAACTGGTAAACTGGAAAAAGGATTTGATGACATCCAGAAGTTAGCCCAAAGATACAGACACAAAAAAAAACAGAAAACATGAAAAAGTGGCTAAGAAACGCAGAGCATAAATTGAGAATCTACCATAAGTCTAATAGGAGTTCCAATTATTTCAAGAGTTACCCAAAAAAAGTCTTGAATCTGATACCCAAGAAGCCAAGGAATCCTGATTAAGATAAATAACTAGAAAAATGTATCTAGACACATCGTAATGAAACCAAAGACAAAAGAAAGTCGTAAAAACACCTGGAGAGAAAAGACAGGACAAATAAAAAGGAACAAAAAGTGCTCAGCAGTAAAATGAAAGGCAAAAGACTCTGGAATAATATTTTTAATGTGCAAGAAAAAATTAAGTCAATCTAAAATTTTTATACCCAGAAAACCTATCTATCAAGAACAAGTATGAAGAAATAGACACTCTCAAACAAAAATGGAGTGTTTAATACAAAAGAACTCCCATTCAAGGAGAAATCTAAAGGATATAAATTGAACCCAAATGTAAAGTTATTAAGAGGGAAAATTAAGGGGGAAAATAAAGTAACAAATTAGACAGGACAAATAGATGGCACAAAATAAGGTGATGAAAATAAAAGTAAATATGTTGGTAATCAGAATAAATGTAAGAAGGAAATCCAAGTACACACTGTTTATAGATATGCATAAAGACATAAAAGGGTTGAAAGTAAATGGGTAGAAAGCATCTATTGAACACATAAGCCAAAAGAAAGTTGGTATGTCTGTTTTACTACCACACCAAAAAGAGTCTCAGGGAAAAAAAAAAAAAAAAAGAAGGAGAAGAATTACTAGTGAAAAATAAGGTCATAACAAAATGATAAATGTTTCCATACATTAAAAAGATATCATAATTCTGGGGCGCCTGGGTGGCACAGCGGTTAAGCGTCTGCCTTCGGCTCAGGGCGTGATCCCGGCATTGCGGGATCGAGCCCCACGTCAGGCTCCTCCACTATGAGCCTGCTTCTTCCTCTCCCGCTCCCCCTGCTTGTGTTCCCTCTCTCGCTGGCTGTCTCTATCTCTGTCGAATAAATAAATAAAATCTTTAAAAAAAAAAAAAGATATCATAATTCTAAACTGGATATGCATTTGATATATAGAACAAAAATTAAGAAGATATAAATGCATTCTAGTATTAGTTTTTAAGTGACCAATTTTAAAGGAGAAAAATGAGTGAAATGCTATGTTAATTCAGAGGAGAAAGGGGATATTAGTTGATAAAGTTGGGAATGTATGGTAGAACTAGATTGTGAAGGATGCTGAACGTCCGAGAAATCTGGGTTCAGAGTGACCTCAGAAATGGATAGCTACCTATATTCTTAAGCAGAAAAGTGACATGATGAAAGTGGTTTCTTAGAAAGAAATACAGAAAATCTAGCTATTGTGTTCAAGATGAATTGGCTGGGAGAGCTCAACACCAGGCTGTAAGCAAACAGGGAAGTCACAACATTTTGGATTTGGGAGATAGAGGCCATGAGAAGAAAGGGTAAATCCAAGAGGCATTTTCATAGACAAAATCAACGGGGAAATGCTGGCACTGTGCCATTTGGTGGCTTATTTGTCTTAGGAAGTGACTGCAGGAAATACATTCTCCCAAGACAACCATATGAATAGAGACCTGGATGCCAGCTGACTCCTAGAAGACTCATCTCTATTAGCCTCAGAAAGTAAGCACAATAGCCCCAAATTTATGGGCCACAGGTCACTCCCTACATGGGCCATGACAGATGATTTAAAAATACTGATTGAATGAAGGATCAATGGAAGACTGTAGCTCCAGAACCGTTTGAAGATTGTTCTAAGTTTATTCACCCGTAATTATGATATAAGGCAGGGCACAGTCAAGCCAGACCCCGAATCACAGATTGCTTATAGAGATGGACTTCTGGATATACTTCCTTGAAAATGTTTTTCCAGCCTGAAACTATTACAATTGTGCTATAGGGAGTAGAACATTTGGCCTTGGTAACTCATCAGCTCGAGCATTAGCACAGATTCAAAGCAGTGTCTGCAGCCGCGGTGCCCTCCCCACAGGCTCCCTGATTTACCTGTAAGCACAGGTAGTGTGCGGCTGAATCATGCCCACATCTTTATTTGATTTCTCGGTTTTTACAAAATGATGTTAAATCTAATCTCAGAACAAATGTCTACTAAGTCACAAAGGTCTGTATTCAACTGGAAATAAAGAGTGACTGCAACTGAGACAGAAAATAAAGAAGGAAATTCAAGTGCATTGTGAATCGATGCTTAGCAAGCATTCAACTGAAAGGAGCTGGGAGGACGTCTACAATGGAGGGGGATATCTGTGACAAATTTTCAATGGAGGGGGACATCTACTAATTTTCAAGCAATGGTTTATAAGGTATTCTAAAATCTACCCCTGGATCAAGCACAAGCAGTGTGCTTGAGAACTGGTGGTGAATCTACCCCACAACATATCCATCCCCCAACAGGTGGATTTTGCTGAAATGTGTTTTTGACGACATATCATCAGCCTCTTTTGAGATCATTATTTTTAAAATAGTTATAAACTGTTTTTTTTTCCTGAAGGAAGTTAACTTATAAAATCATACCATGACCTCTTTATAAAAACTCTAGAAGAAATTCCTACCCTCTACTAGTGTAAAAAATAGTTGCCCTTGTGAAGCTGGCATTTATTGTCTGAACACCAGATTGCATAATTGACCAAGTTTCTCTTTCACATTATAGCCAGGCATGTGGCCCATGTTGGGGAAGCGTGTTGATTAGAGCACGCACTTTAGCCCTAATCTTGACTTCTTTCTTATGTTCCTCTCCCATTTTCTTTCTACTTTTCTCAGATTTTATGCAATCTTATTGTATTTTATATATCCTTAGAGTGTCCCTTAAATCCTATATGGAACAAGTTTGGTACAAATAGGTAAATGAACTATAATGGCTTGAGATATGTTAGAATTCCCCCATGTGGTCAGGACAACATACCCTCTGTGGGATTTTGCCTAAAAGCACGCTTGGTAGCTTCCTTCCCTTCCCTGTTCTGCTGTTCCCACTCAGGAGCACTTCTTTAATGAAGCACTTGCAGACAAATCTTTGTGTCAGTGTGGGTCCCTTCATGGAATCTCCCTTACCCCCTACCTTCAAGTGATCACCGAGTCTCCCTGACTTTGCCTCCTCAATGTCTTTGGAGCCCATCCAGTGTTTCTCTTCCCCACCGTCCCACCCTAGGCCATCTTATCTCCACCATATTGTTCCCATTAGACCGCATAGCAGCCTCCTGGAACCAGAATTATTCTATATGAGTCCATTCTCCATAGGTAGCCAATAGAGATCTTCCCCCAAATACAAATCTGATCATGTCATTTCTCTGCTTAGAATTCTTCAAGGATGTCCCACTGTCTTTAAGATAAAGTCTAGACCTTTAAATGGGCTTACAAAATGCTCTAATATGAGGACCCATCCTTCCCCTGGCCTCCTTCCTTCCTCCCGACTCCCCAGCCAACCAGTCTCTCTCCAACCTACCAATATTCTTGCTCACCCCTACCTCGGGCATGAGCTGTTCACTCCTTCCAAACACTCTCCCTCTCCTCTCTGCTAAACTCTCCTCTCGGCATTTGTTTGGAGAAGCCATTCACCTGACAAATATCTGTTGAGGCTCTGCCAGGTACCAAGCATTGAGATTGGCTCTGAGGAGTGCTACAGTCGACCAGCCACTCTGAAGTGCTCAGCACAAAGGCCACTTTTCCAGAGACACTTCTTCAATTCACACACACTCGGTGACTCACTGGGCTGCCTTGAGTTCCCACGGCACCTGTAACAGCCACCAGGTTCAGTGCTAGCTACCTGTGTGACGTGTGCCCGGAAGTTGTCTCTAAACTGCAAGCCCAGAGGGCAGGGTCTGGGTCTGTCTTGTTTCCTACAATATCCTCTGATACTGGGTATCCCCTGATATTGACACGGTGTAGCAGCTGGCTTTTAGTAGGTGCTCAATAAACAGTTGTTAAATGAATTAAGTCCTCCCATTTTTGCCTCACAAAGATGATGGCTCACGTGGTCAGTCCTTTTTGCTCCGCCTCTCTCTGCCATAGACTCAGGTACTGGGAGAAGCAGCAGACAAGCCTCAAGGAGTCCCCTTCTGAAACCATCGTTGCAGACAGTTTGGGTTCAGGAATCACTCAAAATGCCTTTGGCCAGAAGATATTTTTTGCCCACCAATTTTCATAACCCTGTTTGTTTGAGAGGCAATTTGATCCAGATGTTTCAGATTCATTTACATTAAACTCATCACCACGTGACACTCTAACAGCTTTGGATGGCCATGAAGCCCTTTTTCACGAACCAGGCTGCTGCATTTGCCAGCTATAAATGAGTGTAAGACCCCGGTTCTTTGCACTTGGGTCCAAATTTAGCAAGGATTGGAGGAGTGTGAAGTTTGGCAACTGTACATTCTCCCGTCCCTGCTGAGGCATGGATGGGATTTTATAGACTTTGGAATGTAGATTTCCTAATGATTCAGATGAATGTCACAATGTGATGATTCCACCCACCAAAAGGATATTGAAGCAAGACCCCTCCTTGTCTTTGTGATCTCTTCTATTTTAAAAAGAAGTGGGAGGGGGAAGAGAAGGTAAGGAAGGAGTTTTAGAAGAGTTGACAATTAAGCACACATTCGCTCACACACGAATGCACGCAGATCCAAAATTCTTAACAACCTAATGATTCACTAACAGCGCCAGGGAATTTAAATGTGCTAGTCCCTTGGCAGGCAAGAAGCCAAGGTCCCCCTCCCCTCGCCTCTCTCCCTGACATAAGGGTAAGTTTTGGCACAGAAAGACAGCTCCTCATTCCACTGAAAACTCAACACTGCAAAACTAACTCAGAGTGAACTGAAAAGATATTTTATGGCTCAGAAAATGTTTATACCAGGGTGGTTCTCTGCACAACTGGGAAATGTTATCTCGGCACAGTGAGTTGTTCCCTCTCTGCTCATGGAGCCCTTGACTCTGTCTTTGCTCTTAACACGTCATTTATCCCCTGGAAGGCTGTTCCCGCCACTATATTGGTAAGACCCAAGGACAGGAGTTGTATCTCCTTTACCCTTACGTACTCAGAATTTAGCAGAGCTTCTGGCACATAGCAGTTGCTCATGAAATGTCTGATGAATCAGTGAATGAGCCCTCAACATTAACCAGAGCTTGCAGATTACTGTGCCACCCACATAGATAGACACACATGGAGAGACGTAAAGAGATAAATGGACATAGACAGAATGAAGAGGAAAAATGGAAAGAAAGGAAAACCTATTTCTCGAAAATCCATTTCTCGAAAATCCTGTGACTAGAGCTGGAGAATTTTAAATAACTCAAACAGGTAGCAACAATGTATAGATTTGAGCATGCCTATCTAATACTCTTTCCTTTTACTTTTTGTTTCCATTTTTTATGGCTTTTCAGGGAGGCAAATCCCTGAAAATTGACACTCCTAAGCCTTCTGATGATACCATAGTTAGAGCCTCTCCGCAACAGGAAGAGCCAGGCCTTCAACGATATTGAAAAACACTCCACAAACCCTTCAGTGAGGCAGGACAGTTCTGCCCTTGCTTAGATCCAAAGTTAACGACAGCCATTTATAAAGGGGAAAAAGAGATCATAATTTTTTAAATTGTGTTTTTCCATGTGCGACTGGATTTTCTAAGTCAGCCTGAAAGCCACATGCTTGCTCGACCACAACAGTGCTCTAAAGCAGAAGTGGTGAGCCTCTGTCTGAAACGCAGGAACGGATGATGTCATCCACAGCAGTTAAGGACTGAAGGGATTATGAGATTTGAAGTGGGATTTGGAAAAATCTCCGGTGCTGTGAATATCGGGGGGCTGCTGGCTGTCTCCTCACCTGGGCAGAAACGCCTCATTCTCGCCCCTCGGGTTACCGGGGCTGTGTTGTAACAACCACCCTTCTGCTAGGACTGTGACGGGTTATTTTGTCAGTTTTTCCACTCCAAGTTTCAAGAGCTTTTTCTGTGGATCTTAGTTCTTTTCCACTTTTCTTCAAATCTTTTGGACAAGGTTTCAGATCAATAGCACTCTGCAGTGTGGAGGGATAGTAAAAGAATGGTGCACTTAGCGGCGTGGGCGCTAGGATGGGGAAGCGGTTAGGGAGTGGGGGGGGGGCTGCAGCCCGCTGGGGGTCACCTCCACGCCCTAAAGGCTGCACAGCTGTGTTTGGCTTCCTTGTGTGAGACTGCGAAGTAACAAGACTAATATTTAGATTATTTCATTAAAAAGGAACGTATCCGTGGAGCATCTACTAGGTGTGAAGCCTCCCACTAGACGTCGTGCCCGATTGTAACAAGGAAGGGCGCGTTCCTGCCGCCAATGCACTTTCGACCCAGTACATACAGAGAGATAGAGATAGTGTGCTTGGACCCCTAGTTCTTCACTTATCAATTTTAAATAATATTTGTTGACCCCCCCAATGCGAAAGATGAACATGATCTTACACCTTTTCTTTCCTCCTCTTCCTCTCAATATTTAATATTTACATTCTTATTCTTTTGTTACTTTGAAATTTTAAACTTTATACAAAGTGCTACCTATTTCTTCATTATGAAATATAAGAATATAGAGACTGTAACACCTACGTTACCTCTTAAATATTTTTTATACGTACATGTGTACGGGTCCATAAATAATATGTATTATCGCCTTTTTTAGTGTACATAAGCCATATTATTACTCTGAACATTTTATTTCACGTTTAGGTTTTTTTCATTCAATTCGATGTTTTCAAAATGTATCCATTAATACACATAAGCTATAGTCCTTTTGTCTTCCCTGCGGCCTCTGTTCCATGAATGTACCATAATGTCTTTGTTCAGGTCTTGTCGATGGAAAATAATAATAGCAATAGCAACAACAACATTGAGTGCCTACTATCCGCCAGGCATTGTCCTGAGTCCTTTATGTTGCTTAACTAACGTGATCCTGTAGCAATCTCATTTTCTATTTGGAAACTGGGGCACAGGGAACAAACCACATGCCTGAAATCTTGACAGCTAATCCATGACCATCTAGCTCCAGAGTCCTCTCTCGTAACCTCTATGTAGTCCTGCTTCTTAATCTAGACTGATTACTTTGAACCATTCCAAACAATGCTGTAGTGAGTCACTTTGCACTCCTGTGTGAGAGATCCCCTATGGGTGTGGGATCAGAGGGGGTCTTCATCAGCTTGCCTCCACATACTGCCAAATCGCTCTTCCAAAATACATTCCCACAAGCTTCTATTCTTCAAACGGCATTCCTTGACTCCCTCCTGTATAAAAATGAGGCAATTATCATTCCATTCTGTCTTCCTTCCTTCCTTTCTTTTACAATCTACCTTCCGTTGGTTACATTTACTTGGTTAAAATTGTTGATATTTATATTCCGTATAACCTCTTAACTTTTCTCTGCTTTGTCCTTAAGTTGATTCTAAAGTCAGACACCAGTGAAAGGTATTTACACATTTATAACCATTTAAATAGTGTTCAGTGCCTGGAAGAGCAGGGTGCTGGAATGGCATTCCCTCCCTGCGGGCCCCAGAGTTACCACCCTAGGGCCACATTAAGTAGAATGTTCATAGCATCAAAGATTAATGGAGTCCCTTTTCTTCCTTTCTTTTTTTTAAAGATTTTATTTATTTATTTGACAGAGAGAGAGACAGCCAGCGAGAGAGGGAACACAAGCAGGGGGAGTGGGGGAGGAAGAAGCAGGCTCCCAGCAGAGGAGCCCGATGCGGGACTCAATCCCGGAACGCCGGGATCACGCCCTGAGCCGAAGGCAGATGCTTAATGACTGAGCCACCCAGGCACCCCAATGGAGTCCCTTTTCTTACATTTAGCTTTAAATTGGGTCATGTTTAGTTGACTGAGGCACTTGTGTACCTTCCCTGCGCCCTTGAAAGTCATTATCTTTTTCCTTTTCATTTTGTTTTCCATTTTCATATTCTCAAATTTTCCCCAAACTTTCTTTTGCCATCCATTCTACTGAATGAGTTGGCTTTTCCTCCAAAACTCCCCTGCACCACTCTGGACTTGCCCTCTGGGCCTGCAATACTATTCTCATCGTAGAACCTTTTGTCTGCCCCTGCTCTCCTGCAACAGAGCCGTTTATCGATTGCATATCTCCTTCCTCCTTAGTTTACTCCCTTATTTTGCTGGAGTATATCCTTAAGTAACGTCCCACAGAAGGGGGCATGGAAGATAGATCTTCTAAGTCCTCGCACATCTGAAATGTTTTTACCCTCACACTTAATAGTTTGGCTCTACATAAAATTCTGACCAATTATTAAGCTGTGGGAGAAGAGGAACAATATCTATATGGGAGGTCTTAGTTTTCCTCCAGATGGCCAGTTCAAAATTTTTAGAGCAGGGCTGGCAGACTTTCTTTGGCCCTGGGTGCGTGTCAGCTGCCTGGGCTTTCTGCCCTACAGGGGTAGGGGACTGCCGGGGTGTACCAACAGGGAAGTTGCCAGTGTTCGCTCCAGTTATCACCTTGACCCTTGGCCGTACCTGCTGATTCTGAGCCCAGAGCCTCTCAGCAATTTTGTTAGTAGACTGGCTCCAGCGGGGAGAATACATGGGATCTCAAGTTTCTCCACCTGTTTCATTTAATAGCCTTGTCCCACCCACTTTCCATCTTGCAGAAATCTGTTGACCATTTTCTATCACTTTCAGTAGTTTTATTTCCCCATTTATTAGCTCTGTGACCTGGGAAATTTATTTAACCTTCCTGTACCTCAATTATCTCATATATAAAATGCAAAATAATGGAACCTACTTTATTAGGTTGTTATGAGAATTAAAAGAGTTAATACACACACAGCACTAGAACAGCACTTGGCACATACTTAACTCCATGACACAACTCAGTTATTATTGTGATGATGTGATGGAGTCTTGAGGGGGTGGGATACAAGATCCCAGGCTGTAGTATTTAGCCAATTTACTAAGGGCTCTGGTCTCAGGTGGAAGAAACCCGTGGAATGAAATCATCTGGGGTTTATTTGTCTTTGAGCTTGAGGTCCCCTGGAGCAGTGCTTCTTAAACCTTAATACGCACCATGATTACTTGGGAACCTTATTAAAATGCCAATTTTGATTTAATAGGCCAAATGTGAGCTCCATATTTCACATTTCTAGCAAGTTCCCAGGTGATGCTGATAGTGTTGACAGTGCGTATGTGTCTGTGTGCGTACAATGTGTGCCCTGCCTGCGTACACTACATGTCAATCTGAAATAGATGTTTTACTGTAAGTCATGATAAAATCGCTTGAAAAATCACTGCCTAGAGAAATCCAGCCTCATTCTCGGCTGTCCGTACAAGAGACTTTCCCCTGCCCCCTGCCCAGTGCTAACCTTGGAAATCAGGATAGGGTTTTATCCAGGAAGCAGTCCTTACTTACTGCAGTAAGAGTTCATCTCAGACCCTAAGTCCTGTTATTTGAGGCCCGTTCTGCACGGTGCCCGGGATGTTACGCAGCACTATCTACATCTCTTGCTGGTTTTCCCAGCACTTCCGGGCTTCTGGCTTGGTGCCTCTTTCAGACCACCAGAGACCCGACACCCCCTACCCCTTCCCTGGGATATCTGGTTTCACTCTTTAGCTACTGGTTTAGGGTTTCTCTTCCTTGGAAGACAGGGACAGCTGGGAATGTGGACCTCATCCTGTCTGGGTTTTCCCCTGACAAGTGGCGGTAGTAGCAGGATATGAGGTGCTCAAAGACCACTCACACGCTATTATCACCGAGAGCCGAGTGAGTAACGAGAAGAACAGGTGCAGTGGACTGGATTTCACTTCATGGGCAAGTGGGAACACTACGGGACTCAGGATGACACGGATTTTTAAAAAAATCAATTGGGGGGGGATGAGTAGGTGAACACAGGGGATCTTTAGGATGGTAAAATTGTTCTGTATGATACTATCATGGTGGATATATGTCATGCATTTGTCAAAATCCATAGGATGTCAGACATAAAAGAGAACCCCAGTGTAAACTAGAGACTTTAGTCCATAATAATGTACAGTATTGGCTCCTCAGTTGTAACAGACGTACCACACTCATGCAAGATGTTAATAATAGGAGAAACTGGGGAGGAGAGATAGGGTAGGTAGGTGGGAACTCTCTGTACTTTCCACTCAATTTTTCTGTAAACCTAAAACTGCTCTAAAAAATAAAGTCTATTAATTTCAAAAAAGTAGAGAAAAAACTAATTTTGCTGGGCTATTGTGATGGCTAAAATGGATACAACCTATGAAAGCGCTAAATGAATATCCATAGCAACAAGAACAAAAACAATCAATCACCCGTGTCATACATGAATACATCATCCCTCCACACGCCTCTCCCTAGAGGTGCCCACTGCTATTGAAGTGACTTGTATCCTCCTAGACCTTTCCATGCGTATGTATATATGTAAGGGGGATCATACTTTTGAGGCACTTATATACTTTCCCTGAGCCCTTGAAAGTCCTTATTATCTTTTTTCTTTTCATTTTGTTTTCCATTATTATATTCCTTTCCAGCACCCCATCTGCCATTAAGGCCAAGCCCTGAGGCTTATTGTGCCCTGTGTCAGAAAGGTAAGACACAGACCCAAAAAGGAAGTGGAACCCACTATGCCTTCTCATCCAGAAGTAAATGCAAAAGAGAAAAGAGGGTGAGAAATTCAGACACGAGGGTCCTTGTTTTCTCTTATCTCTGGGCTGCACCTTGGGGTAGGTGGGGGTATAAACACACTCAGAGAGCTACAAAGAGACCCCAGGGCGTGGTGTTTACCCTCTAGGGACTTAGCTCCAGGCTTAAAGCCCCTTCTATAATGTACATCATGAGCATTCTTCTGGGAGGGAAACCTAGATGTGGACTTACTGAATGAGGGCTATGGGCATGGTTCTTATTATAAAACATAATATGGGCACATGGAAATAATCCTTTAAGGTATAAAATAAAAAGTAAAAATCTCGCTCCATGATCCACACTCCAGGCCCGCTTTTCACAGATAACTGTTTTTCATCTGCTTGTTTATCGTTTTGGGTTTTCTGGTGGTCATCTACATAACTCAACTAACCTGTTTATCCTGTTTCCTGATTTAGCTATTGAACGATGTTTTGAAAAAGAAAAAATGGGCTCACTTATACGAAACCCTCTTTCAACTTTTGTTAATTTATTTTTATTTTTAGTTCTATTATCTATTTTTATCGTTTTAAAGATACAGCTCTTTTGATGCAGTAACATTAAACAATATCTCTTCCACTGGGAAATATGAGGAAATAAATACTCTTTCCCTTCTCTTCCTCCCTCTTTCCCCTAACTTTTTTCTATATTATCTGTATGTGCCCAAGGTCTTTTGGATTTATAATTAAGTTTTACACGCTTTATCTATAGAAAGATTCTTTTAAAAATCCAAAGAGCATTTACAATGGTCATGTGACTATCATCCATTCTTGATGGGGATAATATAGCCTAGCCAGAATATATCATAGTGGGAAAGCCTGAGGCTTAGAATAACTCTGCCACTTAAGAATTGTGTGACTTGGTTACTTAATTTCTCTATGCCTTAATTTTTCATCTGAAAAAAATGGGATAATAATAACTACCTTGTAGGATTGTTTGAAGATTAAAGGAAATTATCTAAAGCACTTACCACAGTGCCTGTCATATAGTAAGAATTTCAACAGCAGTTGTATTATTATTAGTGTTATTATATTGTTATTATTTAGGTAGTGCGAATGGATCCATTAAGAAGATATTATAAATCTTATGTTATTAAACCTGTGTCATGAATAAGGAAAATATTCCTAATACCAAGGTTAAGTGGATTCTCTCTCTCAGCACAGTTCAAAATTTCATGTCACAGCTTAATTTGCATTTTAGACCATGATTTTTGTATTTCCTGACACATCTAATTGACTTTCTATTTTCTTGTTGAGTGAAGAAACTAATAATAGACTTTATCATACTGTGTGTCAAATAGCCAATCTTGAGAAGAAAGAGATTATGCAATCCCTGACAAATGAAGAGAGAGAGCCCCTGGTTTCTAACCTTCTAGTTCTGGTTTCCGTGTGACCTGGATTTTTTTCCTATTCCTCAGATACCTGAAAGAGCCCCCATCCTAGTCTTATAATATCCCCCCAACACACACATATTCATTAAATGGTAGCACATGAGGGCTCCTTTCTTTGAAACCCAGCGATGTTATAGAGGGAATTGTAGTGAACACATCTAGAGACTCTTCCAATCCTGACATTTTTTCTATGGTTTTAAGCTTTTCTGATAGTCTGCTTATCTAGGCTTTCCGCTCTGGCTAAAGTTTTCCTATTCTCTTTCTCTCTCTTTCTCTCTCTTTCCCTCCACCCTTCTCCCCACCAGCCCCCCCCCCCAACTTTCTGATAGAAACTGAGGACAGAGAAACACCCCCACCTTGCAGCAAGGATCATTTTGGCACTTTCATCATTACTTCTCCTCAGGTATCCACAATGGATACCAGTATGCTAAAGATAATCATCCTCTAGCTTCAGCAAGTTCCAAATCCCTGCTCCATTTAAAGGGATACTATATAAAACACACATTTCAGTACATCAGATCCACAACCACTATGAAGGAAGAGAAGGAACGTTTCTGCTTCTTGATAAGAAGAACTAGCTGATCACTGTGTACATCTTAGCAGTTACCAAATATAAATGGGGGGCGTGGGACACAATTTTTTAAATCTTGAAATGTCCTAGAAATAAATACCCTTGAGGTATAGTTTGAGATGTTGTGCAATGCCAAACTTCCCTGAGGACTGGGGGAGGGGGTTACGTACTAACAGACATAAGCTCTCCATAGAGAACTAGCTCCTGATGTTTCACGACGCCTTCCAACAATGTAAATGGTGTCAGTTCCCCTACATTGACTGTGGTGTTTTAATAAATCAAATTATCAAAGCTCCATAGATGTAAAAAAAAAAAAAAATGAAACAAAAACAAGTGAAGCAAGCATAGTTTGCTACTCTAACATCAAAGAACTCCAAACCATAAATCCATAACATTCACTTTCAAAAGCAGAGGATGAAAAATATGGAATGAGTTTTTTAGATTTAATTTTAAAACAGCAAAAGTATGTGAAAGCAGAAGAGAAATGCTGAAAAGCAGAAACCAGAGCAGAGGGCACTTCATTTTAGAATTTTTAGCTTCTCCAGGGAGCATGAGAGCTTAGTTCCTTCATGGCTGGAAAGCCATAGGCAAAGTTTGCAAGCGCTTTTTGTATTGAGTCCAGTCATTCAGCTCAAGTCAGTAAATCAGACACCCAGGGGATACATAACACATTATTAAATTTATGCAAGAGCTCTGAGTTCATCAAGGAAAATAAAGAAAGGTGCTAAATGTCACAAGTGAGTTTGCTGGTAATCAAGCCATCCAATATTAAATTGATTTTGAAGTCACACAGTCTCTTTTTCTGCAAAGTTTCATTCATAGCAGACACTTGTCACTTTTTTTTTTTCTTTTTTGGGGGTAGACACATTTCATTTCCCTTCTGATAACATCTCAGTTTCCTTTCAGGGAATTGCTTTTCCCAATGTACGCAATCTTGGTGGGAATTAGTGCCTGCCCCCAGCCCCACAAGCTGGCAGGCTGGGTGTACCTCATCCAGCTTGTCCATGGAGTGAGCAGACAGAAGGTGAGCATTAGCACAGACTCACTCAACAGGACACTCTCCCCAGCCTGAGAATCCCAGGGGAGGGATATGAATGGTCACGAGAATTTATTTGTCCCTGCTGATTTGCCCTCGTGAGTTCCCTTGCGTCCAGCCCATTCTCCAAACCTGGTTTTCTAGCCCCTCAATGAGTTGTCTCAAGTAGTCATCCAAAAAAAATCTATTTTTTCTTGAGATCGTCAGAGTCTATTTCAGAGGTTTGTGATCAAGAGGTCTAATGTATTCATTTGTTCAAAGAAAAAAATTTCTTGAACATCTGTGTTTAGCACAGGAATACAGAGACATGGCTCCTACCCTCAGACAGACTGAGATTGCTACATAAATAGGTAATTCCGGTGTAATATAGGAGGCGCTATTATAGATAAACAAAGATCACAGGGACAGAAGTCAGTGATTCTGCATAGGGGACATAGAGAATGTTCCACCAAGCAAGCATAGTCTAGTTTTGAAGGACAAGTAGTCCACCTTCACAAAAAAAGATGAGCCAAGTTTTCCAGGAGCAAAAACAAAGCACACACAAGACATACAGGCCTGGAGGAGCAGGACATGTTTGAGATGCTTCCAGAAGTAGGCTGGGGCAGAGACTGCATGAGCGAATGAGTTTTTGGATGAGGCTGAGGCTACATCATGAAGGACCGTGCATTCAGGACAACGGGACTGGTGTTGAATAAATGGCCGATGGAATGGCTAATGCCAAGAAACTCGAACACATTGCCCTCAAATACAGGAGGTCTCAGAAACAGTAGGTGCGCAGAAGTAAAACTTAAAGTGGAAAAATAGATGCTTCAAATCAATCATATACAACTTTTTTTTTTCAAGGATTGACTTAGGTTAAGTACAAGGGTTTGCAGGCCATAATTAAAAAACAAAAACAATCACTTAAATCTCACGGTATTCCAGATTTGAAGATCTACTTCGTTGATCAGAAGCATGTCAAGGAGATAATGGGCTGCTCTTATTAGCTGCTAAAATATCAATACTCTGGAATATTTGAGAGTTACCTACCATTGGGAGACAATTCTCCATGTGTGTCTTGCGTTTCTGCACTCGTCACAAGCAAACACACCAACTGTCCCTTGTTTCAGACTACGTTTTCAAGGATGTGGTATATGACGGGCAGCCTGATAAAATGGCAGTGACGTCTCCTGCAGAGCAAAGGGCATAATATTGAACACCTCTTCAGTGTTCAACACTGGACTAGTCCTTATGAGAGATAAGAACCCCTACTTTCACTGCATATAGGCAGAGGTGACCAACGCATGTCAAACTAGCGTGACCAACACAAAATAATATGTAATCCAGTATGACAGTCCCTAGCAACACAAAATAATATGTAATCCAATATGACAGTCCCTAGCAACATTTTATTTATATTGTTTAGATGCTTAGTAAAATGTTTTGGAACACTGTCAAATTTCAAATAAGACGAAAATCAGTAAAGGCTCAATGACGCAGAGAAAACCTCTTTGGAGGAGAACTTCAACTGGACTCTGAAGAATTGGGAGGATTTTTATAGGAAGGGATGGGGGGAAACATTTATTATGAAAGTTGAGAATGAGATTTCTTTTTTTTTTTTTTAAGAGAGGAAGCGAGTAAGGAGGGACAAAGGAAGAGGGAGAGAGAATCCTAAGCAGGCTCCACACCCAGCACAGAGCCCGACACAGGGCTTGATCTCACGACCCTGAGATGACGACCTGAGCCAAAATTAAGAGTCGGATGCTTAACCGAACGAGCCACCCACACACCCCAAGAATGAGATGGTTAAGGAGCAAGTTGTTGAATGTGGGTTGCCTAGGCTGGTCTCCTGTATTTATCCTCTAGGTGTCTCAATCTCCCCATCTGTGAAGTCTGGGAACTAATGGCCCTATTCCCCAGGGAAGTTAGAGGGAAGCGATGAACCAGCAGGTGTGAAACCTCTTTTGAAGTGAGAGCACGTAAAAGCTAAGATAGCTAAACTGATTAAATCAACAATTATCTTATTACTGCTGAATCTTCTCTTCCCCAGGCTAAATGTCCCTTGGTGGCTATACCCATGTGTCACATGGCAAGGTACGAGTCGTTTGTTGTTCTGTGTGACTACAACATAGTTTATGTTCTTCTCCAGTGTGGTGCTCAGAATTCTCCAGTTGTAGCCTGACAGGTGCAGATTGGAGAGGGATTTTCACCTTCTTTGGTGTATATATTGTCTTTGTACCGATGCAGGCCAAAAATACAATGAGCACCATTAACTCTGACAGTCCTGTCAACTAAAGTTCCATTTTAATGAGATCCGCTACTATATCTTCTCCATCCTGTACTTCTAGACTCAAAGGCAGGAATTTCAATTCAAGTCTCAATTTGTTGTCTCTAGATGACAGTTGATACAAAATGGTAGTAACGTTTGAAAAGATTAGCAACCTCAAGGATGCATAAGATGTTTACCTACGTTCACCCAACTGGGAAGACTGAACCATTATCACTTCCCAGTTTCCTGGTGCAGCTGGGCCATAAGCAACCACACCTCCATCTTTCTCCTCAATCCCTTCCTCCTGACCATCACTTCATTCTCAAATGACTTTGCCTCCTCCACCAGCCTGGAATTCCCTACCACAACACCTACGGATGCATCCATCTCCACTGGCACCAACGCTTTCCCTCTTAGCTCTGTTATCCAAGGCTGTGCTTTGGCCTCTTATGGTCATCATTCCAATAGCCCATGTTCTCTCTCCTGCATTTTTAATATTGCCCTCCTTACTGGCTCTTCTACCTCCAAACACACAACACACACACACACACACACACACACACACACACACACACACACAAATACCTTTCTGTCTTTTTCACAAAATCCATCTGTCATGGACTCAATGTGTGCCCCCTTAAAATTATATGTTGAAGCCTTCACCCCCAGTCAGCCTGTATTTGGAGATGGGGTACCTCTAAGGAAGTAATTAAAGTTAAGTGAAGTCATAAAGGCAGGGTTCTGATCCTCATTTCTCTCTCCACTAGCACTCGCGGAAGAAAGGCCAAGAAGGCAACCATCTACAAGCCAGGAAGAGAGCTCTCACCAGAAATGGAATTTTCTGGCAACTTGATCATAGACTTCCAGTCTCTAGAGCTGTGAGAAAATAAATTTTTGTTGCTTTAGCCATGCAGTCTGCAGTATTCTGTTAGGGCAGCCTGAGCAGACTGAGATGCCATCTGTTGACCTTCCCTCACTCCAGTATTGTCCAACTGGTCCATTTTGGTCATGGCCAAGTTTCTGGAAACAGCTCCTTAAGTTCACTGTTCCTACTTTCTCTCTTCCCATTTACTCTCTAACCCATGTCATGCAGTTTCAGACTCTACTGCTCTGTGACAGGCGCCCCTCCAAAACCCAAACTCTTAACAACTAAACTACACCACCTTGTAATAGCTATTGTTTTAAATACGCTCCTGTTCATTGCTACATCCTTATCTCCACAGTTACCCCTCATCCCTTTTTGCTTACATTATTGCCATAGCTTCCTGATTATTCTCCTCAGCTCCAATCTGGATTGCTTCCAAGACAATTTCAACATTGCCACCAGAGCAATCTTTTGAAAACACAACTCTGAGTATTATGCTAAGTTAAATACATCAGACAAAGAAAGACAAATATCATATGATTTCACTTATATCTGGGATCTAAAAAATAAAACAAATGAACAAACAAAACAAAACAAAACTCACAGATACAAAGAACAGATTGGTGGTTGCCGGGGGGCGGTGAGTGAAGGAGATCAAAAGTAAAAATTTCCAGTTATAAAATAAATAAGTCATGGGGATGTCGTGTACAGCATGGGGACTACGGTCAATAATATTGTATTGCAAATTTGAAAGTTGCTGAGAAAGTCAATCTTAAAAGTTCTCATCACAAGAAAAAAACCTGGAACTTTGTAGGGTGGTCAATGGTAAACAGACTTACAGTGGTGACCATTTCCCAATGTATACAAATATCGAATCATTATGTAGTTCATCTGAAACTAACCTAATGTTGTATCTCAATTGTGCTTCAATAAAAAATAAAATAAAAACCAAGTATAATAAAAAACAAAGCAAAGCAAACGTAAGTCTGATCACTACCCTCCCTCTGCATGAAACCCTCTTGTGCTCCTCACGGCCTGACTCTTCAGCCCACGAGGCACCTTGGGTTCTGGCCCCTGGCTACCGTTCTAGCGGCCTGGGCAGGCCCCGTTTGTTCCAGAGCGACTTGCAGTTTCCCCAAAAGTGCACAACACTTTACAACTCCAAACTTTTACACATTTGTTCCCTGTCCCTGAAAGGATCCCCCCCGCCCCCCTTAGATTCACGCACAGGCTGCGGTGACTGACCCCAGAGGCCTTGCCAGCACCTGGTACCTCCCTCTCCAGAGGCCCACAAGCCAGACCCCCCTTTGCCAGCTTCCTCGCAGCTGGAAGTAGCCACGTGACCCACTGTCACGGGCAATGAGATGCCAGAGGAAGCCTGCAGTGGGACTTATGAACAAACAGACGTGGCCGGTGCTGTCCTTCCCCCGCTTTTATCCACCTTCAACAGGTATGTTCTTTTTGGAAATGTGGCTGTCCTGTTGACATCATGAGACCATAAAGCATGAGGATAAGAAGCCATCACTGTAAGGGTGGCAGAGCAGAAAAAGAAAGAACATGAATGCACAGCGAAAATCAATGTCCAATGCCTCTGGACTTTCATCTAAGTCACTGTTACTTGTGGCCAAACAACTCTTAACTAAAACATGGGTCTAACAACTTAACTCTTTTAAAATTCAGTCCAAGGTGTCTCTCTTGGGAAATACTTTCTGACTCTCAATTCTGATTCAGAGGTTCTTCCTTTGGCTCCTAAAATTACCCATGCATGATTCTATCACACGGGTTATCACACTTGATGTCCTCATTTATTTACCTGTCTTTCCTAGAAGACTGGGAGTTGCTAGAAGACAACATCACGCCTGTTTGATTTTATATTCCCCGTGACTAGCACATTGCCTGACACATGTTGGGCCTTCCAGACCTGACACATTACCGATTTGGAATCATAAAATATACGTTGAATCCTCCCTTTTAGGCAAAAGATACACCTTTAAATAATAAACTATAAAAATTTCTCGTAATTATTGTAGTCTCTTCTTGAAGGTGGTAAAAGTAATTTATTTGTGTTAATTTGGGCAGAGAAAGTGCCACAAATAGAAGAAAAATTCATTTATCACATTAGTAAGTTTCAAAACAAAGACTCTCAAACAAAAAACTGAGAGAATGTGCTGGCAGTGGATATTTACTTAAAATAAATACTAAAAAGAAGTGATTTAGGCAGAAGGCCTATAATCCCAAATGGAAACATGGTAATACAGGAAAGAATGTAGAGAAATGGAAAAGGTAAACATGTGGGTAACACATAATGAATATTGACTGTTTAGAACAATAATAATAATGTTTTATGGGATTAAAAGTGTGTAGAAATAAAACACATGATAACAGTAACAATGCCCAAACAGGGAAATCAGCTTAAATGTTGTAGGGTTCTTTTATTGTCCAAGAAGTATTAACGGTATCAATTTATAGTAGACTGTAATAAGTCAGGGACACATGTTTGTAATCTCTGTGGTAACTACAAAAAGAATAAAGAGTGTATAATCCAGAAGCTAATCACAGAAAATGGAATATTTTTTAAAATACTAAATTAACGTAAGAAAGAAGACAAGAATGTAGAAAGAGAGGAATAGAAAAAACCAGATGGGACAAACAGTAAACAAAGACGATGACGGTAGATTTAAACTCACACAGGCAGGCATGGTGGGCCTATCGCTCACCACACGGAAGAAGCCAGCTTGGGGAGGAAAGGTGGTTATCGCAGAGAAGGTGTGCAGAAGGAGACAGGAGGTGCCTTGGACCTTAAGACAGAGATGGAGGGATGTACTGTCAGATGAACTTTCTAAACTGATTACAGCCCCTGAACATGAATTTTCTGAGAGAGAAAGTTCACAATATCCTTACAATAAACTCTCCTTTCTGAGCTGATTTCAGGCAGTTCTGTTCCAACCTTCTGTTGCAAACAAATGACCCCTGACTGAGACAGCGGTCACGGTTAATAGGAGCTGAGAAATATGGTCTCATTAGACTGGCCTCTGGGGAGAGAGAACTAGTGTCTTGGTCATGAAGCTTCTATCACAAGAATGCTTTCATAGTCCAGCTTTCTATAATGATGGTTTCTGATTTTTTTTTTTAATATTCCAGAACACCAGGCAATCAGTCTTTATATTAATCTTAATGAAAAGGTATTATTGCTTATGTATAACAGAATACTAAAATTTGTAAAGCAAAAATGTTTCATTCTAAGAAAACAAAAGAAAAACAAAGACCTCTTGATTTTTCTGCCATGACCATCTGGTTTTATAATTAATGTCCTGCCAATATGCTAAAATATTTTCTATGTAAATCTTTTACATTCTTGCTGCATTTTCAATTAAAGTCTCTGAATTAAAACTTTGTACCATGAGTCAGCAGTTAAAGCAAACATGTTTTTTCCATTTATCTTCCTTTGGGAAAACCCAGTCCCAAATGCAGAATGCCTGCCATCCTGTAGTTCTTTTCATCAATCCAGATGTCCATAATTACTTCTGGAGGTTGCCATAGTGGTTTGCCCTGCCATTTGACACCATCTTTCCCATGATTACCTACTACGGCTTCCCTTGCTTTTTTCACTGTTCCCTATAAATACTCCCATTCACAGCGTACAACATACCTGTGGTCTATGCATCGTAAGACCTGGAGACACCTCATGTTCATGGGTGGCTTCATGCAGGGACAGCCGTTTCAGATTTGTGCTGGGGCAGAGAGACTCTCTCTTTATATCCTATTTTAGAAGCCGTTGTCCAAATCTCTGAGCTATAATGCAGAAAGCTAATATTCTAAGAAGTAGGGAAAATGAAGTTCCAGAGATCACATACGCAAAAGTCATGAGGTCTTCACAGGCATTATTTATGATAATGCCCTCCAAAGTGTGGCCCAAAGCCATTATGACCCCCATCAACATTTGGTTGGCCTTGGACAAATGGCCAACTGACCATCTGCTATAGACGTGGGTCTGTAAAGAGGCTGAGCTTAGTAGTGTCCTGTTGCCTAAATATCTAGGACAGGAAACACTGCTTTTCTTTTTCTAAAGAGGTTTTTTGTTTTTTTTTTAAGATTTATCTTTTCATTTTTGAAAGCGAGAGAGAGAGGAGGGAGGTGGGCAGGGAGGGAGAGTCCTAAGCAGACTCCAAGCTGAGCCCAACGCGGGGCTCAATCTCATAACCCCGAGATCACAATCCGAGTCAAAACCAAGAGTCACCAAGAGTCAGACGCGTAACCTACTGTGTCACCCAGGGGCGACCAGAACTACTTTTCTTAGAGAAGCCCTTCTGAAAGCAGCCCACCTTGGTCACCTGGCCTCTCTGCAGCCATTCCTTTCCGCGCACTCCTCTGCGCACACGCACGATAACCATCGTTATGACAGCGTCCCATAAAGCTTCATCAAAACTATTACTAAAAACTATACAGATAGTTTTGTTACAAGTCTACTACAAGCCACACGTTATTCTAGCAGCTTTACCTGCATTATCTCTAATCTTGCAGCTCTGCAGATGGGTTATCTGTATTCCTAACTAACGGCAGAGGAAACTCACTCAGAGTGGTTAACTTGTCTTCAATCACATGCTAGTAATTTCCTCTTACTGACATGACTCTTCCCATAGGGAAATTCGTCTAGTATGGAAGGATCTGCTGGGATTTGAATAAAGAAGGGGCAATCCTGAAATGCCAACGAGTAAATAAAAACCACTTCTTATTTAAAAAATGAAATTCAAATAACATGCAACTCTGTTGTCTAGTGCTTAGAATCTTCCTACGTCACACGCCAGATCAAAGCGAACTATTAGCGTGGCCTATTTAGGATGCTGAGCTAACACGCCATCCTTTCACGCACACACGCGAAGGACAGCTTGGTTCTTCACATGCTTCAAATGCGTGTCTCTCTGCCAGCGATCCTGCGATGGACTGAGCATAAATGAATATAACCATGTGGGTTACATTTTTTTGGAAATACATATGAGCTGGTAAACTAAAGGGGAAAGAACTTGGGGAAAAGTTTATTTGGGGGTTTGATCAAAACCAAATTACTTAGAAAAAATATATATATATGGAATCTGCAGCAGTTCCACAAACTCCCAAAACCAACGGCCTCTAAACAACCCAGGCCTGGCACATCAGAAAGAGTGAGTTAAAACTTGAAAAAAGTCAGACCCAATTACTAAGTACATACTGCTTCCATAATTTTCTCTACGGAAACAACAACAACAAAAAAATTCTTTTATGTTAAGAAAACAAAGCCCATTGGTGGAGCCTGAGAAAAAAAAAATAAGTGGGCAAAAACTGATGGTCTTAGCAGACCCAGGCAGTGTAGGTATTGAATACACAAGAAATTATCATAACTACAATAGTAAACCCATTCTCTCCTCCCACTTTCACTGAAGCTGCTTGGAGAAAATATTGTTACTTTCTTCAGGATGAGGGGAAGTCCAGTTTTTTCACTCTTCTGTGAGCCCTGCAGTAGTTGTCTTGGGGCAGAATCCTACCCACCCGAGCTCTGACCCCAGGCCATAGAACCAGGCTTCTTATTAACAATGATTTTTTTATTTTAAAAATTGGTTAATCCTGTGACTCTCACTCCTTGCTTTGAAAGCTGTTGCATCTCTTTTTGTGGTCTTTTGGTTTGAGCTGATTGTTTATTAGTTGTTCCTCCTCCCCCTCCCCCCCCTCCCCGTCCCCAGCACGCTGAAGGCTTATTCATTCAGTCAGTGGATGAATAAGTAATTAATTTCAGTGCCGTGGACATAAACAAGGTGATGTAAGCAGAAGGTGACTCGGGGTGGCGATCAGGTAGTGGGACGGCATCTCTGAAGAGGTGACATTTGAGCTGAAGAGTCAAGAGTTCAGGGGAAGACAGTTCCAGGCCCAGGGCTCAGTAAGAGCAGAGCCTCCAGGCAGTAGAGAGCTGAATGCCATCAGAGAGCAGAAAGGTCAGAAAGGTGGCCAGTCGCTAGAGCACAGAGAAAGAGATTGAGAGAGGGGGGAAGGCTGGACGGGGAGGACCTGCACAGGGGATCCTGGTTCCTGAGAATGCAAATTAGATCTTATTCTAAGTATAAGGGGAAACCACTGAAGGGGTTCCAGAAAGGGAGTGACATTCATTTTGGATTTTCAGGGTGTTTTTTTTTTTTTCTGTTTTTTTTTTTTGTTGTTGTTGTTGTTATTTTGTTTTATTTTGAATTTCAGTTTTTAAAAAGCCACTCGGGCTGCTGTTTGGAGCACGGACTGGAGTGGGACGAGAGTGAACGCAGACAGATGGAGAGGCTGCAGCACCCATTCAGGTGGGAGAAAAACCTCAGGCCTCCCCATTTTGGGGAAGGATACAAATATTTAAGCTGAAGGACTCTGAAGACCTGATTGACCTAAGATCCCAGAACCTGAAACTGTCAACTCAAGTTTTCTTAAAGGGGGGAACCAGTTATATTCAGAAGAGCAGCATCCATTATTATAGCTGTCCTCATTGAGTGTATTTTATGTGAGTACATCTTTATAGTTAAGATATTTTATCAATCCTACAATCTTATAAGTTGGGCATTACTAGCCCCATTTTTCAGATAAAGAAATTGAGGCTTAGAAAGGCTAAATGATTTGTCCAAGGTCACAAGCTAGTAATTGACAAAGATGAGATTTGAACTAGTCCTTGAAAAGGGAACAGAGAAAGAAAAAGGGAAAAACAGGAGCTACCAGGTAGAGAAGTAATAGACCCATTACATGAAAGGCCATATGAAAATTATATCACTGACTTTGGGGAGAGAAATGAGGGGGTTCTAAACATATATTAGAAGTTAAATTTTAAACACTTCAAAATTTAGGTAAGAGGGTGGGAAAAAGAAAAAGAAATAGGTCAGGTCAAATTTTGCTATTTAAAAAAAGCAAATAGATTTAAAAAGCACAGGCATCATCAGAAAGAAAAAAAATCAAATAGACACTCAAGCCTCAAGCAGGAAGGAAGGAAGGAAGGAAGGAAGGAAGGAAGGAAGGAAGGAAGGAAGGAAGGAAGGAAGGATGGATGTGGTCCCTCACCGCAGGAAATAAAAACTTCTCTCCAGAGAAGCAGCGTTTCAGTGCAGAGCCCCTTTATCAAGGAAGCATCTGGAGTACCCAGACAGGGGAAAGGCCCTCCAAGTGGGACAATTCGGTGAACAGGAATATCTTCGAGAGCGTCCCAACTCATTCCCCCCTTTGCCTTTTCCATAAACTTGAGAATTTTGCAAAAAGCAAATTAAGGGCTTGGCCAATACTCTGTTTTTTAAAGAAACAGTGACCTAGTGAGAAATCTCAGCGAGGTCAGGGCCTGGAGACAGACTGGTTGGGGCCCCCGCTGGGATTCCCAAACACAAGCCGCCTCCCTTCCGCAGGGAACCGGGGTCGGCCGTGGGCCTCGCTGGAGCTGCGGGGAAGCGCTCTGAGTCGACGCCGCTCGCTCGGTTTTGCTCAGAATAAGCAGCTCTTCTTTTGAACCACATTTCCCTCGGTTGCTGTTGTTTTCCTTGTGACCTGTGGGGTGTTGTGTGTGTGTGTGTTTTTTTTTTTTTTTCTGTTCGAATTACACAAATGCTGGGGCGAGGGGGTTGCCTCGGCAGCCCCCACGATCCCCAGACGCAGCGGGACGGGGACTTGCTGCGCCCGGAGCCGGTCCAAGGCGCGCTTCCCGGCCAAAGCCCAAGAGCCGTGGCGCTGGCGGCCCAGACGCCGGCTGCCCCAGGCCTGCTCCCCCGCGCCGGCAGGGATCGGGAGCCCGGCCCTGCCTTCTTTCTTTTCCAGGGGGCAGCGGGCAGAGAGCGGACCGCATCCTCCTCCCTGCCCGCGACCTCCCTGCCCACGAGAGCCCTGCGCTCAGCTGGCCGGAGCAAAGACAAAACCAGATCTTCTCCCTCGGACTGGTCCCCTCTGGGTCCCCTTGGGACAAATGCAATGGGGAGAGTAAGTATGATATATACTACTCATCAGCTCATTAGTAAAAGTCACATATACAATATATTGTATGCTTTATCTTAATCTTCCCAACGACTTGACCTGAAGCTCAAAAGGGTTAAGCCACCTGCCCAGGGTCACACAGCTAATGAGTGGGATGCTGAGATTCAAACCCAGGTCTCTACTCCAAAGCCCTGCTCTGAATTTGGATTCATGAATTGATGCAACAGATATATTAAGCACCATCTATGTGCCAGGGAAGGACAAAACCGTGGGAGAGCAAGGACTCTGAAAAGATCATTGTGTCCCCTGACTACCACCCCTAATGTGGAATTTGATTTTTTTTAAGGTTTCAACATTTATAAGTCTGCTAAAATTAGCATAGCATATTCGATGTTTAATTTCTGGTGTTCTGATTGAAAAGTTCTATGTAAGTTCACTGAAGCTAAGCTTTTCTCTCCCGCGTGTGCCTGCATTCAAGCGCACGCTCCGGTAATCCAGGCGTGGGTGTGCTGGGGAGCAAGGCAGTGCAGCGTCTTTCTCCTTCAGGAGCTCGAGCCAGAGGAGAGGCAGACATGACACCTGTAATCAGGCAGCGTCCTGAAGGGGAAGCCTCACTCCAGACTCACCCCACCTGGCCCCCACCCCCCAGGTCTAGCCTCTGGATACCTCCTACACTGTCAGACCCCAGAGCAAATCTGGAGGCCAGAGAGCAAGGCGGGTAAAGCAGGGCTCCCTGGGGTAATTAGAGCCCAGTTGCCCACAGGTGCGACACAGGTGGTCTCAGCCACCAGCAATGACCTAGGAAAAGCCACGGGACCCCTCAGCTGCGACCAATCGTCTGCCTGCTGCCTTCTTGAAATAGTCCAGATTTAACTTATTAAACATATTAATCTGAAGTTAACAATTTGTGGTGGTTTCACTAAACGGTTTGAAGAGAGGAATGTACGGAAAAAGAATTCGATCTGATGGGAAAGCGGACTCCTGATGGACTAAGTGGCCTTCACATTCTGGCTTTGAAATAACTGGAAATGGAGGGACTGTTCACAGAAGTGGAGAGTCAGAGGGTAAACCCCACTGGAGTTAAAGAAACACAAACAAAACCCATCCCCTTCTGGGCCCCGACCTGCCATGTGACTCTGAGGACATTGCTTACTGCAGTGACAGCATTTTAAACAGCTGCCCAGAGGGGTTTTAAATAGACTTGATGTAATTCAATGATTTATAGAGCATGGGTTACCAAAATATTAAAGTTCTGAAATGCCCCCAAACCAAGACGGTGGCCCCAGCACTACCCACTCTGAACCAGAGAATTCCCTGCTGTTGGAGTGTGTGGTATATGCAACTTCGGAAAACTGCAGTTGTTCTGAATGTGGGGCCAGAAGAAGATAAATAGCCTCTAATGAGGAGACACTTGGATCCGTTTACACTCAACTCATCCCAGGATCACTGGCAGGGAGATACACAGTCAAAGTACGTGAAGAATAAGAAACTTTTCCAAAATACTTTGTGTGTGTGCACGCCTGGTCTGATGGCACATTAGCTCAGAGTCCTTAATAGGCAACGCCAACAGTTAGGTACTGTTCTTAACATTTTAAGACATACCCTCCCGGTCTTCGATGATTCAGTCCACGGAAGACACCCATCTCCAGGAAACAAGCCAGGCAATTATTCTCCAATTGCATATCAAATCTAAATATTCAAGGAAATTGCAGGGGGATAGAGAAAGAAAGAAATCTGGTTAATGAAGTGCCCGCAGACCTCTATTTTATAAAATAAGCTGCAATTATGTAAACATTTTATGGCTTTCATCAATTCCCCCCCACCCCAAAATGCAATGGTCTAAAATTGCATACGAGTTTGGAACTGGAGATCATTTCCATTCTTCCATTACATTCTTTTCAATATCTTGGAGCAAGCCTCCTTTTTCTAATCCTTACGGATCTCCACGCCTCAGAGAGAACACCCTGAACCAAAGGCAGGTCTAGGTCTCCGAGAATTCTGACAGCTTTGTTTATGTCAAAAATAATGAAAGATGACAGGCTATCACATTTAGACTTGTAACATGATCATTTGCTTCAGGACTCC
Source organism: Ursus americanus (assembly GCF_024610735.1). Lineage (NCBI taxonomy): Eukaryota > Metazoa > Chordata > Mammalia > Carnivora > Ursidae > Ursus > Ursus americanus. Next base: position 8,416,968 of record NC_142152.1, on the reverse strand, counting down.
CTGCTCAGATTAATTTGGAGACGGGGACGAAGAAAGAGGAGGAGGAGGAAGTGGGGGTGGATGAGCAGGAGGAGAAGGGCTCTTAAATGTTCTCCTTAAAAGAAGGAAGAGGGATGGGCAACCTGACGGATGCTTTTTACTTAGCTCAAGGGCAGGTGAAAACTGAATCTCTGTGTGGGCTTTTATCTAACTGTCCCTCCTATTTTAAATGCTTATTTTTCAGAGGACCTTTATGTTGAAGAACAATAGAAACCATGGTGATAATGCCTTGGATGTGGAAGAAAGTGGTGAGAAAGGCCACCCTCTCCTGCGCGATCCTCACCACCGACACCAGCCGCCATCATCGCTACTACCATCACCCCAAAGAAGGAAGCGTCATTTCTTGGCGTAAGCTTGCATATCCAAAGTAGTTACTTGCTCTCTTCCTCTCAATCCAAACCAATTATACCATAGACCTTAACCTCTCTATTTTTCTTTTTTTTTTTTTTTAAGATTTTATTTATTTGACAGAGAGAGAGACAGCCAGCGAGAGAGGGAACACAAGCAGGGGGAGTGGGAGAGGAAGAAGCAGGTTCCCAGCAGAGGAGCCTGATGTGGGGCTCGATCCCAGAACGCCAGGATCACGCCCTGAGCCGAAGGCAGACGCTTAACGACTGTGCCACCCAGGTGCCCCAAACTTCTCTATTTTTCAAAATCCCTTCTCATCCTTAAGCTAAGGCCCTGACATACTCTCAAGGAGAGTAACTGTTTTGTGAAGTGTGTCTTGGCACATTCGGTGGTTGGTGGTTAGAAGAAGCCAAAATAGCATGGCAACCAAGGACCTTCTCTCTCAGACGGGGGAGGTCATACAAGATTTTCTACTAATACATCGGGGTGCAGAGACACAACACTTAAAACTTTAAGCCTCATGTAGAAACCAACATGCAACGATCTCCTTTGAAAGAGACTCAAAGGCAATGGATCCAATGATCCAATGAAAAGGAGATTTTAATATCTGAGGCTAATTCTCTTCTATTGGTGCTAGTTTCTATGGACACTGTATTGAAAGGGTTTTAGTTTTGTCTTGTTTAAAGCGAAACAAGAGGCTAGTATGGTGATTTGTTGTTACTGCATGCCATGCAGGAGGGGGAGAAAAGTGGGAACCCTTCCACCATTACTTACCATCGGCACCCTCCTCACTCCCCTCCTAGATAGCTCATGTGTCTGATAATCCCACGGTTACATATGATCACTAATGCTGCACTAGCCTCGGAGGCTTAGTATCATCCTTGGAGAACCAGGAAACCCATTACTAACATGATGGTTATCGGGTCACCACACCAAACCACACAAGACCAGAGGTAACTTGAACAGAGGTCTTAAACACCATCAGGATGCACCAGCTCTCATCTCTGCTTCTCTTAGTTGGTGTCTGCTTTACTCTCCCAAATCCACTTTCTCCATGCCTCTGGTTATGCTTACTGGAAGCATTAGAATCCCTCTCATGTCCTCAGGAACATAGAAGGGCACTCCTCTTTCCTTATACAAGCTTCAGTTTGGGGTGGGGGAGAAATCCTGGGGGAAGGACTCCAGTTGGCTTAGCTGGAGTCACTGGAACATCTCTGCATCGGTCACTGGGGGCAGAGGTGGGGCACAATGACTGGTCCAGGTTAGGTCAGCTGGCCATCCTTCAGCCCATGATTATGGCCAGAGAGGTGAAGTCCTATAAGCAGAAGGCTGCTCCAATTTGGGCCCCATGGCTGGGTCAAAAGGACGGAGAAGGGAGGAGAGTTTTACTCCCCGAAGACGAGTAAGCAGAGTAGTGATGGTTACTAGGGTGGTCGGCTGGAGTTACACAGCCATCGGAATTGGAGCCTACTACGGAAGTAATCTGAAAAATCTGCACTATAACTACGCAAATATTATTAAGAAAAACACTTGTTCTTGGTTCCATGGACTTTGCCAGTTTAGAGACAGTGGTGGCAGAGATATTGATAAGCTCTACTGTAGACAGGCAAACGAATCAAATAGTGGGGGAGAGGATGCTGATAAACCAGATTCCTGGTCCCATCCCCAGAGATTCTGCTTTACCAAATTTGGGGCCCAGGAATTGACATGTTTAAAGCCCCCTCCCTAGGGTAATTTGGAGGTATCAGGTTCACAGAGCACCCTTCGAGAAATACAGGCCCAGCATCTCATTTGGTATCATGGCCAAGTTCTAATGAGAGCGTGAGTGGGTGCAGCAAAAGTCTCTCCCCTTTCCCAGCTGTGGAGGCTTTTTCTGCGGTTTCAGTTGTAGGTTGAAAAGAATGACCCTCCCTTTCCTAGTACTTTAGTCCTAAAGTCTTTTCAACAAAGCCTCAAAAGCCCCAGGCATCTAGCTCCCAGCTAACCTACTGCTCCAGGGTCTCACCCTTGCCTTCCTGCCTAGAATGGTTCCTACCGCTCCACCCAACTGGCCTCCGGGGCTGAGCCTCCCCCCAGCAGCCAAGAAGACAGCGGTGAAGGCTCTCAGCTGAGTCCCTTTCCAGGAACCGTCTTTAGTTCCTGGTACCTTTACACCTGGTCTAAAGTCACATGGCCTCTTGTACCCAAAAACAGGTCCACACGGGATATAATGACCCAGTCCCTTCCCTGGGGGCAGGGCAACTCCAAAGGGCCGTCCTAGCCCCAGAGCTTCCTATGGGATTAGCTGAGTCTCAGTGGCAACTACACTGCTCTTAGTATTTAATCCTTCCTCTACGTAGCCCTGTTTCCTCCACCCCCTTACCCCCTACTCCCCTACCCCCCATCCCCATTCAACTCCGAGGAGGTATGATCCTGAGGGCCCTCTGCAATAAACATCCTCCATACCATTTCTATCACAGAAAGTTTCCCTGGGAACCCAAACTAAGACCCAGACCAGCCCAAGGACCCCATCCTCTTATCAATAGTTACGTAGCCCTGTTTTCAAGCAAGAAACTACTTTAGCTACAAAGAGCCTGCAGGTAATAAATATGCATTTCAGAAAAGCTTTCTGAAGAAAGAGAAAGTTTGCAGGGATGACCTTGCAAGGAACAAAATATGATAGAAGCCAGTCAAATCACCTCCTATCCACGCATGAGCACCCAAGCTCTTAGGAGACCACGGGAAGCAGCACAGGCCCAGAAGTGTGTGTGTGTGCGCACGCTCGCGTGCGTGTAAAAGGCAAGGAGCTCCACCTTTCCTGGAAAGGACAGGGGGAAGAGAGCCTTGGGGAACCGAGGACAGGCCAAGAACAAATTAATCCAGCTCTGAGAGGAAATGCGATGTACAGATGGAGCGTTAGCGAGGATTCCAGAGCCCTGGGATCCAGTCACGGCTCTGCCAATTCTAGCAGCGGGCAAGGGCCTCCATTTCTTTATCTGTGAAATGGGAATAACAATGACTGCCTGATTTCCCTCCCAGAATTCTCACAACCCTTCAGGGAGATAATGCATGCCAAACGTCATGGAGAAGCCCCTCTGCCTGTGACCTGACCTTGACCCCCACACTCCCTTACTGTCAGCATTTGAAGCGGGAACCCAGTGCTTTCCAAAGTGCTTCGGCATTAATAGTTCTGTGATTTATTGAGCACTTAGGAGTTACCCTCTCTGCCAAAGACTTCCGTGACAAGCAGAAAGCAACGTGCCAGCGCTTGACTCACGTTCTCGCTGACAACCCCGGGAGGTGAGTGTTTCCTCTGTTTTTCAGGGGAGGAACACCAGGATCGGAAAGTTGATCCACTTTCCCAGAATTACACATCTCGTAAGAGCGGGACTTACGGGTTGAACCAGCTCTGCCTGGTACCAGAGCTCTTAACCACCGGGCAAAACTGAAAACAAAACAAAACAAAACAAAAAACACCAACAATGCAGACGACTACTCATACCCCCCCTTAAGCACATCATTTTAGGAGAGAACGTCTGAGTAGCTAACGGAGTTGGCTTCTCTCTAGGCTTGAAGAAAGGGTTAAAAATGCAGGGTCCCGTCCAAAGCACACTAGTAACTTTTCCCTTTTGTTGCATTCCAGGCACACATGTACTTCCCGCCTGCTCCAGGGGCCGGGACATCCTTGCCGAGGCTGCGGCTTATGACCTATCATCACCTTCAACATCAGCCTGGAAAGTAAGAAAAATATTATGTGAGAGGTTTTTCTCTCTTAAAGCCAGTCTTAGGGAACGAGCCATTTTCAGAGGGAAAGCAAGATCGTTGAAGGCCAATACACAGCGGGTTTATTTTAGCCCTATGTGATGCAATAATAATAATAATAATATATTTTAAAAAGTGTTGCTTAAGAAAAGGCTGGAGAGAATTGGGAGTCAGCTGGCTTGGGTTTAAGACCTGGTATGCAGCAAAACAGCCAGATATAGTTCTTTGGGGGAAAAGAAATCTAAAAAGAAAAGAAAAGAAAAAAACCGTCCCCAAGTTTGGGAAAGGGCAATAAAGCATAAGGTGTGTGGTGCTGTGCCAAAAGCGAAAGAATATTTCACTGAAACCGCAATCCCAGTCATATGCTATTACTTACGCTATGTTTGACAATGACTGGCACGGGGCATGAAGCAATAATGTCTGCTGGATTTGGCATCGCTCTATGTTAACAGGAAACCGTGTTCTTTTGATTCCGTTGATTGGTTTCCTGCTGAAGGCCATCCATGACAGGGCAGGGAGTATACAAGACTATTGTCCAATTTCCATTTTTCCCAGTGCCTCTTGCTTCTGGCAGGGGAAGCTGGCAGCCTTCATTCAACATGATCGGGCCCCAGCCTGGCAATAATGCATGCGACGCTGGTTGGAAATGTTGCATTTAGCAGGTTGGCTAGGGAAGGAGGGAATCGGTGACGTGCGGAAGCGCACACGCGGACAGACGACCGCAGATGAAGCACCATTTGTCCCGGAGCAAAGGCACAGCCTCATTCATTCCCTGCCACCGGCAGCAAGGGCCCTGCCACCACGTAACCGAAGATCTGCCTCCCACTGAGCCCTGACAACGTTTCAAAGGGCTAGACGGGTGCAAGAGACAACAAGAATGGGAATAGGTGGGGTTTGGCTGAGGGGAGGGTCTCCTTCCTCCATGGTTTCTAAGCCAAATCGTCTTGCTGGAAGTCCCTGAAAACTCAGTAGAGGGTAGAACGGTTGGGCCTGAGCCTGAGACAACCTGCATTGATTAGACCAGGTCACGTGCCACGTCCACGTGCGTGGCTGGTGTTCTCGGTGACACCACGGACAGAGTTTGGTATTTGATAGAGAGCAGGCGTGTTTTTTCACTGAGTTGACTTCAGGATGGAATGGTGAGCAGTTTTTGCTTTGGCTGTTATTTTAATATCATATCTGTCATAAAGTAATTCTTTTTAAAATGATAAAGGAAGACAATTCATGTGAATAGTGGGCTGGGGCTGGACCCTGGTAAGGCCATAGCCAGCTGCCAGGCCATCTCCGTGCTCAGCAGGCTCTGTTCCTCCCCAGCCTCCTGGCCGCCAGCTAGCGTGGAGGTTCTCTCCTCTTGAACCAGAGACGCGGTAAGCTCCAGAGACTCATCCCGAATGTCTCGTGACCATCCTCACTGATCTGACCCCTCTGCACATTACACACTCTATCTCCTCTTTAAAGCAAAGTAACAACAACAACAACAACAACCACTCATTTGTTTATTTCCAGGTAAGGAATTGCAGGCCACGCAATAGTATGGTGGGTAAATTATAGGAATTTACTTTCACAGAGTCTGCAGAGCGTGGCTTAACTCATACCTTCAGATTGCCTCCAGCTAAGAGATCCTTCCCAGCCTCTGATCTGTGAAACCCAAATCCTTTTTGTCACAGCTATAAGTCACCTCCCCACTCCCATGACACACACTCGTGCACACACACGTGTGTGTGCGCACACACACGTGTGCACACACACCCACGCACGCAGAGCTCTAGGTCAAAACCATACTCGGCAACCACCAAAGCTCTGATTCCGTCACCCCCTTGGTTGGCCTTGGTGGATGATCTGGGGACAGGGCGGGGTGGCCAGGGCCAGGTGTACAAAAGGAGGACTCAGAACGAGTAGCTGAGACTGCTCCCACAGGGTGAAGCTTCTTGGCAATTTATAGGAGCAGGAGGGAGAACCGAGCTGAGCCCCCTCCCGGCCCCTCCCTGCCTCCTGTGGCCTGGTGGGAAACAGGCAGAACTTCGAGAACCAGAACCGAGCTGCATGGAGGACAGTAATTAAGAAAGGAGGGGCTGGGGAGAGGTTGGTGGGGTTGCACCTTGTTTCTTCTGGAGATTGAAAGGAAGTGCTGGCTGGTTGGGCTCTCTGTTAGCATTGCTCCCTCACACTGTCTCCTCCCGCCGGGCCTCAGTCAGCCATTAGCCAAAACCTTTGCACTGCCATCTCCCTCCCTCCATGTTTCTTCTTTTTTCCCTTCCTTCCGCCTTTCCTCTCTCTCTCTCCTTATTGCGATATTTTGATCCTGTCTTTAATAAAGACTTCGCTGCAAGGCTGCCTGTCTGGATGGATTGGTGTGCAGTGGTCGCTAGAGGTCAGTTGGGAGGAGGGGACCCTGAAGCGTGGGCCAGAAGGCAGGGTCAAGGGAGCAGCCAGATGGCCAGGGGATGTCAGGGCGGGGGTGTCCGTGAGTTCAGACCTGGGTTGAGAGAACACAGGGCACCAGTGAGGCAGAAGTGCCCTCGCTCTCAGCAGGAGGGCAGCCAGGCAGCAGTCCAATACTTCCTCCAGGTCCTCCAGGCCCAGCCTCCCTTGGCCAGGGTCACTCAAGCCTGGGAAGTTTCTCCATCCTTCACTCTTTGGCTTCTTGAAGATTCTGTGGCATGCTGGGATCCTGCCCAGTTTATGTCAGTCTTCTCAGATACCCACCTTCTTCCTAACAGGTCTCTGCTGGGGACCCTTCCCACGGTCCAGAGGACTGCCCGCCTCTCCAGAGCCAACTAGCGGCAAGTCCAGATCGGAACCCGGATCTTTGAATCCTGGCCCTTGGTTCTCTCTGCCCCTCCATGTCACTACGCTTTACTCCCCAAATCACCGCCTACGGGCCGCAGATGGTCCTTTTGTAGGAAACAACCTCAGACTCGCTAATCTAAGTCAAGCAGAAGTGAAGCTAATCTGGTGAGAAGTGTTTTCTGTTTGGTCTGGTGTGGTCTTTCTGTTGGTGGTTTGGAATCCTGCTGGACTTCGGATATTGTTTTTCCTGTCCCCGATACACTTTTAGACTCCATGATTTAACTGTGATCAACATTTACGTTAAGAGAGCTCTTAACCAGGGCACCTAGGTGGTTCAGTCAGTTAAGCCTCCAACTCTTGATTTTGGCTCAGGTCATGGTCTCAGGGTTGTGGGATCCAGCCCGCATCAGGCTCTGCACTCAGCAGGGAGTCAGCTTGAGATTCTCTCCCTCTCCTCCTGCCCCTCTCCCAGCACTCATGCTCTCTCACCTATTTTAGAGAGAGAAAGAGAGCTCTTAACCTCTGATGAGGCTTCAGACACACATAACGGGAAGGAGAGGGTTCAAGGCCATCAAGGTCCCTTTGTTTCCACCTTTCTGCAATCAGCCCCACGGCCCTGCCATTCTTCCAGGAGATGGGAGTCCCAGGTATGGGGCAGGGCAGCTGCGAGAGCCAGGACTCAAGAAAAACCTTTGAACCTTTGAAGCACAGCACCCCTGACAGGTCCATTCAAGTCTCTGCCCCTTGAGCCCAGCAAAGTGCACACGTTTGCGGATCCTGGAGCTAGAAGTTCAGAACATATTTCTGTTAATTAATTAAAGGGCTGGACTCAAAGATGCCGTTTGATTCACTATTTCACTGTTGTCTTGCTCCTCCACTGAGATCAATATCTCTGGTACCTAGAACAGAGCCTGGAACATGGAGCATTCTCAGCAAATACTTGTGAAATAAAGGAAAGAATGATAGTTCCATCTCTTAACATCCTAAATTTCTGTAATGACAATAAGAAGCCAAAGGTCAGAGTCCAGCTGGGCTGCCCCCACCCCTTCATCACCCCAGAGAGAGACCCCAGTTCTCCCTGTTCCACTGGGAAAGGATTCCTTCCTCCTCAGTGTCCTTCCTTTTGCCTTGTTTTTCTTTCCATTTTGCATGTCTTTACCTCTCCTCCTAAGAACACCAGTGACCCTGTTCCCTCTGCTGTTTCCAAACCACCGTCCATGCCATTTTCCCTTCAGTTTGCCTCTGGTGAAAAAAAAGTTCCTCCCAGAAATGTGACTCAGAGGTAATCAACGTCAATGTCATCCAAGGCCATGGGGAATTTCTTAGCCATGAGTCACATCCCCTGTGCTGAGAACCTGGGTTTTAGTCAAGGCAGAAAGTTTCAACACCAACCTCTAGAGACAGCCCCTTTCCTCTCCAGCCCCATGCCCACTGACTGCAGAAATTTCTCCTTGACATTCTTTCTGTTGCTCCCCTTGGCCACATTGGGTGAAGGCTCCAGCTCCCTTCCCTTCCCAGCGAACTTCCATGGCTGCTGCGACAGAGTTAAGCTCCCGGCAGGAAGTGCCTGGCTGCCACTGCTCATTGAGGACAGGGAGACGCGACCCACAGCCAGGTTCCACTGTGGGCCCAGGGCCAGGGCACCTCAGATTTTCCACTCCAGCTGGAAATAGGACATGAAAGGTACAGGTTAAGAAGGAGCCAGGGCCACTGAGTTCAAAGGCCTCATTCATAAAGTTAAAAAAATATATTTTTCAGTATTTCGGTTGCACTGCTTTCTTTGTTCTTTCTCTTTCCTCTCAGGTTTGTAGAGTAGGTCCTAGTGCATGAATTCGAAAATAGAATGGAAGGAAGGAAGGAAGGAAGGAAGGAAGGAAGGAAGGAAGGAAGGAAGGAAGGGAGGGAAGGAATCTAAAGCTCACCAAACATATACGAAGGTGACCCTCAGACACATGCTATCCCAGTGGAAGGGAACTCAGTCTGTGCCCACACATGAAAAGCAGTGACAAGTTGAGAAATTGTTATCCAGGTCATGGGAAGGTCATTGACACGTTTTCAGGTCTCCAGCAAGTTGGAAAATGATTGAAACCGACTGAGCTTGTAGCAACCTTGCCTAAGACCGCATGGGCAGCCCCGAATAAGAGACGCAGGACAGCACAGGGTTAAGTGCATGGCTGGGAGCCCCTGGCGCCCTTCGAACTCTAAGAAGCAAGGGAGAGAACGAGGCAATAGGAATGATCCCGGCACATGATGGGCCCTCGGCAAATACCAGTGGAATGCGTGAACGACCATGTGAAGTGCTTCTCAGCGGCCTGGAGCACAGAGAGGGGCTCGCTGAGTAGCAGTGGTCATTCCTGAGCTCATGGTGGGAAATGATGGGACCCTTTCCCATCACTGAGCTGGATATGACCAGGAGCCTTCAGGGCGCCACCACACCAAAAGGAAAGGGGCGTTCAGCCACACTCAGAGCAGTTCTCTCACAGTGAGCAAGAAATAGCCACAACAGGAAGAGCGGAGGGGCAGTGTCTTCAGAAAGGGCAATGTCTAAATGGGTCCAAACTGAGTCAGACCCCCTCCAAAAGAAGGTTCTCACCCACACACCCCCACTCTGCCTGGAAACTTTCTTGGCCAGCGCTCAGGGGATGAAGGCACCATCCTTTTGTCCTGTGCCCACAGCACAGGCAGGCAGAACGTCTTATTTCAAGGGCAAACGTTGACATGTAGGGTGCTCTCTACCTGCAGGCGGTCAGTTCACAAGTCAGCATGTGGCAGAAAGTCTCCGAGAACTAGGAGAGAATTTGAACATTATCCAGGCAGCTCTGCATTAGCCAAGACCCTGCCTTACTAAGAACAAAACAAACAAACAAAAACCTACCTCCAACTAACTGAAGCAAAAGAAGAAAATTTCCTGCTCACAAAACCAAACTTCCAGAAGGGTTAGGACTCACTTTAGGAACTAGTAGGACAAGGTCCGTTCTCATCTTTTGTTTGTTTTGGTTGTTCAGGCTCATATCCAAGCTTCGGGACTTCTGGCTTCAGTTTTTCCATCTGCATAATGGGAATATTAACTTTCCCATCTGCCTCACGGAATTAGTATAACGATCAGCTGAGAAAGCCCATGAGTAGAGGTACCGTATACAGTCTGCTATAACACTTGTTTTGAAAATGCAAATGTATTCTAATTAGATTAATATATGATGGGAACACTTTGAGCATATGCAAATTTCTTGCTGGCAATTTTGTCTGAAAGTTAAAAAACTACATTAACATAGAAAACTGCACCCGCTGAGCCAAGTCTTGCAGGAATTCATGAAATGCACAAATGCACACACTTCACACACTGCCCCCTACCTTGTACCATCCCCCTTACCCCATCCAAGTGTGTGCTCCTACAAGATTATGTTTGCCTCTTATTCTTGTGAACTTCTCTATATTAAAAAAAATAATCATTCAACATCTCAAACATGTCTAAGCATCCTGATTTAAAAATGCCAAACAGGTCGTGAAAAAGGAAAATTTTATATATTGAGGAGAAGCTTGAAGTAAAAAAGCAGTTTGAAAGAATCAAGAGCTCATGTACGATTTCCCAAGCAACAGGCATGAAGGAATCCACACGCTGAGACAATAAACGACACGTATCTGGATGAAACGGCTCTGAGGACTAAGACGTCCATGAGAACGACCCCTGAAGAAACAGAAGGGATGGAAAGACGAGCATTGTTGCGATTGAAAACCAAACAGTGCAAAGTGGGGGCAACCTGTCTCACAAAGAGAAAGCACTCTCTCCATACAAGACCTTAAGGCCAAATGCCAAATGCTGCAGCAGTGGCACCTGTTAGTACTACGAGTGGCCGATTTGGTGGTTTCAAACTTCAGGCCGATTTCCAAAGCCTTCAGCTGTTAGGTGAAACCCCAGGTGCAGACGAGAAAGCCACCGAAGAATGTCCAGAAGGGGGACAGATGTTAACTGAAGACAACGACTACACATGGATCAAATTTTCAATTTTGATAAAGGGGGTCTCTATTGTAAAGACATGCTTCAAAGGTCCTATGTCTCAAAGACAGAGAAACAAGCCCCAGGATTTCAAGCCTGCAAACTTTGATGACCTTCCTCCTGTCACCTCACAATACCTCCCAAGCTGCAACGCCTGCTTCCAGAAGCCAACTTCAGGTCTTTTTCAAGATAAAGCACCATATTTACTGTAGTACTGACTCCTTTCTCCATCACTTAACATGCGTGAGGCTGTGCTATTTCTATTAGATTTCTCTTTTTTCTGTGACTGACAAAATTTTTAGGTGGCCGCAGCTGTCTCTAAGCCCCACAGTTTTTACGGTGTGACTTCACGCAGTGAGGGGAGTTTCTACATTAAACCAAACACCGACTATACTGTAATGAAAGATATCAATGCACTGGGATGTCATTACCTGGATCTTTTAATTTCCACACATTTCTCACTCAACCACAGGCTACAGGTGTGAACCCCTAAATTAAACTGAGGCCCAGCATCAGAACCCCACAAGTGCCTTCTTACTCCTTGAGGCCCTCAGAGCTGAATCAAATGTCTTGACAACCCTACACTGTGCAGCTACTTTTTGAAGGACTCCCCGAAATCTCATTTGTCCTCCAGAAGCATGTTCTTTCTTCTTCATCTCCATTAATCTTGCCCTTTCTTTTTTTGAGGCCACCTGTTGGAGGTCCCTGTGGTCCCTATTATCTGCTTTCCATGGAACAGGCACCTCCTCCCCTTCTCCATCATCAGGCAGTGCTGGCTGAGATGTCAGAGCCTAATTAAAGCTGGTACCCTTTCCTGGGTGATCCAGGGAGTGGCCAGGGAAAGCTAGCACAGCTCTTAGTGTGACACCGACATACGGTCTCTACAGGCGCCTCAGTTGTGGGCTGAGCACCCTCCAGGCTGTCCTTGGGCTGTTCTGGAAGGCTTGGCGCTTGTGCAGGACTCTGAAGGATCTGTCTCAACAAGAGAACCTGAGACCAGCCCCACAGGAGGTGAGGAGCATAGGATGGAAATCAGACCCATGGCCACCTAGAAAACCATATTTTAGCCACTGCCATTTGTGAAATGCTTTTCCTGGGGAATTTTATTATTCTTTCCTGACTACCTAACACATGTCAGACGTTGGAGAGTTAAGGAAATCCCCCACTGTGTAAGCTTTATTTTACTTTTAAAAGTGAGTTTCAAGCCCTTCCTGTTTCTAAACTCCAGTAGCTTTGTCTGTATAAGAACACCACTGTGCAGCTCAGCTGAGACAGCCCCAGAATGAAAGGTGTAAATCATGTCACTCCAACGATGCAGAAACTTCAAAACTGGGTTAGCACTAGAGTCTAAAGGTGGAGATCAATAGAATTCTTCTGAAATCTGACTTTCCTTAACCCCTTGGTGCAGCTGAATTGCGTGTGGTTTCGGAGTGGTTTTCAAGGGGATCACATTGAACTTGACTAGCAATTAGAATTGTGTATGATTCTGAATTCATCTTCTGACCTCTTAGAGTGTGACTACCTCAGCTCGAAATCACAGACCACAATAACATAATGCTGAACGGTATCTACCGCGAAAGTGAAAAAGGTAGTGATTACAGCCTCAGAGAAGTGTGTGTTGGGAAGGGTGGTGGCACATAAAACATTTCAATAAGAAGTGCATTGCTTTTAAATCAAGGTCAGACATCTACACTGACAGTCAGGGATGTGCCTAGGAGCATTTGAGCCTGGAAAGATGGTGGAGTCCTATCCACAAGAGTGAGCTTCAGGGCCAGGCTGCCTGGGTTTGATTCTTGGCTCTGCCATCAATGAGTTATCTGACCCTCACGATGTCACTTTCTGTCCTCTATTTCCTTAACTGTAAAAAAAGCATCATAATGACACCTGACCCATAGATCATCATAAAAATTCAACACAGAAAGTTCACTGAAAATAGCAGGTACGTAGTAGGAACTCTATAAATGTTTGCTATTTTTAACATCTCAAACTACCTTGTGAACAATCTAGAATACACTAGACTACACATGTAGTTTTATTCAAAAGTATTCACCATGGTTATCTGTTGAAAAGGTGAGATTTTCCTAATAATACCACCTTTCACGAGTTAAGACATGGAAGATATCTGATACGTCGTGGGTTCTCAATAAACATTACGTGTCGTGGACCATCTCAAACTGTCCGTGACTAGCTGCAGGATGCTATCTGAAGAACACTAAAAAATATTTGTTCTTGTTATTTCACAAGAGTTGTAATCTTTAGTTCTATTTGAGTCCAAATGTAGGTTTCGGTTCTGATAAATGATTTATTTTAAACCCTGAGTTCATGAGGTCATACTTGAAGGAATCACAGCTGAATGTTGGTTGTTTATGTTGAAAGAGGAGAGGGAACACAAACAAAGCAGAACACTATAGAAAATACAACAGTTCCCCTAAGAATTTGCTGGATCCCTCCCTCCCTTCTGCAGGGGGTCTGCAGGCCTAACCCCTGGGGCAGTGGAATGCTGGAGCCACCGCCCCCCCCCCCCGCCACCCCCCCGCAAACCCCACACCCACTTGCCAGAGCTGATTTTGCTCATTTCTTCCCAACTCCTCTTCCAATAACTCCTTGTTCAGGTCAGGAGCTTGCAGTTGGGGATGGGGAAAATGTTTACACCATGAAAATTGGCCAGTGCTACAAACCAGAGATTTCTTTTCTGGACGGCCGTTTGTTAAGCATTTAATAGCACACACTGCATGATGGTGCCTGAAACTTTGTTCCCTCTTGTTCAAATCCTCTTTCCAGAGATCCTCCACAGGCAAGGGACCATCTGGCACCCCTGCTGCTGGCGTCCCTGTGGGGAGCCTATTACCATCTGGCACTCTGCAGAGCTCTGGTCCTCTTGATGGGCTGCCTGCCTCTTCCACCAGAGAGGAGGAGGCAGGATGACCCTCTCTCTTGTCACTTTGCCCCTCAGTCACAATACTAATACACAGGCTGCAAAGACACAGGCAAATGTCTTTACGAAGGGGTTAATACACTTGTTCCCCCCAGGGGAAGAGAAAGACTACCAGTCCTCTCAACACACGTTAGTCAGTCATTAATCTTCTCAGTTTACCTAGGAATTCAGACCTGAACTCAAACTTTTTAACTGCTAAAAGGTAGCACAGCTGATCAGTTTGGGTTTCGTCTCTTTTTCCTGTCTTTTCTCCCCCTCAGGCTCTACTTGACACAATTACAAAGAGAACCAGAAGAAAAGAGTAGAAAAAACCCTGAAGATCTGGTTAATCGTCAGCTTCCATCATTGCCAGGGTTACAAGTAATTGTCCTTCACTGGTATGTGTCTGCCCTTGGCTGGACAGATGAGAGCATTTTCATACCTACCATCATCTTTACCAGGAAATGAAATGCCATTGGCCCAGGACACCCCAAAGAATTTTCCCTGTCCTAGTTCCATTGACAATTCCTCTGGAAATTTCTGTAGCCATTTATTCTAATTCAGTAGGAATTTCTCCTCCCAAGACCTTGACCCAGAATTCATTGAGTTCCTCATTGAGTTCACTGGCATTCCAAGTGGCCTCCATTCCCTTCCATAACCAGCACAGCCCAGACTCAGAGTAAGGTTCCCTCCAACAGAGAGTTAGATGAAGGGGATGAATGGGATTTGTCCAGAAGAGCCAGAATTGCAGTGGAAATTTCCTAATGACATGGCTAAGAATGGAAAGAACCACATAGCAAAATTGGAGCAGAGTCTGGAGAGAGAACACGATTGAGGTTGGGAACCCTGAGGTTGTGAAGGATAAGGGGAACGGAAAATGAGAGATATTGGCTACGTTCACGAATGAGGTCCATCCACAGTGGGTACGACAGCAGAGGGCACTGGGCTCCTGTAAAAACGGGGCTTGGGACCTGCCCAAAACAGACTTAGACTACTCTCAATTACCAACAGAACCTCTCATTTCTCTAAAAGTTGATTTCATTTCCAGGAAAGAAAAAAAAGGAAAACTTTCCTATCAGTGGAACAGTTGAGGTATAAGTACTGGAAACAAATTCATACTTGTGGAGACAAACCCAAGTGTTTTGTTCCCCACGTAAAATTCAAACAAAACACCAAAACAAAACCGTGTCAGTTTGGAATGCAGTCTGAGTTCCCTGAATGTTTTGAAATTTAAATCCAGCCCCAAACCTAAAGTATGTTTGGCTACTTCTTAATTATTAAAATTTTGGGGAAATTTGAGGGAAATTTTATCCATACACTTCTGATCTGTTTGCATTCAACCCATCAAAAAAAATATTTAAATGCTACGTCAAGAGATTTTTTTACAAAATCAAAAAACAGGAAGTTCTATTTTACAAAGCATAAACAAATTTAAACACCAAACTGTTCTCATTTGGTGGGATTTGCCTAGACCAAAGAGACTGAATGAATTCTAAACTTGGCCGGATACAGCCCTGCCTCCCTGCCAGACTCATTCTATCACATGCAAAAAGCCATGAAGTGCTCCTAGGAGAAAAAAATTTAAATGTATTTTTGATTTGCATACAAAGCTTTGTTCACATCAAACTGGAGTAGAAACTTAAAAAGCGTGAAAAGTTTCTGCTCTTTTTGTTGTGATTTCCATCTCAATTTCTCATGGGATTCCACGGCACTGGGCCAGTTTTCTCATTTTGCTGGAGCTCAGGTCCCTCAAGGAACAAAGAGTGCCAGCATAGGTTGCTCTCATAGGAACATACCGAAGGGTTTTCTTCATTGACTACAGTGCCTGGAACAGCAATAATTTATTTTGCCATAAATTGTGGTGATCTTGTGAACTGCCTTGTTACATTTAAAAGAAAGTTTATAAAATCCCCAAATGGTTTTCCATGGTGTCTAATTCATTAGCTTTATTTCTTTTTTCTTTAGTTTTTCAGCTTTTCCACTGGGAAAAGATAACATGTGAACTGCTAGCATTGCAAATACCAATGAGTTTAAGTAAAGATCACTTTTAAATTGACCAGATGACCATAAACTTTGAATTCTCAGTCTCTTAGAAACTACGTGAGATCCAAGCACAAAAACATTAGATTTCAGCTCAAGAGGTAATAAGAAATGACAGCATTAGAGGACCAGCCAGAAGGCTGGAAGGGAAGGAGACGCAAAGACAAGTGTGAAGTAACAGACTCTTTATCAAGGGTGAGGTTTGAAATCTCCAGCAACAGAGAGACTCTATTTAATCATCAAACCCGGTATAGTAGACGGGTTTCATTAATTGCTCTAATTGTTCACCCTTCCCTGCACCTACAATTTGCCAAGGAACTTTTTACTTGTCACTCTGGTGTGAAGCCCTAGACCTAGAAACTTTTTTAAAAATTAGCTTTATTGAATTATAATTATATACAAGAAAATATACCCATTTTTAAATGTTTAGTTGGGTGGGTGTGCTTAATGTATAATCACTACCACAATCGAGATATTAAACATTTCCATCACTCAAAAGGTACTCTTCGCCCAGGTGCAGTCAATCTCATTTCACTGTCTCCAGACCCAGGCAATGACTAATCTGCTCTGTCACTCTACAGCTTTGCTTTTTCTAGAATCTTCTAGACATCAAATCATGTGGTCTTCCACTTTTGGCTTCTTTCTCTTAGTATAATGCTTTGGAGATTCACCATGTGTTTCATGCATCAGTAGTTCATTTCTTATTGTTGCTGAGAAGTATTCCATTGTTAGGAAATACTACAACTTATTTATCCACTCATCAGCTTATAGATATTTGAATTGTCTTCAGTTTTCAGCTAGTGAAAATTAAGTTGCTATGAACATATATGTACGTATCTTCATTTAGACACATTTTTTTAATGTAAATATATAAGGATTGAATTGTCGGGTCATATGATAAGTGTACATTCAATTTTATAAAAAACTGAGGAACAGTTTTCCAAAGGACTGTACCATTTCCCATTCCCCCTCAGGCATGGAAGAGAGTTCTCGGTGCTCCACATCCTCACCAACACATGGTATTGTAAATATTCTTAATTTTAGTCATTTAAGTACACGTGTAGCAATAACTCATTGTTTTTAACTTGCATTTCCCTAATGATGACTGATGTTGAACATTTTTTCATGTCATTATTTACCATTTGTATATCTTCTTTAGATGGACTGTCTTATCAGTCTTTAGACGGACTGTCTAAATCTTTTGTCCATTTACTTCTCATTTATCAGAGTTGTAAGAGTTCTTCATATATTCTGGCTACAAGTCTTTTATAATACATTTGTTTTCCAAATATTTTCTCCCTGTCTGTGGCTTGCCTTGTCATTTTCTTGATAATGTCTGTTGAACCGCAAGAGTTTATAATTTTGGAGAAATCCAGTTTATTTTTATTTTTCAAGGTTTGTGTCTTTTTGTAGTCTAAGAAATCTTTGTCTAACCCAATTCAATATTTTTGTATACTTTCTACTAGAAGTTTTATAGTTTAGATTTTACATTTGGGTCTATTACCTACTTAAAATAAATTTTGTATATGGTGTGAGGTAAGGGTAAAAGTTCATTTATTTCCTTATAGACATCAGCTTTTTTTTAAGACTTTCAATTTTTTTTAAGGATTTTATTCGAGGGAGAGATATATAAAGCACGAGCAAGGGGAGGGGCTGAGGGAGAGGGACAAAGAGACTCCCTACTGAGTGGGGAACCTGACACAGGGCTCTATCCCAGGACCCTGAGATCATGACCTGAGCTGAAGTCAGAGGCTTAACTGACTGAGCCACCCAGGCACCCCTAAACATCAGCTATTTTTTTGAAAAGACTCGCCTTCCTCCTTTGAATTACACTGGCACCTTTTCTGAAATTTGATTGACCATGTATGTGTGGATCTATTTTTAGATTCCCTATTTTGTCTGTATCTTTCCATTAATTTAAGTCGTTAATTTCTCCCAATAGAGTCTTAAGTTTGCACATATTTTGTTAAATTTATCCCTAAGTATTTCATGTTTTGAGAGGCCGTTATAAATGTTATATTTTAAAGTTTCAATTTCTAGTGATTTATGACTAATAAAGATACAATTGAATTTTGTTTAATCAATTTGCATATTTCAACCTTGCTAAACTCGCTTATTCATTCTTCAAACTTTTTTGGTAGGTTTAAAAATTTTTTTTCCATGTAGAGAATCATGTTGCCTGTTAATAAAGGAAGTTTTGCTTCCTTTGTCCAATCTCTATAGCTCCTATTCCCCTAAAATCTCCAGTACTATGTTGAATAGATGTAGGAAGAGAGGAGAGGACCTTAGGGGAAATCATTCAGTCTTTTACCATCAAGTATGATGTAAACTGTAGGTTTTCCACACCTGGTTTTTTATCAGGATAAAGAAATTCCCATCTATTTCTCATTGGCTGAGTTCTTTTATCATGAATAAGTGTTGAAATTTGTCAAATGCTTTATCTGCATCTATTGAGATAATCATTTAATTTTACTTTTTCAATATGTTATATGATGAATTACATTGATTTCTTTTTTTTATTAAACCAACACTGAGCATTCTTGAAATAAACATCATTTGGTCATGATTTATTACCTTTTTAATATATTGATGGATTTAATTTGCTCAAATTCTGCTAAATATTTTTTGAGCTACATCATGAGGGAAGTTGAGCTTCGTGTTCTTTCCTTGTAATGTCCTCGGTTTTGGTATCAGGGTAAGGTTAACTTCATAAAATGATGTGGAAAGTATTCCCAACTGAATTAGTAATTGTTTCCTCTTAACATTAGGTTCACCAGTGAAGCCATCAATGCCTGGAGTTTTCTTTGTGAGAAGGTTTTGAAGTACAAACTTGATTTTTTAGTAGCTATAGAATTATTCACATTTCTTGAATGAGTTTTGGTAGTTTGTGTCTTTCACAGAATTTGTCCTATTATCTAAATTGTTGAATTTATGATCAGAAAATTGTTTATGCTATTCATCTATGATACTTTTTTAATTTATTGAGGAATAAATGACATCGAGGACAATTTGCCCTATTTAGCCCTATTTAGGTGTACTCGTCTATGAATGTTGAGAAACTCAGGCCTGTCACATAACCACCACAACAATTAAGATATAGAATATTTCCAACACTGCAAGA
The DNA here is from genome assembly GCF_024610735.1 of Ursus americanus. NCBI lineage: Eukaryota > Metazoa > Chordata > Mammalia > Carnivora > Ursidae > Ursus > Ursus americanus. Next base: position 8,397,981 of record NC_142152.1, on the reverse strand, counting down.
AGTTTCCTCATGTTCCTTTGAAGTTAGTTCCATATCTCCAAGTTCAGGTCCCTGTCGACTGATGACCTGATTCCTATCCCTACAGATTTGCCTTTCTACATTGTTATATAAATGGAAGCATACACTGCGTAGACTTTTGAATCTGCCTCCTTTCAACTTAGCATACTGTTGGATGTATCGATAGCCCACCCCTTTTCACTGCTGAGTAGTATTCCATCATATGGAGATACCACCATTTGGTTTTGTATTCACCAAAGATTTGGCTTGTTTGGCCAATGTGCATAAAGGTACTGTAACATTTTTGCATATTCGTGTGTGTGTGTGTGTGTGTGTGTGTGTGTAAAGACACAGGCTTTCATCTACCTTGGGTAAATATCCAGTTCTGCTTCATGTTTCCAAAGCTCTCATATTAGGTGCATATCCATCTAGGGTTGTTATGTCTTCCTAATGAGTTTACTCTTCTCTAATTAATAAATTTCCCTCTTTGTCTCTGTTATTATATCTTCTGTTGTGCACCAACATGCTGCATTCGTGGAATAGTCTGTTTAAAAAGCCCCAGAGGTTTCTGGAAGGTCTCTCACTCTGAAGAGTGTACTGAGATCAGGGTTATCCTAGTTATCTTAGACTGGGCTTACAAAACAATACTTGAATCACCTTCAGATCAGAGCCTGGCCAAGGAAAAATCCAGTTGGCAAGAAAGTACTGGATCGCCTTAAACTATTTTCAAATATCACAGTCTTGAATCTCCTCAAACCAACAGGAAATTAAAATTCATTGAAAACTCCTATATCAAGGCTCACAAGCCAGAATGAGTCAAATGTGAGATGATGAAATGTCAGGACTGATTTTTGAGGTTTTGGTTCATGAACTTTTTGGTTACTCCCTTTTTCTCTCCTCTGTCTTCCTTAGTTTCTTCTAAAACTTTTTGCAAATTCATGTAAGTTATTCATGGCTGTGCCCATGATTTCCACAAATATTGAGGACAGAAAACTGTCCTAATGTCCTTCTGTCATTCTTCCTTCCCTCCTTTTCCTCTTCTCTTATGCCCCTTTTTCTTTCCTCCTTGTCATTAAACATTTATTTATCAAGTACCCACTATGCATAAAGTACAGTTGCCTCAAAATTTCTCATCATGACCCATAGTAGAGAACACATTTTTACATCAAAACCCAGCACCCTCCCATCTTTCTCTCTCCACTCTCTCTTTCTTTCTCCTCTTCCCCCTTCTCCAGACTGTCTTCCTGTCTCTCTCATCTGGTTTGAGGGCGGTACAGTTAACAAAACCGTGTACACCAATGCCAGGACCGCATTCCCAGCAACTCTAATCTAATTGGTGTGTAGCAAAACTCACAGACCCCTTGTAAACGCTGCCCAGGTGATTTTAATACAGAGTCAGGGCTGAGAGGCACTCAGCTTAATAGTGTTTAAGCCCCTTGCATCTCCTTTCCTGGGAAACTGTGATTAAAATATTGAAGGAATTCACCCCCAAGTAACCCCATGAGGCACGACTAGAGCCCCAAGATCTTGCGTGTATCTACACCCCACCTCTATCTGCCCGAAGAGCTGAATATACAGGCAGCTCCTTGCCCTCTATCTAGCATGGTCTGAAGAGTCCTGTCTTCTCTTTTGCTATAGTTTGTAGGTACTGTACCTACTACCATTAGTATCTCTGCTGTTACTGGTTCTTCATAACCCAGACACTATCGAGACCCTAAAGTGTGCTCACTAATAGCTGGAAAGCATCTTAATAAAGACCAAGCCTTTTTCAATGGATCAACATTGATCATTTCCTCCAGTTAAACTGGCTGAGACAAAACCTAGAGCAGGGCGTGTTCTTTTTGTAGTTAGTGAGGGTCCATGAGGAGGCACAGGTGATGTGACTTCCAGGCCTAACCCCGCAGGTAGAACCAAGCTGACAGCAGAGAGGAGAGCACACTCACGCTGATGACCAGGGCCAGCCTGCTGACAGCTGACGTGTCTGGTTTAGACACTGTAACTCAAGCTGGGGTTTGGATTCCTTCAAACAATCTACACATAAAGAAAGGAAAACACCAACGTGATTTTCTTTGACACTTTCCCCCAAGTTCCTTTTCCATTATTATTGTTAGAAATTCCAGAAAGAAAAACACTGAATTAAGCATTACACACATTCCTCCCTGGAAGAGAACTGGGTGTGTGGGTTTTGGGCTTATGATTAAAGTTCTTGTGTACCAAGTTACTTGGTAACCCAGGAAAAGCCACAGGAACTCCATGCCTACCTTCTCTAGGGATAAACCGGGGACAACATGTTGATTTCAAAGGCCAAACTACTAACTGTAGCCTTGCTTGAATTTTCCTGACTGGATGTTGGGACAGGCAAGAAAGATGTGGACTTTCCTCAGCGGAGCTAGAATGTCAGTCGGGGTCTCTGCAGGAAGCAGACGGCGCACTCCAAAGGGGTAACAGGAGAGAGTTTGTAAATGGGTAATTTGCAGGGGTGCGGGTCAACCTACAAGGGATGGATGCGGGTTACCCAGGGCCAACAATAGTACTGCGTCTTCCCATCCCCAGGCTTGAAAGGACAAAGAGGTAAAAAGCAGCTCCTGGAATCTGGTGAGACCTGCCATTACAGGAGCTGTGGTCTTCAGTGGAGGACTGTAGCTGCTGCCAGCCCACAGCCCCACCGAGAAGCAAATACCCCAACCTCAATCTCCCCCACCCTGTGATCTCCTGCTGTGCCTCCCTTTGGCTGAACCCAGCAGGAAATGAGGGCAAAGGGGCCCAGCTGATGCAATCCTTAAAGGCCAGCCTCCCAGGGCACTGGAGCAGGGTGGAAAGCAGGGAGGGAGATGCATGGATCCAAGGGGCAAACAGAATAGGACAAAAGCCCCAGAGTCCCCCAGAAAGAGTAGGTCCCAAAATACACTTCCACAGCATACACTCCTACTTCAACATTAGATCATGATGCATGATGGTTAAATATGACTCTGGACCCAAAAACACATGATCAACAACAAAGACCTACCCATATTCCTATTATTATTAATAATATTATTCAAAGGGGAATTAGAAAACTCAATCGCGATTGGATGTCAGGAGCTGAGTAAATAAATAATTTAGCAACTGTAGGATACACGGGTTGTTATCAGGCTGTCTCCACCCTGGTGCCCTGCCCCATTTGGCCCCATCTGTAACACCAAGTGGCCCTACTAGGGATTCCAACAGTGTAAGCTACAGTCCCTTTGCCTGCTTACTGTTGGTTTTCTTCTCTCTTCAGCTCCTGCAGGGTGGAATGTCAGCTGAGTGGCAGGGAGCCTGCTCACCAAGGGGCTGGATGATTGCTTTGGAAACCCATCCCTCTACTGGAATTTAATAAAAACCACCCACCAGACACAGGGTGGGGGCATTGGCTCTTTAAATGATGCGTTCCTTTAAGGGGGGAAAAAATCTATCTGTGCCAATAAAAAAGAGAAAGAATCTAGTTATTCAAAGATGGAAGAAAAAATGTTTTTAATTTGTAACTTTGCTAATTTTATTCCCCTGCTCAAAGCTCTTTGATGGTTATCATTGCTGAGCAAATAAACTTCAAATGCTTTACCCTGAGCTTTGCCCTCATCTTTTTCTACCAAAACGCTCATGACTCTCCTTTGATTGTCCTTCTTCCATCAGAGGGATGGACTCAGAGGACATTTTCTAGGTAATTCCATGTGTGCTCCCAAGCACCAGTTTTTCATACTTTAGACCAATGCTTTCCAACCTACGACAGTTTGCTACTTAAGGAACATTTGGCAATATCTAGAGGCATTTTTGATTGTCATAACTAGGGAGGGGACCTGCTACTGGTATCGAATGGCTAGATTCTAGAGATATTGCTAAACATCCCACAATGCATAGACAGCGTCCCACCACAAAGAGTTAAAGAGTCCCAAATGACAACAGGGCCAAGGTTGAGGAGCCCTGCTTGAGACTACGCCAGGATGTCCTCCTTCCCTCCACATCAAAATCCTGTCCATTCCTTCACTACTTAGGCCTGCCTTACCCAACAGAGTAGCCACTTACCATCTGGGGCTATTAAACCCTGGAAGTGTGGCTAGTACAAAGTTGATGTGCCGTGTCAGATGCTCTTCAGATTTCAGACACTTAGTATGAAGATTAGAATGCTAAATGTTTCATTCATAATTTTCATATTCATTACACGTTGAAGCAACATTTTGAATATTCTGGGTTAAGTAAAATACATTATTCAAATTAATTTTACTTGCGTATTTTGACTTTATTAATGGGGTTACTAGAAAATGTTAAACTACATATGTGACTGAATTATATTTCTATTAGTGCTGGTCTAGATCAGGTATTGGCAAACCTCTTCTGTAAAGGGCCAGGTAGTATTTTAATGTGTATGGCCCACATATGGTCTGTCATGTATTTTCTCCTTCTTCTCCTCCTACAGCTCCTCTTCCTTCTCCTTCAACCTTTTAAAAATATAAAAACCATTCTTAGCTCCAGGGCTGTAGGGAAACAGGCCTTGGCCCCAGACTCAGCCTGTGGGCCATCGCTGGCTGACCCATGGAGATCCATGAGCTCCAGAAGCAATCTTTCCTTCCTGCTCTTTCACCAAGAACTTGGACTTCTCCACATCCTTCCTCCTATAAGTGCTGATGTCTGTATCTCAGCCCTTCCCAAATCCATTAGCTCCTAGAAAGTTGATACCATCTATCCCAAACATGGGTCCTCTAGAGAGATGAACAAATGCCTCCCGCCAAGCGTGGCCCTAGGAGGAAGGCCTTATCACACAGGGGTGAGGCACCCCAGCTCTGGCTAGTTCCAAGGACCTCCCTGACATTCCATTTTCCTTAGCTCTAAGTGGAGCTAATGGTACAACCTAACTCAGAGAGTAGGTGTGAAGATGGATGGAATAACAGACAAACAGAGCACTCAACACTTCGCCAGGAACATAGCTGTGCTTCTCATTACTGTTATTATTTTTATGAGTAATCATTAGAATTAAAAATTAAGTATTTATTGAGTTACAGAGATGAGAGAAATATGAAAACGATTCTTGTTCTTCTTGTTGTTGTTATGATTATGCTTTAAAAACCCAAGTATTTATGAATTGAATTATAAAGTCTATAGAATTATAGCCTACGGCTTCCAAAAATCTGATTGTTTTTCCAGGGAGTTACACACACGCATGAATGTGTCTATGTTGGCAGCTCAGAATTAACAAGAGTATTTTTTCAAGTTCTAAATTCCTCTCAAATGGGAACGAAGTGTTCTCCTGACCCTTCCTACACTTCATATTACTGTCGACATCTGCAACTAATCGGTGATCTATAAGTCAAAACTGTGACCAATGCAAAAAACCTTTAGCAAAGCTGGCCCGAGTTTGGCTGACCCTTCTTAATGTATTTCAGATTAAGGCTAAAACAAGCCACCTTTTAACTGTTCAACTGAGTACCAAACAGTAGCGGTGAATATTATCAAACATCAAATAATAACATGATCAGATAACATGCTTACCAGTGAAAATCTAATTTGGAGCATTTCTTAAATTTCATTTGAATTTTTAAAACTCAGACGTTTTTGAGAGGTATAGAGGAATATATTATCAGCTTGCAATTTGATTGATTAAAGCAACCCTTTAAGACAACAAATCAAATCACGACCATTTGAATATCTTTGCAGTAAAGGAATGACACTTTAAGAAACCGTAGGAAGAGGCAACATAGCATTTTGCTAAAGAACTTGGGCCCTGGAATAAAGTGGCCTGAGTTTGTGTTCCAGCTTTACTATTTCCTTGCTCGGTGATGCTGGGCAAGTTACTCAACTGCCCTAAGGCTCTGCCCTCATCCATGAAATGGGGAGAGCAGAAGCTTCTTTCTAGGGGAATCCCTGGGAGGATTAAATGTGATACATCTAAAGCAGTGTCTGGCACACTGCAGACTATCTGTTTCAAACAGTAGAAACAAAAAGGCTACAAAATGTACAGTCTAGACAAGTAGCTATCTTTTTAAAATTAAAACATATAAAGGTAATGGACTTGAGAGCCTATCCGTGTGTCGCCTAACTGACCTGCCCTGTGCTCTTTAGAAGAAGAGTTAAATACATGTTCTGCATGGATCTGACTTCAGAGAGTTGCCCATCTGAGAATCAGCTTGGTGCAAATCAACAACCACATTCCAACTTAGGGCCCCTATGCAGCAATTTGTTTTCTTGATCCAGTGTCTTAGTTCTGGAGCCAGTAGCCCTCAGCTGCCAGTCACGGCTACCTGTTGCCAAATATCAGTTTCATTCAGTCTGAAGAATAACAGCTTATCTTTTTGAGATTTCCCCCAGGGCAGGGCCCACATTTTCATACCACCCTAATCTGCTCTTCAAATTTGGTAAAAATCTACCCAGTTATTTTCATGAGATGTGGTAAGGCAAACAAAGAAACAGAAACCTCATTTCTAAACTGAAGTTCATTTATGTTCATTTATGATCCATGTAATTCAGAAACAGATTTTATACGACGATGTTTGTTTATTTTTAAAGTACTCATAGTTGTAAGCATGATGATTAGACTTTGGATTTTTTCCATTGACATTTGCATGTCTCGAGCTCTGGGCCAGGCATCTATAAAAGTGTAGATATTTTCTTCCACCTGACCTGCTACTTCTTAAAGTTGCACTACTAGTCTGTGAAACGAAGTGGCCTAACAGCCTGATATCTCTGCAGAGGCAGGCTCCCCAGGGCCAAGGATGCAGGCACAGTGGCCTTGTTCTCCCCAAAGGGGCAAGCTCCTTGGGCTGCAGTATTGGTACACATTAGCTTTTCTTCATTTGTAGGGTTCTAAAGCCACTTGGAGGTAAGGAAAGTACACCAACCACTTGGCCATGCCATGGTTTCCAGGGCCTTCTGGAAGCTGTGGCCACCTCCAGCAGAAGACCAGGTCACCAGGGAGCCTTGAAAATAATCCTCTGAAGCCATGCTTAGGAGAAAGTAGTCATATGCCTGAAGTCACTGATGGGCTAGACCAGTCCCTCTTCCATAATCAGGGTAGGATGTGTCCATGGGGCGATCAAACGTCAGTGGTGCCAGCACACTCACTCCTCCTCCAGCCCAAGTATGGGCTGCAGCAGGGGAGGGAAAGTGGCCATCACTAGGCACCTCCAGCCAAGCTGCTTAGGCGAGGAGCTGGGTGATTTGTGTATATTATCTCATTTGATCCACAATCATCTTTGGAATTAAGCATGTCTCTCTCCATTTTATAGCTGAGGAAGCTGAGGTTCAAGGAGGTTAAATCATTTGCCCAAGGTCCTGCAGATCATAAGTAGCAGAGTCCAACCCACGTGTGACCAATACATTCCTGCTCCGACCCCTACAGCAGGCAGGGAGGGAGTGTGCCCAAAGTGTCCCCTGATGGCTACCTGTCCGGGTCACCGGGACCGGGGCTTTGTTCCGGTGCTGAATGCAGGCTCCCTCTCCCTCTCCCCCTCCCCTTCTCCCCAGGGCTGTTGCCAGAGTAATGTGTCTGTTCTGCTCTCAGTTTTCTAGCTCAGAGCGCGGGAGTCCTCTGCTTGGCTTGCGTTCATTCTGAGCTGAGAGCGGGCCAGCTCTCGGCAATGCAGGGCCGTCCATCACTCATGTCTCAGGTTTGCTCCTCGGAGAGCCGGAGTTGACCACAACTGCTTTGGCACAGTTCCACTGTGAGGGAGTCACAAAACTGGCATTTAAGTCCGGAGCGGAAAAAACACCCCAAGCTTGTTCGTTTTTTCTGACAGGTGCTGGAGCCCATGAAAGGTCAGATTCCAGCTCGCAGTCACATCCTGGCTTAGCCGGCTCCAGGCACACAAAGGCCTGTCTGTCTCACCCGAGCGCGGGGAGCGAGGACCCAGGCCAAGGGCTTAAAATGGCCGCCTGATGGCCTGCGCCTGCTGATCCATTCCTTCACGGGCATTGGCCTAAATGAAGCATTGGGCAGCCCAGCTGCCAAGGATGTGTGAAACAGGCGAAATGAGGAAGAATGCAGGCTTTTTTCTGATTTGAAATTGCAAGAGATATTAACCCCCCGGCAGCCCATGAATCCATCCCCTGACATCAAGCCTGCTGTGGCTCATTTGTAAGAGCCCTGGGACGCTTCTGTTTCATGTTCAAAGCCTTGCTGGGCTGGAAAATGGAGCGAGAGCTGTCCCTCCAAGCCCCAGCAAGCACGTTGGGAAAGGAAGGAGTTTGTTCTCTTCCTTGCGGGTGTATCAGGGATAGCGTCGAGTTGCGGTGTAATTGGAACAGAGGGTGTGTGTTTAAATGCACGTAGCACATGCTTTCAACTGGGAATGTTTGTTTTCGCAGCCTTTATGAAAACATCCCCCAATTCAAAATGGCTCCAAGGCCCCCACGGTCCTGTATTTTAAGCTCCTCATCTACAGCTGTAGGCTGAGGCTCTTTGACACCTTTAACTTCTTCAAAGATGGTCACTCTACTGGCCCTCCAGCCCTCTCTAGTCATGTGATTCCTTCCCTCCTCCTCCCCCTCCCCCCCATAACTTCACACCAAACTGTGATGCTGGCGGGGAGCCAAGGGACAGTGGCTACTGCATATAACCCTGTAAAGGAACATGGGGGATCTTGATTTTACAAGGACTTCATTTGAGAACTCCTGTTAAATAGCAAGCTCAGACTACCAATAAAATTCTTACCAATATAAAATAATAATAATAATAAATCTGCATAAGAAATAAAAACAGTTGTTTTGGAAAAATTTCTTCCCCACCAGTTGCGAATCTTACCCTAACAAGAAACTTTCTCAGTAAAATAAGCCACAGACCAGAAACTGGAGCCCTAGCCTCTTGTCCTAACTGTGCCACGGAGTTGTTCTGGGTCCAAACGTGTTCATACCCGGATGACAGGGGAGCCCCAGCTTTCTAAGGGGGCAAGAAATGCCATGAGCACCAGCAGGAGGCTGACTGCCAACCTCTTCCTTTGTCTACCCCACTCCCCAGGTGTCTTAAATGTGCCCCCAAGCCCATAAAGTCCGGGCTCTGCCACCTCAGTAAGGTTCCATCCCACAAACTCAACCAGTGGTTTGACTCCAAGAACTCTTGTTAGCAGCCTCTGTGAAAAGACAAGGTGTCCTTGGGGCCTGTCCCACCGCCACTCTACAATCTATCTTCGGGAAGCACAAACGTAACCCTAATAAACGTACTGACGCTCACACCTGCAAGACACGCGTATTGTGCTCAGCTCCTTCCCAGCACGATCGCAGGGCTTCCCCACCACTCGGGAAGTAGGTATGTTCATCCCATTTCATAGAAACAGAGCCTGAGTCTCAGAAAGGCCCCTTCATGGGGTGGAACCCGCACGCCCACCACACAATCTGACATCACGGTTCAGCCACCGCGCTGCCGTGCCTCTCCTCCTAACTAGGGATGTTAGGAAGAAATAATCCCGAGTAATCTTATCAAAGAGTAGAGTAGAAAAAACATTCTGGCCGAAATAACTATCACTTATTGGGCTCTCAGTATGTGCCTGGCACTGCTAGGAGCTTTGTATAAATCTCTTTGAGCATTCCTGCAAGGTAGCTAACATGACTCCGTGTTATGTCAATGGCCTGACAGACATGAGAACAAAGCAAAACCCTGAGCTCGATCCTAGAGTAAGAGGACCCTGGCCATGCAGCTGGACTACATACAATATAAATCTGGCAGCATTCAAACAACGTACTGCTCCATCCTGTTATTTATTATGATCAGAAATAATAAATGGCATTTATTAAGCATAGAGCACATGCTTTAGGGTTCCTGTCCTGGTAGGCTTGTGGTCCCTCTTTAGGGATGTCAGCTTTCCAAAAATGTGATTCCTGTGATTTCCCAGACTGCCTGGAGCTCCATGCATATGTGTGTGTGTGCGTGTGTGTGTGTGTTTGCACACTCCCGCTATGTGTCTGTCACACTGCAGGGAGCTTTTCCTCATTTAAACAGCCAATTAAAACCCACTTTGGCACTTAACGCATGTCACTGCTTCTAGGCACTCAGCTGCCTTCCCAGCAGGCCTTTAATTTGATAAAGAGCTTCTAATAACGACTAACAGAGCCCTGGTAAGTTAATTAAACCTTGTCCTTTATTTTGCTTTCAAGGTGTACCCTTCCTGTAAAAGGCCCAAGGTTTGTGCTTGCAAATGACTTTAGACAATGTTCCATGCTTCAATGAGAAAAGTATGTCTGTCATGTCCTGGCAAGTTACACTTAAAGTCTCAATTTCAGCATCATGTCAGGCTTTAACGGAGGCCAGAAGCAGATGGAAAAAACCTCTGCACCCAATTGTATGGAAGCCAGAGTTAGCAATGGAAGATGAGTTTCCTCTGAGAGTATAATGCTGAAAGACGACCTGGCTGTCATACTGAACTCCATTTATCCCATTTCTTTAAAGTAATCTGAGAGTCCAGATGGGTTGTATAAACAGGAGAGGAGGTTCCTGGGAGTTCACTAGCTTAATGAAGCCCGTATGTTTGACTCATGTAATAAGTATTTAATCATGCTGATGAAATTCATTTAAACCTCAGCCACACACGCTGTTGTGAAGCCTGATAATGCCCTATATCACTCGTGCTAGCAGTGCTGGAGCGAGATAGGTGACACAGAAAGCTGGTGACATTTCACTTGGTAAGTGGGCTTTGGAAAAGATAATGAGCCGTGAGAAGCCAGCCTGTAGCTTTACTGCCTCTGAGTCCTGGACGTTCTGCTCTGCCTCTGCCCGTGGTGAGGTGCTAAAGGCTGGGTAATAACTCACGCATCCCCTCTTCTTCATTTCCGAGTGATCAATGAGAAAAGATACGTCACTTGGGAAGCTTTCTGCTGCAAGTAACAGAAACTCCCAACTCAACCAACTTACACAATCTGGAAGTTTTCTGAATGCACGTAATTAGAAGTCCTGATACACAGTGCTGTCAGACCCAGTTAATTCAGCAGCTTGACCACATCACCAAGGACCCGCGTCCTTCCCCTGTCTTTCTTCTGCAGTCCACGCTGTGGTCAGCTGTCTACAGGCCAGCTACCTCCGTGACCTCCATGACGGCTACCGGCGCCACAGCACAGCCGAATGTAAATTACCACAGTCCATTCGTGTCCCGTGGAAGGGCAGAAGCCATTCGTTCCTTCAAGTGCCCAATCCCATCCCTAATATCTTGGGCTCACAAGCCAATGACTGACATGGGGATAGGATCACCATGATTGACTCAGACTCTCTCTGCATGGACACAGCAATGTGGACCGGAGCCACTCAGGCCAGTCTGCAGGAGCAGAGAGCGCACAGCTTGTACTAAAACCCTCCACTGAGTGACCTCGTGTTGGTGTCTTGAAACTGGCCACAATGGGCAGAGAGTTACCACAGGAAATGGCAGACAGTACATACCGGGCTTTTTTCCTGAAGAGCCAGTTGATGCGTACTTCCCAGCACATCACCGCGACAGGGTCGCCTTCCATCAGGCAGGATGCCAGAGTGAAACTGGGGCTCCTTTAGCTAGAAAGACAAATAGGGAGAGGGTGCCAAATAAGCAATCAACAGTATCTGTCTGAGAAGCGCTCAGGGGCCCGCCCATTCTCTCTAGAAAACACAGCACTTGGAGTCTGAGCAAGATCAAAATACCTTAAGAAAGTGCAGGGAGAACCCTAGGTGGCTTTCAAAATATCCTAAAAGAACCTGCTTGGGTAGAAAAGCACTGGTTTTCATTTTTTATTTTATTTTATTTTATTTTTATTTATTTTTTTTTTTGCCAAAATCGGAAAGCTTTTAAGAAAGCTCTTGGTGCCCTTTTGTCTGGAATGGTTCTCCACACCTAGCATGTTCGACGCTCACCCAGGAGAATCTGTGACCACAGCAGCTTTCCTGGGCAGTTTCCCCACTAGTCTGTTTCACCAGGTCTGCTGAGGGGACCAGGAAGCTGCTATAGCCCATAAGCTGAGACAGATTTTTATATTTGTAAATGGTTTCTAGATATCAAAAGAAGAATATACTGTTTTGTGATGTTAAAATAATATGAAATGCAAATTTCAGTGTCCACGATGAAGTTTGCCTGTAACCCAGTCACACATGTGCGTATGCAATGTCTATGGCTGCCCGTGTGCTATCATGGCCGAGTTGAGTAGAGCTGCAACAGGGATCCCATGGCCCTCAAAGCCTAAAGTATTAACTGGCTTCCCCTTAACAGAAAAAAGTTTGCCAACCCCTGCTCTAACATATTCCATTCAGTTGAAGAACCAACTGAATGAGAAAGACTTTTCCTATCAATTCCCTGCAGAGGGGTTCCCAACCGATTAAGTCAAAGCCACCAGCCACATCAGAGCCCTGCAGCCTGGGAATCATTCCGTGGGTCCATTTCCTTTGGCTCAAAGATGGCTAACAATGGCCAGATGGCTTTCCCTTTGACCGCTAACGGGTCCTAGATGGTGCGTAGAGCAGGTAGCGGTGCTTTCTTAGTAATATGCTCCACTGCATACAAAATCATTGTGCTTGCCTGTGGTCGGGGTCAGTGGGGAGTGGATACAAACACATCAGACACGTGGCCTTTGCCCTTCTGGGACTAACACGTCAGCTCGAAAGGAAATACGGAAAACCTCCAGGCAAGGCAAACACAGCAACTCTTCCATTTCAAGCTGTGGGACTGTTCTCAAACAAAGTCAGAAATGTGTTCAACCATTAGCCATCCTAGGTCAACATCCTCTACAAGAGAGGGACCACAAAGGAGAGCTCCCAGGACTGAAGGCCTTCGCCGAGGATTCTGGAAAGTTCCTCGGACACAGAATGTGAACGCAAGGAAGACGAGGACTCAAAGTGGGGGCTGAACAGAGACGAAGGAAGAACACACAGCGAAGATGACATCTGAGAAGATCTTAAAGGGGAGGTGACAGAAGCATCAGACAAAGGGTACAGAAACAAGAAAGTATAGGATGACTGAACAGAATAATGAGTCCCCTGGTGAAGTTGGACTAGGGGTATTAGGCTGAGAAGGTAGGTCAGGTCATAGCGCAGAAGACCCTTAATGCTAGAGTCAGAAATTGACACTTAACTCCATAGAAAGGGAGGAAAAGTTTTTAAATGTACATTTTGCACTAACATATAACATAGACAAAAAGGGGCACAAATCACAAGTGAATTCCCATCAAGTGAGAACATCCAGGTAACTAGTAGTTCTGTTCCCTGCAGTACCCAGTCTGTGGGAAGTCTCCCCATCCTGGGATATAATTAATAACAATGATCATTACGTCTTATATTTATATAGGATGTTATGATTTATAAATATATTTACATGCATTATTTAAGCCCCCCCCAAATTATGTACTAGATATCATTACCCTTATCCTTGTATTACAAAGGCATAAAGCAGTGAGACCACGTGAGTATTCAGTAGAAGTTGGACTCTTTGTATCCTCATTTCATTAATGGTACAATCACTAAAACGATGTGGTAGGTATATATTCATCCAAATAGAAACATGGCTAAAATATATTATGGAGTTAAAGAAAATAGACTACCGAACAGCCGTATAGTATATCGCTTGTGGAAGGGCTCATGGGGCAGTAGAACATACCAGAGTCAGACCATCTGCATTCAAACCCTGCCTCTGACATTTACCAGCTATGTGATTGCTATGCCCTGAATATTCTGTGCCCCCGAAATTCATCTGTTGAAGCCCTGATCCCCAGTGCAACAGTATTTGGAGCTGGGCCTTTGGCAGATAATGAGGAACAGAGGAAACCCTCACAGCTGGGGGCTGCCCAGTGCCACAGAAGGACAGGTGGTGTCTCTTCTTCGTCCCCACTCGTATTCTGGGAAATTGATCACTTTATCTGAAAAGCCTGGGTTTAACTGTTTGGAATTTTGACTAATTTACCTAGTGTTTCTTAACTCTCTGAATTCTGATAACCCTTGTGGAAGGGGGCCAGTATAATTCACTTATTAAGCGCAGGAGTGTTGGAGTCATGTGTAGAATTCTTGGCTCCCTCGATTACTGGTTGTTTGACCTTGAATAATTAACCTCAAAGGAAGTTCAGTCTCATCTACAGAAGTTGAACTATAACGCATCCCTGGCAGGTTGCTGAAAGGAGCCGAGGAGATGACGTAAGGTGCTGAGCACAGCCGGACAGAAAGTGGGCTTTCCAGAGGGGTATCATGCATTAGCAATCACCCACAACAGCGCATCATCCAAGAGCGGGGACCCCTGAAACAAGCACGGTGGGTGCCCTCCCTACAATCCATGAGGCCCCCAAAGCACCCCGGCGTCTCCAGCCCACGTTTGTGCTTAGCTCTGCTGACGGAAGAGGGGCAAGTAGGCTGGTGGAGGCCACGGAGGCCAGCAGAGACGGGGGGGGGGGGGGGGCAGCCACACGCAGCGCCTGGCGAGCTGAGAGCAGCAGCCCTGGCCTCCCGAGACCTGCCATACCCTGCTGCTGGCTGCCACTTTGGGGGCTGGAACTCAGTCAGCCTGGCATCTGTCAGTCAGTTCTCCTCAGCAGGAGGCAGGGGGGCTGCCGTGGGTCTTGGTGCGGGATCGCCGACCCGTGCTCCCCCGTGCCAGGCGGGGCAGAGGGGAAGGGGCCTGATCTCACAGGGCGGCGGCTCTTGCTTTGTGCTTGAGCTTGTCCGTAGAAGCCTGTCTCTACATGGTGAGCACCCAAGCGCCCCCTGTGGGTGTGAGTGAATGAAGGTTCTTTGCCAAGCAACTCTGGCTTCCAAAGCTGGCAATGCCGGGAGGTGCTTCCCAACCTCCCTCCTCCTCTGTCTTAGTTGTGCCTCTGCCATGTCCCAGACCCTGAGGACACCAATGCCCTGGTGTAGCACGAGCGTAAGGCCGGGGCACCCAAGAACAACGAAGAGGTGAATGCCATTCTCTTGTTCCCTCTTTGACTTCTTGGGGCAGAGGGATGATTTTGAAAAAGCTCAAGGCCCATTCATGGTACAGCACAGAGTGGGCTCAGGGCACTAGCAGCTTGGGGACAGCTTTCGTGACTGTTCTCCTCTTATGGAAGGAAACCCCAATCCCCTCAGTTTTCATGCCAAGAAATCAGAGACTTGTGGATTCTTAGAGAAGGAGAGAAGGAGGTAGGAGGAAAAGAAGGACAGAGGGAAAAATGGGACCTCATTTGGAGCCAGGCCCGCAGTAGACGGAGAGTAGATGCTGGCAAGCAACAAAGCCGTAGTGGGAGGCTGATGACCGGGGCTGTGGCCCAAGTGCGACGCAAAGAGCTGAAAGTACCAGCAAAGCACATGTGGCCACGGACCGCAGCCACCCCTCCCCCAACGGCAGGTGCTGTGGGGAGACAGGCACACCCACAGTGCCTATGCTGGTGTGGAACCCACTTGACCGGGGAGAAGGGGCAGAAAGAAGAAAAAGAAACAATGGCTGGCTCGCTCTGGCTTCATAAATCACTGGGAAGGAGAGACCTTGCCCAGTGAAGCTGGAGACTCTACCTGGCACCGTCCTGAGGGTAAGCCCGGGTGTCATAAATCATCATGGCTCAGCCCACCACAGCCCCGCCCACTGGCCCAGGGCAAAGATGATGGTTATTTTGCTGGCTCTGGAGCAGGTGTCCGCCAGTCCGTGGACACAAGCCCATTCTGTGTGTTTTCCCTTGAGTGTGATTGGGGATAGAGCAGAGTGGATATCTGTCCCTGGGAACCCGGGAACATGGCCCATGGCCTGGCAGAGCTGGAATGTCCTTGGCCAGCTCTTTGTGAGCAGTCAGAGACAGTCAGGAGATGAGTCTCATGATCAGATGACTTAGGCTTGCTGGAGTATTTTCCTCAGGTTTTGGAATCATCTGAGGTCACTTGAGTGTCCTTGTTGGGTCCCTCAGGTAGCTCGCTGAGTTCCAACTGTTTAGCTTGTGTTGACTGTTTAGCTCGGGTGGGCTTGCCCAAGAGGTAGATGTCACAACAGACTTTTAATAGTTCAGCTCACTGTCACATCCATCAAGGAGGGGCCATACACAAAAAGGGAGAGATTATGGATAGCAGTCGTCTCCTCCCTACCAGCCCAGGCGAGCTCCATGTATCCCTGCCCCCAACCGCTTCACCACTGTCCGAATCGTATCCTTGCTAGTACACCTATGACAGCCCTTCCATCTGGCAACACCTAATAATGCTACAAGGTGCTATTCAAACGCCCCGTCTTCTGGGAGGCCTTCCATGGCATCTCCCCCACCTCACACCACCGCATGCCAGGAAACCAACAAGAGCCCTTCCTTCTTTTGTTTGCTTAACAAATGATTGTCGAGTCCTACTATGTGTCAGACGCTGTCAAAACCAAGATGAATACAGTCTCTGTCTTCATGGAGCTTAGTCTGATGTGGATTAGAGAGATAACAAAATATAGATAAATAAGATAGTCATGCTTGAAAAATGCTTTAAAGGAAATAAACAAGAAACTGAGAGCAAATAATAATGATTAAAGTTGATAAGTGACCATAGATGGGACGATGACAGATTGAGGACAGATATTCAACAGAAGCTGGAAGATGGGCAGCCGGTGCTATATAATTCAGAGGGGACGATGTGTGCAGAGAGACCGCTGAGCGAGAGGACAGAGGGGCTCATGCAGTTGGAGAGCAGTCAGGCTTAAGTCACTCAGGGCCAGCAGCCATGGGAAGGAGTTGGGTGGCAGTCCCCACTCAGGATCCTCCATCATTTGGTGTTTTATCCTATTTCGGCAGGCATCCTGTTACATTGTTCCCATTGATTTACCTTCCTACGTTCCAGGCTGAGTATGAGCCCTTCCAGGGCAAGGTTGTGTCTCGCCCATGATTGCGTCTGTGGCACCAGCCCATTCAGTGCCTCATGGATGGACGAGATGGGCACTGACCCCTGACCACCTGAGTACATTTCATACCTGTCTGTTCTCTCCCCTTCCCTCCCTTTCCCAAGGTAAGAAAGAAGCTCCGGTTGGACGAGGGAGTTACAGAGCCAATCGGCTGGAGTAACGGACCCAGCCTCTGTCCTGAGATAACCCTGGCACCTGAGACACAAAGTCCCCAGGCCTGGAACTGGTGGAGGCTGCGAGCACCTCTCCAGCTGCTGGCCGTGCCAAGGGTTCTCAGCCACACTGAGCACCTTTTATGGACTCCTCCATGTTTTGAATGCACGGCAGAAACTCATGAGGAGTTCCTGCCCATTGTTTAAGAATTGTTTACATATAAAAAGTCTGGTAAAAACAGATCAGATAATACATGCTTATTGCATGTTTTGATCTGTGGCAAGAAGCATTAATCCTAGGTACGCTTTTGTATTTCCACTTAACACACGATTCTAGGCCAGGCCCTGCCTTCAGAGAGCTTACAGTCTGGTTAGACGTCAAGACTTGTAAACAAGTAAATGCTAGAAAGTATTTTCATTGCTATGACATCAGCTCGTTTTACAGATGAGGTGATCAATTATAGCTGGGGAGAAAAGGGAGCAGGAGACACCGGAAAGGTTTCCATCTGGGAGAGAGTGAGTACATGTGGACCAGGAGGATGAGAAAGGGTCTTTCAGGCGGAGGGAGCAGGGTAAGCTAGGAGGGGAGAAAGGGTCAGAAAAGGTACACTGCATGACTTTTATGTGTATTTGGCAAGGCTCAGTGGGGGCTACTGGAGAGAGGCGAGGGCAACGGGGCAGGTTACGGAGATTTGAGTGCTGGGCTGCGGAGCTCAGACTTGATCCCGTTGGCACAGGGCACCCGTGAGCAGCTTCATGCGGAAGAGAGAGCGTAGAGGTCATACTGGCCCTGGGGAAAGATGGCTGGGTGGGAGTGTGGAGCCTGGAGGCGAGGACACCAACCCGGGAGGCCCGGAAATCAGTCAAGGCACAAGTGAGAGCTGACGCTGTGTGGAAGCCCAGGGCTGAAGGAGAGGGAACATTCTGAGGGTGGGGAGGAGGCCTTAGAAAGCTGCTCTGGGGATGGAGAAGGACTTCTACTCTCAGGGTCCCCTCAGGATGGTAGCAGCATCGAGGGGTGCGGATTTGGCAGGAAATTCATCCCATTTTGGGCAGTTGGAGTTTGACATACTCAGTACCAGATGTGTAGCTGGGCAACCGGGTCCCCGCCCTGGGCTCCTCACCGCGGTGGCCCCATTCCAGCCCTTTCTGGGTCACACTGCTTTCCATGAAACAAGCAGAAGTCTGTGGGACCATGGGGATGTGCCCTCCTAGATGCAGGGACACCTCCTTCTAGACTTGTCCCAGGTGACTAGAACCCGGGGATCCCCTGCCCAAATGGCCCCCGTCTGTGGCCTCTCCCCAGGCCTGTCCACCCAAGGGTGGCTGACGTGCACACTTTGGTCCCAGGCAGTGGCCAAGTGGCTGCTGTTTGGGGCAGTGCAGAGACAGGGCTTGGTTGTGGGTTCTTTGTACATATACATGTGTGTAAGGCCTCTTGGGGTCTGGGACAGGGGAGGGGTTTGGAAGAAAAAGAGTCACAATTTGTCTCCCACAAATATTAGGGATTGACCTAGAGGTAAACTGTAGGGTTACTTTCTTGGTGTTCTGAAATCTTTTCTACAGACTAGCTCTAATATCTGCAAGCCCACTGTACCCCCTACCCCTGGCAGGCTGGTCTGACTCTGTTTTGTGTAACTAGAAAATCAGATCGCTGCTGCATAAACTCTACAGTCAGGGACAACTGGGGAATTCAGATTCAATTAGTACATAGCCCCCCCCCCCCCCCAACACTGATGGACGCAGAGGTGACTCAGGAATTAGGTTAGTGGCGGGAGAGAGTGGCGACCCAGGAAAGGGTTTGGAGCTCTACAGCCGTAATTCAGATGAGAGAGAATGAGCAAAGAACGGAGAGGAAGAGGCACTGAATGCATGCATCTCATATGACTCCAGAAGAGACAAAGCCACACCTATGTGTCCCGCAGAACAGGAAACACAAAGGGAAGGGAAGGTCCACTTCACTTTCAAGCCCGTGGTGCTGACCCTCCACAGTCTTCCTTTTGTGTCTTTCCTGAGCACAGGCGGGCCCCCCCTTCCCATCTGCCCTGATTACAATATGGCGCCTTCTCCTGGGGGGGCAGCAACCACCCGGATGGTCTTCTCTGCCTGGCCCTCTCTTCAACTCATCAGCTTTTTCATCATCTCATCTGAAAACATATCCTTTTTCATTTGTCTCTTAATTTCTCCCTCCTCCACAAATGTCTTTCTCTCCCTTCCTGTCTCTTTCTCTCACCTGATTATTGTTGCTTTATAGACCACTGGGGGATAGACTGCCTGAAAAAACGCGCACTGTAAAGTAAACGCACGGGGCCATGTCTCGGAATTGTCCAGATCCACACCAGCTGTGCGACGCCACAGGCCCAGCTGCTCACTGGTGCACAAGCCGGCAGCCGCACGATGTGGGAACCGGCTTAGGAGCTGCTCTGCTCGTGTCAGGAGCGCCTCGTGCATGGCTAACCTCGGATCCCTGCGATTGCTCGGCCCGCAGCCCCGGTAGATCACCCAAACCGAGGTTCCTGGCCAGGCGAGCGGGAGCACTGCTCCAGCCTGCGGGGGGAGCAGGAAATAATTCCAGGCCACCGGCAGGGGCCTGACATCGGCGTCCCCAGGGTGTTTCATAAGCCCCGACAGCTCCTCACCGCAGCTTTAGGGCGAGTGGGGGCTCCTCTCACTTTACCACCCCGTTGCCTTCCCCGGAAGTGATCCCTCTCCCACTTCGAGTCTTGTCCCAGACAAAGGAGGGGGAAGTGACCGCACGTATCAAGAAAGGTCAAGTCTGGCCTGAAAGAAAAGGTGCGCCTTTTCTTTCGCCTCCTTTCGCAAGAGCCCTTTGCAGTTCCTTGGAATTCGCTTGTTTTGCGTTGCCCTCAGGTGGGGAGAGCCCAGGATCACTCTGTCAACAGCTCTATCTATAGCAGGAGCCGGGGCAGGCCCGGCCCTCACCCCAGCCTCGCTGCTGGCCCCATGCTCGCTAACCCTGTGGCTCAGCTGTGGGGATCAATCATCTCCTTCCAGAACTCATCCTTCAGCAGCTGCACGGCCTCGGCTATTTTTACCGCCCCAGGAAGCCGGTGGCCAGGGACGTGCCGGGCCACCTTTGCAGGAGCTGTTGCCGTAGAAGCCTGCGGGTCGTCGGGGCAGCTGGGCCTCTGTTCAAGGTTAAATCCAAAGTGTCTGACCTGGAACAGGAGAGCACTCGATCTTCTTCCACTCTGCAACGGCGAAAGCACCCCAGAGGCTTAGCCTGGGGAAGCAGGTGGCCCGAGGAGGGACAGAGCCAAGGAACACTCTGGAAGGGCTGGGGGTGGGAGCAGGGAGGAAAGGAGGGCAGACAAGTGTGTGCATGCACCTGGGCTTCTCTTACCCAAACAGGGAGATCGGAAGTCAGAACAACTGAGGCAGCTCGCCTCAATCACCTGCAGCATTGCAGCCCAGGGACACCCGTCCCGCTGCCTTCCCATCACCGGCCGACGCTTTCAGGCGCTTTCTATGTGCTGGGCCTGGACGGGGCCTGGGGAGACAAGGTCTGCCCCGGAGTCATCCAGAGACCAGAGAGGCCAAGTCAAACCGAACATCACCAAACCCATGAGGGCCCCTTGCTCTCCAGT
The DNA here is from genome assembly GCF_024610735.1 of Ursus americanus. NCBI lineage: Eukaryota > Metazoa > Chordata > Mammalia > Carnivora > Ursidae > Ursus > Ursus americanus. Next base: position 8,377,452 of record NC_142152.1, on the reverse strand, counting down.
CTGCCCATCACCCCAGTTCCTTCGCCCAGCCTGAGTTCATAACTATCTTCCTGCTTGGTACCCAAGGGAGTAACCTGTGCAGCGTAAGAACAGGTGACACAAAGCATTTCGTATTTGTAGAGGTTCATCTGATACCCTAAACAAGCTCCTTGGCATAACCCTCTGAGGTAAGTCAGTATTATTAGTCTGTTTAAAAATAGTCTGAACAGCCAGAGTCTCAGCTGCTTGTGCACATGTGTGCTTTGCTCACAAAGTGGGAAAAGCAGAACTCGCTAACACCCTCCTGACAGGGCAAAGGGCGGCCACCCCAGATTCCCTAGATGTCTTCCATCTCCAAAAAGGAAAGAAGGGGCTCTGGAAAGGAGAGCTCTGAGGCTCTGTGTGTGCCCTCCTGGGGCCGTGAGGGAGGGAGAAAGCAGAGCCCATGAAATACTCTACTCGAGGGTTGGGATGGTGGAAGGGCTGATGCTCTGAGCCCTGCCAGGCTCCAAGAAGGGAGACAGAAACAAGCGAGGTGAACCAGAGACCCAGTGCCCCCAATGAACGAGGAAGAAGGCTAGTTCCCCAGAGCGACCCCGGTCTGTTGTGGAATCGCTGGGGGGAGTGGCTGAGGGCAGCTTATCCAAGGTGAAATAAGAGATACCCTAGGGAGTGTTGCTTCTCCAGGAGCAGGAGGCAGAGGGTGAGGACCTGGGTGGCTGACATGAGGCTGCAGGCATCCGTGCCTGGGTGGGGGAGCAGGACCAGGGGTCCTGAGAGTTTTGTAGACTACCCCAGGGCTCTCAAGTCCAGCCGGGCCAAGAACTCCCTCAGCGCCCTGGGCTCTCTGTGGCTGTAAGCGACCAGATACTTTCCTGCCCTGAAATAATATTTCCCACAGCCAATGCCAAATAGCAAATCATTTAAAGAATAAAGTCACACAACACTCTCATTTACAGCTGTGTGCGAATTGGCATAAGCTTTCTGGAGAACAATTTGGCAATTAGTATTGGACCTTAAAAATATTCACACCCCTTAAGCTAATCATTTCTGCTTTATAAATTTCCCGAAAGCAAAGAATGCCCAACAATAGGAGAAAAGTGAAATGGATAACGGAGCATCTATTTAATAATGATACATACTAATGATATGGGAAAGTACTAAAAATGTACAACTTGATTTACGCAGACGGGATGAAGACTATAGAGAGTATGATCTCACCATTCTTATTATTATAACAGTGGCTATAAGATTAGAAAGGTCCTTGTTCAAGGAAATTATGAGGAAATTCCTTCATAAGCCATGTGTATTAGAAGAGAGACCTTGAAGGTTGGGTATTGAACAGGTGCAAAGTAGCAGAAGAGCTCTGGGGGGCTGTGGTGACGACCATGGGGATAAAGGGGCATGGAACCGAAGGAGGAGCGAGGAGCCGGGGGGCATGATTCCGAGACCTCCCAGAGTAAAGCAGCCAGAGATGGTCCATACTGGGGGGCGGGGGGGCTGCTTATGAGGCACAAAGATGCCTGCTGTTCCATTTAAAAGTGCCATTGTGGCTGCCATCGACACCTCAACTTTGTACCCACCTGAAATTTTCAGGAAAGTCCACCTTATCAGTAAATGCCTCATGTGAGTGGACATTTGGGGAAGAAATCCAGAGAAAGACTTAATATCCATCTAAGTTTATGAAATGCAGAACAACACAATTAAAATGGCTGTAGAAATAGATGCTTGTGGGCAGAGTTAATCCAGAGGACATAAGACTCCCTGGAATTTCCAGAAACAGTGGGGAAGACTTTGGACTTGTGGAGTATATACCGCAGGGTTGAACCTCTCCAGAAGTACAGGACTCCAGGGAATCTTTTTAATATCACACGTGCATGTATACACACACACACACACACACGCGCGCGCGCACACAGAGCACTGAAAGAAGCAATACCAGGATTTCAATAGTGGTTACTTGAGTAGTGGGTCTATGACAATATTTATCTTCCTTTTTATAAAGTATAAATTTCCAACTCAAATAATAAACATACTTTTTATAATTTTTTAAAAAAACAACAAATACAAATAAAAAGCACAGCCATTCCTGTGGCATCTGGAGTATTCGTGTTTTTCTATGAGTGGATGAGAAGGCCGGTGGGCCCGGATCCCATCATCTATGCTGACTCTTCATGTAACCTGGTGCAGCCCTGGGGGCCAGGGGCCCTGCCCACACATGGACAACCAAAGACCACATGAACCCCCAAGCTGGAGCTCTGGGACATTCTGCTGTCTCCTGCAGCCTAGAGGGTCCTACAAGCTCACATCAACGGGTCTGTGAAAGGGAACCTATTTGCCTGCAAACTGAGGCACAGTTACAGTTGGGAGAATATAATCTACCATTGTCTCCTGGTTTCTCTGCCTTCCTTTGATCTCTGTTTATAGGCGTCTTCTAAAAGCTTTCAAGTAAAATATCATTCCACACTGATTTTCATCTTCAAATATCTTTCCTCTCCTTATGATAGAACGGAAACCTACACTGCTGGATTTATTCTCTTTTCTCTATTCCTTCATTGAAGAGAAATTCTGCACATAGTCAATAAAGATGAAAAGACAACCAACCCCCTTCACAGAAGTAGAACGAATGATACTAAAATTTGTATGGAACCACAAGAGCCCTGAATAGCCAGAGCAATCCTGAGAAAGAAGAACAAAGCTGGTATCATAATTCCAGATTTCAAGATATACTACAAAGCTACAGTAATCAAAACAGGACGGTAGTGGCACAGATACAGACACACAAATCAATGGACCACAGTTGAGAGCGCAGAAATAAACCCGCGCTGATGTGGTCGATCTACAACAAAGGAGGCAAGTATGTACGGTGTGAAAAAAATGACCTCTTCAATGAACGGTGTTGGGAACAACGGAAAGTTACATGCAAAAGAATGGAACTGGACCAGTTTCTTACACCATACACAAAAATAAACTCAAAATAGATTAAAGACCTAAATGTGAGACCTGAAATCATAAAACTTCTGGAAGAAAACAGGCAGTAATTTGACATTGGCCTTTGCAACGTTTTTCTAGATAACGTCTCCTCAGGCAAGGGAAACAAAAGCAAAAATAAACTATTGGGACTGCACGAAAATAAAAGGCTTTTTGCACAGCAAATGAAACCATCAACAAAAATAAATAGGCAACCACTGACAAAGAGAAGATATTTGTAAATGGTATATCTAATAAACTGTTAAATCCAAAATACATAAAGAACTTACATAACTCAACACCAAAAAACCCAAACAATCCAATTAAAAAATGGGCAGAGGACACAGACATTATTTTGAAAAAGACATGGAGATGGCAAATAGACACATGAAAAGAGGCTCAGCATCCGTCATCAGGAGGGAAATGCAAATGGAACCACAGTGAGCTATGACCTTTCAACTGTCAGAATGGCTAGAATCAAAAAAGGCAGGACATAGCAAGTGTTGGTGAGGATGTGGAGTAAAAGGAACCCTGGTCCACCGTCAGAGGGAATATAAATGCTGCAGCCACCATGGAAAACAGTACGGAGCATCCTCAAAATGTTAAAAATAGAAGTACCACATGATCCAATAATCCCACTACCAGGTATTTACCCAAAGAAAATGAAAACACTAATATGAAAAGATAAATGCACCCCTATGTTTATTGTAGCATTATTTACAATAGCCAAATATGGAAGCAACTCAAGGGTCCACCGATAGATGAATGGGTAAATAAGATGTGGGGTATGTGTGTGTTTGTATACACACATACACACACAATGGAATATTAGTCAACCATAAAAACGGAATGAGATCATGGGACACCTGGGTGGCTTAGTCGGTTAAGCATCTTCCTGCAGTTCAGGTCATGATCTCAGGGTCCTGGGATCGAGCCCCGCATCGGGCTCCCTGCTCAGCGGGGAGTCTGGTTCTCCCTCTGCCACTCCCCCTGCTTGTGCTCTAACAAAATATTTAAAAAAAAAAAAAAGAATGAGATCTTGCCACTTGTGACAACATAGATGGACCTAGAGGGTATTATACTAAGTGAAATAAGACAGGGAATGACAAATACCATATGATTATATGTGGAATTTAAAAAACAAAACAAATGAATAAACAAACAAAAAGCAGAATCAGACCCATAAATACAGAGAACAAACTGATGGTTGCCTGAGGAGAAGGGGATGGGGGAATGGGCAAAATGGGTGAAGGGGAGGGGGAGATACAAATTTGCAGTTAGTGAATGAATAAGTCACAGGGGTGAAAGGTACAACATAAGGAATATAGTCAGCGGTATTGTAATAGTGTTTTATGGTTACGGAGGGTAGCTACAGTTGTGGTGAGCACAGCATAATGCATAGACTTACGGAATCACTATGTTGTACACCCGAAACTAATGTAACATTGCACGTCAACTATACTTCGATTAAAAGAAAAAAAAGGGACAACCAACCCATATGCCCATTGCACCTTCAGGTGGACAAGGCAAATATTTCTGTCTTAGATGAGAACATATACTATCACACTTGGAACTTTCCTACCATTGTCTTTGTGGAGATCTGAAAATTCTTCATTGCCAACCATTAATTCTCAAACCATTCTGAGGAAAAAGGGGAAACTAGGAAAAATTACTCTCAATGTCCTTTTTCTGGATATTGCCCTCAAACGTTTTTGACTGTGGCCAACTTAGGCTTGGCAGAAGTCGCCACAGCCTATGTCCCTCTGCCCGTTCCCTCCTTCCAAAAGAAAACAAACAAAACCCAGTGGAAAGAAAACTAGAAGAATTTTTTATTCCCTTTGTAAAAACATTATAAACATATACACATGATTTTATACTAAATTTCTATTATGTAGAATACCTATTTCTCGTGTATATATTTTATAAAAACTTAAAATATTTTTACGTTGCATTATATCTTATAATATGAAACAATGCTTTCTTCAAAAGTTTAGTAAGGCTTAATGATTCTTAGTAGGCTTCAAATAAATAACCTTTGGTAGTCCATAGTGATGAAAGTTTGTAGAATCAGGCATCACTTGCATGGGAGAAATTGGCATTTCGGATTTCATAACCCTCTCTCAGCTCTTTCATTAGCCTTGGACCATAACTCAAGAACCATCTTTTTCCTGGGGATAACAATGCAAGCATTTTGAACATAGACCCTTTTTGTTAGGAAATGAAGCCTAAGTGTAGTGGTAGGAAACAGACATCCTAATCACAAGTTTTCTCTCCAAATCCTCGGAGGCAATGATCTTTTTCCAGACCCTGGATTGCTTTTTCCCAACCAAGAATCCTGAAGTAGTGGAGTGAAAAAAAAGTAGAGACACCTGGACAATGAATACAGAAAGTTGGCCAACTTCTTCCTCTAAATGCCCATGATTTTCTCCCTGGGGTTTTTTGGTTAGGATGGTGAACACTCAGAAGATAGGCACGGAGAAACAGAAGAGTGGAGTTTCAATTAAAAAAAATTCATTTTTTTTTCACAAGAGTGAAAGAGTTTCCACTCTTTCAACAAAAGAGTTTGGTTAGTAAACAAAAACCAAGCCATGTTTTCTAAAAGGTCTGAGTAGAGAGAAAAAGACAAGACAAATAACAGGTGCCATCTCCAGGGCCACCTCCCATCATGACAAAGGCCAATGCCAGGGAATAATCAGCCATCTTAATCTTTGACTGATTAAAATTCATCCCCACGATCTAAGGACACACATAGTACAGTGAAGGAAGCTACCTAAGAGCTTCAATCCCCAAGGGCCTGGCAAAGGTCAACCTCCTTTCTTTGCTTTTCTTCTAGAACTCAGTTTGAATGCACATTTTTCTTGGATTCAGTGAAAACGCAGGCTTCTAAGAAATACGTTTCAAAGGGGCTCCCTAACCATTGTTACCTATCAAACAAACCCCGCTGGAGAAGAATACCTTTCTTTCACACTTCCCTAAAATTCCGGAGTTGTTTAACACCAGATTCTATCATCTATAATGTAAAACTCAGAGCTGCATTAACCCTCTCTCTGTTTTCACAGAGAAAGGCGCTGCGGCTCAGAGAAGTCCAGCAATGAGGGATACCCACGTAACAAGTGGCAGAGACAAGCCAGCACCCAGGCCTGGCTCCAGAGCCTGGACTCATCCTTCTGCTGGGTGGATGCCCCCAACTGAATCTTCAAGAGCAGTTTGTGGACATCCTCGGGGACGTGAAAAGGAGGATGGCCAAGCCAGAGGCGGAGGGGTTGGACGAAGCAGTGGGATTGAGAAGACCATGAGCCATCATAAAAGAGGGTGTTCAGGGGCGCCTGGGTGGCACAGTCGTTAAGTGTCTGCATTCAGCTCAGGGTGTGATCCCGGCGTTATGGGATCAAGCCCCACATCAGGCTCCTCCGCTATGAGCCTGCTTCTTCCTCTCCCACTCCCCCTGCTTGTGTTCCCTCTCTCGCTGGCTGTCTCTGTCAAATAAATAAATAAAATCTTTAAAAGAAAAAAAAGAGGGTGTTCAGTCAGCACCCTCCAGGGTTCCATCCCTATGCCACGTGCTGGGGAGGGCACCAAGGCACCAGAAGAGACAGACACAGTAGCATGGCCCCTGAAGTGAGGTCAGAGGGCAGATAAAGGGGCTGTAACCATGGGGATGAACAGGGAGAATCTCAGGACTCAGCTCTGGGAGTAGGGGCAGTCCCAGTGGAAGACACAGGCCCCAGTAAGGAAACGCATGAGGACAGCGTTGCCGCTGGGCATGCTGCGAACAGTACAGTTCACAGAGGATAGAAGGCTGCTCACCATAACCATTTAGGCCTCAGGTGACCCTCGTGTCCAGGCTAGGCACAGGTGTCTTTCCTTGACTGAAAAAAATGACCTGCAGGTTGACTTCCAGGGCTGGTTTTATTTGCACTGCCAAAGTATAAATAGCAGAAAAATTGGAAGACACAAAATTAAGTAAAGGCAGCAAGCCTCTGATGCAACTCAACACATAAGGACACAAAACTTCCTGACGCAAGGTTGCCTGCCTCTCCCTCCCAGGCATTCAGTCCCCGAAAGAGCTCAGTCAGGCTGTGCTTAGTCCCCCGCCTCTCGGCCACCTCTGGGGTGCTTTGCCACACGCCATGCTGCCCAAACACGTCCTGGCCCCTCAGGAAGCGTCCTGGCAGACAACATGGTCTCTCCTGAGTCGGGTATCATTCTGGCTTTTGAGGTCTTCCAGGGTAGCTAAAGCTGCCTGTGAGATGAAGAGATTGGGTGATCCTCTCCCCACCTTTTATATTTTATAAGGAGTGGGCATTGTCCCCATGCTCTGGAAACCTCTGCGAACTTGGTCCGGTCTTGCCCGCACGCAAATGGAAATGCCTAGATGGAACTGAGGCCGGCGGAAAGGGTTTGGCCAAGTCCCAAAGAAAATAAAATGATTCGACCCGGAGGAGGCAGACAGCCCCGATTCCGGGCACACGAGGTAAACGCGAATGGAAATCCAACTGTTGCAGAGAGTGATTGCTCAGATGGAGCAAATGTGCTGTGAAATCAGCCCTTGGAAAATCATCTGGAGTTCATCTCAGTGAAATCCAAAAACAATAACGGACTCCCCAGCTGCCCCAGAGGGAGCCTCAGGAGCTCCCCTCGTCAGAAGCCCGGAAAGCCGCGGCGGGAGCCGGCCCGGTCTCCAACTCTGCCCTTGTTTATTTACAAACCTGCTTTCCTTTCCCACCTCAGGTCAGCCCTCGGCTTGGCCCCCCGGGGAGCCCAGGGCATCCATCAGGCCTCTCCCCCCGCAGGCGCGGAGGCACACGGGAGAAAGAGGGACCGTTACCTCGGCGCCTGCCTCCCCAGCCCCAGCCCTGGCGCAGAGTACTGCTCACGGGAGGCGGGCGGACCAGAGACTTCGCTCTCAACAAAAGTCAGAGGGGACGTGAATCCAAAGGCAGCCCCTGAGATCCCTTAGAAAAGAGAATGACCCTTTGGGTTGGGCTTTGCCTGTTGGGGTGCACATTCTAGGATGTCCGAGAAGCAGCTCTGGTCTCTGGGGTGTTTCACTCTTGCAAAGTGGCCTGAGCTCATCCACATTCCCAAAGGCACCAGGAGTCAGCCCCAGGAAGCTGGCACCCCCAGCAGCCCGAAGAGCCAGGAGGTGTCTCAGGGCAAGGACTGGGACTGCTCCCACACAGGAGGCTGGAGCTCTGAGGAATTCAGGGATTTGTTGTCTTGTGATGGGCAGGTTTTGACTATCACAAAATCTCGAGTGAAATGGGTGACTTTCCGGAAGACTGATGGCTCCTGTCCCCAAACCTCACATCTGCCCTTGACACCCTCTTAGAGCCTGGAGCCAGCCCACTCTGGGTCTGTGATCTCACTTGGAAAATTCAGATGGTCGGGCTGAAGCAAAGAAGTTGGAGGGAGTCATGGGAAGGACTGGGAGAATGTTTGTAAGCTGCTTAGCAGATGAAAGTGACAACGTGTCAAATTTTCCAAGCCGGTTTCCAAAGCATTCTGTTAATGGGTCTTCCAGAAGCCCATCTCTTAACAACCTGAAAGAGGTTTGGGTCCCAACTTTCTCTGCCACAACATACAAGATGGTGACATTCATACAGGCACACACTCCCATGGCCCATCCCATGCCTGTGCCCAATTCCTGGCATGTTGGCCAGCCTCCACCCTTCCCCTCCCACCCACGACACACATCAGGATAAAAGGGAGTACAAGGGCATTGTACTGGAGGTAATCTAGAAACCACTCTAGTTGCAAAATATAAATTAGTGAACAAATCATTCACACATTTTACTAGAAGAGACAAATAACTGCTGGCTAACTGTAGTCTTGTTGAGATGATTGTTGAAAAGGAAAGCTGGAGGGGTACCTGGGTGGCTCAGTTGGCTAAGCATCTAACTCTTTTTTTTTTTTTTTTAAAGATTTTATTTATTTATTCGACAGAGATAGAGACAGCCAGCGAGAGAGGGAACACAAGCAGGGGGAGTGGGAGAGGAAGAAGCAGGCTCATAGCGGAGGAGCCTGATGTGGGGCTCGATCCCATAATGCCAGGATCACGCCCTGAGCTGAAGGCAGACGCTCAACCGCTGTGCCACTCAGGCGCCCCCCTAAGCATCTAACTCTTGGTTTCGCCTCAGGTCATGATCTCAGGACCCTGAGATCCAGCCCCGTGCAGGGCTCCATGCTCAGCAGGGAGTCTGCTTGAGATTCTCTCTCTCCTTCCTCTGCCACTCCCCTCACTTGTGCATGCTCAAATAAATAATCTTTTTTTAAAAAAAGGAGAGAGAGCTAGAGCAGCATAGAGCTCCCTGAGGGTGTTTGACCCCTGGGCAACAGGCCTGGCTGCCCTAATTTCAGGGTCTCGTGTTGGGGACTGGCCATCATTCCAGGCTAGCATTCCCAGCCTTTCAGAAGTGGTGGCCCCAGGGCTGGTATTGTCCACTCTGCAACCATTGTAGCATTTGGCACCCCCATTGTTGCAGACTGAGGGCTTCCATGTCGGGCAGGGGTTAGGGTAACTGAAGTGTAATCACTTTGTCAAGATGATCATACTTCTGATCTTGTGACCCAAAAGAAGAGACTGGGCTCCTGGGCCATTGAGGAGAGATGAAGCTGAGGAAGATGGGCTGGCAGGGAGGCCTTAGAAGAAAATGGGGGGGGGGTGTCTGTGAGAATTCACAAGGCATGGGGTGTAGGATTCTCTCGGCATTTAGAATCTGCTTTCTTTGTGCCATATCTTGGACCTCCAGCAAGCTAATACCTTCTTTTTCCTTCCCGCCTCCAGTAAAGAATGCAGCTGCAAATATGTATTTCAGAGCTTCACATCAAACCAGCAGCTTGCCGCACCAGACAACGCTGAGCCCTGCTCCTCACGCAGTAGCCAGAGGTCCTTGGATGAACTATCACTTGGGAGGCCACTGACGGACCACGGGCAGGTCAGAGTGCTTTCAAGCTAATTGGGTATTTAGATGTGCTAGAAACCAGAATAGACATTCCACAGAAAGTCTGTGTCCCTCTCTTTTAAACATCCCTCAGGTCCTCCGAGTCACGGCCTCTGAGCGCCAAATAAACAACTGGGAGCTACGGGCGCACAGACCCAGTCACACTGTCATGGAGCGGCTCTTCTTCCAGTAGAGACAGACAGACAGACAAATGCAGACACATCCAGTGCGCTCCAGGACGGTCAGGACTTTCATCTGTTTGTCTCTCCAGCCCTAGAACACCTGGGGCAGAATAAGCGCTCAAGAAATGAGTACGTTAATAGCCACGGAAAAGGCACCTCAGCTCTGAGCATGCGGAGACGGAGGGGGTCCGGAGCGGCACCGCCCGCGAGGCGGGGCAGCGGGGAGAGCCGGCCCATAACGCCTGTTCCTGCGCATGCGCCACACGCAGGAGCGGATCATTGGCTGGCGCAGCTACAGCCAGGGGTGGAGACCGGGAGGCCTAAGCTGCAGAAATTACTTCCCAGTTCTAGAGGCCGGAAGTGGCCGCGGTGCTTCGTCCTGGGGGTGTGAGGGAAGATCGGTCCCAGGCCCCTCTCCTCGGTGTGTACGTGGCCAGCTGCTCCCAGGTCTCCTCACACCCTCTGCCCTCCATGTGTGTCTGTGTCCAAGTTTCTCCTTCTTATAAGACAACCAGTCATGCCCCCTCGCCCCAGGATGACTTTACTGTAACTTGATTTCCTTCGCGAAGATCCTGTCCCCAGATAAGGTCACGCTCTGAGCTACTGGGTGGGTTAGGACTTGAACATAAGAATTTCGGAGTGGACACAATTCAACGCCTACGTAAGCGTTTCGTAAACATGAGCTGTTAGTAAACTAAAAAAAAAAAAACCCAAAAAACAAAAAGGGAAGAAGTAGGAACAACAAAACAAAACCATTAATAATAAAGTTAAATTTTTGTTTCATTAGCTCAGAATCTTCCAGTAGCTCCATGCAACCCAAGACAGGAAGGCCCAGTCCCTCGGCCCAGCGGCAAGGACTCCCTGCCTAGGCAGCTTGTCCCTGGCGTCCCCGCTCGGCTGCGCTCCCCTGGAAAGCCCTTTCTTCTCTTTCCCCCCTTCCAGCTTCAGCCGCTGCCCGGAAGCCCGGCTACAGGCTCTGCTCTTTCCAGGGTACTTCCTAAGATGGTTCACTAGTCCGCATGCCAGCACACTCACAGGAACTCTGAAGAATAAAGGGACTGTTTTCAGAGGAGGGGGGAGGCTAAGCGAAACCAGGAAGGGACCCAGGACCAAGCGGCAGCAGGAAGCCACACCATCCTGTGTTCTATAGGAGCTGCGGCTTTAGAGGAACCCGCCAAACCAGAATCGTGACAAGACAGGCAGGAAGCAGGGGGAATACATGGCAGGCCTCCTTTCCTTCTGCCCTCCTGTCTCCTGCCTGTGGCTCCACAGGCAAAGCCCACCTAGAAGCTGGGGGCAAGGGGCCAGTCGATGTGGTCGACAGCCGTGTCTCCCAGGGCACCCAGCAGGGAAAAGAGAGTCTCTGTGCCCGAGTCTGGGGCAGAGAGAGTAATCAGCACGCACCCCGCCCCTGTCACTCTTGCCCTCCTGGGATCCCACAGGGCATTTTTCATCTGGACCATTTATGTGACCTGTAGCCAAACAGAGCCACCCTGGCTGGTGATCTCACTTTCCCAGGGTTTGGCTGTCGCTATGGCTAGAGGATAAGCCCCCAAACAGAGGGCATGTCAGAGGCTTCCTCTGCATACACCCCCCTCGCCCCCGTAGCTCCCCTGCCTACCCCCCCTCCGCACCCCGCGGGGTTGAGCACAAAGCTGGGCTTGTAGTACGTGCTTAGTAAATCAGAGCCGAACATGAGCTGGGTTGTAGAGATGAAGTGTGGGTGGGATCCACACAAATACATATTGAAAAATCACCGGCTCTGGAAGAACAATCGTCAGGCCCATTTCCTGCTGCAGACGGAGCCAGGAGACGCTCGGGGCTTGGCAGCCTGACAGCTGAGGAGCAGCCGGGGAATTCAGCAGGAGACAGAGAAAATGAGCCCTGCGGGTCTGGCCCAGCCCCATCAAAAGCAGACTCAGGGCAAAGTCTCTCTTCCCAGATTCAGGGGCCAAGGTGGGGCGGGTGCTGGCTCTGTGTGCTCAGGTCTGCTGCGAGCCAGAGTGTGGGGGAATTAGGGAGGAGGCAGCAGCATTTTGGAATGGCCGATGGCTGAGCCTGAGGCCAGGCAGAGCTTGAAGGCACAGAAACTGTCAGCTGAACGGAGAACACAGACGTGTCAACTATAGCACCTGCCATACCCCTGCCCCGACTCTGGTTGAAATGGTCTGCCCTTGACCTAGGCTGGGTTGGGGCATGGGGTAGCAGTGGGCACCTGCCTCGATGACCACCCGTCTATAGGCTAGTCATTGACATATCTGATAGACCCTGTGGTCCTTGCCTCAAAATCCTCTCTACCCCAGAGGACCTGGTCATTTCATTTCCCTTTCCAAGGAATGCACATGTGACTCTCTTCCAGCCAATGAAATTTATAGGAAAGTCTGCTGGGGGACTTCTAGGAAAAAGAAAATGACAGAGACAATCTCCCCTATTCCCTGCACGCTATGTCTCAACGTGATGCTGCCGCCATCTTGCTACCGCCAGAGGTTAAACCAACACTGAAGCTTCTAGCACAGAGGTGGCAAGAACTTCAGTCTCTGAGGAGATAACTGAGCTCCTAAAACAGCCAGTCTTCATACTCGCAATTGCAGTTCTCAGTTGTGTGAGGTGGTAAATGCCATTATTTAAGTCTGCTTCCCTGGGGTTTCCATTACTCTATTCGATATGACCTGACAACAGCTAAGCTGGGTAGACAGTCCCCCTCCAGGATGTGAGCAGGACAGGTAGCCCACCAGTGGTTCCAGAGAGAACTTTAACTGGTACACAAACTTTTATTTTGATAGTTATGTGTTTATCATCTATTCATTTAAACCTGTAAGTAGCATATCAAACCTAGGACACCATGTTTCTTTTAAAAATAAATTTTCTTGGGGCACCTGAGTGGCTCTCTTGATTTCAGCTCAGGTCATAATCTCAGGGTTATGAGATCAAGCCCCTGTGGGGCCCAATGCTGGGCGTGGGGCCTGCTTAAGATTCTCTCTCCCCCTCTGCCCCGCACCCCACCCCCACCCTCTACTTTCCCACCTCACGCGCACACATTCTCGCTCTAAAAATAATAAAATTAATTTGCTTGTACAAAATGTGAATTATTTTAAAGAAGAACATTCAGTAAAGTACAAACAGTACAAAGTGAAACATGGTATATAGAATGTGACTCTGAAATGTGGGTAAAGTAGATCAGAGGCTACTGAGGAATTAGCCAGTAAAGACTGAGAGAGGGGAGCAGAAACACCAAGAGGGGGAGACATTCAATTCAACAGCTGAGAGCTAAGTACCTTCACGTGCCAAGCCTGGGTCGGGGCTGGGATGCAGCAAAGAACGAGACTGTCATCTGCCCTCTGCCTGTAGGCCAGCGTGGAGGCAGACATCGACTAGCTAACTTCACGACATGCCAGCTAGTTCCTGCACCAGGAAATTCCATAAGAGACACAAAGGGGCATTAGGAGTGTGCATAACAGAAACACCGACTTCACCTGGAGGAATAGGCCAGAGAGAGAGATGGAGAGAGGAAAAACTCCTTGGAGTTGCCGCTCACATCGGCCTACCTCAGCTCAGGGCTGTGAGCATCCTTAAAATCAGCTTTTGCTTAGGAAGCCGTTATGGGCTGACCTGCATCCCCGCAAAAATTCATACATGGACGTCCTAAGCCCCAGTACTTCAGAATGTGACTGTATTTGGAGAGAAGATGTTTAAGAGATATTTAATTAAAATGAGGTCATTAGCACAGGTCTTAATCCAATATGACTGGTGTCCTAATAAGGAGGAGAAATTCGGGCCCAGAAAAACTCACAGAGAGAAGGCGTGTGAAGACAGCCCCCGACAAGCCAAGGAGAGAGGCCGGGAACACATCCTTCCCTCAGGGAGCTCAGAAGGAAGCTCTCCCGCCGACGCCTTGACTTTGGACTTCCAGACTCCAAATCTGTGAGACGATGACGTTCTGCCGCTTAAGCCCCCTCGTCTGTGGTACTTGGTTACGGCAGTGCTCAGAAACTAATACAGAGGCCTAAGTGGGTTTTCGTCCTTCACAGTTAAGACAGCCCAAGTGATCCTGAGAGCACATCGACCTAAGTTTGGGAAGGGAAGATCCTGGCCAGGGAGGACTTTCCAGGGCAGCCCCCTCTGTGTCTGGTAGGCCTTGGGGTCTTCCTCCATCCCCCTTCTCCCCCAAGGGGGAGATTTGGAGTAGACACCATCTTCCCTCCTGGATGGGGAGGGAGCTGGTAAGGAGAAGCCCCACTCCTGCCAGGTTATGGGCTCCATGGCCATAACCTTGGATCACTTGTAACAGTCCTGCAGGGACAACGGGGTTTACTGCCAGGAAGAGAAACCCCAGGAAGCCAGCCTTTCTGCTTCTCGGGGTAGTGGGGTGGAGTGAGATTCTCCAGCCATGACTCATGCAAGGTTTCATGGGGAAGGGAAGTTAAGAGAGTCATAATGACCATACTGAAAAGCAGTTAAGCCCATTTTCATGGCAGCATTACACAGAATTAAAAACTGGACGATCTGATCCTACTTTGCGACCACAGCTGCCATGAACTAATGCACAAGCAACCTGGACGGGGTGAGCTTCGCGCTGGGACTGGGGCTGGGCACCCGGGCCTGTATCCAGGGGAGGGGGCTTTTGAGCTTCAGCAGAAAATACCCTCACCCTTCCAGTCCCTTCCCATTCCTCAGACTCCTCGCAATCACATAGGTGTCTACCCTTTGGGAGGGGACGCCACGAGAGCCGGCCTATGCCAGAGGGAAAAGGGCCAGCGCCTTGGCAGGCCAGACTTCAGAGACTCACTGTTGTCCTGGTAAGAAGAATGCACCCCCCGCCCCCGGGGGGCTGCGAGGAAGGTGAAGAATTTGTAGCCATGCCTGCCTAGAGCTGACTAGATTTTCCTGTCCCAGAGTTTTTTGAGCAACACCTCCAACAGCAGTGAGACTTGGACAGACAGCACTGAGGAAATCCTGGAGAAGTGGGGGGCCCAGCAGGGAGAAAAACGAGCTCTTTCACAGAGGACAGGAGATTGACAGGTGCTAAGTGGGGGGTGCGGGGCTGAGCCAGAGCTGTGCCCCACACCGAGACTCAGAAACCAGCTCTGGAAACTGGGCAGTCAGTACTTTCAGACCAGCTGGTTGGCTTCAGTGTTTCCATCTGTCTGCCAGCATTTATTGAGTGCCGAGTGTTTACAAAGTGCAATACTAACAGCAGAGGCAAACTTTAATATTAAACAGGAGATCACACTTTGATGTCCCCGTCTTTGAACTTAGCCTGGATGAGCAAAGGCATTCTACTCATTCTTGTATGGAGTAAACAAGAGGCAGGAACGATCACGGAAAAGGGAACTATTCATCTGACTGCTTTCGCTGTCCTGGAGCTCATCCAAGCCCTATTTGCTTTGTGCTAACCTGGCTTCCAAAGTCAACCAACCAGCATTTGCTTCGTGCCCTGCTGAGGGCCATACAAGGATTTTTTCTACCTAACTGAAGGACACACGTGCCTGTGAGTAACCAGTAATGGCACAGGCGTTGTGGGGGAGGGCCCCAGACTTTTGAGAGCAAGGAGAAGCTTCTCACCCACTGCCTCATGCCACCCTCGGAGGTCGCCATCTTGTCCCTAAGTTATGGCAGCAGGAGTAAATGTTCTTAGAAACAAGAACAATGAAAGAGACCATATTTTCCCAGCACCCCCCAAAACCGCACCCCTGTCCCAGACAGGGAAGGAAATGCCAAAGGAGCCCTTTCCCCTCCCACCCTAAGAAATTACTGCTAATAATTGCCAGCACCATTTGTTGAGACTCTGTGTGTCTGGCACTGTACAGTGACTCTGGTTTCCACAGTCTGCACTGCAACAGCTATCTCCCCATTTTTCAGATGTGAAAGTACAATGAAAAGATCAAATCATGGCCCAAGGCACACAGCAGGATTTAATGCAGAATCTGATGACAAAGGTTTCCTCCCAGCCCGCCTTGAAGTTGCTCAATGTTTCCATAATCAGTGATTACAACCAATTCAATTTCAAGAATAATAAATTTGGAGTGTGTCTGAAAGGGAGTCCACAGCTGTAAATAAATACTCATGGCTGTTTCTCTTGAGCAAGCTCCAGTAAATCGTGAGGAGTCACAGTTCTACCTGGAATCCATTTTTCATCCGGGACACAAGTCAGCAGCACGTGGGTCTTTCCCTGGGCATCACAATGCAAGAAGAGTGAGGCCGTCAGCACTGCTTCCTGGAATCCTGCTGTGCAGTGGCAATTTATTCTAGAAACCACGCTGCAGAGTAGGACCAAAAATAGAAATGCAGGTTTTGCATATTTCATTCCTTAATGCTAGCACTTTGACCTTGTCCATAGTGGACTGGAATGGCTGCTGCGATTAATCAAACTTTATTGACACTTGATGTGTCCCAAGTTGGCCTGAAATGCCAGGTGCCTCGAAGGTGACAGTACCTTCACAGCAGCATTTACGTCACAGTCTAATATTTTAAGCACATTAACCTTCCTGGATGCAGTGAAGGTTTGTAAACTTCAGTGGGCATTTAGAACTAAAGTGTTCTCCAAGGCCTGGGCCATGGTCAAGCATGGGGGTTTCAACGATGTTTTTAACTGGGAAGGATGACTAAGGAGATCTGATATGGCCTTCGTTAACAACAGGTCCATTTAGGTCAATTGCTGACCCGGACGGTCTGGGCAGTCCCTCCTAGCAACCAAGGCTGGGTTCCCATAACAGTCACGAACGGGAGGCTGATGAAGCCTGGCTACCGAGGCACGGACAGACCCGATGGTGGGAATGGAAAGCACACTAAGACCCCATCTCTCTGTCCGTCCCCACTCGGCCCCTGCAGGTGTCTGACTTCCCACTTTCAGGTATCCATCCCCTCTAGTTAGTACAGTGCTTCCCAAATGACCATTGCAGTCAGCGGCAGAATAAAGGCGGCTGATTTTTCATACATCAGTTACGCTCCATGGAAAGGACTCCCTTTCCCACTATTTGTCGCTGTTAAAGTAGGCTTTCTTTTAGGAAGGATGATGATGCTAGGTAGGAATTTGATTGCTTTTTTAAGGTTCTCACTTAGCAAAATAAGAAGTAAGCCCTTTGCCAGGGGCTGCCAAAATGTTTGCAAATTTCACTGCTCTTAGGAGCCTCTGCGTTAGAACATTCTCAGCCAGCTTGCCGTGCGAGTGCAGGTAGTGCGTGAAGTCCAGACGGCTCCCGTGACAGTGAGCTCGTGAGCTCCTTTTCCTCCAACAGGTGGAAGCCTGACTTCCTGAGTTCAGTGGGCGCAGGGAGGGCTGGCCCTGGGAGGCAGGGAACCAGACGGCACGCTGAGAGGGGAGGCAGGCAAACCTATTGCATTTACTCTGTGATTTTGCCGAGGCTCTAGCTGCCTCTCCACCAAAAGAGATGAAAATGAATCCCCTGAAGAAAGAGAAGGGGAACTGGGCAGCTTACAGTGTGGAAGAGAAGTGTTATTACGGATGATTTGCCGGCCTTCAAAACAGACGGGCTCTTATCGGGGCATCTCTCATCAGTGTCTCTAGCTGTCCAAAGCCCTAAAAACGAGGACATTGCCTCAAAACGAAGCAAGAACAAGTCTACGTAGTACTTGCTGTTCCTCTAGCCTGGAAAGCTCTTCCTCAACCTCCTCCAGCTTCCGAGGCCCAAATTAAACTTCTTCCTGAGACCAGTCCCAGCTTCCCGAGATGGCCCAAGCGCCCCCTTTCTCTGGGCCTCCAACACTCTCCATTCATACTTCTTCTGCTACAGTACTGCTCATTTTTACAAAGGCCATTTGCTTCTGACTAGGGAAACAAAGTTAAAACGTTGGAACTTCAATAATAACTTAGGCAAGGCTCGCTACATGCCTGGCCCTCCTCTCAGCAGTGCACAGACGTCAACGCATCGATCCTCTCAGTAACCCAGCGGCTCCGCAAAGCCGGCATCAGTCTCCTGCCTGGTCTTCCTGCCTCTGGCCTGACCCAGTGCTGGCCGCAGTCGGTGCCTACTGCAAGGAGTGGGAGTTACAAGACGGTTGGATTGCCTATATCGGGTGTTGCCAAACCGAGGAATATGGGGCTGGTCTAGATAATGTTTGAGAGTTTTCTCCAGCTGCTCGATTGTGGGAACATTAATGAACTTGCACACTCCACAGTCCTATTGAGTTGTTTGTATAAACGTATCAGTACACTCATAATTTACCAATTGATTGATCATTGACTGATAGCTACGGGTGGGTACATAATTCTATCACCACCTTGGATCTTCTGAAGTTATAGGAGTGTCTACAAAATTAGTTACGTGTGTGTGAGTCCCAAAAGGATTAGCAAATTAATACATTATGCCTGTGTCAACACTTCTATTTTTAAACTAAACTATTTACTTACTTAACTAACTTTTGGCTTTACTGACAGCTGTTAGTACAGCAAACTGGTGTTTAATGAAGCAAGAAAAATAATAAACCATGTTGATGTTATTTCCCAAGTAAGTGCTTTTTAAAAACATCTCTTTGCTGGGAAGGCAAAACGGAGCTGGAGAAGATCCAAAGAAATGCAATAATATGGTCAAGAAAATGGAATAATTTCTATGTAGCCAAAAAAAAAAAAAAAGTTCTTTTTCCTGGAAAGATGAAGGATGAAAGAAAATGTGATAAGAAGCTATAAAATTGTGAAAGTTACACAAAGAAGATAAACATGGAGAGTTATTTCCAAATTCCAAAATAACAGAATCATTTTTTCCTTTCTACCTTAGAGATCAACATAAATATAGGTGCCTAAAAAGAAGTGTTAACTGCTTACACATTGAGAAGGAAGATAAAAAGCAGCACTAACTTTTTACACAGTGACAACTAGTAAAAGATATTTGGCTTAGAGGTGGATGGATGAAGGCATTGTAGTAAATTATGAAAACAGTATGTGGGAGGAGGGACGTATTTCCTAAGTTGATGAGGCAGACACTGTGGCCAGTAACTATGCCCTCTACCTGTCGTTCCTCTAACCAAATGTTATACTGGACAGACCATGAATCAATGTACTGATATTTGAACTTACACTTCTCCCTTTCCTATTGTGTTTATGTATCAGACGATGACTTTTATTTTTGCTAGGGCATATATAAAAATTTTCCCCTGCTGACCAGTTTCATTGCATTACTATTCTATAAAAACAATCATCTTCTAATAAAAGGTCTTATTTTAGTGACAAATGATAGTCCTTCTTAACAGAACTACCAGCAGGATGCCAATTAACGCAGAGGCTCGTTGGCTGGTCTTATGAACATTAGTCCAAGCTTTGTCTTGGCCACACACATCTCTACCCTTCTTCCTCATGATTCCAAATCGCTGAACTGCCATGTGTTCCAGATGCAACAGCCATGCAAATGATCCCTCTGCTCATAAACTCACCTTGGGCTGTGGACATTGAATCATGGCACCCAAGCCATGAAGGTGCCCACAGGGACATTTTCTAACACATAAAAGAGGACCATGAAAAGGGCTGGGACCCCTTTTTGGGTTCTGGCTCAGCGAGCTGTTGCCATTCCTCTGGCTTCTCCCAACACAGCCTTCTCTTAGTGGATAATCACATCTCACCCTTTAGAACATGTGATTGATATTAATGTTGCAGCCTTGCCTAGCAGGGCGGCCAGCTTTCCCATGGCTGCTGGATGAGAGTGGCGTATGTCCACAGAGCACAGACTGTGCCAGCATCTTCAGGTCCAAATAAAATCTTGGAGATCTTTGCCTTAAATGGTAATTACTCTGGCAAAGATCCTTTATACCTTGCTCTAAATGTTATCCTTCCAAAGCAGAAAATGACTCTGTGGAAAGTCTTTTGTGTTGAAAGAGAAGGAGAGGAAGACGGGAAGGAGAGGAAGAAGAAGAAGAAGAGGAAAAAGAAGAAGAGGAGGAAAAAGAAGAGGAGGAGGAGGAAGAAGAGGAGGAGGAGGAGGAAGAGGAGGAGGAGGAGGAAGAAGAGGAGGAGGAGGAAGAAGAGGAGGAGGAGGAAGAAGAGGAGGAGGAGGAAGAAGAGGAGGAGGAGGAAGAAGAGGAGGAGGAGGAAGAGGAGGAGGAGGAGGAAGAGGAGGAGGAGGAAGAAGAGGAGGAGGAGGAAGAAGAGGAGGAAGAGGAAGAGGAGGAGGAAGAAGAAGAGGAGGAGGAAGAAGAGGAGGAGGAGGAAGAAGAGGAGGAGGAGGAAGAAGAGGAGGAGGAGGAAGAAGAGGAGGAGGAAGAAGAGGAGGAGGAGGAAGAAGAGGAAGAAGAGGAGGAGGAGGAAGAAGAGGAGAAGGAGGAAGAAGAGGAGGAGGAGGAAGAAGAGGAGGAGGAGGAAGAGGAGGAGGAGGAGGAAGAGGAGGAGGAGGAAGAAGAGGAGGAGGAGGAAGAAGAGGAGGAGGAGGAAGAAGAGGAGGAGGAGGAAGAAGAGGAGGAGGAGGAAGAAGAGGAGGAGGAGGAAGAAGAGGAGGAGGAGGAAGAAGAGGAGGAGGAGGAAGAAGAGGAGGAGGAGGAAGAAGAGGAGGAGGAGGAAGAAGAGGAGGAGGAGGAAGAAGAGGAGGAAGAGGAAGAAGAGGAGGAGGAGGAAGAAGAGGAGAAGGAGGAAGAAGAGGAGGAAGAGGAAGAAGAGGAGGAAGAGGAAGAAGAGGAGGAAGAAGAAGAGGAGGAGGAAGAAGAGGAGGAGGAGGAAGAAGAGGAGGAGGAGGAAGAAGAGGAGGAGGAGGAAGAAGAGGAGGAGGAAGAAGAGGAGGAGGAGGAAGAAGAGGAAGAAGAGGAGGAGGAGGAAGAAGAGGAGAAGGAGGAAGAAGAGGAGGAAGAGGAAGAGGAGGAGGAAGAAGAAGAGGAGGAGGAAGAAGAGGAGGAGGAGGAAGAAGAGGAGGAGGAGGAAGAAGAGGAGGAGGAGGAAGAAGAGGAGGAGGAGGAAGAAGAGGAGGAGGAGGAAGAAGAGGAGGAGGAGGAAGAAGAGGAGAAGGAGGAAGAAGAGGAGGAAGAGGAAGAAGAGGAGGAAGAGGAAGAAGAGGAGGAAGAAGAAGAGGAGGAGGAAGAAGAGGAGGAGGAGGAAGAAGAGGAGGAGGAGGAAGAAGAGGAGGAGGAGGAAGAAGAGGAGGAGGAAGAAGAGGAGGAGGAGGAAGAAGAGGAAGAAGAGGAGGAATAGGAAGAAGAGGAGGAGGAGGAAGAAGAGGAGGAGGAGGAAGAAGAGGAGGAGGAGGAGGAAGAGGAGGAGGAGGAGGAAGAGGAGGAGGAAGAAGAGGAGGAAGAAAAAGAGGAGGAGGAAGAAAAAGAGGAGGAAGAAGAGGAAGAGGAGGAAGAAGCAGCAGCAGACACAGCAGCAGCTTTAGTAAAGGCATAGGAGCTTTGGAGATAGAAAATGTATATTTTTACAGGCCATTGTGAAACCGACTTGTGTAGCCAATAACTATTTCA
The DNA here is from genome assembly GCF_024610735.1 of Ursus americanus. Classification (NCBI taxonomy): domain Eukaryota; kingdom Metazoa; phylum Chordata; class Mammalia; order Carnivora; family Ursidae; genus Ursus; species Ursus americanus. The sequence goes on along the minus strand of NC_142152.1, from coordinate 8,355,986 downwards.
CATACCCATTTGCCTCCTTCAGAGAACTTCCACGATTCAGGATCCCAAACCAAATACAGTCGTATGTGTTCCCAAATTATTTTTCCTCAGAGTTAAAGAGAAACTCCCATAAAGCCCTACTTTTCCAGGATGCAGCACCCTCTCCATGCCAAAGGAAAAAAACACATTTAAAACGGTGTTTCTCAATATTAGGAACATTATGGATATGAAATCTTAGTCCAAATCCCGATGGTCATATAAAACATGTCACAGAATAGTGTTTGGGGGCATGGAGGAGTGTTACAAAATAAATATTTCCCCATCAGAGCACACTGGGAAATGTTTGCTGACACCTACACTCAAACCCGGCAGGTTCCCTCGGAAGAGTTTGGCAAAGAACAGGCCCCTCCTTAATGAGGTGCTGGAATTGGTTAAAAAATTTAATATTAATTTACAAAAATGGTGCATCTTAAAAATCAGAACTGAGGTCCGCCTGGGGGTGTCTGTGTGGGCTGTGTGGCTCTGGGCTTTCAATCTGTGAAATGTCTTGGGTCAACCAAGGATCATCGCCTTGTGTTGGGTCGCATCATTCCTTCTGTTTCTAGAGCAGTCTGTGGAAAACATCAAGATTTTTTTTTTCTTTCTTGGAATTTTTGTCTTTATTTCCCCTCCTGGAAAATTCTTTCTGAAACAGTTGATGGTTTGTTTCAGAGGATTCCAAGAGATTCCTATTTGCAAGGGCCTTGGGAGCACAAATCAATTGGTGTGGTAATTGCTGGTTCCTCTTGGAGAACGTTTCCCTCTACACACCCTCTCGGTAGTCTGCACTGCCTGGTCCTGCCAGATGCTTCAGGGAGCCTCATCTGCCCTGCCTCTGGCTCGCCTCTGTGGCCAGCTTGAAGAGGGAGGACCACAAGGGTGGTCGAGGGCTCTCCCTCCCCCTGCCCTCCTCCACCAGGAGGTTGAGCATTCTGATTTTCAACCACTCAGGTGCTCTCAGTTCCAGATTCAGTAACTTCCCCTCCAGCTTCCATGTCCTTAACAGAATCCCCTTCCCTTCCTTACACACATTCATATACTCACTCAAATCACACAAAAACTCTGTCTAGTTCCATGGTCTTAATTTGTAAGTGGAGTGATGGTTGCAAATTAGTTATTATACTGGCCCTTCCAAGGCAAACCGCATGAATTTTAATCCCTTAAGATTCTGTATTTCTCTTACCTCCAATGCTGGAATTTCAAGGCACCAGAGCAAACGGGCAAAGTTTCAAGGCAGGCTGGCCTTTGAGCATTCTTCCAATCACAACACCTGCTTTGGCTGCTATGTTCAGATCACGGGGGTGGGAGTTGCGACACTATCTGGGACCCAAATTAGTCTACATATTTTAACACCATTTCAATCAGAAAAGATTTTTTTTTTTTTTTGGAGAGTTTGGGAGATGAGAAACTTGACAAAACAATTCTAACATGTATTTAAGAGAATAAGTACAGGAGAATAGCCAAGAAAGATTTTTCAAAGGAAAAGGAGAGGGTACATGCTTGATTAGATATGAAAACATGAGTTCCGCTTCTGTCCAGTGTGTCAAATGCTGAAAATAGTGCCTTTCCCATCCTCACAAGCACAGAAAGTCAGATAAACTACAAAACCATAAATTTCCTTAAACCCATCAGAAAGCTATGCTCATATAGAATCAAAATGCCTGAAATCTATGGAATGACAGCCCCTCCAAGAAGAGATGGGACATATGCAAGGGCTTTCTTGTGGTTGTGAATATGAACCAGGTGCCATATGAAGAAGAAAGAAGAAGAAAGAAGAAAGAAGAAGAAAGAAGAAAGAGGAAGAGGAAGAAGAAGAAGAAGAATTTAGCTAAAAATTGTAATAAATTGTTAAAGGCTAAAAGTGGGCTAGCATGAGAGTATAGCACCCCTGGGAGTTGGAAATACAAGTGGAATTTACACCCACCTGCAAGCTTTCATCAGAGGCCTCCACCCATTGCTTGAGAAAGGATTAAAAGTAGGGCAAGAGACCAAAGACACCCCCCTTTGTGGTGCAGGGCTGCGGAAGGGAAGCAGCATTGCTGCGGGAAAGGCATGGATTTATACCTAGACCCTTTCCCCCTTAAGCCACTGGGGAAAGGCAGTAAACGCTGCTGCACTGGGCCACAGATGAAGACCCATTGTTGCTGGGAGAGGCTAAGAGACCCAAGGAAAAAAAAAATCCTCTATTCCTAGAAAAGGGGCAGGAAACAGTCATGGGCCCAAGATCCTATAAGAAGTCTCTCATCAGTGGGAAAGGGACAGGACACATTCTCCTGCATAAGACAGAAGACATAGCTCAATTGCCACAGGGAGAAAGGGCAGAATTTCTGAGTAAGCCCCACTCTGGAGACTCAGATACACAGGGCCAGGCTGGGGCTGCACCAGGATGAAACCCACCCGCACTTCCCAGCACCCAGTAACAAGTAACAGCAGTCCACCCCACAGGCTGGGGGCAAGAGCTTGGAGAAAGAACCTTTCTGAGGCAGAGATACAAAGTGAAGGCTGAAATCTGAAGCTGAAGAAAGAACACAGAGAAAACCCTCTGATACCCCAGTCATGATCATAAACATAAGGTAATGCTGAAAGAATTTAAATCTGGTCATAAACTGAATATAATCATAGCAAAAAACAAAACAAACAAAAAACAACAACAAAACACAAAACAAAACCCAAGCCCAGCTCAAATCCTGCTATATTCACTCAATCTAACAGAACAAGGTAAATGCCTATTTCTCCAGCACAAATACTATTTACCTTAGCTTTCTGATCTACGCACAATCTTGCCTCAATAAAAATTAGAAGAAACATAAAAAAGCAAGGGGGGAAAAAACCCCAGTCAAGAGACAAAGTAACACAACCAGACTCAGAGACAATCCAAATAGAATTATCAAACAGGGAATTTAAAATAATATATTAATATATTAGAAGCCTAGTGGAAATGATGAATATGTATGAACACATCAAAATTTTTATCAAAGAGATGAAAACCAAAAGAAAGAATCAAGTAGAAATGTCAGAAGTAAAAAAACATAGTAAAGAGGAGGAATGCCTTTGATAGGCTCAAAAATAAATTAGACACAGCTGAGGAGAGAAACAGTAAACTTGAAGGTAGGTTAATAGAAATAACCAAACTGAAACACAAAGAGGGGGGAAAAAAAGCCCAGAGAATCCAAGAGCTGTGAAACAGTATCAAACACTCTAACTGGAATTCTAAAAAGAGAAGAAAAAAAAAAAAGGAAGGAAAGAAGGAAGGGAGGGAGGAAGGGGAGGAAAAAAGAAAGAGCAAAAGAGAGAAAGAATAAGAGAAAAGAAAGAAAAAATGAGACAGAAATATTTGAAAAGGTAGTGGTCACAGTTTTCCAAAACTAAAGACATCATGCTGAGAACCCCAGGCAGGATAAATACAAATGAATAAAGACGCCAACACACCAAGATGCATTATATTCAAACTGCTGGAACTGGATTATACAAACGTCTGAAAACTTCGACAATAAAGAAACCTAAAGAAAGATCCAGATGGTTTCATTGGAAAATTCTATCAAACATTTAGAAAAGAAATTAGCACCTATTATATGCAATATAGTCTAGAAAATAGAAGAGAGGGTAACACATCTCATTTTATGAGGCTAGCATTGTCCTGACATCAAAAGCAAAGATAGTTTAAAAAACTATTAACGTCCCACATGAACATTGGTGCAGAAATCCTTCAAACAATTAGAGATATATAGAAAGAATACAGGGAATAAACACCAAGTAAAAGATAAATGGATAAAATTGTTCATGTCAATATTAGAAAAGTGGAAATTTGGGTGGAAAAATAAAGAATACATCATAAACAAATGGAGTTTATCCTGAGAAAGCAAAACTAGTTCAATAGTAAAAATTGTCTTCTACCGTATGAACAGCATTGTTAAACACAAATACATCGTTACTATTCTTACTCTTGTCGTTTGTCTTTTTAGAACAATTGAAAAATTTGTAATGTATTTTACCTTCAATTGTTCAATTCTCAGTGCTCTTCGTATCTTTGTTTCCATACATGTTTCTGCTTGAAGAACTTCAACATTTCTTGTAGACTGCATCTGTGGGCAGTAAAGTTTTAGTTTTCTTTTTCTGAATTCTTGCCCCCCAATTGGTTAGGGTGGAGGATTTTGGTTTTTGTTTTTCTGTTTCCTTCCCTCGGTTTTATCAGTGCTGTAAGGAAAACGAGATTTTGTCCCATCTCCTGCAGATGAAGGCTTTTGTTCCAGAAGGGGCAAGGAGGGCTGGGAAGATAAGGTTTCAGGTCCCTCCGCAGTGACTGTTTTTCCCTTCCCCAGACCTGCCCCACAGAGGGATTCTTTCTCAGGACTCGGGCCAGTCTTCTGTGAGTGCCTGATGGGCTTCATGGAGAAAAGCCTGCAAACAGACTTAAACTGTTACGTCCCCACGGGCTCACACTCCCTCACCAGCCCACACTCATTCTCCACTAATTCTTCACCTACTCCAGGTGGCTCCTGTTGGCCAGATCTGCACCCGGGGAGGCAAGGGCTCGTGGCCTTCACTTCTCCACACGCCCCCACGGATTCTTAGATTCCAGCCTAGTTGCTTGCCCTGTAACCTCAGCTCTTGGATGGGTCCAAAAAAACGAGTAAACTTGTAGTTTGTCTGGAGTTTCTTTGTCTGCTTTAGCAAGAGTGGAGGTGACGTTCCTTCTAGATGTCTGCACCTTGAGCTTTTTATTAGCTTCTCACTTGGCTAGCCCACAGGGCCATTTCATTCCTCAGTGTGCTTTTCACGCTCACAGGAATGCCTCAGAGACAGCCACACTAGCACGACGTGCTCCCGTTGGCCTGGAGGGAGCTTCCTTCCAGGAGCCAGGCCTCCCCTGTGCAGAGCCAGCGGTCCAGCTGAGGAGGAAGCCGAGGTCCGAGGTCCCGCGCTGGGAAGGGTCAGTAGGGAGTCCGGCTTGCAGAGAGGGCAATGAGGATGCAAGCCGCCCCCTGGGTCCCTTCAATTTCCAGGCTCTGTCTCAGTCTTCAGTGCCTGTTCGTGTCCTCCCGGCTGTCATCTGGGAGGCTGGGACTGGCCCCCATCCTAGCAGCTTCCCCACGTGAAATGCCAAGAGCTCCCACTTTGCATCTGGGGGCTGGGGCCGGTGGACATTGTTTCAGCTGTGGCAGGTGAAGATAATGTGGTTGAGAAGCCACGTTCATTGGCAATAGAAAACGGGATCCAGAAGATACCATGTGTTCCCACTCCGCACTGCGTATCTTTTTAGCGGTCTGAGTTGCTCTGGCTTCTAGCTGGTTCGTTTGCCTTGACTCTCCAACAAAAAGGAGGAACAGGGCAAAGAGAGGCACACGCTCACCTGTTGTATATATGGGGTCTGTGTCAGTGTTGAAAAGGAACAGTTGATTTCTTTCTTTCCTTTTAGTGAAGAGCTCATAGGGGAAGCTGAGCAAGTACCGCACTCAGGGCTGCCCTTCGAGGTGAAAATCACCAGGCTCTTGCCTTCGAAGACTTCGGTGCTTTGTGCGTATCTATCGAAGAGACTGTTTACAGAAATGCCCTAGAGGAGCACTCTGTTTCTTCATAGGGTTTGAGACTCTCAGTTAATTCATACTTGCATCCTACATTCACCTCAAAATACCCCTAAAGGGGCAGATTCCGTTATCTAAGCTTCACAGATGGGAAAATCGAAGCTCACAGGGAGTGACTCACACAGTCACTCGGCTCCTAAGGAGGAGAGACCTCTTGGAGCACCGCTAGAGTGCCTGTGCGTTCACACGACGGCGGGAGTTTACGGGCGAGCCACTTTCTGCAACCTCCGTCCTCGCCCCTGTCCCTAAGCCGTCCTGTTGGAGTCTAGGCTTGTCTCTCAGACAGGAAACAAGAAACAGATGATGTGCTCAAAAGGAAAGTGTGGAAAAGAAACTTTACACGATGTAATAGGCAAGGTTTAAGGAAATCACTGAGGGCCAGTGAAGTACCCACCCGGCCAGGGCACGAGTCCGCTAGGGCTGCCGTAACGAAATAGTACAGACTGGGTGGCTTCAACGCTAGAAATGTACTTGCTCGTAGTTCTGGAGGCCAGAAGTCCAAGATCAAGGTGTTGGCAGGTTTGGTTTCTTCTGAGGCCTCTCTCCTTGGCTTGCAGATGGGTGAACGTCTTTCCACTGTGTCCTCACATGGTCTTTCCTCCAGGCATGTGCATCCCTGGTGTCTCTTTGTCCAAGTTCCCTAATCTGATAAGGACGCCAGTCAGATTGGATGAGGGCCCATCTAAGGGCCCCATTTTAACTTAATCACCTTTTCTAAGGCCCTATCTCTGAGTCCAGTTATATTCTGAAGTTTTAGGGGTTAGGGCTTCAACATAGGAATTTGGGAGAGAGCACAATTTAGCCCATAACAGCTAGTAACAATGAAGGAGAGGTAGTTATCATTACCCTACGACTGAAGGGGCCAAGAGGAAGCCCCCGGCAAGAATGGCGACATGGAGAGGGCCACCTGATAGGAGTTGCACCTTTGGTAGAGAGGTGCAGCTAAGATGGCCTGGCAGAGAGGGGGTGTGGAGGGGTGATTACCCTGACATCACTTTCCTCTCCTTTCTGACTTCTCACGGGTGTCTTTCTTTGGCTGAACCCAATGGGAAGCCAGAGGCAAGCGAACCCACTGACACAGTCCACAGGGGTCCACCTCCCTGACTGAAAGCAGGGTGGGAAAGGGTCAAGGGGCAAGTATGAGATACTCAGCATGGCTTACAAACTGAACACTAAAGTCTGCCCTGAAGCAATGGTGATTTACAAGAGGCACGTCCAATTGCCTGGTTTTTCAATTATTCCTAGGCATGTTCAATAGTGAGAGAACACTGGGAAAACAACTATGTCTATAGGGTCATTCTGAGGAGACCTTTCCCCAGAAAACAGTCTTCGGAGATGTCTTCTCTAGGGTTGGGGCCAGGGGTGTACATTACTTAAGCAGAGAAGGGTCAGGGATGACCGGCATTCCCACCCTCAGAGCCCTTCCAGTCAGAGTCCAGGTGTGTTCATGGCTGCATCTGATCACGCCTCTAGGCCTTTACCTGTGCCGCTCCCTCACCTGGAGTGCCCTTCACACTCCTTTTCACAGGCCGACTCTTACTTATTCTTCAAGAGGGGCATCCATTCCCAGAACCCTTTCTTGGACTCTCGGGGCCAGGATAGGTGCCCCTCAGTGAGCTGCCATCATAGCCAATGTTATCCCCATCGTAACACTTGTTTGCTTGACTAAAACAGATGCTCACAGAATGAGAAAGCCCACTGGGGGGACCCATGGCAACAGGCCTTGGTCCAAAATCTAAATCAAGGCAGTTGGCAGGACTGAGGGACATACTCTGAACTTCCTGTAAGGTAAGGAGACTCTTATTGCAGATGTAATAGTTTTCTTGTTTTAGCCATGTGCCAGGGGTCAAGAGCAAGTGATGGTGGTGGTCACCCCAAGATCTCAACATTTTAATATGTTTTAGGCAGGACACTGCATATACGAGGGTGGAGTGGGTTGTCCATCTGTCTATCTATCCATTTATCCATCCATCCATCCATCCATCCATCCATCCATCCATCCATCCATCCGTTGAAGCAGACCCAGGGGCCACTGTGCTAGGAGGTCAGCAGGTTCAGAAGAGCATAAGCGGTGGTCCCGGCGCCGCCATTACTGCCAGCCGAGAAACAGAGAGAGCGCATGCGCGCGTGGGGGATGACACAGCACTACCGCGTGCTCCTCTGCGGCGGCTCGCCGAGGCCCACCCTGCCTCGCCCGGGTTGTGCTAAGTGGTACAGCACTTCTCCACGGTTCTGTAGCCTGCCTCAGTGCTTCAGAACTGGCCTTGGGAATCCGTCCTCCATCCTGACTCTGACCGGCTCCGACCTTGGCCAGTTAATCTCTGTGAAGCGATCTCACCGTCTGTAGAACGGAAACAATAGTGCCTCTGGCATCGGATTGCTGTGAGAGTAAAATGAACAAGTAGCACAAATTAAATACTCAGCAATTGCCTTATTTTATTGACAAAAGTACTTAGGGATTCAGAGAAGAATCGCCATGGGCTGGGTGGTCAGGAAAGGCTTGGCAGGACATAGAAACTTGAATTGGGCCTGGGAAGGTGGGTTTGGAATGTCTAGGAATGGTGAACAAAAGGATGGGTCAAGCAATGACCCCAAGACACTGGCCAAACGAAAGTCATCCCCCAGCCTCTGGGCTCAGACCCTTGTCCAACTTACTTTGGTTTTTATTCCTCAGTCGAGGCTCCCACGTCAGGCAACCACCCCCTCACAGCCCCAGCTTCCAGGTCTGGCTAATTCCCCTTCTGCTCAAAACCTCCGTGATTTGCTACATGCCATGTGGCCCTCTAATTCCATCCCAAGGCTCCAGAGGTGCAGATCTGCAAACCAGCGTGATTCGCCACCAGTGCTGGCTTCCCGTTCAGCATATAAATCTACTGCCTGGGATTACCTCATGCCAGAAAACCGAAATCCAAGTCAGATGGTTAAAGCATTAATAGCAGTGAGTGTTGTAAAGACTCAACAATGCAAACCTTCCCAAAATGAACCATCCTGACCTCCCTTGCGCTGACAATGCGTGTGTGACATCATGTGTAAATGAGCCTTAAATTTGAACCAGGTGCCGAGAGCTGTCTGGCGTCTCCTGGCTGCTGTATTAACCACTAACATGCACAGGGGGATTCTGAGGCAGTAAAATGAAGTAAACCGATGGCAGTGACCAGCGCTGGGCCGCAGCAGCTGTGGCAGTGAATATTCAAATCACGCCCACCCTGTTGGGCCCAGGCCCCCAGGCCCTGTAAAGCTTATTTCCGGAGGGCTGGGGAGCCTGGGGAATTTGGCTGGCTTCACTCAGTGACAGAGCTCCTCCATGCAAAGCAATCCATTCTGACTCGATTCCCAGGCTTGATTCTGAGCTGTTTTGATTTGCATCCATAAGGTAGGACTCTTCAGAGTCCTGAAGCAGCAGCTGGTGACAAAGTTGGTCATGCAGGGACAGGCACCCTAAGAGACATTTTTGGAGGGCACAAGTTCCAAAGGAAGACGGCCAGCTCCAAATCCTCAGGTGCTATGGTTTCTGCTGGGCTGGAACCTGGAGATAGAAGCGGGCCTTTGTCTGTCTGGCATCACAGATTCCCTCAGCTGGGCCTCTCCCCATAGCAGGTTACATGACAACCAGGCTCTAGAGATCACTAAACAAAATTTGGAGGGATGGAATTAGGCGTATATGTGACCCACCGTTGTTAGTTGTAGCTCTGAGAGAGTGGATGAAGCAGGGTAAAAGTGAGTTAGGAAGAAATTAAGCCTGGATACAATTAAGGGTTTGGGGTTTTTTGTTTTTTTTTTTTTAATGCTATTTGTGGTGCCCAATCCCAGGTTATTAAGAGCATGACCATGTTACTAGCTTGCATTCCCATCATCACTAGAAATTGGAGGCCCATAGAAACTGGAGACACTGAGGATAGAAAGAAGGCTTATGAAATAATTGCTGTCTTGGTGGGGACTGTTCTAGAAACTCTATACATGCTGGTGAAAAGAAGCTGGAGCCAAAAAGAGGTGAAAACCCACACTCCACAGACCCTATAGGTCTTCAGCCCCAAAGAAATCCTGTGTTGTTGAGGGCAAGGTTTTAAACCACCAACACTCACCAAGTGCACTGCACTGTACTGTGAAGTGGGGGGGTGGGGGTGGGGATGGGAGGCAGGGCCCGGACAGAGGATATAAAGGGACTGCTAGAGATAGTACCTTTCTTAAAGTTTATTACAGTGTGGTTAGATGTAAATATACAAGAATTTGTATACTTCATAATGTAAAGAAAGTAAATGTAGCACCAAGATGTTAAGGATGGGTTTCCTGAATAATGGAGCAAATAGTTTCATGATGTCATAGTCTTACAAGTCCTTCCAGAAGAGGCAAGTATTGAGTTAGGTTTTGAGGAAGAGGAGGAACTTTTTTGAAAGAGAACACAGCATGAATGGCTTGTGCAAAAATGTGGAGGCAGAACCCTTGGAGAGTCCCTTAAGATGCCAGGGGTCTTCATAGGATCTGAGGGCATGAGGAATTTCCCACAACTCCAGAAAAAGTTCCTGGTGCTCCCTAGAGCTGAGACTTGGAACGAATTAAGTGTGGGTTTTTAGATGACCGGCCCTTGAAGGCTGAAAATGTTTTTTTTCAGAGCTTTTGGAAGATAATGATGGGGATAGTCAATGCAGAGAGGAAATTAAGATCACTTTTGGAACATGTCTTATTCAAAAGCCCTCAACCAAGACTCTACCTTTTGTTTGATTTTAAAGTCCAAACTCAGGGGTGCCTGGGTGGCTCAGTCGGTTAAGCGTCCAACTCTTGATTTTGGCTCTGGGGATCGTGAGATCAAGCCCCATATCTGACTCTGTGCTGTGCGTGGAGCCTGCTTAAGATCTTCTCTCTCCTCCTCCCCCATCCCCTCCCCTGCTGCTCACCTGGGTGTGTGCTCTTGCTCTAAAAAAAAAAAAAAAAAAAAAGTCCAAATTCAGCCTCTCTTCCAGAATTCTCTACAACCAGGATCCTACCCTTCAGCTTTATTTCTCAGACTGTTCATTACATCTTTACTCCTGACAAAATTTTTGTCATTTCTGAAAGATACCTTTTACTTTTTTATGCATTTATTTTCTTTCCAAGTGGAAATGTATTCTTCCCATATCATCTCTACTTTGGTTGTCCTGCAGTTTTGCTCAGCTGTTACTTCCTCCGCAAAATCTTTCTCATTCACCTAGAAGGCCGTGAGCCTCCATCCCCATGAACTTGTCCATCAGAGCTTCTAATGATCCTATTACTCAACAAGCTGTGTCATTCCTTCAACAAGTGTACAATGATGTGTAGTGCGCACATGGCATGCACTATGGCCAAACCCTGTCCTCCTGGATATTACAATCCTAGTTGTTGTATACGGTTTGCCTCTATTGGGTTGTGAGCTCCAGGAGTGATTTACCAACTAAAGGATAATTACTATGTGTACTGAATGATGCCGTGTACCTATGTGACAAAATCATCCACTCACATATGAGGTTGGAAATGGAGATTAAGAATTTTCTCTCGTCAGAATAAAGTTCTAAGTTGCTAGAGTATGGTTCTCTGACTTACTGAAAGCAAGTTTCTTTTTGTTTTACTAGTGAAGTGAGAACATTGTGAAATGTTTAAGTAACTGAGTCTGGGAGTGATTAGACATCTTTTGGGGGATTTGATTGAGAAAAAAAATCCGGGAAAACCATTTTTACTTTGACATTAAAATGCATGAATGTAACTATTTATTTAGTCTGGTTAGCTAATAAGTTGAGAACTATTCTGGATGAGTGAAAGCAAAGAATTTATTTGAATGCAAATGAATGACAAATCTTTAGACAAAGACATGGGGAGTAGCCAAGTATTTTGCTTCCCTGTGAAATGTAAATATTATCATGGTATAATCATTACTGATTGACTCTCGCTATAACATATAAACCTATGAAGCTTTATAGTAGAAATGCTATTTTTCCTAAATGCTGAAAAGTCGGCCAAATTTTGTAAATTTGTAAACCACAAATTATTTAGAAATTTTTCCTTTTCAAAGTTTAGGATCAGCAATTACTGGGGAGAAAGCCAACTAAAAAAAAAGAGGGGGGGTATATGGCAAGTTTTTAATAAATATAGGCCTATTGAATTTAAAGGATTGTATTACATTCTTATGCTGTACTATGACCTTCCTTTTTCATATTAAAGGATAGTGATGATAGGTGGCAAGTTTTTTCCTAATGCCCTCCATCAATTTGCAAAATAAAAAGTTGGCAATCTTAGGTCTAAGGATCCCAAAGAAATCCAAAGTCTGGAAAACACTGAATCAGATCGCTGATGGTCTGAGCTATATTTGGATTTTTAAAAATTTTATTTGTAGAGAGTCACAGAACACAGAATTGGATTTCTAACACTGTTTTTATGGTGTCTGAGTTTTCGCAAAGTGATTGACAAACATCGGAAAACATTCCCGCTCTACCAAAAGCCCACATACCTTTCCTTTGCAGAGAATTTCCTCTGAAATACTTAACAAAAAAGAAACAATAATGCTATGGCAACAGACCATGACTCAGAGGACAAAGAGTGGGCCCAATGCTGTCTGGCTGGTGTGACAGAACAGACTTAGACTCACGTGCAACGTTTCAATGAATAAAGCAGCTTTCTATACAGTTGGTGTTGACTACGTATCTATTATTAAGCAGAACATTTTTATTGGAAAAACTCCAACAGCCGGATATTATTTAACCATTAGCAGGATAGTTATGCACACAAAAACTTGTTTACATTTTGGATGTGTGACCTTGGGCAAGTTATTTAACTTCCTAACTTCTCTAAACTTTAATTTCTCATCTATTAAATGGGGGAATATAACTGTACCTACCTCAGATGACACGTGATCATGCACTTTGGCCTTGTGCCTGGTCCATCCACACATGGACCTGCTCATGACTGGTATATTACTTTATGAGACTGATGACCTCCTGTTCATTTACAATATCAAACTCCCTCCGATATAAACAGAGAACTGAGTAAGAGAACCAGGGAACTACAAAAATGGTCTTCACTCTTTCCTCACGGGGGTGCCCTTCCCTAGGAACTCCACTCCTTTTGATTCCTACTTTTATCATCCAACTAGGTGTGGGGTCAAGGGGTTCTGATCTCAAACACAAAACGCCTTAGGTTGATACAAGACACTGGGAGACCAGTCTCTGAACTACCACCTTTGGTTCTAGAGAACCCGGGGAGAGGACTCTGAGGGGAAGTGTTAGAAGCACAGAGCTGCCCCAACCCTCAAGATGTACTTCTTTCAAGTTTGGTCTTTTGTCTTTAAGAAAGGCATTTCCCTACAAGGACAACTGAAGACTAATCACAAGTGATGCTAAGTCAATGAAATGACACTGGGCGCTCCGATGGCACCTGAAGGGGCCTCGCTTTGAGAGCCAAGCCTAGCTGGTTCAATCACATCTTCACGGGGGCGGAGGATGGCCTCCCAGCCCTTCTGATGTCCCCGGCACTCTGGGAAGAAGCAGTGGCTTCCATCTTTTCGGGTCACCGCTGGCTCTTAAGTCACTTTTCTGAGGGTTCTGATCGCCTGGCTAGCACAGATGCTATTATTCTTGCTCTGCCCCATGTGGCTCCAGGGAAGGGCTTTACACACACAATCCGGCTCACACAAGGCATTCTTGTGTATTGCTTTTATTGGTTTCAGGAGACGGAGGCAGGCGAATTACAGCTGAATATTAGACGTTTCTGTTCGTAAAATGCCCTTCAGCCCCTTTCGCTCACAGGCTCCAGACTCCCACCGCTGGCTTAGCACCCGTTGCCTTTTTCCCTCGGCTTCTCAACCCCTAAATCCATGTTCTCTTTTACAAAGAGTGCTGTAGATATTTCTTCAACTTCCTCCTCTCCTGCCAACTCATTATCATAAGGTCTCACCTTTTTTAAAAACCTTGAGGTAAAATTCACATAACAAAAAACTAACCATTCTACAGTTCATTGGCATTTAGTAAACTATTGGGACACCGTAGAGGCTGCATCCCCAGTGACTTAAGACAGGTTCCTAAACAAAAACATGAAAAATATTTCCTAGTACTAAGAGAAAAAAATTTTTTTTTAAGATTATATATTTTTAAGCAATCTCTACACCCAACATGGGGCTTAAACCTACAACCCTGAGATCAGGACTTATGCCTCCACCGACTGAGCCGGGCGCCCCCGAGAGAGACTGAGAATGCCAGCTGCTTCCCCTCCCTTAAACTCTGTTCCTCCACGGATAGAAGTCTTTTGGTATTTGAGGAAAAAGATGCCGTCAAACAGCTGCTTATCCTTTTGGAGAAAGAGATATAATTTGTGGGGGGGAAATGGCTGTGAAACATTTAAAATAGATTTGTTCACAGAAGGTGGTATTTACAAAACTAATTTTCGGCTTTATTTACTATTCAGTGGAGTATTAACAACTTACTTGCACATCATTCAGCAAATATATATACATTTATGTATTTTTTATACATTACATATAAACTTAAGATTTGTTGGTCATTTTGCTACATATATAAATATATATGTGGGTGGCGAAGCGACGACGAACCAATGTTAAATTTCCGTGATGGGTATATGGACATATTATTCCAACTCAGATGTAGATCTGAGATCGTTCATAGTAAAAAGCTGGGAAAAACTCACGGAGAAAAGCTTTTTATTTAGATAATTTATACTAAATGGTGTAAAATGTGTTATCCACATTCTTAGGATATGAACTTTTAGGCTATGAAGGGTGCTGGACACATGTCTGGTCTCAGCTGCGGTCCTTCCACTGACCATTCAAACTGAACAAACCCAGGAACAGATCCAAGGACTGGGTGAGCTGAGCAAGGATAATACGGAATCCCGGAAGAGCGACAGCAACGATGGCAGCTCTCCTCAGGATATCAGACACACGTCACCTCCTCTCCTGGGAACAGCACACATGTAAAGGACACAACTTTCACATGGCGTTCATTAGAGCCATAAGAAAACTCCCTAAACACACAGTGAAGGAAGACTTAGCAAATATTTACTGAGCGAACTTATGGTATTAGGTGTTGTGTACAAGCGAATATGTGCAGGACGTGGTTTCTGTGTTGGGGTTAATTACAACTGAGTCAGGCACAGAGGGTACTTAAATGTGAGAAGCTAAATAACACCGCAAAATTTAAAGAGTAATTATTACATTGTTGGTGAAAATGTAAGTCAGTAAAACCTTTAATGGAGGGCGATTTAGTAATATCTATACAAATTAGAAATGTGCATACCCTTTGACTCAGAATTCCAGTTAAAAAAGGGTAGGAACGAAATACTATGCAGCTGTTAAACAGAGTAAAGCAGTTTTGTTTTTTTTTAAAGTAGGCTCCACGTCCAGCACAGAGCCCAACACGGGGCTGGAACTCACAACCGTGAGATCAAGCAAGACTCGAGCTAAGATCAAGTCCGACGTGTAACTGATTGAGCCACGCAGGTGTCCGTAGGCAGCCTGATATGTACCGATACAGAATAACTCCAAAACAAAATGTGAAAGCAAACATAGACAAGTGGGACTACATCAAGCTTCTGTGCAAGAAAGGAAACAATCAAGAGAGTAAAATGTCAACCTACAAATGGGAGAAAACATTGCAAACCATATCTCTTATCTGATAAGGAGTTAATATCCAAAATATATAAGAACTCCAACAACTTAATAACAAAAAACCCCCAAATAACTCTATTTAAAAATGGCCAAAGGACTTGAATAGACATTTCTCCAAAGGCATACAAATGGCCACTGGGCATATGAAAAAATGCTCAATGTCACTGTTAAGAAAATGCAAATCAAAACCATAATGAGATATCACCTCACATCTGTTTGGATGGTTATTATTAACAAAAAAATCAGAAAACAACAAATGCTAGTGAGAATGTGGAGAAATTTACATTCCCACTGCTGGTGGGAATGTAAAATGGCGCAGCCACTACGGAAAACTGTATGGAGGTTCCTCAAAAAATTAAACATAGAATTTACCATATGATCCAACAATTTCACTTCTGTGTTTTTATCCAAAAGAACTGAATGACATACTCGTACCATCATGTCTATTACAGCATTCTCCACAATAGCCAAGAGGCGGAAACAATCTAAATGTCCACAGACAAATTAATGGATAAAGAAAATATGGTATGTACGTACAATGGAGTATTATGTAGCCTTAAAAAAGAGAATCCTGCCATATGCTACAACATGGATGAAACTTGCAGACATTATGCTAAGTGAAACAGTCAGTCACAAAAGGACAAATACTGCATGATTCCACTAAAGCAGTCAAACTCCTATAAGCAGAAAGTAAAATGATGATTGCCAGGGCTGGGAGAAGGGGAAAATGAGGAGTTTTTGTTCAGTGGACATACAGTTTTAGTCATGCAAGGTAAAAAAGCTCTACAGGGGCGCCTGGGTGGCTCAGTCATTAAGCATCTGCCTTTGGCTCAGGGTGTGATCCTGGCGTTCTGGGATCAAGCCCCACATTAGGCTCCTCTGCTGGGAGCCTGCTTCTTCCTCTCCCACTCCCCCTGCTTGTGTTCCCTCTCTCGCTGGCTGTCTCTCTCTCTGTTGAATGAATAAATAAAATCTTAAAAAAAAAAAAAGCTCTACAGATCTACTGTATGTATAACAATGTACATGTAATTAACAATACTACTATACTACTGTACACTTAAAGGTTTACTAAGAGGACAGAGCTCCTGCTCTGCTTTTTTACAATTGAAATTATATATCTATACATATCTTTAAATATCTCTATCACTAAGTAAAAAGAAGTCAAGGGGCGCCTGGGTGGCACAGCGGTTAGGCGTCTGCCTTCGGCTCAGGGCGTGATCCCAGCGTTACGGGATCGAGCCCCACATCAGGCTCCTCCGCTGTGAGCCTGCTTCTTCCTCTCCCACTCCCCTTGCTTGTGTTCCCTCTCTCTGGATGTCTCTAATAAATTAAAAAAAAAAAAAAAAAGAAGTCAAGATGCAGAGGACTGCATGTAGTATGCCAACATCTGCGTGTGTGTGTGTGTGTGTGTGTGTGTGTGTGTGTGTGTTCTATATAAATATATACTTAGCTGGCCTTAGAGTATGTTTTGCAAAGACTCAGAAAGCTGTAAGAGTGGTTGCTTCAAAAGAGGAAAACTGGATGCTTGGGGCAGATAATGAAGGAGGGAAATTTTGTACCATTTGAATTTGTACCAATTAAATTTAAATATTACCAATCAAAAATATAACACAAAGTAATTTATAAAAAAATAATAAATATAAGGTACTAAGGACACATACCAAAAGAATTATCTAGATAATAAAAGATTAGCTGGAATGGAGAATGAAGTATTTACAAGGTGGAATTTGAGCCGGGCCCTGAGGAAGGGCAGCGTTTAGGCAGGCAGAGGAGAGGAGTGAGGGCAGGACAGGATGGGTGTGTAGGTAGTCGCAGTGGGGAGGGAAGGAGAGTGGGAGAGAGGAAGTAAACATGGAGAAGAAGGGTAACGAAAGGCAAATCAAGTGCCAGACAGTGAGATGGTTTCCGTGTACCATAGGATGTAGATAAGGGAGAAAAGAACGGAACAGTTTAGCAGATGACGCAGGGGATGGTGGGATTAATGTGGCGGGCAGTAGGGAGCCACTGCAGGCTCTTGCGCAGGGAAGTCATATTATGAAAGCAGGATTCCAAGGAGATCAAGGGACACTAAAAGACAGACAACTGTTAGAAGGCTGATGTAGCAATCCAGTGGGAGCCCACGACAATCATCGGGGAAGCTCTACAAATCTGTATCGATGCCTGAGTCTCAGCCGCCAGAGAGTCTCATTTAATTGGTTTGAGGTAGAGCCCTGAACACCGTCATTTTCGAAAGCTCCCCAAGTGATTCTGAAGAGCAGCACGGGTTGAGAAGAACTGTAATAATCCAGGCACAAAGGGATGAAGGCTAAGGTTCAGGTACTGGCAGGAGGTGGGGGGCAGGATAAAAGCAAATCTAGGGAGACATTTCCAAGGAAGACCCGATGCGGTGACAGACTGGAGGTAAAGAGAGAGAAGACAGACAGTCTGTTAGATTTATGCATTCAGTCAACAAATATTCATCAAGTCACTCCCAAGTACCAGCGGCCACTCTAAGCTCTCAGGATTTAGGGATGAACAGGACAGCCAAGTCCCAGTTCTTAACAAACTTGCAGCCCAGCGGGCACAGACAGCGGGCGAGACCCCCAGGAGGGGCCCGGCAACAGGGCGGCGACAAAGCACCGCTGAGCACTGGGGCTGCTCGGTCATGTAAAGGGGTCAGGGACGACCTCTCTGGGCCAGTGACACTTGAGCTGCGGCTTGAATGAGGAGGAGCCGGGCTTGCAAAGGTCTTTGAAGAGAAAGTTCTAAGTAGGAAAAACGGTAAGCGGGTGGGAACAAGCTTGGTGTGTTCGAGGCACAGAACGGCTGGCTGGCTGCAGGAGAGTGAGAGCCAGATCCGAGGCCAGGTCAGAGAAGTCAGTCGGCATAGACCAAGCAGAGCCTTGTAGGCCATGACACAGATTTCATTTTCAGTGAGATGGGAGGCCCTGGGAGGAAATCATGCAGAGCAATGACATGATCTGCTTTACATTTTTTAGCAACTATTTTGGCCACAGTGTGAAAATGGACTGCAGGTGGCAGGAATGGAAGCAAGAAAAGTAGCTGGAAGGACAGATTAGAACATGGTGAGTTTAGGTTAACGGTGTGGTATCCAAGCAGAAATACCCCAGGACAACTAGAAATGTGGGAAATAGGTGAGAATCCAGGTTGTACCTACTGACTTGGGAGACACTTCCAGAAGGACTGAAGAAATGCAGGTTAGATGACACTACAGGACGATAACTTTACCCAAAAAAGAGATTAATAACAACATGGAAGAAAAGTCGCTAGTGGTGGGCTGCAAGGCTCTAGTTGGTCTTGTCTCACTGAACATCTTTATCTGTGGATGGGATAAAGAAATGGCAGGATCATGAAGGATGTCAAAAAGCAGGGAATAATGATGCATTGGAGTCAAAACTCAAAAAAGATCTCAACCGCTGAAAGGACGAGCTAAAGTTGACAAGACAGAGTTTAACATGTATCGATAGATAACAGGTGTGTGTGTATGAATATGTGTATGTACATATGTAATACAGATTCCTTCATACTTAAAAAAATTAAAATCAAGAACAAGACCTAGTTCACTTAAAAGAGACCTGGAGCTTTTACTGACCACATACTTCACAAGTGTATGAAGTGTACTGCCAATGTGAAAAAGCTGAGGTAAAATCAGAGTATGGCGACACTATTATAAAACTACAAAAATTATGTTTCTGGGGAAGAATATACCAGTAGTGAAAATAAACTGCGCTGATCAGGAATATTTCTAGAATATTATTTTCTGATAGGACTACTGAGTAGGTGGCTGAAGCAGAGAAGGGAGAAGAGATATGTGATTTGAGGAACAAATAAAACCACATATATTCAATTCAGTGCTCGATTGAAGCGTACTCGAGCTTTCCCCAAATATCATGTAATCTAACTTGAAGAAACAAGGTGTATTTCCCCTGGTGGAGAGAAAACTTAGTCTTCAAACATGAAAGTCTTCAGAGAATTCAGAATTAAAGAGACTTGTCCAAAATTAGACAAAAAGAGGTAGAGCTGGGATTCGAACACAGGT
Organism: Ursus americanus; assembly: GCF_024610735.1. NCBI lineage: Eukaryota > Metazoa > Chordata > Mammalia > Carnivora > Ursidae > Ursus > Ursus americanus. Next base: position 8,336,725 of record NC_142152.1, on the reverse strand, counting down.
AAGTATGACTCCAGAATCTTAAAGAAAAAGTCTATCTATATATGTAAATACAGGAAAATATAGATATTTCTTTCCTTTGAGTTAAGTGGCTTCACTTATCGAGTCCATCTGAAAAGTTTCAATGAGAAAATTCCAGGTTTTATCTGAGCTTTTTTCAGACAAAAAATTAGGTGTCTTATTTAACCTCACAACTTCAGGACAAGGTGCAACATCTAGTACATACTGTGTGCTCAGTACATATTTGCTCAGTGAATTAGCCAGTCCCTTTGCTTGCGTTGTGCACTGGTCCACTAATCGATACCAGGTAAACACACACAAAACAAGTGAGCACCATTTCTCTGCAAGTCTTTTTTCCTTATACCATTCCACATAACCATGTCTTGTAGTCGTCTTTTTTTCCCCCTGGTAACTCAATTTCCCTCTCCGCCCCCTTCCTTTGTCCCACAGGCAAATAAACCTCTCACCCCCACCTGTCCACCTGGTCATCCGCCAAGATGAGTCTTCCTGCTTCCCATACTTGCTCACCTTGACTGACAGCTTCACAAACGAGGACAGTGGACTATGAGGACAGTAAAAACACAGATCAGATTGTTTAGGAAGAGTGAGAAAAGAGAATTCAGACTGCAACGAGGAAACTACATCCACAATATCTTTACCATCCTTCACCAAAATTTTGTTTCCCTATTTTTCCCTCTTCATTATGAGAAGACTATAGGAGGATAATGGTAGAAAAATGAATAAATTGTGTGTTTAAATTAAAAGAAAACAAACTTCTCAGTACTATAAAAGGTTCTGAGAAGTTCTAAGACCAAAAATTGTGACACCTAAAATCTAGGCAGAGTTACTGGCAGGAAACGAAGTCTTTTTTCAATAGGGCTAATTCTAACACAGCCACAGAGTACGGTTAACATGCCAAGAAAATAATCAGGTTAAAATTAATTGTTTTGAGTCCTTTTGTTTCTCACATCTATTCTCCATCTCTGTATACCATACTGGCAATGTCAGCACTAGAGACTCCACACCCAGCTACCCACAGATTATCTGGTAACCTGATCCTGCAAATACACAGGATAAGAATGGAGAAGAGAAAAATCTGTTTACCTTAAAAAGAGATCTTTCAAATGCAGTAACATCTCATACAATGCTCACCATTTCATTTGTGCTCACAGAACCTTACTCTTAGGCTCCAAAATGAATCGTTTCAGAGTCAGATGGCTATAGCACTTCCACAAATGGGGAGAATACACATTTCAAATACAAAATAGTATCGGTGCAAAGGTCACGTGGAGAAAGAAATGAACCTTTCCCCAACTGATCTCTGTCCACTTCAGAGACCGCCCCCCAAATGGGGGGGGGGGAGAAAAAAGTTCTTAAAGGTGGATGCTTTCTATGTGGGCAAATATAGAACGTGAGATTTTGCAAAGGTAAAAAAGGTTTCTAGAAGCACATGAAGGCCAGTGATTAGACCATAACCCATCTAAAGGCATGTGTAAAGTTTACCTGAAAATGCATGGTATGCTTCTGCTTTTCCATTGGTGCATTTACCAGGTACTAAACTTATATTTAAAAGGTGAAGAAACAGAGGAGCAAACAAAGCCAGAGAGGTTGGGCTGATCTGGTAACTTGCTACCCATCACATACCAGTTAGGAATTGCCACAGTAGAGAATCTATGGTACTTTCTAGACTGCAGCTGTCTACCTAGATTGTGCTGAATTTCAGATTCTGCTTCTAGATGGAAAGGGAAAAAAAACACACACAAAGATTTCCAGACCTTGGGTGTTTAAAGGGCCCTTCACACAGTAAATCAACCTACTCCTGTCTTGTTTTCTCCGCAGCCAGACTGAAATAATACAGCACCAGCAGAGGTGTGAATTACCCCCATTCATCTTAATGGAGTGTTAACTTCAAAGGCTTGTTTTAACCATTTAAATGCTAAGCTCCTGAGTAAACATTCTGTTAAAAAAAGGTACAATTTAAACATTCGCCCTCAACATATGAAAGTAATTTATATTCTCAGCACTTCGTCTTTTAATTTAGCAAACAAGTCTCCAAGTGTTAGAAAAGTATATATTTTGTGCTTTACTTAGTTTTATTTTAAATAGTTCTTACCTAATAAATTATGAACATTAAGCCCACAATGCAAGGGCCTATATTTCCCAGGAAAAATGCAGCGCAGTACTTGAACAAGGTTTTTTGGTAATCCTGGTGAAGGGGACACTGCTCTTACCTGCCATTTTACTAGCTTCCTCCAAACTCCTGGGGAGTTATGACTCCAAACAGGCCACTAGATAGATAAGGCAGAATAGTCAAGTGAAATAATAATTTAACAAAAAAACAAAAAACTCTTCCACAAATATTTTCACTTGATATCAACTAAGTTTTGTGCAGGGTGTTCAATAGGTTACTTGTCCCTTTGCCAAACCTCTCATGATCCTATCCCATGAGCAGGTGACAAGTGTATTAACTGATGCCCAGCTGTCATCACACTTAACATTTGCCCCAGGGGGCATCCTTGCATCTGTTGCAGATTTAGGGTTATTTTGGTATTACTGGAATTAGATTTATGTAAGCAGCTGAACACCTATTTGTATTTGGATCTATAATTTCATAAACAGAAAAAAAGGGTACAAGAATTAGCTTATCAGGGGCGCCTGGGTAGCGCCATCGTTAAGCGTCTGCCTTCGGCTCAGGACGTGATCCCAGAGTCCTGGGATCGAGCCCCACATCAGGCTCCTCCAATGGGAGCCTGCTTCTTCCTCTCCCACTCCCCCTGCTTGTGTTCCCTCTCTCGCTGGCTGTCTCTCTGTCACATAAATAAATAAAATCTTAAAAAAAAAAAAAATTAGCTTATCAGACTGATGGGCTCTGGCTGACCTGAAGCCCCATGGGAAGCCATGCCTGGCTGCGCCCCTGGGACCAGGCTAAGTGCCCAGTTTCAGGAAGATATTAGTAGAAGAGTACAGCAGGGGCAGAACTGTGGGAAAACACTACAAAGAGTGCACGTGGGGCCAGTTCCCCCGTGAATGAAGGCTACAGAAAGATTCTAAACATATTAGCTGTGCAAGATGGAAGATGAAGAAATTCCACACCCCTGATTGAAAGCAAATTTATTTTACCGGTCCGAATGAAGGGATGGGGAAAAGTGGATAAATATCTGATCTATTAAAAGAGCCTGTTTTGGTCGGCACCTAATTTATACAAGGTCATTTAATCCTCTCAACACAACCCTGTATAATTGGTTTTAACTCCATTTAATACGTATGTGAAAGTGGAGGCTTAGAGAGGTTAAGTACTTTGCCTAAACTCACTGAGATTTGAACCTAAGTCTTTCTAACCCCCAAACTTGGACTTTTTCCATTATACTACGCTGATCCCCAGTTGCCAAAGAAATATCTTAACTCAAAAGAGAAGCTCAGTTGTCAATTTTTCAGCCCATTTCCTAAGTGGGAAGCAAGGGGGCACCTGCAAAAGTGTACATTTCCGTATATGCAAATTGTACTTTGCATGCAATTCCCTACTTTACATGTGCACAGGGGTAGAATTACATTTTTACTGATACACCCTGACTTTGGTAGGCTGCTAACAAGGTGCGTTTTACATAGAACACTCATGGGGAGGAGAGATCTAGCTTCTGGTTTCCAACCAGAAATAAGCCACATCAAGGGGAAACCATGATTTACAACCCCACACAAAATATGATATAAATCATCACTATTTGTCTCTGTTTGCCAAGTAGAAAGTCACATGTTTTAGTGACAAATGAGAAAGCTCAGAGAACTTCCAAATCCACAGCCAATCATCACAGCTCTATCTCATAATGAACAACAGGAAAATCACAAAAGTTCCTTAGAGAAGATTTGGAGGCAGGGCAAAATACCGAATGAAATAATCCCACAGTTTGGTTATTAGTGATTAATGTTGACAACATTAACCCACAGCTAACATTAAATTTTGTATTAAGCTCAATACACTGATTTCTTAAAAAACAAACAAATGAAAAATTGACCCAGTATATTTAATAACATTAAAAACTTTTGAGAGAATGAAAAGGCAAGCCACAGACTGGGAGAGAGTCTTCGCAAAACACATTATCTGATAGAGGACTGGTATCTAAAATACAACTCAACAAGGAGAAAACAATCCAATTAGAAAATGGAAGAAAGATCTGAACCTCACCAAAGAAAATATACAAACGGCAAATAAGCATATGAAAAGATGCTCAACATCATATGTCATTAGGGAAATACAAATTGAAACAACGAGATACAACTATACACCCATTAGAATGGCAAAAATCCAAACCACTGACAACACCAAATGCGGGCGAGGATACGGAAGAACAGGAATTCTCATTCATCGCTGTCAGGAATGTAACGTGTACAGCCAGTTTGCAAGGCGGTTTGGCAGTTGCTTAGAAGACTAAACATATTCTTACCATATGATGCAGCAATTGCGCTCTTTGGTATTAACCCAAATAAGCTGAAACTTAGAGTCACACAAAAACCTGCACATGAATGTTGATGGCAGCTTTATTCATAACTTTGAAAGCAACCAAGAGGTCCTTCAACAGATGAATGAGAAAACAAACTGGCACATCCATCCAGCGGAGTATTATTCAATGACAAAAAGAAATGAACTGTATGAAAATACACGGAGGAAACTTAACTGCATTTTGTGAAGTGAAAGAAGCCAGCCTGAAAGGTCAGATAATATATAATTCCAACTATATGACAATCCAGTAAAGGCTCACAGGGAAAGCCTCATAGTTTTTATGAAGTCAGTCATGAGATCTGTGGTTGCCAACGCTTGCATCAATGGTGAACTCTAAGGGAAACTGTGTGCTTTAGTTAATAATACTGTATCAATACTGCTTCATCGAGTGTAACAAATGTACCACACGACACAAGCTGTCAACAATATGGGAAACTATGGGTGTCCTGGCGGTGAGGGGAAACAGAAGAGCTCTGTAATTCTGCTCAATATTTCTGTAAACATTAAATCTACCCCCCAAAATAAAATCTACTAATTTTAAAAAAACCCACAAAGATTGACCTAATATATCGAAGAACACTTTGAATTTCTTATTTTAATTAAAACTGTTATAAACCCACTTTCCCCTACCTATTTCTATTTTGTTCTGCTTGTCTGCTAATCATGTTTACAAAAATGTTTACCCGTATAAAAAGGATTTACCCAAGGTAAATCCAGAATTATCCTTTCCAGAATTATTCCTTTTTTGCACATAGAGGTAAATTATTCTTCATAAGGAGGAAAATATTTTTCATTTATTAATCCAATTAAAAATGATTAGTGCTAAACTAAAATTCCCAACCAAAATTCCAAAGATGAGCAAAACAAAAGCCTGTGGAAATAAAAAGATAAAGAACAATTAGAGTATTTTAAATCTCCACCTTCTCCAATAAAGTATGTTATAGTTCAAAATACATTAACTTTCTTAATGTAGATAAAAGAGTCAATTATAAAATGACAATTTATTTTTTAAAATAGAATTCTTAAAAGAAATAATAAACAAAAGCTAACCTACCCCAAGCTTTTTCCATGAGAGAAAATCCTCTCTGCTAAGTTTAAGATAAAATAATCCTGGGAATACAAAAATCAAACATGTTGATGTACTGGAACCTTTGAACGAGAGAAAAAAAAAAAGAGGATATTGCCAGATTAGATGTGAGGCTGGATGACAATTTTATCCATTTTGTTACATGGGATTTTTTGAAAGAGAAAACTTACCAACTATACCAAATACATTCTTAATGTCAGGGACATATAATGCAAGTAAAACAATGATAATATTGAGTGCTAGAGTGATCAAAGAATGGCGAGTCCATGAGAATGGAAAGTTGGAGAAAAACATCATCATTAAAGCTTTCCTTGCCTGTGTAACAGAAAAAGAAACAGATTTAAGCGAAGAAAAAGTGTCAAAGCCAAAATACTTGCTTAGGGAAACACAGGTACAGTACAGTAACCATGATATTCTTGTCCCCTATACCATTTAGGTTTTAAAAACACAGCATAAATTATTATCATAAAGTGTTTATGACTCATAAACTAAGATACACCCTTCTGTGTGAGCTTCATAAAAAATTATTTTGCTTTAATTCTTGAAGAAATGTTCATATTCATTTTCTCTAGGTTGCTTAATTTTCAAAATGACCAACAATAACACTGTGTGATGAAATCTCAGAGAATCATTTTCATTAAATTCATACATAGAAGAACAAAAGGTTAAAGTAGAAAAAGAAATCATGCTATGGGAAAGAAACACCATTTACTATTTTATTTTACATTACCTGTTTCATAGCATGTAAATATAAAAACTAGTTCATGACACTTCCCACGGCCAAGGCGGGCAGCAGGCAGTCTGCATCACACCAATATTCACACACCACCCCCCACCCCCACTCCCACTGAGGCACGCCTGGCAGAGCCGTCCACACAGGGGTTGGGCCAAAGATCTTGAAGGCCTAGTTCTTAGGAAGCTCACTGTTTAGGGGTTCAAGACATTCATGCAGAACCATTCATACCTAAAGCCTCTGTTTCCATTTTCTCAGAAATTCTTACATATGGCAACTACATGCAGAATGAAGATCTGTTCTGCCCCTTAATTATAATTCTACAGCAAATAAAATATTTTGACTAAGATTAAATTAGAATGTCTATGTGAAAACAAATCTACAATAAACCAGAAGGAGCTTATTTTTTTTGCTGACTTGACTTTTGCCTCTTCATGCACATTCTTTGGAAAACAGAATACAGAATTAAAGAGGGGGAAAAACCCGAAACTTTAGAAGAACCATAGTCTCTAAATTGGAAACAATGCTGTGGGAGAGCATAAATCTAAACTAAATCTCAAAAAGCACAAATTAGCTTAGTGGTTCACTGTTATTTCTGTGCTTTCATGGGGCCATATGCAAGTATGAGGTCTTTGATCAATTACTTGACAAGTGAATAAGATATACAAGACTAGATGTGATTCAAACACTCTAGTCTGCAAAGAATTAGTGTTGCCATATTAGGGAGCTGCTACATTAAGCAACAGCCCTTTAAGAATACTTACAGGGAAGTGGATTAGAGGGACTGTCAAAAGCACAGCAAACAGTATGCATAACTTCACAGTCATGACAACAACATCATGGGGCAAGTATGTGCTATAACCTTCCAGCAGTTCTGACGCCACTTTGTCTGTAAATTTAAAAAATAATAAGGACCACGTTATAAACTACCAAGCTTTCAATAACAGCAAAATTATTTTTCTTGCACAAATAGATCTTAACAAATTTTGGATTCCCAGTACCAGATCCATCTCTGGCCTTTCTCCTATCCTATGAAACACAAACACATTAGTTAAATATTTTCTCGAAAATTACAATCTTTTCTTTTAGTTAAACTAGAAACCAGCACAGGTAGAATCTCTAAAATTATGACAATTAATTTATATATATAAATAACTCTTTAGAACTTTTCCATAATCTGACGGTTTTGAACATTTATGTTGGTTTTGTAAGGTGCTTTCACATGTATTACTGCAAGTGTATCACGTGTTTCCTTCCAATAACAATTAAGACAGGTAGGTCGGCTAAGAAATATTAACTGACTTGCCCAAGATCACACCGCACAAAGGGGAAGAGCTCGCAGAGCTACACACCCCAATGTTTTTGGCGCCAAAGCCAATACCTTTTCCTCAATACTGCAATGTTTTCTAGAATCTTACACTTCTGTGCATGTTGCCTGCTTCACCAACACTTCATCTGTAGATTCCTCTTTCCTAAGAAAATGTAGCTGTAGGGAATCGGCTTACTCGGCAAGCCAGTGTGGTAGTCAGGGACAGCATGTGGACCCGCTGACCACGCTCTGCTCCGTACTGTTCTTCCAGTTTCACAATGTCTTCTGCACCCCCAGTCAGACGAGGGGCATGAAGAGTGAGCGCTCTCAAGAGCACTCCATATCCTCTTGCGGGAAAGATCAGTTTGTACTTAAAATGGAATGGTGCCTTAGTTTGTACTTAAAATGGAATGGTGCCTTTTAAATTTGAGAGTAACATGTATTGGAAAAGATGCTTCGGAGGAAATAAAAAACATACCTCTGTTTTCAAGGATCTTAAAATATAAAGGCGCAGTAAGACGAACACACCCATACAATAGAAAGTGGATAAACACAGATACACAGTGGCAGTAGTTGTTCTAAACAGAGAGCTATGGTGATTCTGAATAGGGAAAGGTAACTGTGACTCTGGGATGGGCAAGGAGCAAGTCCAGGGAGGCCTGGGGCGAGGCGTCATGATCTAGTGAACAGCAGGAAGGTAGAGGGCCCTGAATTCTGGAACTACAGACTAATGTTCAAATTCTTCTACTTATTAGCACCTTAACTTCTCTGAGTCTCTTGGTTCTTACATCTGCAAACTAGGGACAATAATATGTTGACCTGTGGATTACTGAGAGCATTAAATGAGTTAATGTGTATGGGGGGGGGGAGATTTTTCTCTCAGAGCAAGAACAGCACAGGCAGAAGCCCTAAAGTAGCAAAGAGAATATGCGTCTGAGAAAATGAGGACCCAGTGGTACTACAGTGGCTGGAACAGGATGTGCTATAGAGCACAGACAGTAGTGGCTGGTATGGCCAGAAAATGCATTTAAGACCCAGGAGCAGAGCTCTTCATAGGCAAACCCTATGAAGTGGGCCACAGAGATGCAATGACTTATAAAGATTAGTGTATTGTGATCTGAACTAAGCAGGAAGAAAAAGAAATCAGAAAAAACAGAAGGTTACTGTCAGGATCACTGAGAGGTAATGAGAAACTGAACTAGACCAGGGATAATGGAAATGGGAGAGAAACTAATTGTCTAAAGTATCAAAGAACTACTTTACATGATGTGAGACTAATGGACTAAGTAAGAAATAAACAAGAGCCAGGAAAGCTGGATTCTTATTTCCAAATCTGAGATATCTGTGACCTTTGAAAAAATATGGCAAACTATTTTATTTCCACTTTCTGAATCATGAAAATGAGCTATTAACACATATTGCCTAACAAATTTGTAGACTTTTAAAATGGTCTGGTTATGATGTAACATTTGGGCATTGGCCTGGCTTTCCAGAGGAACACTTTTTCTCCCTCACCTTATAATGCTTTAACATCTGTAAAGAGCCAGTATTATTAACCCAGGTACATACTTATAGGTCCCTGTAATCTGATAAAATTTAGATATTAACTAAGCTTTGAGATCACGAGATACAGGGATCTCAGGCAGCTCCAGAAGCCTGAAGAACTAAATTTATTATAAATTTAAAATATTGTTACATATCCACTTTCTACTTTCCCAGGATGAAAACACTTCATTTGGGACAGTCAATTCTGTGTTCTTGGCTGAGCCTTAACATATGTAAGGAATAGAGTATAACACACTTCTCTGAATTCAGACAAATCTCTATAAATCTCAGTAAGGATCTGACGGTGATCTCTGCAAGTTATGTGTTATTACGTCAGGAGGCCGTCCTGTGTAACACACACTGTCAAACCACATGAAGTTTATAGAGATTACCACAGAGTATCAGAAAGATCATGGGATTAGTGTTCAGGAGACATGCCACTAAATGTGTGACAGGTCACTTCACTTCTTTGGCCTTCAGATGCTCATTTACAAAATGCGGTGAAGGCCTTAACTCATGACTAGCCCTCTTGATAATCACTCAATCAGCAATTTTTTCCCATAAGACTGAGAGCTACTGTTATCTCGATAGACATATACCATAAAAGATGCTCCTTAATTATAATTAACAACCCCCCAAAGCTAATGTAAACAGCAAACTCAGTATCGGAATCTTCTTTTGTCTTTGGAGACAGAATTACTTTTGTGTCATTTTTTTAAATCTATCTATCACCTACCTATGATGAGATTTTTCTTAGATGTGTACTTCTCCGTTATAGAAAATGTGGATACTCCGAAGAATTTGCGATGGATTAAGTCAGAGACCACATTAATAGCTTTACCTGATAACAAGGACAATCCCTGTGTAGGAAGCACTTCATTTACATAATGAAAATGTTTAGCCTCCGTGTTCACATAACAACAGATAGATAGGTATACAGGTAGGTAGGCAGGTACGCAGGTAGGTAGGTCGGTAGATAAAGATATATAGATATGCCTGGAGCTTAAGTGAGCCACGTTTTTCCAAAAGCTCACTAAAAAAAACTTGGGATGAAGGAAATCTCGGTTCTACAGCATAATTCCTGAGGAGGCAACACGATAACAAAAGCCTTTAGAGAAAAAGTCAGAACTGGATTCAGATCCCAGCTCGTTACTCGTTAGCTGCAGGTATCTGGCTGGCCGAACTGCTCGCCCTATGTGGACCTACACCCTGCAGAGTTGTAAGGATTAAACCGAGTAATGTATATAAAACACCGGGCATTTACATAGATGTTAGCTCAATAAATGTATTAGTATCAGTCCTTCCTCCACTTCCCTTTCAATCTAAGCTTTCTTACCATTTAGTACAGCATCTCACAGTAATTTATGTAACTATTCCTCAGCAATCCTGGAGACTGGCAGGCCATCTGTGGCTTCTTTCAGAGAGCTATTTACCCGTATGGAGGAGGAGGGGGAGGTCTATTTTTCGGATTTTTTCTCAATGTCAAAGATCTCTAAATAGAAGAGTATTTGTGCCAGGTGACAATTTTACTTTAGACAAATATACAGCTATTCTGTCATATTAAGTTTTTGCTGAATCCCAATGGAGAACCTGCTACAGTATCTTACTAACCAAGAAAAGTCATACTGAGCTCAAGTCTGTGCAAAAATTTACAAACCAAACAACCAAAACTATAACTTAATATAGTTCAAGAATCCTGTTTCATCAGCAAAGATCACAAAAGCTTAACCATCTGCCTTAATTTTCTTTGTAGTGTATCCAGCAGGGTACTGTACTCGTGTTGGAAATAACGCTTTTCCTGCTGGCATACACAGAGCTCTACTACACTACTCCTATCCTACATCAGTATAAAAACGCAAGAGCAGATTTAGATTAATGAGTGGCCTTTATTACTGTTAAAATAGCACAGAGATAATAAGAAAAGGACAATACGGCAATTATAATTTTCTCATACACTGAAAACTCCAAGATCATACTCCTAACATAGTAGAGTTACCATATTTAACTTAAATTCCATTGAAGATAGGGAGAAGTAAAGGGCTGAAAAACTGAACACCTGAAATCCTAAAATAACCACAATACTCATGATAATAATAATAGTAACCACCAGCAGTAGCTCTCCTTTGTGGAAGACTGTAACATGCCAGATACTAGAACAGGCATTTTACACATAACTCATTTCCTCCTCAATACAGCTCTACACGATTATCCCTGTCACAGATGAGGAGACGAAGAGATTACAAGGTGAATATCCTGTTCAAGGTCACACAGCTAGTTAGAGCAGAGTAGTTATCTGTACCACAGTTGTTGGATTTCAAAATCCATACTCTTTCCACTGGGATTAGGAAAGGTAGCTGGTTTAGTAAAGGTAGCTGTGCGCGTAAACATTGTCCAAAAACTTGTCAGACTTGGAAAAACTCTGGGAGAGAAGCAAAGTGCCGTTAGAAGTGATCGTGGCTGCCTAAACCTGCAGCATGCGCACACGGCTATCAACCATGAAATAAATCAGTCATAGCAGCTAAATATCACCAGAGTAATAACAGCCATTTACTTGCAGAGTTGTTATAAAAGCACTCAGAAGCTGGAAAATGTAATCAAGAATTAACAAATTGAGCGCAATTTGTTATAATGGCTTTGTTTGCAAATTAAGTATGTTTGCAAATTAAAGAGCCTACAATTTTTTTCTTGTTCTAGACTTTTAAGTTTTACGTTTTCTTGAGGTTCTTTACAGAACAGAAAAAACATTTTCATACCAAGCAGGCAATTTTTCAAAAATAAATAAAAATTGACTATTATTGTAAGAATTTAAAAGAATCCTTTAAAATTTATGGGGAAAGATCATGGTGCATCATAGAACGCACATTGCCAAACTGTGTGAATTAAGTCTGAAGGCAAAGATCTCTGATATCTAAGCGTACAACTATAACCCAGCGTAAACCCTTTCCTTTCTTAACCTGTTCTTTTGCAATTAAGATGATTGATTCTCCCAACCTCCCAAACTGAACTAGAGTCTAATATACTGAATTCTCAATTAAAAAAAAAATCATTATTGCACATTTTTTTCTTGTGGAAAGACAGAAATGCCCCTAAGTTTTACTTAGGTGTTTAAGAAAATTTTCTTATGAAGTTATTAATCTTGAACTTGATCCACATTTTTAAAAGAAAGAAAATCAACTTTTTAAGGTCCGTAAAGCTACTACAGTACTGCACTGACTTCTAGCAGCCTAAACATATTAACTTATTAATGAAAGGCAGAAAGAGAGTGTATATTCAGGTGTGAGGTCAACTATAGAATAATTTAGTCATTGGTAATTAAATAATATACTTACCATAAAAAGTGAGGTACCCGAAGAGTGCAGATATAAAATAAATGAGAAAACTTAAAGCAATTGCTGTATGGGTTGCATTTTGCATTCTTTTCTTGGAAGGGCTAAAAGACAAAAATGGCCAAAGAGGAAACTATGATCTGAATTATATCTAAAGAAACAAATATCTCCCAAGCTAGTTATCAAGAGGATTCCTTAACTGTTCAAGGCCTACTTTATTAATAACTATATATCAGAACTTCTGATTTGAAATTACTGCACAAAGATTATGCTCCCAGGAAACACTCTCAAGTTGAACAGAACTAACTCTCAGTTGTTTTGTTTCAAACTAACACTCAGGGGTACCTGGCTGGCTCGGTCGGTAGAGCATGTTTTGGGGTTGTGAGTTCAAGCCCCATGCTGGGTATAGAGCTTACTTAAAATAAAATCTTTAAAATAAATAAATAAACTAACACTTAGAATCCAGTGATGGGAAAGAAGGATTCATAAAGGAGAAAGTCATTCAATCTGAAAGTCTAAGTAAAAAGAAATACTTAATGCATTTAAAATATTTCAGGATTCTATGGTACCTTTGAAGTTCACAGTATATTGGCAATATTGAGGTATGGCACAGAAATGAAAAAGCCATGGTAGGTATGGCATAAACACTCTGGAAAAGAATTTAAAAAGATGAAATTATTAAATGCTGTTCTGTTGAAACCACTACTTCATTTGACAATAAACTCAGGTCTTAAAAAAAATCAATTTGGTTAAATTTGTTTCATCTTTCACGAATCATCTCTTTATACATAAGAGGGTTTTGTTTTGTTTTTAAAGAGAGACACAAGTATGGTCACCAACAAATGTGTTACTTAATAGCTGGACTGCCTGTGCTAGCCAGAATATTTCTTGGCTGGCTTCTATGCCATGTTGCAAGTACCACCAACAGAATCTAAGGGAATACTGAAAATACTAATCACAACTTAGCATCTTTAACTAGGACCTGTTTCAATGGGAATGAATATGATATATTCTAGACTGACAAATTCTTAAAGATCCATTGGAATACACAAACATAAGTGTTTTTTTTTTATTAGAATACTTAAGAGCCAGAGGGAGTTATAAAGCAAACAAAAGTTATCATTTAAGTGAAAATACTGTCTTTATAAAATGCATGGTGATGATTCACTTTCTCTTTTCTACTATAAAAAGATTTCCTTCTAACTAACAACTTTAGGTTCTTCAACAAAAATTCCAGATGTCTGAAGACCTATCTTGGGATATAATGCATGAGAGTTTAATTCACAAATTCTCTTTCATATATTGCTTAATTTCCTGGCTTGTCAATTACTCTACTTAGACCTTTAAGGCAGATAGCCCTTACCATGTAAAGGGTGTGGTAATCTCCCTCGTGGAGCCAGAGAGACATTTCTCATTGAAAAACTGGGGATAAAAAGGAAAACTCTGCACAGAGGATTCAGCACACTAACATGCTACACTGACAGAGCTGTACAAGAGTGGAGGGGATTCTCGTATCTGCGACTTGGAGTTCAACAGAATAAAAAAAATGTAGATGAAGAAACTTGTGGCAACAGGGAAGACTTTGGGCTCTTCTAGAATGGTAAAGTAGACATCATCCATACCACAGTCCCTGTCTCCTTTGCGAATGCTCAGGGGCTCTTACAGACATTTCCAGTATCCTGGTTCTCAGAGATGGCAAGGAGACTTGGTCTTCTAGTCTCCACTCCAAGCATCATAAATTTCAACTTTGGAATGTCAGCCAGAAGATATATTGGCAGCACTCAGTTGCTGGTCCAATGATGAGGCTGTTTAGCTACAGACCAAGGTTCTACTCACAGGGGAGGAGTTTTTGATATAATTGGCTATTTAGCTTTATAAGTCCAGAGGGCAACAGGAAGTCTGTATCCACAGAGGACCTTATTGGCCAGACCAGACATTTGGTAAATCTGTTCTTTTAGGCAGTGGCCCATTTAAAACAGGCTCCATTTAAAGGCATGCCAAAAAATAAAAAAAAAATAAAAAAAAGAAAAAAAAAAGGTGGCTGTTTCATAATGGGCCACCCTGTGTTAAATAATATTATTCTTCTGGTAGGCAACCCTATACTTAGCACTTTCATGAAAATTAATTAGTTGCAGGTACAAAGACCTAAGAGACCCTGTTACACAAATCTCTTAAAACTTGAAATGTGAAAAATCGACCAAAAGTATCTGTTAATAACTTACACACCTCTTTGGAGAAATGAAAGAGCTTTGGTTTACAATCATCTGTAGCATTTGAAATCTGTTTAAGAGGATTGAGGGGAAAAAGAGAAACCAACAGTCATTAAAAGTCAGAATACATCAACAAAAATGATGTATTTATTATTAGTAGGCTTTCAAATAAAAATATTTCAAAACAAAGTTCCAAATTACAATATAGCCATTACTTTTTCATTAATTAGGAAAAAAATCATTATTAGTCTGATTTTTTTTTTCTTTTTAGCTTAAAATAAAAAGGAAGAAACAAAATATAAACTATTACCTGGAAGTATTGCTCTACATAATTTAATGGCAGAGGACAAGGAATGGACCATTTTTTAATTACTACCTGTAAGAATAAGTGGAATCCACACTCAAGATTATTTCTTATAAAATTCATGAAAAGAAACAGATTTCAAACAGGTCAGCATTATTTCAATTAAACGAATACCATACCAAATAATAGCTAATAGAAGATTCTTTGCTCGTATGACCTTTTCCCAGTTAGAATAGGTCATCCTTTATCATGGTTACCTATCGTGGGAGGAGAGGGGATGCTGTGTATCTGTTTAGTGGGGTTCTCCCCCATTAAAGATGGACAGTATTCTCACACCAACTTTTGAAAACCCCGAAGCATCAAGGCATTAAAAAAGAGTACAACTCAAAATGGGAACATGATGTTTTTAGTGACAATGGTATAAGACTACGGCTATTTGTGGGCCTGGCATCAGTAGCAGATAGAGAAATACTAGTAGCAGTTTGGGAAACGGCCAGGCAGAAATAAGTAGGGAACTTATGCAAACCAGGAATTCAGGGATTTCTGATGTAGAAGTACTTTCCTGCTGGCTTTTTTCAGACTTGCATTACTTTTAGTAAGTGCAGATAAGGCGAGCTCCGGCTGGTAAAAAGAAATTAAAAAAAAAAAAAAGAAATCCAGAGAGATGTTATTTCCCTGAAATAACCAATGAAAATATCTCGGGATTTTACGCTGGATTGTGGCCATCCTTCTCCTAGACCTACAGTTGTGGTCGTGTGGACATTACCACTGTTGCAGTAGTTCCGGGGCACGTAATTACTCCGTAAATATTTGCTCCAGGCTGGAACCCAGCCTACACAGGGGCAGGGGGAAGAAAGGAAGCATTTGTCCTTAGCAGGAGACCAATAAATAAATACTAGTCCTGTTCATATTTGGTATTCATCTAGTTTTGGATTTTAACTAATTCAAACAAAATTTTATATACTGATAAAACAAATCTAAGGAAAACATATACTTTTAGAATTAAGTTAATGAGTGAACTAAAGAATTGCTCTTAATTAAAACCCTCACCAAGGAAAAAGAAAAATAAATAAAAGGGTAAACTGAGCAAGTTGCTTGGACGTTTCTAGGTAAGTTTTTGATGAAATAAAACTAAATGGTCAACTTACCGAGAGGAAAAAAATCAAAAGCAATAATTTCACATCTTTTTTTCTGATATGTTTTCAAAAAAGGGTGAGGATGGGGTAGGGCAGAAGCTAGAGCAGCGCGGCTGTCCCTCGTCTTTCTCTTCAGCCCCACTCTGAATTCAGGGCTGCACACTCCCCCCTAAGGAAGGTCGTGTGGTGACGGCAGCACCGCGCCCTGAGCACTTGTGTACCAAGTACTTTGACAAGGTCGGATTGTGAGCTACTCATTTACTTGATCAGCTATTATTACTTGGCTTGCAAATCAAAATGTTTCAAAAACCATGTCCCAAAATACAACATAATGATTCTTTCATTCATTTTTCAATGAATTTCTAGTCAATGAACAAGTCATCAGCAGTTTGGTTTTGTATTAATATTAAATTCAGCTACTATAGCCAATTTCCCAGCAGAGACCTATCCCAAGCGTAAGCCCAGGAGGATGGTGAGACGTGCGGTTCTATAACGTAGCATACAGAATGGGACTAGAAAGATACCCAATGACAAGCATGACAGGGAGTCCTTGAAGACAGAACATGGTAAGAAGACAACTCCAGGGGTCAGAAAGACAAAGGGAAAAATAATTCACTTGCATAGAAGGCCATTCCTTCTCTCTGTACTGAGTTCTTCCCATCTTTCAAGGCTCAGCTCAAGTTTAATTTCCTTCCCTCCTGTCAGCTGCTGTGATTCTTATTCTGAAGAAAATAACAATACTTAATCATGTATTGTCCACATTGTTCTCTATTGTTTTCCAATTAATTTTTCTCATCTTCCCTACGAGATTGACAGATCCTTAAGAGCAGTGTCCACAAGTCCATCTGAAGCACCGATCATGCCTCACTTAGTGCTCAGAACAAGCAAGACTCTGATTACAAACCATCCGAATTGTTTTCTATTTTGACTACTGGCTTAGTAAAATATTACTTAAAATACTAATCTGCATTCAAGACAGAACTTTTGGAAAGAATGGCAATCCATTTATTTTCTAAAATGGACCGAAAAAGGTAAAGCCATCTGGCTACTGTCATTCTGAGCTACTGCTAAAATAAAACGGATTTTTAAAATTTTAGATATTTCAGAGGGGGCAAAATTTTACGTTAAAATTTTTAAGAAAAATAAGATCTGGGACAACAGATAAGACTGTAAGTTTTGGGGCACCCGGGTGGCTCAGTTGGTTGAACTTCGGACTCTTCATCTCAGCTCAGGTCTTGATCTCAGGTTCTTGAGTTCGAGCCCCATGGTGGGCTCCATGCTTGGCCTGGAGCCCATTTAAAAAAAAAAAAATTTTTTTTTTTTTAAATAAGTTTTGCTTTCTATCTGGCGGCAGATACCAGCTCAAAGATCAGCCACTATGGGCACTTACAAGTACATCCAGGAGCTATGGAGGAAGAAGCAGTTCGATGTAATGCACTTTCTTCCCAGGGTGCACTGCTGGCAATACCCACAGCTCTCTGTGCTCCCTAGGGTGCCCTCCCCTCCAAGCCGTCTGATGAAGCACGCACACTGGGGTACAAGGCCAAGCAAGGTTATGTCACATATCAGATTCACCGTAGTGGCCCCAGACGCCATTCCTAACGGTGAGACCTCGAGCAAGCCTGTCCATCACGGTGCTAACCAGCTAAGGTTTGCCAGAAGCCTTCAGTGGGTTGCAGAGGAGCGAGCTAGATGCCACGGTGGGGCTCTGACAGTCCTGAATTCTTACTGGGTTGGCAAAGATTTCACGTACAAATTCTTTGAGGTTATCCTCATCGATCCATTCCATAAAGGTATCAGAAGAAATCTTGACACCTGGTGGATCACCAAACCAGTCCACAAGCACCGGGCGAGGCGAGGGCTGACATCCGCAGGCTGCAAGAGCCTTGAGAAAGGGTCACAAGTTCCGTCATAAGTTCCACCACACTATTCGTGGTTCTTGCTGTGCAGCTCGGAGAAGACGCGATACTCTCCAGGTCCTCTGTTACCGCTAATATAAGTAATGTTTGTAAAATCCCTACCTAATAAACAATTTAGTTCAGTCATGGCTGCTTAAAAGTGTTCTTTGTCAAAATGAGCTGTCTGCAGATTGTTCCATGAATGCGTTGTCAAATTATGAAAGTTAAAGTGCCATCATGTTTGAAGACTGCAAGTGATGGTGTGTCTTGTTTCTAATAAGATAAACACTTTTGTCCTTGCTTTATGTCATTAGGGAGTTTATATACCAGTGCTTAAAATGCTGTTTGGTATAACAGATGTAAAATAAATTCTGTAAAAGTGGAATGCAGAAGCTGGCCGTGTCATTTGTTGGTGCATATAATGAAACCTACAGCTTCACTGGGGTGATGCAATGCTCTGCTGGTTTACTCTCAAATGGTTGTTTTCAGGGGTTTGGTAAGAACACGCTTTTTAAATTGGATTTTGCTTGGAAATGTGAAGAACATCCAAATCCCTTATCATGATCATATACAGAATAATAAAGTTACCTAAGGCCCACATTTTTAGGTTTAATCCAATATTCCACTTAAGTAATTGTTGCTTTTGAAAGAACAGTTTAAAAGAATGCCACCATTTTTAGAAGAATTGAACAAACCCATTTTAAGAGGGTTCTCTTACAAAGGAAAATAAATTCTGCTTAACCTAAGCAAAATTGCTTTGATCTCCACAGTACCACTGAGGTTCACATAAAAGGTGGAGGCTCCTGATTCTATCCCACGGCTCCATGGGATCTGTAGAATACTGCATTTCATACAGAGCAGTCAGGAATGGTATTTACACCAGCGTATATTAAAACTAGTAGAAATTGAACATTAGGTAAATGAGAAGAATTTACCTTAAGGTTCGTAAGCTAGTAACCAATGCTGGGATTAGGAAACTGGTAGCCATCAGATAACCTTTTAAAAGTGAGGGTAAAAAAAATTAAAGTTGGCTTTGATCAGAATTAAAAAAAAAAGACTAAGTTTCGATTTACATTATTTGGAGAGTGTAATTTAAGAAAATAATAGATTTCTGGACTGATTTTTTAAAACAAGTTTATATTAAGAATTTTTTAAAAAGTGTAATATAGATATTACATAGATTTATAAATATATATTGACAAAAATAATAAATGGAGCCATTGATACCATTCCAAAAAGACTGGGTTGATAAATACATGTTTCCTTTCCCTAACCATTGTGTATTTCAAAACCTAATTATTTAGAAAGTCTAAAATAAAAGGCACAATTAAAAGAAGCATTTTAAAAAAGCATACGGCATCTTCATTGGCCCACTGTAGAGCAAATTTAAACTGTGCTCACAGCAGACGGTTTGTAAAGCATCACAATAAGTGTAGAATAAGGGTATTATTTCCATATGACTCCTACAGTAAGAGATCTGCATCAAACGTAAGAGTATCTGCCATGACGGAAATGAATATCGTGAAAACTACAAAAGACATATCGTATCAATATATTTCACATGCTCAAACTATTGGCTATAAAAACCAAATTATTCTTACCTATGCAATGCTTGGATTGCCAATTATCTGTGAGGAAAAAATTCAGTGTTATCTAGACTGATTCTCTTTCACATCCATCTGTTCATTTGCATACCTAGGTCATTCCTAACCATACAGATGCTTCTCAACAAACAGTTTATGAAACTGGACTACTTTCTAAGACCATACAGAAAAATAAACTCAAAATGGATTAAAGAACTTTAATTAGGATTAAATGTGAGACCTAAAACCATAAAATTCCTAGAAGAGAACACTGGCAATAATTTCTCTGACATCAGCCATGGCAACATTTTTCTAGACATGTCTCTTAAAGTAAGGGAAATGCAAGCAAAAATAAACTATTTGGACTAAATTAAAATAAAAAGCTTTTTTTGCACAGTGAAGGAAACCACCAGCAAAACAAAAAGGAAGCCTACTAAATGGGAGAAGATATTTGCAAATGCTATACCTGATAAGGGGTATCTAAAATACATAAACAACATATACAACTCAATGTCAAAAAAAAAATCCAATTAAAAAATGGGCAGAGGACTTGAATAGACATTTTTCCAAAGAGGACATACAGATGACCAACGGACGCATGAAAAGACGTTCAGCATCACTAATTATCAGGGAAATGCAAATCAAAACCACAATGTGATATTATCTTACAACTATCAGAATGACTAAAATCAAAAAGACAAGAACTAAGAAGTGCTGGTGAAGATATAGAAAAAAAAGAACCCTCGGGCACTGATGAAGGGAATGTAAACTGATACAGTCACTGTAGAAAACTGTGGAGGTACCCCAAAATATTTAAAATACAAATACCATATGATTCAATATTCCATTACTGGGCATTTACCCAAAGAAAACAAAACCACTAATTCAAAAAGATACATGCACCCCTATGTTTACTGCAGCACTATTTATAATAGCCGAGATATGGGAGCAGCCTAAATATCCATCAACAGACAAATGGATAAGGAAGATGGGTGGGTGGGTGTGTGTGCGCGTGTGTGCGCGCATTTACAAACACAACGGAATATCACACAGCCATAAAAAAGGATGAGACAGTGCCATAGATGAGATAGACCTAGAGGGTATTTTGCTAAGCGAAATAAGTCAGACGGAAAAAGACAAATACCATATGATTTCACTCATATGTGGAATCTGAAAAAAACAAATGAATAAAAAACAAAAAGCAGAATCAGACCTATAAAAACAGAGAACAAACTGATGGTGGCCAGAGGGGAGGAAGGAAGGGGGATGGGCAAAATGGATAAAGGGAAGTGGGAGAAACAGACTCCGGGTTATGGAACAAATAAGTCATGGAAATAAAAGGTCCAGCATAAGGATATAGTCGCCGATACTGCAATAGCACTGTACGGTGACAGATGCCACATTTGTGAGCAAAGCGTAATGTATAAACTTATCAAATCACTATGTTGTACACCTGAAGCTAACGTAACACGGTCAACTATACTCAAATATAAAGTACCACTCCAAAAAAAGAATCCATTTATGGTGAGAATAACTGTTGTCTCCCTGTTCAATGTGGACCCTAAAGAGTGTATGTTCATGGATGTTACCTAAACTTATTGTGGTAAACATTTTGCTACATATGAAAGTCAAGTCTTTATGCTGTACACCTTAAGTTATACAGTGCTGCATGTCGATTATATCTAAATTAATTGAAGAAAAAAAAAGCATATGTTCATTTCATTTACTTTTAAGAAAGAAGTCAATTTGAGGTGGGGAGAGCAATGATTTTTAACGCTGATAAATTCAACATATGATTAAATGTAAATACTGTTAAGTGTTTTAGTTTTAAGAGCATCCATTACAGTATTTCTGTACACTAAAACTAGGGTTACTGCCACTTCATTTAAATGATCTAAAGTTGTTTTATCTTCGCATCCCAGAAGAGAGTTCAACCGAAATGAACTGCATCCTAGATTATTGTGACAGCTTGAAAATCTGGCTCTGTGATATGATTCAACTACTGTGTGTTGTGTTGCTCCTTTGGGTAGCATTTTCTTTCACTCGTTTTTCAACACAAGGAAGAGTTTAATCACATACACACCCAGTATTTTACAGAAATAAATGGATACACACCTACACAAAGAATTAAATGCCATCTGAGGGTTTAACAGAATCAGTGTGCCCTCCTTTCTAGTTAACCAAAAGAGATACTGGATGTGAAAGGGTGCTCTAGCTAAGCCTCTTCAAAATAGATACAATAAAAGAAATACTTTTGTGGAATAAAAGTGCTTTTAATAACACACTGAAACAAAACTCTGACAGAAAACAGAGTTACAAGAAAAAAAGAAGACATTAACACGATAAGTTCAACATCAGTGAGGAGATAAGCAATGTACTAGATTTTAAACTTACCACTAGAGCGAAGAACACCATAAAGAAAAATGATAAACTACTTGTGTAGCCAAGAAAGCCTGTAAAATAACAGTAAAATGAAACGCAATTTATAAGGAAAGCGATCCTAACACGCAGCTAAAGCTATCCATCTCGGGCGTGTTTTCTATCACAGCGCGTGGTGTCTGGGGCTTGGGGCTGAGAATAACAACACTCCAACTCTCTACCACAGGCCACTTATGCAGCTCTGTACAGCAGAACCGGAACCGGCTTACCACTAATGGCACACTGGGAGGAAAGGCTGCTCTTTAATGTTCCACTGTAAAGATTTTACTTTAGTGGGGCCGACAAAATACTACTGCAAACCAAGTAACAGGCTAACTAAGCAAGGCTGAAGGCTGAACAACCTAAAGGAAGTCCAAGTTCAAAATTATTCACCACTACCACCCTTCTGCTAAAAATGTGGTACTGTGAAATGTAAAGGCCCTTAACATTATCTTCTTTCTTCCTTCTAAACAAAAACTAGCCTCTTTTCTAAAGACTTACCTATTTTAGGAAGAAGCGCAAGAGGGAACACAATGCCAACACAAATGATTATTAGTAGCGTTTGTCCATCAAGATACCAAGACCTATTAGAAAAAAAAAAAAACAGTCCTATTTTAGGCACAGGAATCCAGTGCTTGTGTACACACACACACACACACACACACACACACACACACACACACAGTTAAACCATTACAACCACCCATTAGGAAAAGCCTACTTCCTTTCATTAAAATATGTTCTTGTGAAATCCTATCATTCTTATTAATGAATTTATATTTAAGAAAGGTATCAAAACAATGAGATACCATTTTCAACTACCAAATTAGCACCTATTTAAAAGTAAGATAATAGTCAATGTCGGCGAGGAGCGACAAGGCGCGCACAAACTGGTGAGGGTAAGGGTGCCTGGCTGGCCCCGTCTGTTAAGAGTCTGGCTGTTGTTTCTGGCCCCTCATGACCTCACTGAGCCCCAGGGCCAGCCTCTGTGCTCAGTGGGGAGTCTGCCTGAGGGTTCTCTCCCTCTTCCTCTGCCCCTCCCCCCCCTCGTGCACACGCTCTCTCTCTCTCTTAAATAAATAAATCTTAAAAACTGGTGAGGGTAAAAACTGTGTGCATTACCTTTCTGGAAAGCAATCTGGCAAAAGATATTGAAAAACTTCACATATTTAACACTTATAAAAGACTATTAAAAACAATCAGGGGGTGCCTGCGTGGCTTGGTCGGGTAAGTGTCTGACTCCTGATTTTGGCTCAGGTCATAATCTCAGGGTCATGAGATGGAGCACCCAGATGGCTCTGTGCTGGGTATGGAGCCTGCTTAAGATTCTCCCCCACCTCCCTCTGCCTGCCCCCACCCCTCCCTGCTCATGTGCACCCTCTCTGTCTCTCTCAAAAAAATAAAAAATAAAATAAAATAATAAATAAATAAATAAATAAATAAATAAATAATCAGTTGGGGTGCCTGGGAGGCTCAGCTGCTTAAGCGACTCTTGATTTCAGCATTTCAGCCCAGGCCTTGATCTCAGGGTCATGAATTCAAGCCCTGCACTGGGCTCCACACTGGGTGTGGAGTCTACTTAAAAAAAATAAATAAAAGATAAACAATCAGCAATAAGAACATAAATATCTGTAAAAAGAGGTTTACTAAAAACATTAAAAATATTGAAAATTGGAAAAAAATATCTAAGACCACGACACTTTTAAAACAAATTATGGGACTACGGGACAATCATAAGAAAGAAAATTTTATAGGTATAATAATATAATAAATAATATAATAATATAATGATATGAAATCATAAATATATATGCCATGATTAGCAATGTTGAGGAAACGTACAGATTCGTTACAAATCGAAAAGAACTGCAACATATTGATAGCCATCCACTCTGGGTAGCAGAATGATAGGTAATTTTTCTTCTTTACAGTTTTCTATATTTTTCAAATTTTCAAGAAAGAGCATGAATTACCAGGAAAAAAAAGTATTACATTTTTCATATAAAGGCATTAAAATATTAAATTTAAAAAAAGGTAGGTTAAAAGTGTGATGATGTATTTGGTTACTTAAAAAAACTGGATGAACATTAACAAAAAGCTCAGAAGGATATTCTTAAAATACCAGAAGGAGATATTTCTATGTGGTAGCAATATGAGCAATTTTTATTTTCTCCTTGTTTGCATATAGATTCTGGTTTCAATTTTCTAATATAAAATACATGTGTGGAAATTTTAAAAAGTTAGAGTTAATTCCCCAAGAATTTAACAGTAAAGACTTCACTTTAGTACATAAAGGACAAACAATTCATGAAAGTATAACTAGTAAATACACATGAAGAAAAATCCAATTTCTGGTGCTAATTAAAGAAATAAACACGAGGCTGTTGAAATTAAACTACTAAAATTATTTAAAAAGTAATATTCAAGAATGTGGCATAACTGGTCCTTCAGGCATTGCTAGTGATCTTGTAAATGAGTACTACTTCTGGAAGAACAATGACATTATGTAGCAAAAGCACTAAAAATATGGTAATCTAAGAAAATAATCTATAATATAAAGAATTCTATGTGCATGAAGCTATGAATACAACATTAAGAAGCTGGAGGGAAGTCCTATATATTTAACAATAGAGAATATTAGGCCAATAAAAGCATATTCAGTGGAATGCTATGCAGTTTAAAAAAAAAGATAAGTTTAGTAAAATGGAAAATACTAATGATAAAAACATAAAATATATCATTATTAACTACGTTTTTAAAAGCTTTTGAGAAAAATTAAAAGGAAATAAAACAATAATGATGAGGTAAGAGATGGTATTATGTACGATTTTTATTTGCTTTCTTTTCTAAATTTTCTATAATCATTTTTCCCTGAAACTTATACATATATACACACGCACAACAGTAACAAAGTATAGTTGATGTCAATATGGCAGCTGGAGCATCAAAGACAATAGGGATTATTTTTTCAAATCATTTGGCAGATACTCTCAGAATTCCCGGGTAGTGAAAATTCATCCTCTTTTTCTACCAGGTAGTTAAGTCACCCACTAACATGTTAAATTAAGAAAATGGATAAATTCCTAGAAACATACAACATATCAGAATTGAATCATGAGAAATAGAAAAGATGAACAGAGCAATAATAAGTAAAGAAAATGAATCAGTAATCAAAAATTTCCCAACAAAGAAAAGCCCAGGGCCAGATAGTTTTACTGATGAATTCTACCAAGTATTTAAAGAAGAATTTATGCCAATCCTTCTCAAACTCTTCTAAGAAACTGAAGAGAAGGGAACACTCCCAAACTCATTTGACAAGGGTAGCATACTCTAATATAAAAGCCAGATAAGCACACTATGAAAAAAGAACACCACACATCAATATCCCTAATGAACATAAATGTAAAAATCCTCAATAAAATATTAGCAAAATGAATTCAATGGCACATTAAAAAGATCATACACCATGATTAAGTGGAATTTATCCCTGGAATGCAAGGGTGGTTGAACATATCCAAATCAATAAATATTGATAGGATGAAAGATAAAAATCATATGATCGGGGCGCCTGGGTGGCACAGCGGTTAAGCGTCTGCCTTTGGCTCAGGGTGTGATCCCAGTGTTATGGGATCGAGCCCCACATCAGGCTCCTCTGCTATGAGCCTGCTTCTTCCTCTCCCACTCCCCCTGCTTGTGTTCCCTCTCTTGCTGGCTGTCTCTATCTCTGTCGAATAAATAAATAAAATCTTTAAAAAAAAATCATATGATCATCTCAACAGATGCAGAAAAAGCATTTGACAAAATACATTAACCTTTTTATAATAAAAGCCTTTGACAAATTGGGTATAGAAGGAACATACCTCAACATAATAAAGGCTGTATACAAAAAACCTACAGCTAACATCATTCGCAAAGAGTGAAAGGTTGAAAGCTTTTCCTCTAAGATCAGGAACACCAGGGTGCCCACTCTCACTACTCCTATTAAACATAGTACTGGAAATCCTAGCTAGAACAAATCAGGCAGGATTAAATAAATAAATAAATAAATAAATAAATAAATAAATAAATAACATCCAAATTGGAAAGGAAATAGTAAATCTGTCTTTATTTGCAGATCATACGATGTTATACAGAGACTGTACTAAAGACTTAACCAAAAAGCTGTTAGAACTAATCAACACATTCAGTAAAGTTGCAGGTTACAAAATCAACATACAGAAATCAGTCACATTTCTATACACTAACAACAAAATATCTGAAAAAGAAGTAAAACAATCCCATTTACAATAGCATCAGAAACAATAAAATATGTAGGAATAAATTTAACCAAGGAAGTGGAAGATCAGTACACTGAAAACTGTAAGACAAGACTTTAATGACAGAAATTGAAGACAACACAAATGGAAATATATCCTATCTATGTTCATGGATAGGAAAAATTAATTTGTTAAAATGTCCATACTACCCAAAGCCATCTATAGATTTAATGCAATCCCTATCAAGATTCTAATGACACTTTTTATAGAAATAGAACAATCCTAAAATTTGTACAGAACCCACATGGCCAAAGCAATCCTGAGAGAGAAAACAAAGCATCACACTTCCTGATCTCAAACTATACTATAAAGCTGCTGTAGTAATCAAAACAGTATAGTACTGACAAAAATAGACACACGGAGCAATGGAATGAATGAAGAGCTCAGAAATAACTCTGTGCCCATATACAGCCAAACTGGTATCTGACAAAGGAGCCAAGAGCGTTCAATGGGGGAAAAAGTCTCTTCAATAAATGGTGTTAGGAGAACTGGAAAACACATGCACGAAAATGAAATTTTTCTCCTATCTTATAGCACTCACAAAAATTAACTCGAAATGGATTAAAGACTTAAATGTAGTATCTGAAACCATAAAACTTCTACAAGAAAACACAGGGGGAAAGCTCCTTGACATTGGCCTTGGCAATAATTTTTTGGATATGATACCAAAAGCACAAGCAACAAAAGCAAAAATAAGTGGGACTACATCAAACTAAAAAGCTTTTGCACAGCAAAAGAAGCAATAAACAAAATGAAGAGTAATCTATGGAATGAAAGAAAATATTTGCAAACCATATGACTGATAGGGGTTAATATCCAAAATATATAAAGAACTCATACAACTCAACGGCAAAAAAAAAAAAAAATTGAACAATCCAGTTTAAAAATGCACAGAGGAAACCAACAGCCATTTTTCCAAAGAAGACATACAAATGGCCAACAAGTATATGAAAAGATGCTCAACATCAGTAATCATCACAGAAATATAAATTAAAACCACAGCGAGATATCACCTCACACTTGTTAGTATGGGTTATCAAGTGCTGGTGAGCAAGTGGAGATAAAGGAATCCTTGTGAACTGTTAGTGAGAAGGTGAACTGGTTCAGCCACTACGGAAAATAGTATGGAGGTTCCTAAAAAAATTAAAAATAGGGGCAGCTGGGTGGCTCAGTTGGTTGAGTTCCTGGCTCTGATTTCAGCTCAGGTCATGATTTCAGGGTCCTGGGATGGAGCCTGGCATCAGGAGTGCTCAGCTGGGAATCCGCTTGAGGATTTCTCTCCCTCTCCCTTTTCCCCCACCCGTCTGCTCATGCACACGCATGTGTTTGCACGTGCTCTCGCTCTCAAATAAATAAATAAACAAATAAATCTTTAAAAAAAAAATGATACAGCAATGCCACTTCCGGGTGACATCTCCAAAGGAAATAAAAACAGGATATCAAAAAGATATGTGTATTTCCATATTTATTGCAGCATTATTCACAATAGTCAAGATACGGAAACGACTGAAGTGTTTGTCACTGGATGAATGGATAAAGAAGATGTGGGGTCTGTGCACGTGTATGTAGAGCACATATACCATATATATATAAATACTATATATATACTATATGTGGAATAATGGAGTAGTATCCAGCCATGAGAAGAAGGAAATCTTGCCATTTGTGACAACATGGTTGGACTCTGAGGGTGTTATACTAAGTGACATAAATCAGGCAGAAAAATATTACCATTTATCACTTATACGTAGAATCAAAAAAAGCCAAACTCGTGGAAACAGAGTAGAATAGTGGTCACCAGCAGGGCTGGAGGTAGAGGAAGCAAGGGAACTGAGATATCGGTCAAATGGGACAAACTTGCAGTTACGGGATGAGTAAGTTCTGGGGACTGTGACTGTGGTTAACAATGATGTATCGTATACCTGAAAGTTGCTAAGAGAGTAGACCTTAACTACAACCTGATGGAGGAGTTTGCTAACACTACAGTGGTAATCACATTGTAATACACAAGTGTATCAAAATGTTGTACACCTTAAATTTATACAATGTTATATGTTAATTATATCTCAAGGAAAGAAAGAAAGAAAAGGTTTTCCCCTACACGGGCTTCAGCCCCTGGCTTCTACCATGGACTTCATGATTCACTGTGTCTCTTTTATTCCTGGTTTCAGACGAAGTCCTTTGTAATGTATCTTTAGTGGGTATTGGTGGGTGCCAACAACTTCCTTTGAAACAGAACAAAAGAAGGAGCGGCAGCAGAAACAGCACCATGACCACACCTTTCCCCTGTTCCCTCCAGTTCGTGTCTTTAGGAAATGCCTGTATCGGAACCTAAAACTTGAGCACGAGTATCTCTAGCACTCAGGGACCTGGAGCTGTGCTCTCTGCATGTACACGAGCCTCTCAATTCCTGTCTGTAGGGGACCGAAGGGCACACGAACTAAGAATGCAAAATGATACCGGGCAGGTTCATCTTCTAGTCAGTCTTGAGTAAGTATCAAAATGGGAACTTCAAAATACCCCTCATCGGGGCGCCTGGGTGGCACAGCGGTTAAGCGTCTGCCTTCGGCTCAGGGCGTGATCCCGGCGTTATGGGATTGAGCCCCACATCAGGCTCCTCTGCTATGAGCCTGCTTCTTCCTCTCCCACTCCCCCTGCTTGTGTTCCCTCTCTCGCTGGCTGTCTCTGCTCTGTCGAATAAATAAATAAAATCTTTAAAAAAAAAAAAATAAAAAAAAAAAAAAAAAAAAAAAACAAAATACCCCTCATTGAGGAACACTTGGCAACTAAGTTTCTGAGGCTGGCAAAAAGCCCAGGGCTCTACGCCTAAAATCTCTTCCTCCAGGGACCCAATATCAGACCCAGACGATTGCAGTGTCAGGAGAAAAAAGGCCCAATGGGCCAGCAAAGCAGATTCCATCTGTTAGTACTGCTGTTCCTTCTGTCATGAAGGGGGAGTTGTGCAAAGAGCACATCAATCCTTAGGACCAAAGACTCTTTTCTGTTGCATAAGAACAAACGTTTTGAAATCCTGAACTTTATAACTTATACTATTACAACTATACTATGTCAGACCACAATTCACTCATGCCCAGAAGCCACGAGACTGCCCAAAGCACTGAACCGTGGGACTGAAGACCACGTCCCCTCCTCCCCGCAGTCTCTCAGCATCACAGTGACGGTATGCCAGCGCAAGAAGAGGCCTCGGAGATCATTTGGCTCAACGACTGCATCTTGTATGTCTGTAACAGCAGCGAAAGGATGAGAATGATCTTAGTGATAGGAGAAATGGAAACAATCTCCACTCTCTCTTTTTTTTTTTAAGATTTATTTATTTATTTGAGAGAGAGAGCGTGCATGCATGAGAGCAGGGGAAGGGGCAGAGGGAGAGAAGCAGACAGGGGGCTCCATCTCACGAGCCTGAGATCATGACCTGAGCCAAAACTGAGAGCTGGATGCTTAACAGACTAAGCCACACAGGAGCTCCTGATCTCTACTCTTGAATGGTCACTCTTGAGTTATGCTATTTTTCAGATACTGCCTCATTTTTCTCAAGATGGTGCTTTCCTTTACGCTCTCGTCACAGGATTGAATTTTAAATTCCTAATACAAAGAGAACTTTATTGCAAAATATAATTTCTCTATCCCTTGCTTGACTACTGGTTATTATTAATTTCTTATACTTACTCAGGTACATTAATAAAGCCAATTGTCGAAGTGCTTTTCTTTATCATTCAACTATAGGGCAATTCAGTAACACACACTAACGTTAGTTTAGATTTGATATGCATGTCACCGGCAACTGAATTGTGTTTGGTAATGGATATTTTCCAAAGAACAGAGATGATTAAACTTGCAAAATTAAACCCAGCCCCAGAAATATAAACCAGTAAAAAGTAATCTCAAAAAGCACATATTAAATAAGTATATTTTATAAATCAAGATTTTAGAAGAATATACTAACCTTAAATTTTTTCCTAAGGGGGGAAAAGAATTCTCTAACAGAACCCCTGTTTTCCTACTGTAATCTAAATATACATTCCTTTAAGCCAAAAGAATTAGAGTAAAAAGTTTTATACTTCCTAGAAAACTTGTTTGATCTGTGGATTTAATCCTATATGATAAAAATGTTCCAAGTATGAAATATAGAGTATAAATCCTTAGCTGTATTGCAAATGCTTTGGCATGCAGATGCTTTTTTCCATATTTTAATGAAAACCAGATTTATTTATAAGTTGCTTTAATTTCATTCTCGAATGGAATGGAACAAGAGTATCATATGTTCTGAATTAGGATCTTACTCACATCCCATATCAATTATGTAACTCAAATGCAAGACAACTTAATTGTGTCAATCATATTCCCCTGACAAGATCATTAAATGTTAACAGAGAGCTTCCAACTTTTAACAGCCATAGATTTTTAAAATATAAATTATTCTCTGAAAAGTACAGATGCCTCATACAAGTTTGGGGTAAGTATTATAGCTTCTGACTTCTAACAGTAATTGCTGAAATTAGAATATTATGAACATAAGGTTTCTTTTTGATAACATCTTTATAAAGGTTTATATTTCACAAAGGTACATCAAATCTCACAGAAAATAAGCACACCTGAAAGACTGTAAGTGCAATTTATTGTCAATCAAACCCTGAAATAAAAGCAAAACAATCATATTGATCTCAGAAAAAAATATTGCTATGTAACTTTATTTAGAAATAAACTGCCCTAGATAGTTGTCAACTATAACATTTGTTTCTTATTTTATAGCGTTAAGCTTCAAAGATTGATGATTTATCTGCATTCTAACCAATTAATACAGTCTGTGTTTTTTACAACTCTGAAATCCAAAACAAGCAAATGTACATTACATGTAAAACAAGACGAGGCAGTTAAAGCGGTGTGCAATTTTCATCAAAACTAAGATGATGCAAACTGGCCACAGCATTTTAAGTATAGCTTTAAAAATCCATTTCTGACATATAAAAATACCATTTTAATCAATTTTCTACTAATAGGAGTAAGATGGGTTGTTTTTTTTTAAACAAACCAGAAACAAAAAAACCCAATAAGATAAATAGTAATTGACTTAAAGTGAAAGCTATGGTAAAAGTATCACATTTAGAGAAAGAAGACCTCGGTTTTAGAAGCCTCATACTACCTTAATTACTTCTAAAACTTTATATGCATGTTTATCCCTCCTCTTTCCACAAAGATATATGAAAATTTAAAAAAAAAGTAAATAGAAGTCACCAAATTCAGGAGCAAGAAAAAGGCAAACACATGACAACTATTAGGATTAACAGTTTATGCAGTACATTCAAATTTGACTCTGACCTCCCTGGCACAGTAAACAGGGAAAATCCACCTTTAATATAGTTATTATTGAAATTTCTTTATTTTTAATTGAGGGTATATTTGACATTCAACATTATGGAATTTCTTAATTTTCCACATTTACACTACATGAACTTACAAAAGCATATATATATATATATATATATATATATATAGCACATATATATATATATAAAATATCTTATTTGATCATATCAACAACTTTGTTAGGAAGGCAATATTGGTACCCACATTAAGCCAGGTGAAGAAACCTAAGGCTCAAAATTAAGTTATATGGCCAGAAGAAGTAAAATCAATTTCCTGAGGTCACTGACATGGATAGAACACATGTCTCCTTAGTCTAACGTTCCTGATTCTACCTCTCAATGCCCTCAGTTCTTAGCCCTAAACTATAAAACAAATTTGTCACATAGAAGTTTTTGAGTAACAGAATTGTCCTGAATATTTTTACAGCAAATGAAAAAGTGAATTTCACATAGCTCTTTCTTATAGCAATTGTTCATCAAACTAAGAGGATAAAACTTAAAAGAAGACAAAGCAAGGCAGTTGTGGACATCAAAGGTGATAATGAATGTGGCCTACACAAAGGCACAGTATCTTCTGATGATGAAAAATCATTACGGACTTCCAGTTTCTATTCAGATCTAAAGTACACCATACTTTCCTTATAAATATGTATTTGCAGTTGTCTAAGTAGAACTTTTTCACGGAAGCCAAGTTGTAAAAGCTAAAAAAGTTAATTTTTAAAACTTGCCCTGCCGTCCAGAACAAGTCCAAATATTAGAGCAAAACGACCAAATATTTAAGTCTAAAAGTCTGATAGGTTTTTGTGTTGTGGTTTAGAAATTATGTGAAATCACTTGATGACACTTCAAAGAATTTATTCTGTCAAGTGTCCTTTTCTCAAAATTTCTTTTTCTATGCAATGAAAGGAAAAGTATAATAAATTTGATTTTTCCCATAAAAAGAGATGAGTCAAGAGTCTTTAGAACCCAGTAATTTTTAAATAATAAAGGAGAAAGGAAGTATAATGTGGTTTAGTATTGTTTATAATATTGTTAAAAACCAGGAAATGAAATCATTAAGTCCCTGCAAATCATTTATTTTTTCAAACCACGCTCTGGAATAGAAACCTCACAAGTGTGGTTGTAACTTTATCACTGTGGTTTGCGGAGAAGCAACAGCAGCATGATCCAGTCCCCTCCTTTGTTTAAGACCTCTCTCTCCATACTTTCCACCATCCCCCATTCCCTATATCTCAATCTTTCATATTCCCAGAAATTTCTCCTTTCCTCTTCTCCAAGAGATAGTTCCTCTCCATCCTGCCCTATTTTTCCGTATCATTAATAAGTATTTATTGAATTAACAAATTTATGGATACAACCTGAAGTATTTTTTCTTACCCAGTATGGTCTCCAGACAAAAATTCTGAAACAGCAGCAGGAAGCTCTGTTTTAATAATTAAGAGATAAGACGACATAGCTGCAAAAAGGATAAAAATAGGTCCTATTAGAATTCTATAATTTTTAGCCATTTAAAGAATAATCTATACAGAAACACAGATGTCCATTAGGGCTTTGACAACATGTGGAAGATGAACTCATACTGCATGATCCCAAAGGTATATACACACCAGGAATGGAGATAAGTAACTTTGTAGAGAATAACTGGTAGTTCATTAAGGATCCTTTGCTTACATTTCAAACCCAAGACAAACTATTTAGGTAAGAGAAATGGTCTGAATTACAGGCCTTTTATAAATGAAATTTTCTTTGAAGTTTTGCACAAATTTGTATGTTATCAACCCTATGCAAGGCATTAGAAGTTAGTTTAGCAACAACTGACAAGAAACAGTTAAATAAGTACAGTTAATAATTCTGATTACTTGTTTCTTCTTACTAGAGACAGCCCCCAGAAGTCTCCCTCCCTCCCTCTTCCTTTCTCTGCTTGCCTCCAACACACGTTATGCATGTTACTATAAAATAAAAACAGAATGCATAATGAGTTACATTTTAAATTGTCCTTTAAAACTGATTAGGAAAGATTCAATGGAAACAAAGGGACAAAACTTACAACTTTTATTCCATTTTATTAACAGGGCTCATCTGTATTATGCAATCGCAACCTGAAGCTAACATTACTTCTTACATTTTATCTGACAGGATCCAAGAAAGAACTAGCTTTTATAGCATTTTAATAATGATCCTATTTCTGATGTAGCTACAAAAAAACATAAATCCTATAAACCTTCCACCATATATTAGGAAATATTTTAATATGGTTATGGAATATAGAACTCATCTATATATAAATACTTGAGTTTAAGCTTACATTTTAAGTACACAGAAACCCAGATGATTGGAATCAGCGCTTCAGTTTAACAGAGTAATAATCTCTCTTTCCCCCAGAGATTAAGGATATATTAAAAAAGGACCAAGAATATATCCAAGAAGAATAAAGAGCATACTCTGTACGCACATTAATTTTATTACTTATTTATATTTCAGGAAACACTTCACTTTCTCCTTGGACGTACAAAAGCTAAGAACACAAATGAATGCCAAGTCTGAATGGTAAAAATCTGGGGAAAAATTGATTAAAAGGCTCAAATGTTTAAGAAGAGTGTGTTTTTCTCTAACAACATATGTAAACATAGCTAAATTTCTCCACAATTATTACACTGTTGTGTGACTACTTAAGAAAGAAAAAAAGGAAATATACTAGTTCGTATATAAATTTATATAAAGATAGACAATAATTACACACACAGACAGATACACATAATGTTTTAAGTAAAATGATGTACCCATGGCAAAATAAAATTTAGAACAGTTAAGTAATCATTTCTCTGCAATGAAAATACATATATACACATTTTCCAGTTTATGACTACTTATTCTTCCACAAAAGTACAGTTGTCGAAGTACAGCCTTCTCCCCAACAGAAATACAGTACCTTTCTTCAAACTCTTTTTGTCTGGGGACATTACAATTGGCTGTCTATGAAAAGGTGTTCTGTATTGTTCACACTGTCAAAAGCAAAAATGCAGAAGGAAGGTTCAGATTAACCTCCTCCACTCAAGGATTTGGGGTCTTTGTTTATAATACTTTATCTATTCCAAAGAATCATACACATATGGTATAATGAAAATCATGAGCTGAATTTTCTGAAACTGGCCTAAAGCTGTTTAAATGTATCTTGCAAGGAGAAAAAGCGGCAAAAGTACCTTAAACACAAGGAATGCAGACTTCCTATACAACGTAATTTATTATCTGCCCATCAGTCTTTCTTGCTTGGATTAATCCAACACCACATGCATTTCTAAAGTTTCAGGCATTCATCTCTTTCAGTAATTTTCTATTATTTCTTTTAGATCTTTAGTTGTAAAAGCTTCAATGAATATGATATCATATTTCTTTCTAATATACAATCTGTCATTCTTCCCAGAATTTCTATTAGCCCCTGGCTAATCATTTGATCACTTTTATCCTCTGTTGTAGCCTTAACTCTTTGGTTTTCAAATGGGAGTCCTATTTCATTAGATTCCAGTCTGAAGAATCATGTATATTTCAAGAAACATGAACTCACTAAACATATGCTTCTCTCTCAAAAAGAGATCTCAGCATACAAGATATAACAAAACATGCAAAATACTGCTTCTTTCTTAGGGAATGCTGGTGTTTGTCTTAAGAGCTACAAAACCACACAGCTCCTGACGAGGAAAAGCCCCAGTGATTAAGCAAGTAAAACAAAGACAGACATTATCCTTTTCACTATCTTAATTATTTGTTCTTAACCACAAGTAAACTTCCATGCAAGGACTAGCACCTTAACATATTACATATAATACAGAGAAGAAACAAAAGAGA
This sequence comes from Ursus americanus, assembly GCF_024610735.1. Classification (NCBI taxonomy): domain Eukaryota; kingdom Metazoa; phylum Chordata; class Mammalia; order Carnivora; family Ursidae; genus Ursus; species Ursus americanus. Next base: position 8,301,141 of record NC_142152.1, on the reverse strand, counting down.
TTACCAAAACACAAAGTAACTTAGGAAATACATCTTAGATTCACATAAAAAGGACAATTAGCTCAATAAAATAAAATAGAAAAGTTTTAAAGACATAATATCAATAGTAAGGCTTTGTTTTTAACCAAAAGGTTCCCTAGATCAAACAGCTGCCTGCCACACCTCTTGTCTCATGTCTTCTATTAATGGCATAAGGAAGTGTTTAGAGACTTATCTTAGAGACAGGTCATAAGCAAGAATTTGTAAATGATTTTTGCTGACATCAATACATAGCATAGACTCCTAGTTCAAGACACACCATGTTGTACTCTAAATTAATAGCTGTGTAACAGGGTCATCCATTTTAGCCATGGTTATGGTTAAGTGATTCTGGCCGCCACACTAACAAGCCAGAACTGGTGCTAGAAGACATACCTTGATGACAGGTACTCAAGCCATTACAAATCATTTAGTTTTACCATGTTAACTAAGTAAGTATTCTTTTCTCCTTCATTTTAAACATAACTAATAGAACCCATTTAATGGAAACTGCCCTGAGAAGGAAATAAAAAAATCTGTCAATCTAATCAAAACACAGAAATTGAGAGTATTCTTTGAAAAACATGGGGAAAAGCAACTGTTATATTAAGAAATGACTAAAGTAGGGTAAAATCTGATTAGGCAATAGCAAGTAGTAAGGTATTAATACTGGTTGATCTAATCATAGAAGAGAAACACATGAGCAGGGAACATGGAGGTTGAAGGGAGAGATGTCAGAAACAACAGAAAAGGGGAAAGGGCCCTGCGAGAGAAGAACCACGAGAACAGTGAACATTTTGGGGTTTTGGACGCCTAGTCCATGTTTCACAGTATTCTAGTGATTTGCAAGCTATTTTCTCAATTAACCTTTACTACAAAACTGTGAGGTAGATATTTATTTCACAGATACAGAAATGGAGGCATGAAGAAGTAATGTGCCCAAGGTAGTGATGGTAGAAACAGCCAGGCTGGCTTGAGATTAACTGTTAGGGAAAAGTGCAGGAGCAAAGCGAAGAAGAAATCACCACAGCAAAGAAAAATAAGGGAAGTCTGTCAAAAGGACCACTCCCTAGAATTTTTTCTTTTTTCATCGGCATTGAAATAACAAATTGCTTACAAATGCTGAATTCAATAGTTAAGATCAAAGAAATGAATGAGAAGTCGTAAAAACACTGTGTTCGTTTCACTTTGACATGTATTTTCAATGTAATTTATTTCAGCTTTGTAGCTGGTTTGGTGAAGTTATTAGTCCAAGATTGCTCAGAAGAGCTAAGGAGTTTCCTGAGGGCCTCCACTGCATCCACGACTATGATTCTAATGCATCTGCAACTGTGACTGTAATTCAGAGGAAAAAGCTTCCTATTCTCACATATTTGAGATATTAACATCAAACTGAAATGTAAAAAAAAATTAAAACAAAACAAAACATAAAACCAATCCCTCTTCCCAAAAACCCTGTACTCTTATGGACTGTTTTTCCCAGGACTCCTTGAAAAAATATAAAGCCTCATTTGGAGTCTGGGCCTAAGAAATCATTAGTTTGCAAAAATAATTACCCTTTTTGTTAAACTCTTAAAATACACGTATGAAGATAAGATTACATACAGCTATTTTTAAAACAGAATTAAGTTTTCAGCACTTGGAAGAAGTTCAGCAACTTCTTAAAGGATTAGTCAGCCAGCCCTAAACAGATGTACTATGGGAGGAAATAATAAGTTTGCCTTTCCGTCTGAGAGATTCAGTTTTACTTCAAACATGTTTTTAGTCAGGGATAGCAACAGGTTTATTCTATTCAACACATCTTATTAACCTGGGGTTCCTCCTAAATATCCAAATGCCAGTGAAAGTCTGTCCCCACTCAAAAGAGTACACGACACAATCTCTTTTTCTAAACCCCCCCCAAAAATGTCATTTCCCTAATCTGTAAAAAAAATGGAAATCAAAACATATGGAGGAAAATTTTCTCCATAACCCTAAGAAAATGTTTGTCTTTATCAAGATCTTAAATTTGAACACAATGGGAGAATATTTACTATTCTGAAATCCTATAATAAACTTCAATAAGTCACAGGAATAAATGATAGAGCATAAGGAATACAGTGGAAGATATTGCAACAGCAATGTAACAGGACAGATGGCAGCTATGCTTGTGGTGAACACAGCATAATGTATAAACATGTCAAATCGCTAAGTTGTACACCTGAAACTAATGTAACATTGTGTATCAACTATACTCAAATAATTTGTAAAAATTATTACTAAGAGGGGCACCTGGGTGGCACAGTGGTTAAACGTCTGCCTTCGGCTCAGGGCGTGATCCCGACGTTCTGGGATCGAGCCCCACATCAGGCTCTTCCGCTATGAGCCTGCTTCTTCCTCTCCCACTCCCCCTGCTTGTGTTCCCTCTCTCGCTGGCTATCTCTCTCTCTGTCAAGTAAATAAATAAAATCTTAAAAAAAAAGTTATTACTAAGAAATACATTACTTTCAAAACCTTTAAAAAATTTTTTAAAGATTTTATTTATTTGATATATATATAAAGAGAGAGAGAGGGCACAAGCAGGAGGGGGAGCTGGCAGAGGGAGAGGGAGAAGCAGGCTCCCTACTGAGCAGGGAGCCCAATGCGGGGCTCTATCCCAGAACCCTGGCCTGGGAACATGACCTAGCAGAAGGCAGATGCTTAATGGACTGAGCCACTAGGTGCCCCTCAACACCTTTTTAAAGTGACATGTTGCCAGTAAATTTTATCAAAAGAAGTACTTGTGGAAAAAAAAAAAAACCCCTTCCTTCCAAATTTCCTATATCTTTCCTATTCTAAAACAGTGCTTTCTAGAATTTCTGGACAGTACTGTTTGGGCTCAAAGAAGCTATAGTATGTCTACAGATGAGCTGACCAGCAGATGGCGTTGTAACAGCACTCCCAACCCCAGTCTCCCAGGGGACAGTACCAACTAAAACACCTAAAATGACTTCACTATCCTACAATTAAAAAAAAAAAAAAAAAAAAAGGCAGAAAATGAAACCAAATAGTTTCTAATTTACCTAATATTAAATCATGAATTTTAAAAACATTGAGACTCTGAAATTTTTATAGTTCTCAACTGAAAATGATCTTATTTATACCTCTCTGATTATGAGATTTAGAAATTGTACTGCTTGAGTACAAAAAAAGGTTGCAGAGTTTCTCTTAAAACTTAAGATTTCCAAACTGAGGTGTTAATCAAGACTGCTGGAGTAAGGTTTGTGGGATCTGTGCCAGACTGGAAAAGCTGGATCATTCTAGCACTTTCGGGAAGTTCCAGTAAGACTAATGCTCAGGGTTCTGCTTTCACAATATATATAGCAGGGATTCAAACTTTAATCTCCTTTAAGGAACTGGAGCTTTAAAGAAGTAATATGCTATCAATAGGCGTCCCTCATATTTTATACAGAGCAAAGTAAGGATTTAACGTACTCCTCAGAGCCACTCACGTTTCCACACTTTGAGATGAGTGGGATACAAAACCAAAAAAAACATCAATTAACTTCACTTTATATCATGCACTTCTAGTTCACAGGACTTTCTCTGGTTTGACTAAAAATGATTTGGGGTTTACGGCTTGCTTTCTAGGAATATGTTAGATCACTGAGTGATCTATCTCAAGAGTTCAGATGAATGTGAGACTAACTACTTACTTTGGTTTTTAGGAAAAGAATCTCATAATGCGACACAGCTAGAGAACTACATGGAAACTACACACACTTACTTGCTACGAGGGTTCTTACTCCTTTTACCAGTAGCCCACCAAATTCAAACCCTAAGCCAGAGTTCCCTCGCCTGTAACAATATTCAATATTGAAACTTCCAGATGTCTCTTTTCTGACTTTGTGTCCCAGCAGGAAGGACTCTCAGCAAATGCCACTCCAGCACCTAAGGAAAGAGGCAGCTGGCGGCTACCACTAGGACTTATTTCAGTCCCCTAATTCATCATTGTGGGGAGGAGGTCAGGAATTGTTTGGAAGCAGTAGAATACCTACTAGAGGGCTCTCCATATTCCAAAGACAAAGGTTTCCATAAGCTTAGAATAAGAGTGCTAAATTTAGTGAGTCACATTTTTTTCTATCATAAAGTTTAGAGATTATTCAAAGACACTATATTTTTCCAATCAGTTTGTTAGACTACATCAGTGCCCTGTGACTAATACTTGGTGCCTTGTTGATGCTGAGGGAAAAAAAGTTTCCTGTGAAGTTGTGACAGTAAATTCTTTCCAAAAGAAATTATATACTCACTAATATATTCCATGGTCTCCTCCTCCCAGATGATCAATTCTCTTCCTCCTAAAGAAGCACCGAGCCAGGCTGCTGGCTTTTCCTTCTCGCTCTCCTTCTCTTATTCCTTCCTTTCTTCCTATAATAAGCATTACTTACTAAATGCCTACTATGTGCTGGGTACTAAAAACATGAATGAATGAGTAAATTATCTAGATTTATGGAATAAGGAGATGTAGGCGATAACTGGGTCTTCACTGAAACATCCCTGTAACAAATACTGATCAAGAGCAATTCATGATCATTTTGACGTTAAAGGTCTCTCTGTTCTATTTTTCTCATAGATTCATCAGGGGCATAGAATCCTAAGAAAACTGAAAAGTGTTTAAATGTTACAAAGAACAGAAGAGCACATGGGGGTAGGGGCAGAGGTAGAGGGAGTCTCCATGGGGCTCGATCTCACAACCCATGAGATCATGATCTGAGCCGAAACCAAGAGCTGGTCACTTAACCGACCATGCCACCCAGGTACCCTAAATCACTTTTTCTTAAAAAAGATTATAATATAAAGCAAATAAGCAAATCAACATACGTAGACTCGAGAGAATTGATGATTTTCTGCCACCAGATGCAGGAATCCTTTCTAGGACATTCTTTTTCTAGAACATTTTTTTAATTTCATGTTTGGCTTTTCAAATATTTAAAGCTAGTGATCAGTCTAGCCATTCCTTTTTCTCTTTTTCTTGATAAATATATCTAGAATATTAAAAAATACTTGGACATACCTCATACAAATCATATTCAGCTCTGTTCAGTTCAACAAAGGTTTATCAAGCCTCAGGTATTGTGCTAGGTTCCGGAAGTACAAAAAGAAATGAGACCTAGTCCTTGCCCTGCAAGAGCTTACAAGAGAGTAGGGGAGAAAAACATATATATATACAGCTTCAATCTAATAAGAAGTGCTAAAATAGATCATGCACAATAATAGTTAGATACAAGATTAAAGAACAAGGAAGGGATCAGAGCGAAGGATATCAAGAATACAAAAGTGGGCATTTTGGCAGGGTCACACACTTGGGTCCGAATTCCTGGATTGACAATACTGTATAAGGGGTGCGTGGGTGGCTCAGTCGGTTAAACGGCTGCCTTCGTCTCAGGTCATGATCTTGGGTCCTGGGATCAGCCCCAAGTCAGGACCCTGTTCAGTGGGGAGTCTGCTTCTCCCTCTGCCCCTCCCACCTGCTCATGCGTGTGCTCACGCCCTCTCTCTCAAATGAATAAAAAAAAAAATCTTAAAAAAATTCTAGGGGCGCCTGGGTGGCTCAGGCATTAGGCGTCTGCCTTTGGCTCAGGTCAGGATCCCAGGGTCCTGGGATCGAGCCCTGCATCTGGCTCCCTGCTCAGTGGGACGCCTGCTTCTCCCTCTTCCACTCCCCCCATGCTTGCGTTCCCTCTCTTGCTGTCTGTCTCTGTCAAATAAATAAATTTTTTAAAATCTTAAAAAAAAAAATTCTCCATAAAATGCCAAATAGTAGTTCAACCTAATCTAAACAAAATGTGATGGTTCTGAGTAATAAGATAGAGAGAATAATGAGGAATGGAAAATATTAAAATATACACTCATATTAGGGGCACCTGGGTGGCTCCGTCGGTTAAGCGTCTGCCCTCAGCTCAGGTTATGGTCCTGGGATCCTGGGATCGAGCCCCTCATCAGGCTCCCTGCTGGGGGTGGCGACCTGCTTCTCCCTCCCTCCACTGCTCCCCCTGCTTGTGCTCTCTCCCTCTCTCTCTCAAATAAATAAATAAAATCTTTAAAAAAAAAAATATATATATATACATTCATATTAGACATTACAAGTACACATTTAAGCAATTATATTTGTTAAGACAAGATAAATTATTCTAAAGCAGATCTTAAAATCAATGGCATTATACAGATTCATAAAGGAGGAAACTGGTTATTGTCTTCTAGCATGAAGACAGAGGTAGTGTATATTAGGAGATTATTTGGTATGACATCCAAGAAAGCTTTCTTCTCTTTTTTCCATGAACATTCAAAGAATTAAAACATGAATGTTCAGGATTCCCAAAACAATAGCAAGTATAATTTATTGTTGGAATGTTAATTTTTTCCTTGATCAAGAAACCCATTAAAGAGGGAATTTGGCTGAATAATACTTAAAGTAAAATAGCTCAGATCTCTTGAGTATGAGTTGAACTTTATAGTAGAGCTGCCATTTTTAAATTATTTTGAACTGTTACACATAAGAAATAAGATTAAGATTTCCTCTGACCATACAATCTTGTGTAAGGTCCAAAATGCATGTCGACCTTCCCTGTGTATTTTCCTTTAAACTAATAGCATTTATTTGGCCCTCCAGTTAATGGTAAAAGAAAACTGAGGACTTGTTCAGCGCTATGTAAGTTCTTCACCACATATACAAACATGACTCCCATATTTTGGATCTAAATGCTTAATACATTTAGTTAGAACTGTCTATAATTAATAATAATTTTTGTTTCTACATGGTTCTCGATATTGGGATCTTTTTTAATGAAAACAAGATACAAGATAAACGTGAGAATGGTTCTTATTTGTTTCAGGTCTATCTATCTATCTATCTATCTATCTATCTATCTATCTATCTATCTATCTTAGAGAGGGAGGGGGCTGCAAAGGGAGAGTGAGAATCTTAAGCAGACTCCACACCCAGAACTCAGACCAATGCAGGGCTCAATCTCATGACCCTGAGATCATGACCAGAGCCGAAATCTAAAGTCAGACACTTAACCAACTGAACCACACAGGTGCCCCAGGTTTATTTATTTTTTAAACTACCTTGTCATTTTAAATTTCTTGGTTATAAGAGGACACTGCTTATCTATACCAGATTGTTCACAGCCCAGGAAACATCACTCCCTCCGAAGCAGTATATGCCAATGCTGTAATTAGGACAAAAGTAGAGGGGAAATATTTTAGAATCACCTGGAGAGTTTTTCTACACTGTACCTTACCACTATCACAACTACAGAAAGCCAATGCTGTAGAGGTGTATTGCAGACCTAATAACAAGACTAAAATCGAGGGTTTACCTGGAACTAAATTTAGAAGCTATTGTCCTACAAGGTCTGCTAATAAAAAGGATCTTAAAAAAAGAGAGAGCGTGATGAGGACAACACTGAAGGTTTCTGAAGATACCTATGTGTGCAGAAGTTCAGGTCGCCAGCCAGAGCTGTAGTAAGGCAAGAAACAAGAGGAAGACACGCTTGTCATCACATTTATGCATAAGCAGTGCACTCTCAGTCGCTCACCTCCAATATTCTGAATTAGGATGGTGCCTGCTACCGCCGCCTATAAAAGAACAAATGTATTTACAAGATCAAAGAAGAAATAATATAAAAGGAATAGTATCTTATTAAAATGCAATAACCATGACTAAAAAACAGATGCAGAAGCGAAGAGAAATTGAAAGTACTTTGTCAGCCATTTGTAATACATAAAACTATCATCACACAAAAAGCCCTTCTTTAATAATTCCACATTACTATAAAGAATGCTTTTGAAAATATTCTTGGCAGTCATTTTAAAAAGTTGTGTTAAAAAGCTAGTAACTGGTGATTATCAAAGTAGCAGAAAATTGAAATTAAATCTATCTGGTCTCATTTTCCCTTTTTCACTGCTTTAGGAGGTAGAATGAGACGTTGCTTTAGTAGGTCGACTGCTACAGCCTGAGGTGTGCTGTGCGGATGCTGTTTTGCATAGGAGGAAATTACACAGCCTGAGTGTGTCAGTGTGGCATACGACAACAAGCTTTTGAACATCCTGACCCAGGAATTAGTAAAGCCTAGAGCAGAAAATTCGAGAGCCCATATATTCTCAGATCTGAAATTTTAGGCAAACTATTTCAAACTCAGGAATATGGAGTGGGCTTAGTATAAAACAACAGAAGGTCGTAAAGACTATAGTCTAGTGGAGAACTCCTTCCCTTTCAAAAAGGGGCTGCTGCTCAGCTCTGGCCAGTTGCTGCCACGTGAGAATGCAGATCCAAGGTAGCTGTATCTTCTATATTTCTTGAATTTTTCAAGGAAAGTCAGAAACTGAATTCTTTCAAAATTTCTTAACTCTTAGTTGGCAATCAGTTAAAAATTAAAAAATGTAAGCCAAACCAAATACGCCTAAGGACTAAGTTCAGCTTGTAGGTTTGCTGGCTTGTGATTCCGAAATGCTTCCTGGGAAACTCAAGATACCTTCCTTATCCATTCTTGGTAATCTGATGCACTCACAGGAAATGACTAAATATTCAATTTCCACTTGGGCCTTTCAATCACATAAATCTTGGTGAATCCGCACCCCCAATGGATATTTGGAGTGGACTAGCTATCTAGGATCATTCAGTTCATGGACTGGGAACAGATCACCTTTCAGACTCACCTCTACTAGGAATTCCATCAATGGCACATCATTTGCCTCTCCTGGAAACACTAGGGCCCTGGTCTGCCGAGCAGGGCTAATGACAGGTGTCTTTGAAGATGGAGTAGTTGCCACTCTCACTTTTCCAGAAGCAACTCCGCATGTCAACTCATTTAAAAATTAGTTACAAAATGTTACAGTCATTTGTGAAAAGACTGTTTTGAACTTTTGCGCACTATCTTTCATATGCAATGGATGGCTATTGTCAGTCATCCATGAAATTTGGATTTCTACTAATATATTGCAAAAAACAATAAGATGAACTTACTCATGATTTTCTTTCCATCTTAAGTGCTGAATTTAAGCACTCAAGATCTAGAAAGTCAGTATGTCTATCTACCTATCTATGTCTTCAGTGCCTACTAGAATGCATGGCACATGGTATTTATTCAATAAATATCTGTTTGGTGAGTAGATGAATTGATTTATAGACAATTTTAAAAATCTTTCTTAAAAAGTTCAAAAAATTTAAAAATATTTCTTTAATTCTCAGAACAATGTTATTGTATCCTGTCCTATCCATTTCCGCATCATATCTGGAAAGAAGGAGATAGGAAGTTCCAACCCAGCTGTGGCAGTGGAGAGGAAGTATGAAAAAAGAACAACAGCAACTCCTCGTCAGAGCCTCCCCTGTCTGCGTACCTGCCTCCTAAGAACTGAGTGCCTACATTAATGACAATGCAACTAGTCCAGAGTTTTAGGGAAAGGGGGCTCTCCATTCTTTTAGATTCTGCTGCTATTCAAGGAATGCAGGAAATACCAGTGTGAAATAACAGTGATGATCCTTAGAGTCATATTTATAGATCATACGAAATTAGAGAGTTTTCTTATATAAACAACATTTTCTTCTTCCTTGGTTAAACTGGCGATACAGGAAACTGATCATGATTATACCAAACATCCCTGTCTTCGGGAAAGAGAAACTGTTATCAGGACGATTAACAAAACCCTTTACCGGCAAGTAACATATTCTCCAGTTTGTTCAAATTGCAGGTTATCAAAACAAGGTCCAAACCATGAGGCTACACAGCACAATTTAAATATTTCTTTTTGTACTTTAAAAACAAAGTTAGTTTAGAGGTAAATACAGGCTTTTTTCCCCCTGTTATGTAGCTATATCTTTTTCCTCCCAGACTCACTTCTTAGAAGTTGGTTTGGCCATCTACAGATACTGTATCCTTTAAGATTAAAACCAAATAAACAAACACAAAACACAAACAACAGATTTTCAAATGAAAAGAAAAAGTCCAATTTGCAACCAACATGAAAATGGGTTTTAGAAGTGTAATAGATCTTGAGAAATTAAGTACTACAGCTAACTCACAAAAATATTTAACTCCTGGTTACCTGTGGAAGAAGACATTGTTTCCTCTACCTCTCAGTTTAGTTGTATGTGCCTATCACAAACAAATACCCAACAAATATTGCCGTCATTTCTATTATTCTGAGGAGGAAAGCAGCTCATTTAGAGTCTGAGGTTCTACAATGTAATACTGGCTTTGAGTAACTGTGGACAAGTAGGCCCCTTCATTTCTCTGGGCCTTAATTTCCTCGCCTACAGATGATGGAAGAGCTTGATCGTTTTTTAGCACTGTTCAGCTCTTAAGTGATATAATCTTCTAATTATCAGTTTTGTAAATAGTCATGCCATAATCTTAATTCTATGCTTCTTTGTTTTCCTATCTTTATGAGGATTTACTCAGTTAATAAAAATTAATTTAAAAAAACAGGCCATTGTTACAGTTTTAAAATTATTCAAGTCACTGCTCTTCTTCATAAGGGTAAAAAATACTAACAGATTTAAGTGTTGAATTAAATTTATTGATGCATTTTCCAGAAGGGCGTATAGAGAGATTTCTTCTCTTTGTCTTCCTGTTCCCATCATTTTGCCTTTCTTCACTTTAGTTTCCTTTTAGTCCCCTAATTTCTTTTAGATATCCCTGCCTCTTTTAACTAGAAACGGAAGGGGAAAAAAATGTCTATATGGATCTTGGAGACAGTAAGGAGAAAAAAAACAAAACAAAACTTACCTTTCCAGGTAATCCAAATGCAAAGAGTCCAAGATCTTCATAAGATGTCACAGCTGTTAAGAGAGATTATAATTTTTATTTTTACACAAAACTATTCGTGTGCCAAGTCTTACAGGGAAGACAGCTATTCCACCACTACCTTGAGCTATTGGATTGTCACATTAAAGTTAAAGCAGAAGTAACCCCTGCTGGGGAAACTTTTGGAGACTTATGGTCTGTAAGGACAGGCTTCTTAGAATAAGTAGAGCTTAGCAAATCCCAAGGTCATCTAATGACCACCCAGGCTGCAGTAGTTCAAATGCACTAATTACCCAAGAACAACCCCACTTCTCCCTAAACAGCACTGGCATACTATACTATCCAAAAGCAAGTTTTCACTAGCAATAGTTTCTGAAAACTGCATAGGTAAATAAGGTTAATGTATGAAAGTTGAATCATACTTTCAGAGACATTCACTTTTCCTCACCCATAATTAGTAGGGCATACACTTTCTTTTTTTATCATAAGAATATGGAATTACATTTTCATTCCACATATTTAAGAAATGCAGGCATAGAAAAGATGAAAATTAAATGGCTCATAAAAGAACCAAATTTGTCCTTAGCCTGTATAGCTTCATGCTCTAACTAATGACACCACCAGTAAAAATGAGAAGTAAAAACATTCATGTAATCCTATAGTTCAAAAAGTGCTTAACCTTACAGTACTTACGCTAAAAAGAAGCAGACTAGCAGATGCTAAGGCCTGGTACAGAACACCCTTTTCCTACGGAGTCTAAGATACGGTCATCATTTTTTAAAACCAGTTTTAATATATTCTCTCAAGACATACATGTGTTTTCTTTAAATTGTCACTAACTCAACAAAAAGCACCTCTGTACTTCTGTATACAAAGACCACCAGGTTTGTAAAGTTAAGCATTTTAAAAACCATATATGGCCTTTACATGTTATACCTACGAAGTTGGAAAGAAAACTGAAATGTTGAAAATATAAAATTACTAAAATACTAATTAAGAACAAAAATGTGAACATTTTTAATTGCAAAATTTGAATTATTAACTTTAACCTATTATCAGAGTTGATGGACGACACAGGTATTTTTTTTAAGTGTATTTACATACTGCTAAACACAGTGAACAAAGACAATTTAGTTTTGATTTTGGGATATATAACTTGATTATAAGCAGGAGCCTTTATACTTTAACAATGAAAGACTTCTACAATAATCTTAGAGGGGTAGATTTTGGATATAGTTTAGAGCATAAAAATTAAAAAGCAGAGTTACAAAACTAAGAACTGAAATTTTTTCCTATGTGAAATGCCAAAATTCTTTTCTCCAAATATACATATTCTAAAGTGAATTTCATCACAAAAATTAACAATATTTTTAAATGTTTTATTATGTTATGTTAGTCACATATTTTAATCAACAAATCTTTACCAGTTTGTTTTAATTTTCTAAACATAATTGATAATATTATATAGGGGCACAATTCCTTAAATTTGACATTCCAAAGCCTTGGTATATATAATAAACCAGAAAAATTATCTAAACGTTAGCTTCTATATAATTTGACATTGAGAAGGTAAGTTTGCTGAATATTATGTGTATGTGAGCCAAGTCACCAGAAGGTCTCTGTCACCGAAGTATGAGATTAAAGAAACACCACTGTTCAATTTTAGCATCTCTCTTTAATATTGTAGTTAAAATTATCTGGGTTTTTTTTAGATTTTATTTATTTATTTGCCAGAGAGAGAGAGAGAGCGAGAGAGAGAGCAAGTGAGCACAAGCAGGGGGAGTGGCAGGCAGAGGAAGAAGCAGGCTCCCCGCTGAGCAAGGATCCTGATGTGGGACTCGATCCCAGCACCCTGGGATCATGACCTGAGCCGAAGGCAGATGCTTAACTGACTGAGCCACCCAGACATCCCTATCTGTTCTTTCTTAAGAAGAACTTTCCTTCCAAGAACTTAAAGCAAGGAGGCTTTTCGGTGTCACAAATGGGAATATACTGAATAACTTGCTTTTAAAATGACGTATGTAGAGGTTCTCGGTCAATGAGCAAGTTAAGATGATACTGATCCAAAAATTTAACTAAGGTTTGTTTTATCTTTGAACAGTAGAAAAGTATATACAAGTATAGACTGTATATATAGTAACCATGAAAAGCAAATAAATTTCCCATAAGCAAAAGTCAGATACTGAAGGATTCCAAAAAGAATTGGTATTTCAATTACCTAAATAAATGAAACATTTATTAATTTTTATATTACAATACAACCTTTATATCAGAGAAAAAAATAATCAAACTGATAGCTTCATAAAGTAAATGTACTTGCAACTCCTGACGGTAGTGGCATACATTTTAGCAATCTCACCCTTGCTGTTACTTTCTAGTTTTATAAAAATATCTCTAAATACAGCAAACTCCCAAATTCAGAGTGAAAAACGTTTAGACTTCTAAATGGAGACCGAGTACAATGTTCAAATCTGCATTCTATCTTTCATATCAGCATGTCTGGCTAGCCATTCAGTTTTGCCGCTGTCATCATACTTCTTTTATGTTGCAAAAATTAGAAGCATTTTCCCATGTCTAAGACATCATGAGTATGAATAATGGCTTCTGGCTTAACATTGAGGCTTTACTAAAATATGTACACAGTCAGCCAAACGCTTTATCTCTACATATTCTCTTTTTAATGGTTTTCTGGATCATCTCAACATATAAACCAAAACAACCCTAGCGAAATATTTTTAAAGTTCTGTTCTATCATTTGGGCAGTTAAGATGCTAGTAACAGTGTAAACTGGTATGATGTTTGGAATGTAGTTTGAACAATGAACCTTTAAAATATTTATAGCATTTGGGGGCGCTTGGGTGGCTCAGTTGGTTAGACAGCCGACTCTTGATTTTGGCTCAGGTCAGGATCTCAGGGTTGTGAGATCAAGCCCCTTGCTGGGCTCCACACTGCCGCTCAGCATGGAATCTGCTTGTCCTTCTCCCTGCCCCTCCCCCAGCTCACTCATTCCCTCTCTCTCTCTCGCTCTCTCTCAAATAAATGATTAAATAAAATTTAAAAAATATATAACATTTTACCCCTAGGAGCTTGCACCTTAGGAAATAAGACTAAAATCAGAAAACATTATATGCAAAGATTATCATGCATAATTTACACTGAAAAAAAAAAAAACCACCACAAACCACCTACATGTTCGATAATGGTAAAGTGGTTAAGTATATTATAGTAGGTATACCCAATACATTAATATGTAGCCATTAAAAACTATGTTTATGATAACATGAAAAATGTCAATATTGAGTGAAAAAATTGATTTGAATAGAATTCATAAAATAAAAAACATAAAAGAGCAGGATGAACTATAAACTGGTAACAGTGATTGTGTAGTCTTGTCTTCCTTTTTGGGGACCATAACGGGCTGGTGGAACTTTGAAAACCATACCCCTTGAATAGTTCTATTTCCTCCACCAAATATCAGGGTTGATTTAAGCTGCACCTTTTCATTTCTCTGGTGTTTAGTAACTTAATTATCATTTGGTCTACTAATAAAGGATATTTTTCTGCTCTTTCATATGATCAATGTTTTAATACCTTATTTATAAAGTGAAAATGTTTTGAGGGATCTCAAAAAGATGTGGTAATGACCAGTCACATTAGAAGCATATTCCTACAGAATAGGAATAACATTAATTATGAAAATTATAAAATTAATTCAGTCTTTTACAGGAAACCATACAAGCAGTACTTGGCACAATTCTCCTTAAATAAATAACTGAAAGCAGTCGTTAGCAATCTATTTTAGGAAATTATTTTTTGATATTAAAGAAATCAATGCTATGTTTTCAGGAGGCAGAAAGGCTGTAAATCTTAACAAGTAAATTGGGGGGAAATTTCTTCTTTAATGTACCATCAAGGCACACTTTAGTGCTATTTTGGCTAGACCAAGAGTTTAGCCTCAACACGAATCATTTGAAAAGCTGCTTCCCATAAAGTCATGGAATATTTCCAGCTAGTTACTCCAGTGTTCTGTCTGCTTTGCATTTTTTCCTCAATGAAATAGGACAATTAATAAACTCTGGTTACAGTACAAAGCCCAAGTTTCAGCAGCAGCAATATTATCTTTGGATCTGAATTGAGAGACATGAGTTATTCAAATACAGTTCAACTCTCAGAAAGTTGGCCATTTGAAATGCACCCTTATTATTTTGAAATTGTTTTCTTTCTTGTGCTTTCCATCATTTTCCTCTCACCTTTTTCTCCCTAAGAGTGTCAGATCATTCATTTATCGAGTGTCTACTATGTAACTTCTACGATGTCTACTATGTAACTTCCGATCTTTCTCAATATGTAATTAAATGTCAGTTTACCCACTAAATGCAGCATGATTTTAAAGAATTTGATGTAGGAAAACAAATAGGATGCTAGAATACTAGAAATATTCTCCTTTCAAGTGGCACAAAGGTTGTGATATCTCATGTGTAGAGAAAGTTCTAGGATCCCAATCTACTGCTTAGCTCTGCTGTGAACATTTACATAGTCTTAGCCTATAAATGCTATTCATTACTTTTCAAATTTTAGACTCACCTTACAGATAAAACGTGAATGAGTTACATATGATTACAAAACAGAAAGTAAATATTGTCAATCTTGACAACAGAAAGGTAGAGCAGGGAAATATGAGAAGTATGGGAAATAGGGAGAGGACAGGTGAGAGAAAGGACAGGAACACTAATATATCACATAGCAGAGAGTCAAAGGATGCTGTCTAAAGTCCATGGAACACAAATGAAAATTTAAGTGTATTAGAGTTACGAAATAATCAGCCCACCACAGGTGGGTTATAATACCCACAGGAATTTCATTTCAGATAGTAAATGGAACACTTGGAATTTTTTTAAAGAAGGTTGTTGCAATGGGGGCACCTGGGTGGCTCAGTCAGTTAAGCATTTGGCTTCAGCTCAGGTCATGATCCCGGGGTACCGGGATCGAGCCCCACGTCAGCTCCCCACTCAGCAGGGTGTCTGCTTCTCCCTCTGCCCCTCCCTCAGCTCATGCTCGTTCTCTCTCTCTCAAATAAATAAATAAGTAAATAAATAAGAAGGGTGCTGCAGCGGACAGTGTTGAGAATCATTGCTCTAAAGGGCTTAAGTAAAAACCCCAAATGGTGAGGACAAAGGAGACATTTTACTCCTCATTTATTTCCTCATAATTGCTAACAATTAAAATCCTAGTAAAAGAACTCTAGCCTTACTTTAGGAAGAGGAAGTTAGGGGGCTATGCCCTTTCTTGGTGGGCTCTAGAAGGACCAAAATTCTCTGGAAGCAACAAGCGGTGAATCCCAGTATCTTCCTTGACTCTTTTCAACCACCTCAGTTGCTTTTCACTGGCTCAGCAAAAACTCCAAATTCCTTCGGTGACACATGTCTATCTCTTCAGTTTCATTTTCTCTTTCCATTTCATTTAACTCACACACAAATAAACTATTTTTGGTATCTTGAATAACACGTAGTACATATCTTTGCATATGCAATGTTCTCTCTTGCCTTGTCTCCTAGTCAAATTCCTTTTCAGCTCAGTCCTCCAGGAATATTTACTGATCCTCAACCCCCAACCCAGAGAAGGCAAATCACTCCCTTCTCTGAGCCATCACTATATCTAGTCCATATTCAAATAGCTGGAATCATCACACTGCCATTACAATTTTTTTTACTTACATATTTGTCTCCCCAATTAGACTGTGAACTTTTTCAGGGAAGGAAGTCTTACTTATCTCTGTATTCCCAATAGATAAAGAGTATTGAATAAATGAATGAACCTCTACCCTGGGCTTCAGTTCTAGGACCCATCCATTTCGATATACGGCCGAGCAACACAGGGGCTAGGGTACCAACCCCGTGCAGTAAAAAATCTGCATATAACTTTGACTCCTCAGAAACTTGACTACTAATAGCTTACTGCTGACCAGAAGCCTTACTGATAACAGTTAATTAACACACATTCTGTATGTTATATACATTATACACTGGCTTCTTATAATAAAGGAAACTACAGAAGTGAAAATGTACAGAAATCATAAAGAAGACAAAATACATTTTCCATACTCTATATAAAAAACCCACATACAAGTGGATCCACACAGTTCAAACCTGTGTTGTTCGAGTCAACTGTTCTTCAAAGTCCACCCATCCACAACTGAACTCATTTTTACTTTGAATCAATGCCTCCTGCTATGTTCTTATCTCCATTTAATGACACTATCATTAGTCCAGTGTCTCATAAAAGAAATCTGGGAGATATCCTTAGACTTATGTCCTTCTCTCTAATTCTCCACATTCGGACATCAGCTCCTCTCAAGTCTAACTCCCTTAACCTCCATATTTCCTAATGCATTTCTTTCTTGTATTTCCCTCATTAATGCTTTGTTCCCATCTTCCAGTATTTGATTCTTAGACTTCTGTGACAACCAGGCCTCACTGCTGACTTACTCAGGTACTGTTAGTGCAAATTAGAGCCGGACACATGAGAAAGGCATTCCTTTCAGGAAAAAGACAAAGAAAAGGGTCGTCATGAACACAAGGCAAGCATGGCCTGGAAAGCTGACTGTGCCTTTGTGAAAAACAAAACAAAACAAAACAAAACAAAACAAAACAAAACACTACTCCAGAGGCGGCTGGGTGGCTCAGCCAGTTAAGTATCTTACTCTTGATCTCAGCTCAGGTCCTGAACTCAGGGTTTTGAGTTCAAGTCCTATCATGGAGCCTACTTAAAAAAAAAAAAGCTCCTTCGGTCCGGAGGTAGCTTTTAGATCAGCTGCTCAGTTGTCCTAGGAATTCTCTTTACTTCTCTCCTGTGCTAAATTCCCTATTTCTTTGATAGATAACTTTGGTAAATGGCATCCTCCACTGCTCTTTAAGTAGGAGTGCACAGGAAATAATTTTTTGAGTCTTCGCATGTATGAAAATGTTATTATTCTACCATCACACGTACATGACAGTTTTGCTGGGTATAGAATTCTACACTGAAATCATTCCCCCTAAATTCTGAAGGTATTGCTAGAAGACTATAAAGTCTTCTTACTTAAAGTATTTGCTGGGAAGTCATTTGCTATTATAGTTCGTGATTCACTGTATGAGAATTTCCTTTGTTTCTCCTCTCTGAAAGCTTCCAGGACATTCTCTGGGGTTCTGATTTTTCACAATTATGTGTGTTGGTATGAATTATTTTACAATTATTATATTGGATACTAAGAAGGATCCTTTCAATCTGGACACTAATTTCCTTCAGTTATACAAACTTTCCTTGTATTATTCTGTTGAAAATTTTCTACCATTACATTTTTTCTCTTCTCTCTTTATGGAATTCCAGTTATTTGCGTGTTGAGCCTCCTGAACTGGTCCTCGATTTTTGTATCTTTTCTCTCTCATTCCAAGCTCCTTGTCTTCCCCTCACCCCTCTGCCTAAAAAATTTCCTTAACTCTTTCAACCCAGCTACTAATTTTAAATTTTATTTTTAATTTCTAGGACTCTTGTGTTCTTATTACAACCTTTTAATAATTTCTTATCTTTGTCTCAAAAATGCAATATCTTCTTTTCATTCTCGGAAGCTATTCAATATAGTATTTTTTTTCAAGTTTTCATCTGGTCTCTGTACTTCTTATCTGTTTCTTTTTTCCTCTGAGTTTGTTTCTTTCTTAATTGGGGGGAAGAGGGACAGAGAGAGCATCTTAAGCAGGCTCCGTTCTCAGCACAGAGCCTGACGTGAGGCTGTCTCACAAGTGTGAGATCATGGCCTGAGCCAAAACCGAGAGTCTGATGCTTAACCAACAAAGCCACCCAGGCGCCCCTTTAATTTTTTAATAAACTTTCTTTTTAAGAGCAGTTTTAAGTTCACAGCAAAATCAAGCAGAAAGTATGGAGAGTTTCCACATCGCCCCTAATCCCAAACACGCACAGCCTCCGCCACCACCGATGTTCCCCACTAGAGCGGTGCATTTATTACAAACAGTGAGCCTACACTGACACATCGGTATTACCCGAAATCCACAGTTTAGAGTTCACTTTTGGTGCTGTACATTCTATGGGTTTTGACAAATAAATAATGACATGTATCCATTAGGAAAGCATCATACACAGTAGTTTCACTGCCCCCAATATCCTCTGTGCTCTTCCTATTCAGTTCTCCTTCCCCTCTACCCACTGGGATCCACTGGTCTTTTCACTGTCTCCATAGTTTTATCTTTTCTAGATTGTCATAGAGTCAACCATTTTTTTAAAAGTATGCTCCACATCAACATGGGGCTTGAACTCATGAGCCTGAGATCAATAGCCGCACGCTCTACTGAGCCAGCCAGGCGCCCCAAGAATGTCATATAGTTGGAATTGTACAGGATGTCGCCTTTTCAGATTGGACTCTTTCACTTAGTAATATGCATTTAAGGTTCCTCCATGTCTTTTCATTGCTTGATAGCTCATTTCTTTTTAGTGCTGAATAATATTGTCTGGATGGACCACCATTAATCCATTCACCTACCAAAGAACAACTTGGTTACTTCTAAGTTCTGGCAACTATGAATAAAGCTGGTATAAACATTCATGTGCAGTTTTTTGTGTCAACATAAGCTTTCAAGTCATTTAGATACCTAGTAGTATCATCTAGATCTGGTAGTACAACTGCTGGATCAAATGGTAGCCTCTACACCTTTTCATCAGGGTCGTCACATGTGTGTCAACGTTCTACCTTCAGAATTATAGAACGGGTACTTCCTCACATTTGGAGCTTGCATATGGAATATGAGGGGGAAAAAAGAGTTCACCATAACTCCAAGATCTTTGGCCTAAGCAGCTAGAAGAAAGATGCTATCATCTACTTAGATGAGAAAAGAGTAAAAGGTATAGATTGGAAGTGCAAAATTGGACAGTTCGGTTAATTTGAGACGTACATATTAGTATACAAGTGGAGATGTCATGGAAGCAGTTGGATATGAGACTGAAATTCAGCGGAAGAAATCCAGGCTAAGGGCATAAATTTTACGGTCACCATGAGCCCTAGCAAGTATTAAAGAATAGAAATCAGAGGAATACTCCTGGAGTACTCCAATGTTTAGAAGATGGAAAGACGAAGAATATTCAGCAGAAAAAAAGAGGAGTATTCAGTGAAATAGGACGAAAACCAGAAGAGTATAAGTAAGTGTCACACAGAAGAAGGAACAACTAACTAGCAAACGCTGCTGAACAGTCAACTAAGGTGAAGACTGACAACTGACTGCTGGATTTAGCAACTAAGTGTAAGTCACTGGTACAATAAATTCAATGGAACGGGAAAGCCTAACTGGAGTGGGTTCAAAAGAGAATAAGAGGGGGGAAAAAAGAGAGAGAGAGAGAATAAGAGGAAGGGAAACTATCTGGCATAAACGAGTCTTCTGAGGAGTTTTGCTATGAAGGTATGGAGAATACCGAAGGAATGTGGAGTCATTCTTAAAATGGAAGAAATGACAGAGTCTTTGTAAACTGATAGGAGGAAAATAAAGGAACAAAGATGATACAAAAGAAGGAGAAGGGAGAGAGTGCCTGGAGGGATGTAGGTGAGAGCAGATGGGATCACAGCAGAAGAAGAAAATCTGGCCTTTAGATAAGAGCACTAAGAGTTCATCCAAAGTGACAGAGCACACGGCACAAATGAAAATGAGAAGGTGTAAGTGGTGGCAAGAGCTTATGATGCTTATTTCTGAGTCCTTCTATTTTCTTAGTGAAATAAAGTGAGGATAGCAGCTAAGAATGCAATCAAGGAGAATGTGTTGAAAGTTTGCGAGAAAGGAGACGATATGAAAATCATCTCCGAGATAGCAGAGTAAGCAAGTAAATGAACTAAGGAAGTTAATAAGGGTTGTGTGATAGTGTCATAGGTCCACTAGACACCGAATTACAGTGATGTCAGTCTGCGGGGCTGTGCGTTTTTCTTCAGGAACATTCAGTTGCACAGGTGCATGTGTGAAGCAGGCAGAGTCACATTTAACCACGGTTGGAGCTTTGCCAGAGGAGCAGGATGACAAAAGGGAGGAGCAAGGGAGTGCCTGTAATAACACACCATGAAACTTCAACTCAAGATACATGGACAAGAGAGTGAGGGAACGTACAAAGGTGGTAGGATCAACGAATTCCCTCTGCTGATAGTGACGTAGAGATCAGAGGAGGGGGCCTACGGGTTTATTCCCTAAACACAGAAGTTTCCCCAAAGAATCACAACAAGCCACTGTTTCTGAGACAGCAGTGTGTGCGACACCTTGAAATCTTTAAGGGTTTGCATCAGTGAGAACTCATAATAAAAGCTAGCACGGACCAAAGACTTAGCGTTTTATATACATTACTGCATTTCATTCTCACAACAATCCCAAAACGGAAGCATTATCATTACCATTTTATAGATGACAAACTACAGCTGGAGAGATTAAGGCGCCTTACACTACATCAGCTCCCACACAGTCTGCAGAGACCCTATATAAAATCCAAAATAGCACAATTTCACATGAAGAAATCCTTTATTTTTATAAACATTTCTCTTGTACTCCAGGCAAATAAATGAAGTTATTTTGTAAAGATTTATGACAGCTCTTTCTCTGACCAATCAATCTGATCTCAGTAATACTCCTTTATGACAGTCTAATACACGGAGGAAAAAAATTAGCTACATGTTATTCTCTAGTCTTTTATGTGTGTGTGTGTGTGTGTGTGTGTGTGTGTGTGTGTATATATATATATATATATATATATATATATATATATATATTTTAAAGCCTACCTCCATAGAGAATTTTACAATGACTGAAGGGATTCAACAGAAGACAGGTGCATCAATGTGTATGAAGAACCATGAAGAAGTTAGTTCATAGAGCAAGTAAGCTACAAAAATAAAGGAAAAAGAAAAAAGAGAAAGAAACAGAGATTTTCAGTTCATATGCCCTAAAGTAACAGAAAAGAACAAGACAGTGTCAGAATTTTAAAGTTAAACATAGATGAACTGAAGGAGAAAAAAAAATCAGCATTACTTGGAAATCTTCCTAAATTGAATATTACTTCCAAATCATTGAAATTAATAAAGCATATTATAACATTTTAGTTAAGATACAATTGCCATATGGTTGACTAACATATTACTCTTTCAGTAGAATCTATAATAAAATAGCCTATTAAGATGTTAAAAACTACCACAATTAGGTAAAAATAATTTTGTCACACAGAGAAGCAGAATTTCAAAACGTGTCATTAAAATTCCAGGCAAGTTTCAGCAGGATTTATAGACACTTATTTAATGCTATTATTCCTGAATTTGGGACGCTGTTACGAACAACTTGTAGTTTCAGATTAATATCACTGCATTGCTTCCTAGTATTTTTATCTGTCTGCACTGTCACCCAAGCCGCTTGAAAGCAAAGGCACACACCTGCCGGCCGGAGAGCCAAAGGCGCTGGTACAAGTTACAGCTGTGAACTGCGGATCCGAAAGATTGTTGCACAAGAATCACCGGGAGGACTTTTAAAAACGTATTTCTAAATCGCACCTCAGATTCGTAGACATAGAATCCCTGTGGTTTATTAATGTCTGTTTATAAAAAGATCTGCAAGTATGTCTGATGCATAGACAGATGAAATAGAGTAGAGCTGAGAATTTAGAACCACGCTCTGGAGAGTCTTAAAATTCTCAAGAAATACCTTTGGGCTTCTCTCACCTGTTCCAGCCAGAATAATCCCATTTTTATCTATTTTATGCATCTATTCTGCTTCTTAAAGTCTGAAAACTACAAAACCTGAAAAAGCAAAGCGAATTCACCCACATAAGAATTAAACTCATGATTCTGGCATCAAAACTGACCTAATCCAAACGTAAAAGAGACCAGACAGATAAAAAGATCAGGACTGTTGGACACAGAATCTTTGTTAATGCCATAAGAAAAACTCTATTAAAGCAGTTCTATAATTCATATACTTTTATTCATTGCAACTGAAAAGAACTTAATACATGACCGAATCAAATAATAAAGTTCCAAACGGAAAAATGCGTATACACATCTATATTGTTTTAATTGCATATAATTCTGTCATTTACCAAAAAACTACCTTATTTTAGACTTGCAATTAAAAATATAAAACCATCTAAATGAATCTGAAGTTTAGTGACCTTGCTTCCTACGGAGCAGGCAGGAATAAATGTGAAAGGTGTTCTCCCTGAGGAAATAATCACCCCAGGAGAAATACGATCAGAATAAACGCCTGTCTACTGCTTCCCCAAAACATGAAGTTTGGATTCTTTAAACACCTTTCAGGTATTTCCCCTAATCTACCCTAATCTAGAAAACTACGCTGGGTGCTTTAGGGAAAGGCAGGTAAGTTTCTTCCTCCCATCCTGTCCTTAAATATTCTCCTAGGATTGGGTCTATCCTGGCCTTTTGAAATTCTCCACTTCAACCACCCTACCTAATAATAATGTACGCCTAGTGGAAATTGAATTTGAGACATCCAATCCTACATGCGGTTATCATCTCAAGGGGCTGCTTCAACAAATGACTCAGCATAGTATTTTTACTCACCTGTCTGAATGCACATACTAAGCAGGAGGTGAACTGAGTAAGAAGCCAGGAGAGCAACTATCAACAGCAAGAAACTGAAATATTAAAGAGTACATGGTCAAACCCCCACAAAGTTTTCTTTTTTGAGGTGTCTCATTACAAAAAACAAATTTTTTTTCACATTCAAATGTTCACAGGGACTATCTTTGAGTAGTTGGGTTATGGTCACTAAAGAAAATAGTAGTCTGTATTGACCAAATTTTATTTAAATGAAAATATACTGCTTTTAGATCTAAAAAAATAAATCAGAAAGAAACAGACTTTATTTAAAACAAGAACAATTTTCCTTCAGCACTCTTGTCTGCTGACCGCTGGTGTAGCCGTTCAGTGATCTTGCAGTGCTTCCCTTTTATAACTGTGTCTCCCTAGTCTAAGCCTAAACAGACGTTTGAGTTGTGAATCTCACTGTCTTCTTTTTCCCTCCGTCCCTCCTCCTCCTCCAGTGACTGTACCTCCCTGTCATACCTTCACCGGCAACAGAGAATTAAGACTACATTTCCTGGGGGCGTCCGGGTGGCTCAGTTGGTTGAGCATCCGACCCTTGGTTTCAGCTCAGGTCATGGTCGCAGGGTTGTGGGATGGAGCCCCATGTCTGGCTCCCCACTCAGCAGGGAGTCTCCTCAAGATTTCCTCTCCCTCTCACACCTCCCCTCCCCCTACTCACGTACTCTCACTTTCTCTCTAAAACAAATAAATCTTTAAAAAAAAAACAAAGGCTGCGTTTCCTAGCATCCATCAATACATCCATACACGCTCACCAAATCAAACAGCAGCAGCTAACACACATGTATTGACACAATTTGAAAAGGTGCAAATCATGTAATACTTAGCGTTCTTTCACTGAAAGTGTGAAAAGAGACA
This sequence comes from Ursus americanus, assembly GCF_024610735.1. Lineage (NCBI taxonomy): Eukaryota > Metazoa > Chordata > Mammalia > Carnivora > Ursidae > Ursus > Ursus americanus. Next base: position 8,276,877 of record NC_142152.1, on the reverse strand, counting down.
ACACGCATGATTTCCTACTCATTCTCAAGAGGATACTGACAGGACAAGCTTCTTAGAAAGCTGGCGCTAGCGGAGCGCCCCAAAAGTTGAAGAGACTCTTCGTGGTCTACTTCATCCTTGTTACGAAGTAGCAAAGCTGAGAGGTACACTTGTCATTTGTACCCAAGTACACCTGTCAGTACCTCTGAGGCCTCACAAAGGAACAGTCTGGTATCACTAAATGGAAAATGTGATATGACTCAGTAAGGACATGCTCAGTGGTACACACCTGTATGTAAGGCCCTGGGGTACAAAATATGATTTTTCAAAGGGAACCCAAAGTAAGTCCTATGATTATGTCTTGCCTAAGATGTCAAATACAGTTTTGGTTTTAAAATTATGAAAGTTTGTTAAGAACCAAAACAAACAAGCTAAGAGGAAAAAAGAGAGAGAGAGATAAATCAAGAAACAGACTCTTAACTACAGAGAACAAACTGATGGTTACCAGAGGGGCGGTAAGCGGGGGATGGGGGAAATAGGTGATGGGGATTAAGGAGGGCACTTGTTGTGATGAGCACTGGGTGATGTATGGAATTGCTGAATCACTATATTGTACGCCTGAAACCAACAGAACACTGTACATTAACTAACGGGAATTTAAATTAAAACTTTCCAAAAATTATGAGGGGCTCCTGGCACTCAGTAGAGCATGAGACTCTTCATCTCAGGGTCGTGATTTCAAGCCCCACAATAGTGTGGATCTTACTTAATTTTTTTTTTTAATTTTTAAAAATTATGAAAGTTTGTGCATATAACCCATCATAAAAGCAAGTTTGGGAGCGTCTGGGAGGCATATTATAAAAACAAGTTGGTTGATCATCCCACTCTTGGTTTCAGCTTGGGTCATGAACTCAGGGTCATAGGATAGAGCCCCGGGTCAGACTTCGGGCTCAGTGTGGAGTCTCTCTCCCTTTCCCTCTGCCCCTCTCGCTTATGCATGCTCTCTCTCTCTCAAATAAATAAATAAATCTTTAAAAAAAAAAAAAGCAAGTTGGATTATTTAAAAATTGGTTTGCTTATCAAGAAATCCAAAATAAAAGCAGAAAATAAACCTAAATGAGACTCGATGCACTTTAAGTTTCCTGGTAAAATAGATCTGCTTCTCCTGATAAACAAAACAAACGCTAAATGCTAAGCTAAGGGTAAGGTCTAGTTCTAAAGGATTTCAGTTTAGCAGGGAAACTAACTTGCAAACAAATCATTATAACACAGTATAACAACTGAATGAATATACAAAGTACTACGGGAACACAGAAAAGCCAGGAATGTCTCCTCTTTTGGGCCACCTGGAATAAGTGGAGTCTAAATGAAAGGAATAGACACAGAACACATGTCTAAACTCAGAGAAACAAGACTGCCTAACAGTAGGAAGACATGAGAATATGGAGAAAAATGAAAAGATTATGAACTTTACACTCATAAAATTGCTATTTATAGGTAATCTGCATGGCTGATAAACTTTTATTCACTTTGGCCAACTTGACGCAACAAATAGCCACTTCTTAAGGTTATTATAAGCAAGTGTGGATCAAGTTTCCATTTTTAAAAATTAGCCACACTTTTGGATAAAAAACACAAATTATATTGCATCCCTCCAAGCTACAGACTAGCAACAATATAAGAGTAGCAGGAAAATGCTAAAACCCCAGAAATAATTTAACTAGACACTGCATAACACCAGCTCTGGAGCCTATCTCTTTGCTTCTCAATGTACTATCAAAATGGAAAAAGATGGAAAAAAAATAAAAGTAACAATAAAAGAACAAGAAAAAAAACTCACCTAAATCCAAGGACGCCAGTATGAGCCATAACATAAGCTAAGCCAAGGATGCCACTTCCCATGATGGCATTCGTCAAATTAAACACAGAAAAACCAAATGAAACACCTGGGGATCCCTGTCTGTAGAGTTCCTGCAAGCACACAAATTTAATAGTGTTAAATGTTTGGATGGTGAAGTTCAAATTTCATCAAGAAATGAATGACAAGTTATGGAGAAAGTCTCCTGCAAACCACAGGCACTGTGTGACACACTAATTTCTCAAGCAGCACTGGTTTCCTTTCTTCCCTTCCCACCTCCCACTAGTGCAGCACCAGGAATCTTGTTCCCTAGGAAAATCATCTCCACCAGTACAGAGCCCAGGCCGACTTCAGGAAAAGCCATGACTAACCTTGTGACTGCAAAAGATGAAGATAGGATAGGAATGGGGTGGGACAGAGAGAAGGGAGATGGCCTCCGCTCATGTGATTACTGAAGAAATCCTGAGTCAGCTTGGGCTGCTGTAGACAATGGCTGCTCCCCAATTACTAGGACTGCAAAAGTAATCTCTATATTTAATGAGTTAAGTCAGCTCAAATGCAAGGATGGTCAGGAATACCCTGTAATGACTATATAACAGAAGTAGTTCACGTTGCTCTACCAAAGATATCCTTGAAAACACCCTCTTCCAAAACAGCATTTGGGAGCACAGTCCTAGAAACTGTTACAGTGCAGGGACTTGAGTTAAAAGGCCAAGGACTCACTGTACAGGCTTTTGGGTCAAGGAAGGGCCTATGTACTTATCACCAGGCCACCTCCACTCCCTTCACCGCTAAGGATCTCTGTATGAAGATGTTTCTAGGCACAGAATGACTAAGTCTAGAAAAGAAAAATCTTGTGACTCTGGCAAAAACCTCAGACTAGTGGAGGGAACAGGAAGTCCACAAAGACACTAATAAACAGCACCGCGTTACATAACGCTAGGGCTGCTCACCCAGTCATCCTCTTCCACCTGTGCCTGCGCCTGCCTTCAGCTTTTCTTTAAGGGCCATGTTACGCTGCTAGCACATTCTTGCACTCCGCCGGATCTCATCTGCATCTGGCTGCTGCCTTAAGACCCCATCCCCCAAAAGTCAAGCTCCAGCTTCTCCCTTCTCCCCGTGCCGCACCCCCACCTCCCTCTTTTCCCGGTCTTATTTGGCAGGCAGATCAGGGAAGCCCGGAGGCCTTCAGCACCGGGAAGCTAGCAGAGTCCACTTACGTTGCTTAGCAACGGGCTCAACTCTTCCGCCTCCGCCTCTTCGGGCTGCTGGGCAGAGACGTACCAGGTCCGCTCAGCGTTGACGATCCCCCAGGGCGCCTCCATGCTGCTCGCTGGCCGACTACCAGGTCCATCTGCGAGCTACCACCCCAACTCTCCAGCCCTTAGTCGCGTCCGAGGCGGGGCTGTGAGCCCGGCCCTTCCGGGTTCCCGTACCTCACCGGGGCGGGGAAGAAGGGAGGGAATCGACGCGATCTGATGACGCTAGCCCTTCGGTGGCGAACGGTGATGACGTCGTCGAGGGCCCGCCCTTCCACGAGCGACCCATTTCCGAGCTGCACCGGAGCATGAGGTGAAGGGTCTAGTGTTGGAGTCAACCGCGGAGCGACGCTGGGAATTGGGATGGTGACGTCGGTGAGGTGGTGACCGCAGGGCCCCCGAACAGAGAGGCTGAGGGTCGGGCGGCAGTACCGGTCCTCCAAGGTCTGCTCTCCGCCGCGCGCTCGTTGCGCGCAGAAACGTCGCGAGGTCACCCACCGCCTGGGTGCTGAGCCTAGGTCCGAGTAGTGGGTAGGAAGGAATGTGTTTAATCTTTTCAAAAGCTTTCTGAGAGAGCCTTTCATTTTACACACGGGAAACCGAGACTCGGGTTAAGATATTATAAGAGTACGCAGCTGATTAACAGACCAAATTTGAACCCTGTGAAGTTTGAGAATTGCTTTACAGAGCCCTGGGGGCAGGGCCCTTTCCCCTTCCAGTTAGTTCTTTAGTGTTTTAGAAGGCAAAGTGAATAACCGATACTGTTAACGGAATGGGCATGTAACACTTAGCAACTCCTAGTCCTCAGAACACTGCAACCTCAAGCCATAGGCAGGACTTGCAGTAAAGCATTGAAGACAAACAACGTAGCAATTCATTAAAACCACAGGCTCCGAAGTCAGTCAGACATGGTTTTTGGGTTTTTTTTTAAGATTTTATTTTTTATTTATTCAACAGAGATAGAGACAGCCAGCGAGAGAGGGAACACAAGCAGGAGGAGTGGGAGAGGAAGAAGCAGGCTCATAGCGGAAGAGCCTGATGTGGGGCTCGATCCCATAACGCCGGGATCACGCCCTGAGCTGAAGGCAGACGCTTAACCGCTGTGCCACCCAGGCGCCCCAGACATGGTTTTTTAATCCTTGCTCAGTCGCTTACAGCAGCGAGGCTGGGTGAATTAACCTACTTCTGACCTTGAGTTTGCTCGTTTGCAAAATAAGGATGTGATATCACCTCCCAAGATTGATAGTGTGTGTAAAGCATGTAGCACTCATAAGAATATCCTAGTAAATATTGCCATTGGTAAAGTCATAAATATAATGACCATTTCATTTATAGATGATCTTTTAACTCAGATCTTCCAATCCCACATGTAGAAAATTGTGGGTGGAGAGGTTCATTGACTATAGGGAGGCTGATGGGTCACTAAGCCCTGTGGCAGCAGGTAGGTTGAAGGTGCAAATTTATTATTTACTGCTAATAAAAGACAACATACCATGGAAAAGATAGTATACTTGTCACACACCACTAGAAATTTTTAATAATCAGCATTTAGCAGGTTGTTTAAAACTGTAGAATTTAGATTTTTTTAAAAAGATTTTATTTAGAGAGAGTGTGGGGAGGGGCAGAGGGAGAGACTCTTCAGCAGACCTCCCCCTGAGCATGCTGAGCGAGGCGCGTGCCGCAGCGCTCCATTTCATGACCCTGAGATCATGACCTAAGCCTAAATCAAGAGCCCCACACCGAACTGACTAAGCCACTCAGTCGCCCCTAGAATTTAGATTTTTATTGTTAACCTATTGTGAACATGTAAGTTTGTAATTTTATGGTATTTTTTTAAATGCATCCTTTTTTTAGGATCTTATGGAGGCCATTTGGATTCTCAAGAATACTTTTCAAAGTGGAAAACTATAGAATATGTGAATCAGAACCCTTGACTCCACTAGCGTGGGCATCACAGCTACCGAAGCTTAGCAGAGCACCTGGTATTTTCTTGGTGGATCAAAACAAAAGATTCTCAACCATGCCTGAAATAGAAACAGACCAGAGAGACTCTGAACTGTTTTCACCACCCTCTAATGTTCGAGGAATGACAAAACTTGATAGAACAGCTTTTAAAAAGACAGTAACCATCCCAGTGCTTAAAGTAAGGAAAGAAATAGTCAATAAATTGATGCGATCCCTTAAAAAGGCAGCACTGCAGCGCCCAGGTATAAAACGTGTGATTGAAGATCCCGAAGATGAAGAAAGTAGACTAATTATGTTGGATCCCTATAAAATATTTACTGATGATTCCTTCGAGAGAGCAGAACTCAGTATTTTAAAGCAGCTTAATGTCAATCCACAGATATCTAAATATAATTTGGAACTAACTTATGAAAACTTTAAGTCAGAAGAAATCTTGAAAGCTGTGCTTCCTGAAGGTCAAGATGTGACTTCAGGATTTAGCAGAGTTGGACATATTGCCCACCTGAACCTTCGAGATCATCAACTGCCTTTCAAGCATTTAATTGGTAGGTGTGTCTTAGTAATATTCATGTATTAGAAAGTAATTAGCAAGTCTAATTTTAGTTTTTAAAATTCTTTTCTTAGACGTCAAATTATAGAAGCAGGACATTTTATCATTTTAATTTTAAGCTGGATCTTGGGCAACGTACTCTCTTTTGAGAACAATTTTGGAATATTCTTTCCCAAGTGTTAGCAAAGCTCTAAAAATCAGTTCCGGCTTTTGTGCATACAATATACAAGCATAGATTAAACTCGAATCTTTTGCTTTGGCAGAATTCTTGGACATCTCGTCATTTTGGTACACAGGACTAAGGACTATGTTGAATTCTAGGTTTCTTAAGTTTGAGTGTTTTACCATCAAAAGTGCAAGACACTTTACTCGTGCTTCAACTGATTGAGCCTCTTCTGTATGTCAGGCACCATACTTTGTTTTTTAGTGCCCTTAGCCTTTTAGAAATGGTGCTTGTGTAAGCCCAAGTTTGAGCCTGGGCCCTTTGTCCTTTTGGATAAGAAAGAAGTAGAAGACTAATCACAATTGCAGTTATCATTTTACAAATATTTGATGTCCATGTATTCTCCAGATTAATTTTTTTTAAATGTACACTAATTGTCAGAATTTCTGGGAATTATTTTCACCTTTAAAATGTAGTTCTCAGTATTCTGCATGGGTAGAATTTCAGAAATATGCTGTTAAGCATTTGTTTTTATTGATAAAAGGGGCTGATAATGCATAGTGATAATACAGTAAATATCTAAGCAGATCTTTATAATTATAACTGGTTGCAAATGTCAAGGATAAGCTTTGCTATGAGTCATTACTTGTCGTAACTCAGACATGCCTTTTGGCATCCCTGTTTTGTAAAGGGGCACTGAGATTAAAGTGAAACATTTCTATACAGTGGTAATTTTAAAGCTTTTACTGTAGACTTTCAGAATTGGTTTTGATTTTTTTTTATTTCATGCCTCATTTCAAACTACTGTACCTTAAAAATTGAGTTCTGATACCTGAAGCAGAACAGGATAAGAACAGTGATTGGCTAGAGTTTATTGATATTATCATATTCAAAATCAGGTATCTAAGTATCAGAAAGAAACTGGACAAATTCTGGTTATATAGCAGTATATTTGTATTTTTGAGTACTTTTTACTGACTTACAAATCAAGTTATCTTTATGCAATGAGATAGCATATAGATTCTTATAAATTTTTTAAGTGCTGACAAAAAAGGTAGGCTTTAAAGGGCATCAGTATACCATTTCTGGTGTATTATCTTTGTAGCTTTTTCAGCTCTGGCAAATATTTGACAAAAAGAACAATTTAAGTAAATGAACATTGTATTTAGATTAAGACTCTGAAGAATCTATGTTTTTTTTTTTTTTTTTTAAGATTTTTTTATTTGAGAGAGAGAGCATGCGCAAGAGAGTGGGTTGGGGGGGCAGAGGGAGAGGGACCCTGAGATCATGACCTGAGCTGAAGTCAGATGCTTAACCAACTGAGCTACCCAGGTGCCCCAAGACTCTACGTTTCTTTTATTTGAAAACTTATTTTGCCATTATATATTTCCCCTAGAAAATTTTTCTTTAAAAATATACCCATATGGTTTTTTGTGTTTGTATTGGAGGCTACACTAACTTTTCTGATCTGCTGAATTTTTAGAACTGCATGCCACTATACACACACTAGGTGCAATTTTTGTCTATAAACCAAAAGAAAATGGTTTATTTCCATTTCATATTTTCAGTTTTATTTTGCAACCAGTTGGCAATATTTATTATGGATTCTCATCTTTCAGGCCAAGTTATGATTGACAAAAATCCAGGAATCACCTCAGCGGTAAATAAAATCAATAATATTGATAATACATACCGAAATTTCCAAATGGAAGTGCTATCTGGAGAGGAGAACATGATGACCAAGGTATGGAGTATTTTATTGTCTCCTAGGTCAGATTATATCGATTAATGTCTAGAATCTTAATAGATGACAAAGATTAAAAATATTTATAATAAACCAGTGTTGATAAGTATGTGAGAATGTGAGCATTTATATATCCTTTTGATGGAAGTGCAAATTTGATAGAAATACTCAGGGAGAGTATATGGTAATATATTGCCGTTTTGAATAGGTACATCCTTTGATCTAGCATTGCAGTTACAGGAAGTTGTTTGGACAAGGATATAATTGGACAAAATTGTAATGATGTATGTACTAGGTTCCTCATCATTGTTTTGATACCAGAACAAACAAAGGAATGGAAACAACCTAAATGTTCGTCAGCAAATTGATCAATTTCTGGTATATAAAATACTATATAGAGTAGTATATAGAACACAACTCCATTTTAACTAAATATCTATGTAAATGTGAACATATATTAGAATGTTAACAGTGGGCATAGTTTTATTTGATGTAGTTACTAGTAACCTTTGTTCTTAACATGGCCAGAGCATCTGATGTGGTTGGGAGGAAAAAATATTTACACAAATTTGAAGGCAGAATATTCCGTGAAGGCAGAATATAATAAATATATCACTATATGATTTATAGAACTTAGGAACTTTTCTGGCCCTTTGATTCTTCATCCGTTAAAATAAGGACTGAGGTCACATTCCATGACTTAAAATGATGGCTGAGGTCACGTTCCATGACTGTAATTTTAATTTTGTTTTCTATTTTCTGTCACGTTTATGATAGTCCCAAAAGAAATGGCATGAAGTCTTAAATTTGTTCAAGACTTAGCTTCACTATATATATTTAGTTTAATCCATGAAAATTCAAATTTGGGAAAAGAGAAAATAGTGGAATGATTTGTTTTATACACTGGCTCTAATTTGTAAACGTGAAACTTCCAAAGTCCAAGTAACTATCTAAATATATAGTAAAATACCTCAAAATTGATTGGTAAATGACACATCTATCATGCCTCCCTCTTACAGACTGAAAACTAAGGAAGCTTATGTGCTGAGTGGAAGTGGTATCTGCAACTTAGCTAGTCATCATGAAGATGTGTGTGGTGTGTTGTTTCAAATTATAGGTTTATTTCCCTCTCCATCCGGTGACAAAATAGAGTATGATTAAGCCAGTCAGTTGGACAGTCTGAAAAATTCCTCATGTGATTTGGGAACCACTTTATGACCCATTGGAATGAGATGGAGAGCCATTTGGCTTTAAAGAGATGACTCCTCTCATGTCACAGTCTAATGTGGGTTGTTAACTGGCCTCAAGGATAGCATAAACACAAGAATTCTAATTAAAATGCAGTTATTTAAAAAAATGCACTGTTGTTTGCTCTTAAATGTAAATGTATGTAGGTAGGTAAATCCATCCAGTATTCGTGGCTGGAATTTAAGACTAATCAGGTTAATCAAAGTTTAATACCTTTTTCAGGTTCGAGAAAACAGCTACCCCTATGAATTTGATTTTTCGAAAGTCTATTGGAATCCTCGTCTCTCTACAGAACACAGTCGTATCACAGAACTTCTTAAACCTGGGGATGTACTATTTGATGTTTTTGCTGGGGTTGGGCCTTTTGCCATTCCAGTAGCAAAGAAAAACTGCACTGTATTTGCTAATGATCTCAATCCTGAATCCCATAAATGGCTGTTGCACAATTGTAAATTAAATAAAGTGGACCAAAAGGTAAAAGTCTTTAACTTGGATGGGAAAGACTTCCTTCAAGGACCAGTCAGAAAAGAGTTAATGCAGCAGCTGGGACCACTGTCAAAAGAAAGAAAACACTCTGTGCACATTGTCATGAACTTGCCAGCAAAGGCTATCGAGTTTCTCAGTGTTTTCAAATCGCTTTTAGATGGGCCACCATGCAGCACTGAGCTCCTTCCCATAGTGCACTGTTACAGCTTTTCCAAAGACCCTAATCCTGCTCAGGATGTTCAGCGACGAGCTGGAGCTGTGTTAGGCATTTCCTTGGAGGCATGCAGTTCAGTTCACCCAGTAAGAAATGTAGCCCCTAACAAGGAAATGTTATGTATCACCTTCCGGATTCCTGCTGCTGTCCTCTACAAGAACCAGACCCCAAATCTAGGTGAGCAATTTCTGGGAAATTAAATGTAAACTAGAATAGGCTTCATGGAGCTTTCTTAGGCTACATATATATTTTATTTATTAAATTTGGAAATACATTAAGCTAATATTAGTTAGATATTTCAATTCAGGATTCCTTGCCACTCAGTTGTGACTGGTTTCTCCCAGTTTTACCAATTTTAGCGTGGCATACACAGTGTTCAGTCTAGTAGAAGGCTATTTCATTAAAATAATAAGTCCGCAGGAATGTTACTGTTTCATGTATAAATTGAGTATTAAAAAATCTTTAAAATACCTATATTATCTGCTTTTTAAATGTATTTTCCAGTGTTAAGTATCTTACCTAATATAGGTTTTCTGGATTTGTTACAGAGAATCATGACGATCCACCTCTTAAACGCCAGAGGACAGATAAATGAAGTCTTTACAGAAGAAAAAAACTCAAACTGCCTCAGTCACTTAATTGGGAACGTTTTCTGCCTCTCCCCACTAGACCTTTACGTAATGAAATATAATTTGTATTTCATAAAATTTTAGCAATTAACCTTAGTATTGAACACTTCTATTTTACCCTTGCTGTCTTGTAAGTTGAATATTATCAAAATTTAAATGAAATCAGTCTACTAAGTATATTTTATGTTATAATCTTACAATCTAAATTATATCTAATTCTTTATTAAATATACTTAAATATTGACTGTCTCCTGGGAAAATAGTTTTTGAAGTTGGGATAACTGCATGCTAATAACTAAGAAAGCACTAATATCACTTTGCAGTGATCCTCAGTTGAAGAGTGTGCCTAAATTTTATATAAGTACCCCTAACCTATCACTGTATAAGTAATAAAAATGAGATTATTTAGATCAGGGATGGCAAACTATGCCTGTCAGGCCAAATCTAGTCTACCATCTGTTTTTGTATGGCAGATTGGACCAGAGAATGGTTCTTACACTAATGATTGAAAAAATTAAATCTTGTGACATGAGAATTATATGAAATTTGAATTTCAGTGTCCATAAATACAGTTTTATTGGAAGACACCATGCTCATTTGTTTACATGCTATCTGTGGCTGCTTTCGTGGTACAACAACAGCAGGGTTGAGAAGTTAGAACACACAGGAAGTGATTCTGGACAGTTCATACTACTGCTTGGCATACTCCAAATCACAGGGACGTGGTTGTATAACTCAACAGCATTTTGAGTGCCATGTAAATCACCATGCTATACTATCTTATTATTGTTAGTGTATATTCATTATTTCAAAACAAGAAAAGTGGACTTCTAATGTGCTTTTAAGGCACAGTGGAGTGTGAATTACTTTGATACTGAATTGGGTTACAAAGCATCCATACTGGAGCTAAAATACAATATATGTTGACCTTACCAATAGAGGCATTCATCATAAGGTTTCCCTCACAAGCAAGCAACTGTAAGAAAAACTAGAAATTTAATCTGGAAATATCTCAACATAGCAGAATTTCTTCACAAAATAAAAAATGAAAATGAGGGTGCAACTGAAGTCAGTCTCCAAATGACACCTTTGTAAGCCGAGCAAGGAGAGCCATTTACTGATGGTGAGTTAATTGTATTTGAATGCAGCAGCCAAAGAAATGTATCCAGAGAAAAATTGTTTAGGACTATTGGCCTTTTGGCAAGAACAGCTGCTCAAAGAATTCAGGACTTTGTGAGCAAAATCAAGTCAAGAAAGTAAATGAGTTTGATTCTTGATGAGTTGACAGATGTCACTAATGCTGCTCAGGTCTTGTTTATTTGAAACCTCAGTGCTGAATTTGAAATTACTAAAGAATTAGCTTCTGTGAATACTCGGCATGGAACAACTATGGGTGAGTGTTTTTAAAGAAGTTGAGAAAACACCAATTCCGTACAACCTGAAGTGGAATCTGCTATGATGTGTTACAACTCGGTTAAAATACATGAAGTAGAAAAAGACCTAGTTGGAAAAATATATAAAGCTCTGAAAATGTAACATATTTAAAACCTGTGGTTATTCACCAGCAAGTACCTTACAGAAGATACTTGAATCCGTCATGTGTTACTGAACCAGTAGTATCAATGGTAAATTTCATTTGCTTTCATGCATTCTAACCATGATTGAATTTTGTCAGAAATTGCTCAGCCTGTTTGATTTGCTTACCAATTGTGAAGTTTGATTGCAATTTTTTGAGCTCAGGGTCAAGACTGAAATTTTTCTTAACAAGATGAACCACTCTTAAACATTATTCTAGAACACTGAAAGGCTCTGGAAATTAGCTTTTACTAGTGACTTGACAGTATTAAAGATTTTAACCTATAATTGTAAGGCAAACAACTTCATTGTGAAAATGTAGTCATTTCAACAACCGACATTTGAATCACAGTATCTTCTGTTACATATTTCTCATGCTATCAAAAATTAAAACAAGAAACAAGATGTCCCTCAAATTGGCAGTGGATACATTTTCTGTCTTCAGCATTTTTGGGACCTTGGTGAAAATGCAAAGAAAGGAAATTCACATATTTCAAAATCCATTAACCAATAATCGAGCTGCTACCTTCAACTGGAAGTGACTAATGTACTATGTAATGACATGCTATAAGGCAAATATAAAGGGAAGAATCTAATAGGGTTTTACAAATGCCTTCCAAGTGATGAATATGCCCAGTTAAAATCTTATGCTTCTGGACTGATGTCCGTATTTGACAGTATCTATTTGTGTGAAAAGACATTTTTAGAGATAAAATGTGTAAAATAGTATTACAGATAACCATTAACAGGTGATCATTTACAACTGATTTTGATGATAGGAACAGTTGGAACCCCAATTAAAGGAACAAGTGTTATTCCCCAAAAAAGGAGTTACAAACAATGTAATTATATATACCCAATTATATTTTGAATTTTGTTCACTAAAAACATTGTACCAACTTATTTTATCACAAAGCCTAAAATACTGTCTGGCCCTACAGAAGAAGTTCGAGGACCACTCATCTAATCATTACAAACTCAAATGCCTTCAGAAGCGAGGAAGGTAATATAAATAGATGAGGGCAATAAATGGTAAGTGTAGGAGAGTAATGAACTGGAGCCCTCATCCCTTATCTAAAGGCACTTAAAAATGGTTTTTGAAACAACCAAACCTATCCTTTGCAAGAGCTTGGGGGCTAATGCAGGACCAGGGATTGCCAGTTCGGGACTTCTAATTTTCTTCTCCTCCCTCCCATCCAAGTGAGGAGTATGTAGGTGAAGGTTCAGAAAGCTTTCGGTAGAGGACCAGATAGTATTTTAGGCTTTGCAAGCCATAAGGTCTCTTCTGCTGCTCAACTCTGTTGTAGAAGCCCCCCAGAGCAGCCATAAACAACACGTAAACACTATATGCCAAAACAACTTTCTTTATGGACATCGAAACTTGAATGTCGTATACTTTTCACTTGTTAAAAAGTATATGATTTTGGCTTTTTTCAACCTTAAAAAATGTAGACATCAATCTTAGCTCATGGAGCATACAGAAACAGGCAGCAGCTGGGTTTGGCCAGGGGTCCACAGTTGGCCTGATCTAGGTGAAGAGACTCTTCACTTGCAGGTAGGAGTAAGAATTTTTTCCTAATACTGTTTTTATTCATACATGAAAAGTAGTAAGATTCTTGCCTCTATTTAGTCAAATATACAGCCTCTATTAACATTTTAACTCCTCCCCCTTTTCCCTCAGAGTAGATAAGTGAACGTATGATTATTTCATTATTTAAATCTAGGCCCACCCTAGTTTTTAACGTGATACCTGGTAACTGAACTCTTGATGTCCACTAGAAAATGACAGCTGGAAAGCTCACTGGATAAAATTTTTTAATTTTCTTAGCTTTTTGACAAGTTTTCTGTCACCTTAATTGGATTTTGAAATAATTAGCACCAGCTGACAGCCGAGAGATAACTTCTAAGAGAAGCTTAGGTCAGATATTTATTGAATGAAATTAAGGAATATTAATAGTGCATCCCAACTATGATGTAAATGTATTCGATACCACTAATGTCTGTTTAAAAGTAAGGTAGTTAATAGTCAAATGATGTTCTACATAATGAATTTCTCAGAACTTCTCTGAAGGATATAAATAAGGTTATTGATATCATTTATATAGCATAAAATAACTAGACACTTGTAAAACTTCCTGGAAATCTTAGGAAGTCTGACTACTCAGCCTTGGTTCTGCACAGCTGTTGTGTATAAGCTTGACAGTCTGACATTCATCTCTGGAGCATGGACTCTGACCACTTGGGTTCAAATCCACTCTGGTACTTTTAAGTTGTATTGACCTTCTGCAAGTTAGTTAACCTCCCTATGCCTCAGCTTCTCCATCTGTTAAAATGGGGAGAATAATCCTAGCATTGTAGAGATGAGGTAATAATACACAATACATGTAGCACAGTGCTTGGTGCATAGGTAATGCTCAGTAGTTGTTAGCTACTGTTTCTGGGCTAGTGTTGTATGATGTTAAAAGACTTAATTGATGTATATGAAAGACTCGTACAGCCTTTTGTCTCTGAGAGAGGAAATCACTGGGGGGATAGGGGAGATAACCTCATCAATTTAGAGTATTTCTGTTATTTAGTGAATTGTCATTAAGTTACCTTTCACCATTCTGTTTGCTCTAATTAACAACTTCTTATTTGCCCTATTGAACAAAGTATGGCAATAGTAAGAGCAAAATATTTACAAATGTATAAAGGTTTTGGAAGTCAATTTATTTGCCAAATCAGATGCACGCAATTTCCACAATAATGAGGTAGGCACAAAAAATGTTCTGAAAGCCTTTAAAGTGTTCTATTAATTAGTCCATTCATTTAAAGACATTCTACAAGGTACTGAGAACAAGTAATAGTATTTCTTTTGTAAAGACTGGATACTGTACTTCGGCAGCTGAGGACAGCAAAGTCTCAGCTTTAAAGTCAATGTTCTCACTATTCTTTGAACAGATTTTATAGACTGTACTTAAAAGACTAATCCTCAATTGGGGAATGCTAACAGATATGAAAAATAGGATGCGGCCTGTAAAGAACAGACAGAACTAGACTTAAATTAAAAACAAAAAACAAACAGTTTTAATTCTGACTTTTTACTAGCTTGTGCATATGATCTGAGCCTACTAAATTATTTGATGCCTTGGTTTTCGTAGTTATCAAAGACTGTTGAAGGGTCAACTGTACTTCTAACTAACACAGGGGTTAGGGACACTGACCCCTGCCCCCCACACACACACTCTGGAAAATCCACATATAACTTTTGAGTCCCCACAAAACATAACTACTAATAACCTACTGTTGACCAGAAGCCTTAACACAAACATAATAGTCAATTATACATATTTCGTATGTTATATTATACACTGTATACTTACAATAAGGTAAGCTAGAAAAAAGAAAATGTTAAAATAATAAGAGAAAATACATTTATGGTACTGTATAAAAAATATCCACATACAAGTGGATCCACTTAAACTTGTGTCGTTCAAGGGTCAACTGTATTGTAAAGATGAAGATGTACCCCTGAAATTAATACCTCCTTAGACAAATAAGCTGGACTTGTTACATACGGATATTCCACCCCAATGTAACCACAAATTTTGTTTCACTTAACTTTCCTTCCATAAAATTAACATCTGTTATAATGGACATTTGATAGGAAATCCCTTAATTTCCTTGAGAAACTATGCCCCATACCCAGTGGTCTATGTAACAGACTCATGTAAGGTTGAGATGCTACAAATATGCACCCTCTACACATCCAACTGTAAGCAAACTCCTGGGTGCCCTGAAAGCCTCTGGAGTTTCAACAGAAACTGTATCAGACTCTGGGATTTACTCAGAGAAATTTTGTTTAAAATGTATCCATTCCAGTCTCCAAGGTTTCATCATAAAATGAGCTCACATTTGAAGTGAAGGTGCCATTTAAGTATTAAATTTTATTAACTTACTTCTTTGAATTTGTCATTAAAGCAGGTTACTACTCTCGTCTGGTTTATCCTAAGTGTGGCTCACAGCTGGGAACTATAATACCTTGATCAAGGTTTGTCTCACTTTCCACTGCTCAAAACAGGCACTGAGTCTTTAATATTGAGAGAGTGGCATTATCACAGGTCAAGTTTTACTTGCCACAACCTGCTGGTAGAAGGAAATATATCCACTTGTCTGGACTAGTATTAAGAACATAGAAAAAAAAAAAAGAACATTTTATGAGACGAAATAATAGACTTGGATATTAACACTAAATGTCGTATTCAAAATGGCATTTCAAAATGTGTTCAAGTAAAACACTGTAATAAGAGAAAAACCACAAAACTTATATAAAGTCTAGCTTTATTTTTAAAAAGATTTTTACAAGTCTGTCAACCTCAAGCATACATAGGTGAATTATTCATATCTTCCATCGGATGAAGTTTACAGCTTCAATCCTGCTCAGAAAAATATAAGTAAAAAATAAATCTTTTTCACATATATTTATCCACTATATTACTCAGCTTAGTTCTGAAATTTTCTCTTATAAATACTTTAACACAGCTGCTAGTGATAGTACCGTTGTTGGGCAGCTGCATATGGCTATACTTTTACACTCTGCTTTACTTTTGCTAGCTCCCTGGTTTGGCTCTAAAGGAGAAATAAAGGTTAACTGGGCTGCCAGAAAAGCCCACTGAATGCATCCTGTAGCGCTCTGTGACAAGCAAGAGAAGAAGTATAGCCTCCAGCAAGGTCCTGTGGAGAGGCAGCTCTGACATGGTTTAAATACCTAAAACAAAACAAAAAGTATAGCATTGATATAGAAAGCATATATAAATTGGTAACATTTTTAAAAGCAATAATAAAACTGATTCACGTTGTAAAGGGGAATTCTGAGACTGAAATGTTCAGACTTTATAAATGCATTATTACCTTTTAAAAAGAAACATACCAACTATATAGAGTGCCTAAATGAGTTTAATTGTTAAACTAAATTATAAAGCAAATTACATTAAGATCTAAAAACAGCTCCCAAAGAGGTTTCAAAAATAATACTTGCTATTAAAATGTTCACTATTCCTAATTTTCAGTACTTACTTGTTTTGTTGGCTGTTGTTTGGGTACCTAACTGTTATTGTCCTCCTGGCATACTCTTAATAAATATATGCACAGTATCATAATACTATTGTATTATTAATATTTTTACATAAATATTCAATATTTTACATAAATATATTCTGAAATAATACTTAAATGGAGGGGGAGAGGACAGAATATACTAGTTACTTCAAATTTACTTCAGCATTACAAAAATATATTGTCTCCTCCTATACAGGAAGTGAAACCTTAGAAAATTACATGCCCAAGAAATCTCTGACAGCCTGAGTTCAACAGAATGTCCCAATTAGTAAATACAGAAGAGTCTTTTGAACTGATCTCTAAAGACAGTGTAACATACACCATTTTTCTTCAATCACACATATATTATTTAGCACTTAAAACTTTCTACCTTGATAAAGGTAAATAAAAGGGGCTAAAATATGGGGCAATCCTAGCCAAAGAAGGTTAACTTGTTAGCATGACTAACAGCACTGTTGGAAAACAAGTATTTCCAGCCTTGCTTTAATGCCTAGTTTAAGAAACCACATTGTTTCTTCAGGCCTCAGGAAGTAAAGGAGCTTCATCCGCCTTAGAATTACGGTTATGGCAAATGAAATAAATCAGGTACCAGAACATTTTAATAACTTGGAAACTTTTCTACTCATTCATTCAAACTTCCTGTGTGTCAAAGTCTTGATACATGAGCAACTTATTATTTCTAACATAATAACCAGTCTGTTTTTCATTTGTATCCATGTTTAATAAGGTTGTGTGATTAAAAAATATATAGCAATATAAGAGGCCAGATAGAAAAAGTGGTCAAAGTAAGACACAGGATAAGCTCCTGGAATTGGCTATAATTTATTCACACCACCACAAATCAAGGTGTTAACTCAATTCTTTGCTTCTCTGCCAAGGGTAAAAGGGAAAAATGGAAGGAGAAAGGAAATTAATATTTATTGAACAATGATCTACAAACTTTTTTTTTTTTTAAGTAGGCTCCATGCCCAGTGTGGAGCCCAATGCAGGGCTCAAACTCACGACCCCGAGATCAAGACCTGAGCTAAGGTCAAGAGTTGGACACTTAACTGGCTAAGCCACCCAGGCGCCCCTACAAACTTTTTTTTTTTTTTAAAGATTTTATTTATTTATTCCACAGAGATAGAGACAGTCAGCGAGAGAGGGAACACAAGCAGGGGGAGTGGGAGAGGAAGAAGCAGGCTCATAGTGGAAGAGCCTGATGTGGGGCTCGATCCCAGAACGCCGGGATCACGCCCTGAGCCGAAGGCAGACGCTTAACCGCTGTGCCATCCAGGCGCCCCTACCCCCTACAAACTTTTGATAATATAGCAGTAAAAATATGTAAGCATGCATCTCCAAAATTTGTATACTTATTATACCTATTGTTATTCATAGTTATATTGTATATATTGTATATATATTGTATATAATTATATAATATATAGAAGCATACTATAAAATATATATAAATATTTAAAGGAAGAGATAAAAATATTTCAACAAAAGTTCTAATATTTTCTCCCTACATCCCATCTTATAAACCTTGGTGGGATGCATCCCACTTTCTTTGTCAAACTCTTGATAGAACCTTAGGTCCCATGGGACTTAAACAGGGATTCACCAAATCTACCACATGGCCAGAAAAAGTATCTGCTTATTACATCCCAGGACACAATAAAATGTCCACTGTTAGGATTATGACGCATGAGAAATGATGTAAGTTAAATAAGTCATCTCAGACGTCTAAAAATCAACCCGGAACAGGATAAAATGATTTCACTGAGAACTCAATAACTATCACACAAATAAATAATATTTAGTAATATTTTTACAGGTATCTTAGAAATGAAACATTCCACTCCTAATATAAGTTTCCAGGTAAATGTTATCCATACACTAGATACCATTGTATTATCCTTTTTCCTTTCCTCAGACCTTCAAAAGAAAAGCACAGTCTTAGCTCCAATGGCTGTTCACTCCTGGCAAAAATCAGGTACCACAGCAGAATGTCTGTCAACCTTAAGAAGCCAACTATCATGAACAGAATTGGTTTTCATAGCTGTAATAGAAACCACGATGCAACTAGTTGTTTTGATTCATCACATTTTGGTACAACTTGCTTCTGGGAAAGTTGAGTCATACCATCCCTGGCTTGGCAATTCAAGCATAAACTTGCAGTGTACATACAGCTTTTTATATGTTATCCTGGGAAACCTGAAACAGCTGCACTGCTGGCAGGAAAACACAGGACCACCAGTAAAATATCCAAAACAGTTGCATCTTTTAATTTATGACTGTGCACTGTTTCCATAAAGAGTATATAAAACAGTTCAACTTTTTATAGGTAAAATGTAATAAACAGTCATACTCATTGATGCCATAAATGTGTAAAAAAAGTTTATTTAAAATGATTAATTAGTGTTTGAAAATAGTAATTCTTGAACAGTCATAATCCAGAGCAATGAGCAAATATTTAAAAATTTTAGTTATTAATGCTAAGTTGTAGATTCTTACTGCCAAAATCAAGTCAATTAAAATTTCTTTGCATAGCACTGAAGAAAATACATTTCCCTTCCAGCAATCATTTACATTAAACATGTCTGTGAGTATATTCTTTAAAGACCTGCTTATTTACATTACTGTTTTTGATCTCTGGGGCTGCACAAAACAGTTACTGTTAAATATTTCAATCTATTTTCACCATGGCAACCTACATTAATTCCAATTTTAAAAAATAAAACATAGTTCATTCTTGTTACTCAGTTGTAGGCTTTTATTTTCTAGGTATTTTAACTTACTGTTCTTAAACCCTTTAATTACTGTGGTACACCAAAGTATTTTAAAGGATCTGCCACACTGAAACCACACAATGAGAATTTAGCATTTTGCCTACTTTTTCACATTAATCCACATCTGTGTTGTTTTAATTCTTTCATGACCATTACAAGTACATCACTGAATAGGATTCTTGGGGTTTCTGGCAAAGGTCAGTATCATTTCATGTACACCTTTATAGAACAGAATGAGGAAGAAGTCTTAGCCAAATTTATTTCCAAAAGTCAAACTCAGTTGGATTTTGAAGCCTGGAGGTAATAGCTCTGACTATTTAGCCAATCCCAGGACAGTATTTCTGTTTTTCATGGGTTTATTTTAAATACCTGTAAATCTTATAAGCAGAAACCAGGAAAGAAAAAAAAAAAAGGTTTGCTTATTTTGGTATCTATGCCTTATTTTTACTGAAAGCAGACTAAACTCAAAGCTTTAAGAATCATACCTTTGATTATTTTCTTAATAAAACTTAAAAAAAAAGTATGTTTTCAAAAGCATGTCTAAGATAATTCCTGTACAAAGGGCATCTTGTGCCTAATTTATACTCTGTCTAAAGTTGCCTTGCTTTGCCATTACCCATCAAAATCCCTTTCAAACAGACTTTGGAGGAGGGGGAGGAAAAGAGGCAATGGATCCTGAGAGAGGAGTAAGAGAGGATTAAGCATTCCAAAACCACACTTGAAAGTTTGTTCCTGAACTTTGATTTCCTACACTGTCATTTTCTTCTGTTACATTTAGCAGCTTTTGCTCCCAAAGAAGGTGGTATAATTTACACTTAGCTTTAGAAAGACTTCGTCTTCTCAGTTCTTTAACATAAGAGAGTTCCTCTGAGATTACTCTTTTACTATTTCCCTTCCTTTAAAAGCCTATATTGACCATCTGGCTAAAGTCTTGGACTCAGCTCATTTTAGTGCTATTCAACAATGCGTTGAGTTCTCAGCTAGGGGCAGAGGGCAGGGGTTGTCACTCAAGACCAACAGGCAGCACTCTTCCCCTCCAGTCATAACCTCCTCATGAAAACCCCTGAAAAACTTTGGCTCTAGAGAAACAAAGAATCTTGGAATTCAAATTGAGATGAAATGAAGTTCATATTCATTTCCTTCACCTCAAATTACCAGGACCAATGGATGGTTAAAAAAACAAAAAGTCCAAGTTTTTAACTCCATAGTGTTTCTTTAGAGTGAACTCTAGAGATTAAGACTTTCTTTTTTAAGTGGGCCCATTTTTAAGCCTGAATTTAAAGCCACCATGCATTAAACAGACCAGTTCCTAGTAGTTCTGCCTCCCAACCTACAAAATTCAAATCTAAGTGCCATTAAGAGACATGAGCCAACTGATCTCAGCTGTCAAGACCAAAAGCTATTGTAAGAAATTCAGCTAAGGCTATAAAAGATTTACATTAACAACGTGAACTGTATCTCAACAGATTTAAAAACACAGCAACAGTGTGCTCAATTATCACTAAAAAGCAGAAACATTCTGAAAACGGAGGTTAGTGCCCAGGTGTCCTAACCCAATCATGTTGTCAGAATAACAGACAAATGGTCTACAGAGGGAAACTGATAATCATATATTCCAACATAAATGGGGAAAGCACTTTAAGTCGGAACTACTGTCCATAATTCTATGGGCAGTTTGGTTATAAAATACCAACAAAGGCTTCATGAATGCCAACCAAAATATCACATACTTCCACAGTCATGGTATTACTCTTCATTATCTAACCTGTAAGTGAGAACACAACTTGCATAAACTAATTATGAAAGCTATTTTCAGATCTATATTAATATATTTGGGAATCTAGTAACCAATTTATTCCAGACATTTAGACCATCTCAACACCAAAGCTCAGATTTGGAAATTAAAAGCCACATGTGGTGCCCAAGTGTACAGCTGAATACAGATTGCTCAGATAAGCCTTTCTGAATTATAACTGAAGTAAAGTGTGCAATTTATTGCTATCAAATAACACACTAGGCATTTTTAGGACAGGGTAGCTGTTACCGAAAGTTAACGTAACTACATAGTGAAAGGAATACTTCCTCGATTTGAGTGTAAATGATTGAATGCATAAAAGATACAGCTACTTAAGTGTAATATATTCTACGAACAGTATAGTTGGTAGTTCTGGATATCTCAAATGATAGACCTCTAAGGATACACTCCATCTGTATAATACAGATAAATACAAGAATATCTCAGGAATCAGGTGCTATCAGATAAACTTGACTAAAGCCATGAAAATAGATAATACACGGTACAATAAATCTTAAATATACTCCTCAAAGTCAGATGTCTATCTCAGTTGTAATATGCATGGCTAATTTCAGTATTGTTCTTATATGTTTAAATGAGAGTAAGCAGAAAAATGGTATAATTAATGTTTTTACTTACTGATTCTTAAAACATTATGATACTCATGAATTTATTCAAGATAACCAGAGGAGAGAAGGCAAAGTTTCATGAAAAATCTAAAAATAACAAATCAGAGTCATAAAAATAACGAACCACACACAGATTTTGTATATCCCAGGGAGGGACAAAAGCCACCAATTCTGTGGTGGAAATAAAATCGAGATCATAAAAATAAATATCCTATTTTCTGATTTTAAGTTCCTAAAAATTCTAGTGCCTCATTCTGGCTTGTCTAATGTAATTTTTTACTGTGAATTCCATGTTAGTAACAGATGTATGCCAGAAGTTTCACTGTATCTTTATAAAGGCAGGATGGTAATTTTTCCCCAAGGGTGGGACAGGCAAAATGCAGAAATTCATATGTATGGAGTGCATTCCTTCTTAAAAAAAAAAAAAAATTACTGAGTGTCTACTATGTGCCAGGCATTGAAGCAACTCTGAGAATAAAACAGGGAGCAGCCTCCATGTTCTAATGGACCTTGTAATTCAGCAGAGAAAAAAAGATGTGAAATAATGAATATTATGAAAGAGAAAGTCAGGGCTCTATCAGCGTAGATTAAAAGGAAGCCAACATGAACAAGTTTAGAAAAGGTCTCCTAAGGAAATAACAGTCCCAAAGGATGGCTTAGACCCAAAGGATGAGGAAGAGTCAGTCAGCAACCCATGGAGGGAAGAATGTAGCAGCAAGGAGCCACAGCACATACTGAGAATATGGAGGAGAGGTGGCTCAGGATGAGGCTGGAGACGTTGGCAGAAAGTATTCAAAAGAAATGTTAAGAACTACAAATTTTATTGAAAGGGCAATGGGAAGCCACTGAAAAGTTACTGTTAGGAACCTGATAATGTAAACTACTTTGGATACACAATGGATGGGAGAAAAGCAGGAGTCAATTATTGAGAGACCCCTCATAGTTTCTCCATTCCAGGCTTAAGATCATGGTACCTGGATCAGGGTGGCAGCAGAGGAAATAAAGAAAAGTACTGGTTCAAAAGACATTTAAAAACCAACTGAGTAGGGGCGCCTGGGTGGCTCAGTTGGTTAAGCGGCTACCTTCAGCTCAGGTCATGATCTCAGGGTCCTGGGAATGAGCCCCGCCTCGAGATCTCTGCTCAGCGGGGAGCCTGCTTCTCCCTCTCCCTCTACCTGTCGCTCCCCCTGCTTGTGCTCTCTCTCTCTCTCTCTGTCAAATAAATAAATAAATAAATAAATCTTAAAAAAAAAAAAAAAACAACTCAACAACTGAGTAGCTATGGGGGCAAGAGAAGGGGAGAACAAAGTAAAAGCAAAGGCAACTTCCAGCCATCTAGTCCTATGGAGCAGGGAAAATGCCCTCACAGAGATGATGGAAAACTGGAGAAGAAACAAACTAGGGTGGGAGAGAAGAGAACGGAAAGATCATGAATTTAATTTTGGACTTAAGTCTGAAGTGATTATAGAAGAGAGATACAGAGTGGCAATATGGGCCAAGTGCTAAGAAGAAAATTCTGGAACGAAGGTAACAGTTTGGGAATAATCAGTATTTAGATGGTATTTGAAACCATCAGGTAGATGCTAATATTTAGGGAGAGAGGACAGAATGAGAAAAGAGAGAAGGGCCTAAGGCAAAGGCCTAGAGAACAATAACATACAATGATATGACAACAGAAACCATGGTGGTTAATTTTATGTGTAAACATAAAATTACGTTGAGTGAGCCACAGAATGCCCAGATTATCTGGTAAATCATTTCTGTATGTGTCAGTGAGGGTTTCTGGAAGAGATAAGCATTTAAATTGGTAAACTGAGGAAAGCAGATGAACCTCTCCAAGGTTAGTGGGTATTATCCAATCTGTTGAAGACCTGAGAAAAACAAAAATGTGCAGAAAGATTGAATTCACTCTGCCTAACTGAGCTGGAACATCGATATTCTCCTGCCCTTTGGTCTCCAGACTGGCACCTAGACTTGGGACTGGCATCTACACCATTCATTCTCTCTCAGGCCTTTGAACTACACCACTGGCCTTCCTGGGTCTCCAGCCTGCAGACAGCAATCATGGGCCTTCTCAGCCTCCATAATCACATGAGCCAATACCCAATAATAAATCTCTTTATCTATCTGTCTATCTATCTATCTATCTATCATCCATCTCTCTCTTACTGGTTCTGTTTCTCTAGACAATCCTAATACAGAAGCTAAGCTACTTTGAAGTGAAGGGTATGTGTTCAGGTGTAAATGCAAATACGGCCATCCCCTACCAATACCTCATACACTCTCTTCCCGCAGACTTGCAAAGGAGGTAAAAGGAAGGTGTAAGCTGCTTGGAAAGGAGTCGGAACCTGCTACTTGTGCCTGACTCCTTCTTATAATTTTGAAGAGGTAATAATACCAGAGACAGAGATGGGAAATCTATTAGATTTCTCCAGCAAGGGGCTCCAAAGGCTCTCTTCATGGTATTTATAGCAGTAGTGTTTCTTAAAGCAAAAGAACAAAAGAAATAATCCAAATGTCCATTGACAGGAGAATGGGCAAATAAATACTGTCCAGCAGTGAAAACAAAGGATATAGAGCTTCATGCATGTACCAACACTGCTGACTCTCACAAACAATGCTGAGTAAAAACAACAACAAAAAAGTTACAGAAAATAGGTACAGCATGGTCCATTTATATAAAATTTGGAAATACAAAATACACATGGAATATATAGATATGACCAAACTAAAAAAAAAAGCAAGCAAAGGATAATCAGCCTGTTCAGGGTGACTGAATCCCTGATGTGGGGTGGGACCACAATGAAGAGAAGAAAAATGCACACAGAGAGGGCTTCTACAGCATTTGGTTATGTTCCATCTCCTAAGTTAATGAGTGGAATTCAAAATACAGGACTTGAAGGAGTAGAGGAGGGAGAAACAATGAGAATGGAAACAATTCAGCAATTGTTTTATTATTACTCTTTGTAAAATATGTATCATGTATTTTTTCTAGGTATGAAATATTTTTTTAAAAAGTAGTGCAAACAGCAAAGTCACAGCTTTAACTGCCATTAATCCAGTAAATAATCTGCATGTAAACACCAAACCATTCTTAGTTGGCCTTGGTTTCATAAAATATTAAAACTTTTATTCCATTTGCAATAATTCATGTTAATTATAATTATTCATCTTAAAATGTTTAATATTGCAATATGTTGTTGGGTGCCTGGGTGGCTCAGTCAGTTAAACATCAGACTCTTGATTTCAGCTCAGGTCATGATCTGAGGGTCATGAAATCAAGTCCCACCATGGGCATGGAGCCTGCTTAAGAGTCTCTCTCTCGGGGCACCTGGGTGGCACAGCGGTTAAGCGTCTGCCTTCGGCTCAGGGCGTCATCCCAGCGTTATGGGATCGAGCCCCACATCAGGCTCCTCCGCTATGAGCCTGCTTCTTCCTCTCCCACTCCCCCTGCTTGTGTTCCCTCTCTCGCTGGCTGTCTCTATCTCTGTGGAGTAAATAAATAAAATCTTAAAAAAAAAAAAGAAAAAAAGAGTCTCTCTCTCTCTCCCTCTGCCCCTCCCCGCCATAACCCCCATGCGCACAAGCTCTCTCCCTTAAAACAAAACAAAACAAAACAAAACAAAACAAAACAAAACAAAAACCCTGCAATATGTTACATTCATATTGTTCTCTGTACTGGTTTACAAGCAAGGTCAATACATTAATTTAAAATGGGAGAAGTCAGTAAAATCAGATTTATTTGCAAAGAACCTTTCAACAAATACACATCTAAATAGCAAGCCTAAGTACTGACGAGTGGTTAAAAAGCTGATCTATTAAGGAGGGCACATATTGCATGGTGCACTGGGTGTTATACGCAAATAACGAATCATGGAACACTACATCAAAAACTAAGGATATACTGTATGGTGACTAATATAACATAATAAAAAATTATTATATATTAAAAAAAAGCTGACCTATTAAAGCAGCAAAAATAAAGTGGCAGATGAAATTGGTTACGTGGTCAAGGAGACCTTAGCCCAAGCCCTGATAATCTGGAATTTCCCCCCCATAATAATGCTGCAGATTTCTATTTCTTTACCAGCATGAAACATACTGTGCTTTCTGTGGCTAATATTAAGGTAAGAGCCTAGATATAGAAACCAAATCCAATTCCTCTCCCTGTCCAATGGTAGTTAAACACCCTCCCAAGTTTGCAGAACTCTCCCTATTGGTTTGGTTTTTTGCTTAGTGCAAACTCTCTAAATTAAATATAAACAACCTCAGTCTTCTCTCCTCTACCACTCCCTTTTCTTCCCGCCACATAAATATATAAGGACATCATGGTTTAGTAGAAAAGACAAAGATTTTGGAAACAGATACATTTGGGTTTGAATCTCTCCTTGGACAATTACTAACATTATGATTTGGAAATTGCTTTAATTTTTCAATCCTCATTTCCTCATCTGCAAAAGGGAGACAGTAATACCTCATAGTAATTTTTAGAAGATTAAGCAAGAAAATGTATGTAATACATCTGGCAAAGAACAGATATTCAATAAAGCATATATCCCTGACCACTCTACGTATTCTCTTTGATACTATTAATACAAAGAACATTCTCACAAGGAATAGGCCTTTCATAGCCCAAATTTTCAAAGTGTTTTACCTTCTGCTAATTAATATGTATCTCTCCTTTCCCAATTCTTTGACCTTACTGTCCATTCCCACATCTACTTCAACAATAATAGTGTTGCCTTCTCTCTTCCCCCTTTAGCTGTACCCTAAGTAAAAAGATTCAAGTGGAGGTTTTGTTTTTATTTTTTAAATTAGACAAAAGGTAAAGAGTAGTCCTGCTTGTCAATCTTTTATCACAGGGCAATAGAAAAATAACCCAAGGATGCCAATACCTTCATATTAAAAGGCAAACGGGAAAAATTTACATACATACATATACATATACAAAACATAAACATATGTGTACAGATCTGGATTTCACAAATACTATCCACACTCTAGTAAGTTTTATTTCAAAAGTTAAATTGCCACATTATTTCTACTCTCATATCCTGTATTTTGCCTCTCATCACCATTAAGTGATGACCATTGCCCTGTCCTCATCCTCAACATCCTCCTCTACCTCTCTAAATCGGGAGACAGCTTCCAGCTGTAAAATGCTCTTAGCCTGTGACTTCTATAACAATGTCTATAATTTGGGTCACACTCCTATCACTTTCACACAGGATTCCTCAAATTTCTCTTTTTCCCCTTGCTTCCTAATTACTAGTTTTCTTCTTGGCTTTTCTCATCTTCTATTCTTGACTATCTCGGAAATGTATTAATTACCTCTGTTCTACTAAACCTGGAAATCTTATCTTCTGGTCTTTTGCCCTTCTTTGTTACTTATAGCCCAGCATTTTTATCTGCTTGGGTGGCCTTTCATACTTGGGTGTCCCACTGGCACTACAAATTTAATGTTTTCATAACTGAACTCATCTTCCTTTACAAACCTAGCCCTCTGTCTGTATTTCTTAAATTCTCTTAATAGTTTCAACATACAGGGTCATCTTGGAATCCTCTTCCCCCTACATACCAATGAGAAATCTACATCACTGCATCTCTCTACAAACATCTATTTACTTCTCACAGCATCTTCATTGCTGCTACTGTTACCTAATTTTAGCTCTTTTTTACTTCTTCCATGTCCTACAGCTAATACTCTCTTACCTGGTCTCCCTACTGCCAGGACGTTCTCTCCATTCCAATCTATTCATGGTTATCAAACTAATCTTCCTAAGGCAAAGCTCTGCATCACTCTCGTACAATTAAACATTCATTGGATCCCTGCTGTAGGTAGAATAAGGTCCAAGTTCCTTAACCTACCATTCGAGGCCTACTGTACTTGATTCCAACCTACCTTTTGTAAACGTATTTCCCATTTATCGTCTCCATGTACCCTGAATGTAAGCCAAAGTAACCATGAGGTTTTCAGTTATTCTCTATGAAAGCCTCATAACTACTCACTTCATACCTTTGCTAAAGCTATTTCATTATCTTGGAATGCCCTCACCATTGCCTGTCTCCCAAAGCCATGGTTCAAATGTCAACCCCTCAATTCTGAACAAAAACATGAAAAGCTTAACTATGCCCCACAGAAATGTTACATATGGAATAACAAAACAAAAATAATAAAATAAACTAAGCTTAAAAGCAAGAAAAGAAACTCTCAGGTGTCAGAAATAATACAGGAACTCAAAATCAGAGCACAGGCAGAGCTTGAAGTTCACGAAGATGCTGGGTACCACTGACTCAATAGCCATACGGTGACAGGAGACAGGCCTCGATCCTGTCAGATGTAGGAAGCTAGAACTGGGCTTCGCTCCCTGCATGTAACTTGGATCTACAAAATGTCATCCCATCTACAAAACAATTTGTACGAATATTCTGCTCACTGGCCTGGAACAGTCACAACAAAGTCTGGGGGCATGGACAGAAAAGAATCAAACATAAAAAAAAATCACAATACCCAAGTCTATTCCATCCCCAAGAAATTAAGAATAGCAATAAGTCAAGATCCAGTGAAGCCAAGAGGAGTTTGGCCAAAGCAAATAATCTCAATCCAAGGCTCATGGGACTACAACACCCACTAAAAAGAGATACACAGTTTTAAAAAAAAATGAAATAAGCCTCATTTATAAGAGTCAGAAGACACAATCAATAGCAGGACTACCATACCCAGATACGAGAAACTGAAGAAACGTATTTCATGTTAGAGAAGATGAGTAAAGAAACAGATGCCATAAGACAAGAAATCAACAACATGAAAAGAACAAGCATTTCTTTAAAAAAAAAATCAAACAGCAATTCTTAGAATAAAAGTCTCAATGCACAGGTTAAGCAGCTAGTTATCGATAGATGGAGAAAAATTAGTGAGTAAAAGATTATGTGAGGAAAACATGAAGAATTTAGAGCTAAAAAGAAGAACAATGGAAAGAACCACTAAGGATACTGCAACAAGAAGAAAATTAAACGTCAATGGGAAGAGCCAGCTATAAGGAACAAAGATGACAAGACAAAAACACCACCACTACCACTACTACTGCCACAAACTGCTAACAATAACAACATAGAAAACAGAAGGGGAAGTCTAAGGCTAATAAGCATTCTAGGCCTTTGTTTTGTTCAAAAAAGGAGAGATTTAAACTGCAGACTTTTGAAAATAACATTTGTTCATTTTGGGTGACAAAATTATAATATTTAATATACATTACACATGTAATAATAATATTACTCTCTGTACTTCTCTTTGTTTGAAATATTTAACAGTTTTCTTAGATTCTACCTCCTCTGGATTGCCCAGGTAGAATTACTTCTTTGCTCCTCCTAATCTGCATGCACTTTATCTCTAAGCGCTGTGGCTATTTATAGTTACAAGTTCCCTGTCAGGTAAGTTTCTTGATAGCAAGATAAATATCTACTCACTAAACAGCAATCACTTTTTTAAAAATCATCCTAACTTGTAAACAGAAAGTATACAATTTTTTTAATTAAATAAAAATTCTGGTTAGTTAAGATACAGGCCTAAAGAATGGCCATGATAACAGAGGGCAAATAAAAATACAGAGGATATTAGAAAAAAGAGTTATCACCACAAATTATGAAGCTGCAGAGGAAAGAATAGCACAGGATTGAATGAAAGACAGACTGCAAATCTGTCCCTGAGGAAGATGAGAAGGTTTCCTGGAAATCAGAAGATGCTATAACAACAACAGAGAGATGGGATATAATGTATAGTGTAAAATGACTATTTAGTACATACATATGTTCTGTTGAATAGGCATATTTGAAAACTGTTTGAGATTAACATCCTCTGTCTCATAACCTAACCTCTCAGCGTTAACCAATTTTATCCTTAAGGATACATAATATAATGGAATATAGCTATGAATGCAAAGAAAAACAAGAAATTCAAACAGAACTAAACACACCCAAAGCACGATCTTTTGTAAGATATTTATTTTTCCATTCAAAGCACCTTCTCAAAAGCTCTATTTCATACACTGGAATCTGAATCATGTCAATAACTTAGATAAATCTCTAAAGCAAACAATAACAAGCAAAGACAAAGTCAAGTGGATAAAATAACTGATGTTTTCTCTTAATTATGGAAAATTCAATTTTCTAGCAAGTAAAAACAGGTTCATAAAATATCTACTCACAGGACAAGTGACTATGAGCAGTAAAATCTGAAAAAGTTCCAAGAGTCCTGATTTAATGCATAACAATCTGAAGTTTTTAAGAAGCATTTTTAATACTTAAGCCCACAGAAAACTTGCACTTTCTTCCAAAAGCTAAATCACAGCATCACTTTGGGGAAAAAATAACCCATGCCCATTAGCATAAGTAATATGCTAATGCAATCAGTTTTACCAAAAATGAAGCTTTTCTAGAATAGAATGCCTTAATAGACTAGTCAGTTAGTTGGTTAAATACCATTTGGACCAAAACCTTCATGTGTAAAGAAAATATTTTCCTCTTACTTAAAAAATTATAGCATTATTTTCAGTTTTCTGTTTTGCTTCCAGACTACATTTTTTGGCAATGTGTTATAACTCTGCACATGCTGGTATAATATTTTAAGTAAAAACACATTCTAATCAGTTACATATGACTTATTTTGAAAATCAGAACTTTTAACAGTTAAAGTGTACAGAAATGCTTCAATATTATAAAAATTCCTTATGGTAAACCTAGATTTCTTATTTTATTACCTTAAAAAGTTAAAAGAAAGAAAAGAACCCTACTCTTTTCTTGAATTTTACCTTTTGGGGAAAAAAGTCTATTTCCACCTGTCATTCCAAAGTAAATAAAATAAGGCACAGTTTTCTCATCCCTACATTATACTTTGGGTATGTGTCGACAAAAAGTGAAAAAGAAGCAAAATCCAAACTAAGATTATTCCTGATATATTTTGTCCCTAATTGGCTTCCATTTGTAAAAACTAAGGTATTATGGAACAAAAGACAGGGGAAAAATTTTAATTGGAATTATATAAATACCAAGGGGATAAGAGCCCATCATTTTAAGATACACTTAAGATTAATCAATCCTACATGTGGTTTATGAAAATAAATTTTTAAATGTTTTATAAAATAAATGAGAATAGTGAAAAAAGACAGCACAGATAGTACAGTAAGGGAAATAATGCAGAATCCTAAAACTGGAAAGGAACATTTAAAACCATCTTATCCCACTGCCTCATTAACAGATAAAGCAGCTGATACTAGATCACTGTTTTAAACATTTTTATCTTCTTGGAAAGGATTCACCTATTCAATGAATATGAATAAATCTTGAAAACTTACTATGTACCAGTATTATCCTAGGTGTTAAATGAGAAAATAGTCTTTGTTCCTAAGGAGCTCAAAGGAAAGAAAGACATGAAAATGAGCAATTTTTAAAAGAACCAGAAGCCTCAAGAAAGGAGGTTTGCAAAAGATACAAGTTGATCTATGAAGGAAGAATGATAACTTGCCATGCAGATCAAGAGGCAAAGATGGTACTCTAGAAAGGAGAAGAGTATACAATGGCTAGACGCCTGAGAGAACATGGTGTATTCTGAGTGTCAAATTTGAAGGGACTTCATATACCTTGAGTATTTTTTAAAATAGATAATGGGCACCCATGAAAATGTTAGTAGGTAACGCAATCTGACCTGAATTTTAGAAATCTTTGTACAAGGGATGCCTGGGTGGCTCAGTCAGTTAAGCATCAGCCTTTGGCTCAGGTCATGATCCCAGAGTCCTGGGATCAAGTCCCACAAGGGAGCCTGCTTCTCCCTCTGCCTGCCACTCCCCTTGCTTGTACACTCTCTTCTCTCTCTGACAAATAAATAAATAAAATCTTTAAAAAGAAAAAAGAAAAGAAATCTTCATATGAAAGATAGATTGGAAGGAAGAGAGGGTGAAAAGGAAGCAAAGTAAATGACTATGAGCACCTCTAGGGGCTATGACACTAAGGACCTTAATTGTCTAATTATATGTGAGATTGAAGCAAGAGGAAATCTTTAACAACTCCCAAGTTTGGCTGGGCTAGGAAGTTTCAGCACAGCAGGATATACACAGTTAGAAGAGGTTTCACAAAGAAGCTAAGTTCCATTGGGGATATTAAAACAAAAATTAGGTACTTGTCAGACACACAGGTAGAAAGAAAGAAATGTCCAGGGTCAAGTTGAAAATCTGAGTTTAAAACAAGGAAAATTAATACAGTCTTGCAACTTAATATAAATCACTGTACTTTTAAAAGAGAACTTCCCAGAGTCCTTAGGTTCTGAGTAGGTGCCTTTAGGGCATCATCGAGGGCAGAATGGGGAAGAGAGCCAAGCTGGATCTGTCACCTCCACTGTAACAGAGTAGTTCTGCTTTCATCTGTTTTACATTTTGAGGTCCTAAGTAAGATTTTTAAAAACTATTCTGTTTTTTTAAAAAGTCTGAAAACTGAGGATTGCTGGAGAGGAGGGTGGAGGGGGGATAGAAGGATGGGTGATGGACATTGGGAGGGTATGCGTTGTGGTGAGCACTGGGTGTTGTTTAAGACTGACGATCACAGACCTGTACCCCATGAATACATTATATGTTAATTTTTTAAAAGTTTGAAAACTACTGTAATATAGCTTTAGAATCAAACAGATTTGGTATTAAATCATGACTACCCCTTACTGGTGGACTCTGGAAAGTTACAAGTTGTTATAAATTATCAGGAACAATGTAAAAGAAGTGCCTATGACAGAGCCTAGCACATAGTAGGTACTCAATACTGACTGAGACTAAAAGATCAATGAAGAACCTTGTACAATAACAACTTTATTAAGAGAGGAAGAAGAGTTAGCCAAAAAAGATTTAAAAGGAGAATTCAGAGAGGATGAAAGAAAACTAAAAGGCAGTCATGTCACGAAGCAAAGGAAATACAGTTTGAGAAATTAGAGGTAAAATAAGATAAAGAATGCAAGAACCCCACCAAATTTTGTAATTGGGAAGTCAATGGTGAATGAGCAAAATTAGATTCTAAATAAAGTCAAGTTGTATTACGTTTAGGGAATTAATCAGAAATAAGGAGTGGAGACAGAGATAGCAAGCATAAAACTTCTTTCAATAGTTTGAGTGTGAATATGGTACAAAGGGTACTAGTCAGAGGAAGATTCAGGATTGACAAAGTGATGAACATATTTCAAGACAGAAATTTGAGCATGTCCATGTGGTAAATTAAAGTTTCCGTGCAGAAGAGAAGATCTGAAAGAGCGGTGGAGACCAATTTGTTGATGTGATATCCCAGGGTTGAAGCAGGATTAGCCGCAGATGCAGGATAGGTCCCCCTGCCTCTAAGGAGAGACAGGAGTTAGCAGTGGCTACAAAAGTAAGTTTATAGTTAGGCTATGGCTTTGAAGAGAGTTCATACCCATATTTCCTCTGTGTATTAGGCTGAAAGATTAGCTGCTAAATGTGAAAGAGGGCAAGTGGGAGTGAGATTTAAAATAGTGATGATCTGGGAAAGCCACTGGGAAAAGAGAGAAAGAAGCCAGCAATGGGTATGTGCAAAGTGACTGGTGAGTGGCTCCAATTTGCTCAGTTGTATAATTTTCTTCAGCTGTACTCAGAAAAAATTAAACAATTCATATATTTTTTTAAATTTCCAATTACTTTGTGTATAAAATGTCATATACTGTCACAATATAATAAAACACTAAAAATATTCATGTGATCTTGATTTATTAAGGATAATGCACAAGCTTACAAAGGAGTATTAGAACGTGCCTCAACGGCCTATGCCGTTCTTGCC
Source organism: Ursus americanus (assembly GCF_024610735.1). Lineage (NCBI taxonomy): Eukaryota > Metazoa > Chordata > Mammalia > Carnivora > Ursidae > Ursus > Ursus americanus. The sequence continues at coordinate 8,243,095 of NC_142152.1, read as the reverse complement.
TTGTGGTTACAGAGAAGAATGACCAAAGGTTCATTTAACCTTGGGTCTGGGCCCATATTGTAAAGTGTTCCTTAGAAGAAACCCATTTCATATTCAAATTTATTCCAAATAAAAATAAGGAATATACTTATTGATAGAATTTCGTCATATAAAGATCCACTATCTTTTTCTTGGCAAAGAGCTCTAAACAGAGGTCAAAGTACCTGACTACTACCTTACACATTAAGTTTTCTGTAACATTATAGACTCAGAAGATGGATTTTTAAAAATAAAAGTGCTACCTGTGTTTCAAAAAAACATTTCTGAACACAGTAGGAGGCCAAAGTTTTGGAAATATCCTTACTCCTAATGAAGTTTACCTTGAACAAGAGAAGTACACTGCTGAGATTTGATGAGTGAAAGCACTTGAGCCTACGTGATGATAGTAAGTGGTACTCAGTAGCTTTGAAACTCTGATTCATGTCTTCGCATTAGCTACTTAATTGCACTGACTGAATTTTTCATTAGCTGACCAAATACTTATTTTATTGGCTTTGGGAAACTGTTACAATCATGTTTACAGTAAGAATTTTCTAAACATTTATTTCCCCACAGTGAACAAAGATTTAATACTTCTTAATAGCTATGTTTTACATGAACACTCAGGAGTCTTCCTTATTTATTTTTCTATGAATAGTTAAGACAATAAATGGTTCCCAGTACTAGCCAGAAAACCAGAGATAATTTCTCACAGAAAATTATTAGTTCTAGAAACGAAAACTGAAGTGTCTGGCTTACCAGAACTTGGACAATTTGTAGCTTTGTAATTTTTATGGAATTGTGTAATTCTTAAGGAACCAGGAGAAAATCAGCTTTTATGCTGGTATTAATGAATATATCCTGCAAACTTAAAAAATGGCTATATGATGGCTAATTTGGGCAAACACTTCAGATACTACCTAAACAAGAAACTTTAGTTTAGCTTTAGCACTCACATTTAATATTTTTAAAATAGCGCAGTATGCTCAAATCAATATAATGGACTTCCGTATAATGGAGTCCACTGAAATATCTGTCAATGTGTTACAGTGGATATATATAAAACTCAAACACTTAATTAGCTATAATACATGAATGCATGAGGGGAATTCTTCAAGAGGATGGCAAATCACTTAACATACATTAGAAATATTCAGGGACTGAATATAGTAATATAGGTCTATGGAATAATTCTGTATTTCTACATAACAACATTATATAAAACAATTAAGACCATGAAGCATCAAACATTAAAGTATTATTATAATTATGTAATAAAGATGTTTAACACTGCTGCATTTTAATAGACTGTACACTAAGTAGAAAAGTAATGTAAGGTCAAGCTTTTTTCCAAAAGGTACATCATGCTCTTAATTTGCAGATAAGGAGTCTTTTAAATAACAAAAAGCAACAATAACAACAATAATCAGACAGTACAAATATGTCAACAGTCCATCTCCTCAATCCTACTGTGTTTTCCTCTAGAAGGATAATACTTTCAAGTGATTGACAGAGTGTCTTTGGGTCTTGTGTCAAGAAAATGGAAATTTATACAAGTATAAAGAAAACAGAAGATTAAGAATGATGTCTAAAATGCAGAAAACTACACAGGATTTTAATCAATTTATGCTTTAATACTCTAGATAACTGGCAATGTTTAAACTCAGATTTGATTACAGAAGACTGAAAGAAGTTTAGGGATGTGAGTTTTCCCTTAGTTTGCTTCCTGTTCTTTCTCTGCTCAAGGGCAAGCATTTTAGTCTGCAGTGATCCAAAAAATATGCATGTTCTGCAGTAACCATAATTTGCTGACAAAATATGTTGAACAGAGAATAGATTCACAGGTTAACTTATTTCTACTTGATGGTTTTTGATGATTCATACTTCAATGACAAAAGAAAATAAGCCATTGATACGGTTCCACATCAACAGATTACACAATTTAGGTTAACTTTACAAAGATAATTTCATGTTCAATTTCTTCTTTGCTCTTTGTAAGAACCCAATAAGGGAGGAAAGGGGAGGAAAGGAGAGTATCCTCAATTTATAAAAAGCAAGTTAAGGCTCAGAGAAGTTTCAATTTCTCCAAGATAACAGATACTGCCCTACCAAGACGGGGTAACAGAAACATGATTAAGACCACCTAGAAAGTAATTACGTAATGGTAGTCAAAGAAATATAAATGAATTATAAAGTGAATGATAAGCCAGAACATGAGGAAAATGGTGGAGAAGGCAGTTCCAAGCTTCCATCCCTCCACAGAAACACTTAAAACAAGCTAAAACTGCCAGATCCAACTTTGTCAGAACTCTGGAAAATAGCTAAAGGTTTACAGCTGAATCAAGAAAAAGGCAACTTAAAAACAGTAGGAAAGCTTTGTGGCGTGTTTACTTGCCCTTGCCCCACACTCTCCCCACTCAGCAGCTCACCCTCTCTGTGTGGAGCCATGGTTCCTGGTTCCAGAGGGAGCAGAGCAGACATTATAAGCAAATTATTGTGTTTGTCTGCTCTATCCTGTCTGAGGGTTACCTGAAGGACTGAGATAAGGCACTCATCTCTACCTGAGGGAAAAAATTACAGTTGAGACATACAATAGACCGCCTAAAGCCTGGCAGGAAAAGGAGAGACTATACATAATTTTTTAATGCACATGGAACACTCTCAAGGACAGTGCATATATGCTAGGCCATAGCCTACATTAGTCTCAACAAATTTTACAAAAACTGAAATCATACAAAGCATCCTCTCTGACCACAATGGAATGAAGCTAGAAATCAATAAAAGAAGGAAAGTGGAAATTAAACAATATAAACTTAAGCAATGGGTCAAAGGAGATATCCAAAGGGAAATTAGAAAATACTTAATGATGAATGAAAATGAAAATATAACACACAAAACTTATGGGATACAGAGAATGTAGAGGCTGCTTTTAAACAACAGCCTTGAGCAATGGAAACCTGAGCAAAGCAAAAAAGTGACCACCACAGAACTAAATGCAAACAAATTCATTAAGCAACCCACTTCGAAACAGCCATAGGCCCTAACTGACCAATTACAACTGACCAATTACAATTCCTAAGATTACCAAAAAAGGGAAAATTCTATACATCCCCATACACCATCACTCCGCACTATGACTGTGGCCCCTCACCACTGCCTCCTCACAGACAGCCTCTTCCTTGTTGTCCTGCCCGATGCTCCCTTGCAGTGTATTCAATAAACTTTTATCTCTTTTGGTCTGACTTGGTGAATTCTCTCACCAACCCCCCCCACCAGCCCCCCCCCCCGCCCAACCACAGACTAGAATGAACATAAATGAAAGAGAAAACAACAACAAAAGGAGAATCAATAAAAACAAATGGTACTTTGAAAAACTTAGCAACACTGACAAATCTGACAAAAAAAGATGCAATTAACTAAAAACTATGAACAATTATATGCCAACAAACTGGATAACCTAGTTGATATGGACAATTCCTAGACACAAAAACTGTGAATGTAATGCATTTATCTGCTTTGAATAATTTTATATCTCTGACAGAAATGTTTAGGAATAAAAAAAGTAAATGAAAATTCCTTTCCCTCCTCCCCACCCCCCACAACCCAAAGGCTGGACATATAACTGATCCTAAGGAGAGGATAGGATAAACAAAACAAATAGATGAAAGATCAGCCAGAAGGTGACATCCTAATTCTGCTGCCTGTAGGCCATATGGCCTAAAGCAAATGGCTTTGCAGCAGCTTCCCCACCTGTAAAATGGATGTGATGGTAATTAAACTTGCCCTGATTATCTCCCAGGATTGTAGTTATGAATCAAATGAGATGATGTGCTTTGAAATTGTGAAGTGCTCTGAAATTATATCACAGTGTTAGTATTAATGAAAGCACATTTACTACGTTTTCAATTATTTTCAGTAGCAATTTATAAAGTAGCTCACAGATCTACAGCAGTTAAACTTGATGAATGTTCAACATTCATCAGAAGAATCACACATGTTGATTTACAAACACAAATGGTTCTTATTCAATTAACATAAATTTGTGGAAAGTCAAAACAGGGCACATGACTGCCTCAGTTAGAGCACGTGACTCTTGACCTCGGATTTGTATGTTCAGGCCCTGCGCTGGGTGTGAGATCACTTTAAAATCTTAAAATAGGATGCCTGGGTGGCTCAGTTGGTTAAGTGTCTGCCTTTGGCTCAAGTCATAATCCCAGGGTGGTGGGATTGAGCCTGCATCAGGCTCCCTGCTCAGTGGAGAGCCTGCTTCTCATTCCCTCTCTCCCTCTGCCCCCTCATGCTCTCTCTCTCTCTCTCACTCTGGCTCAAACAAAATAAATAAAAAATATTTTTTAAAATATAAAAATTAAAAAAAAATAAAATAAAATCTTAAAATATTTATGGAAAGTCAAATGACAAAATAAGAGACTACCAGCAGGTTAAAAACACATCTGTAAATAAATAAATCATTTACTATTCTGTAATATTCACTGTAATAAAGTGTCTTACAACTTAATTCTATTGAAAAAAGCATTGTATCAATCAGGATAGGCTCATTTCAGCAGCAGTAATGAATAATACCTAAATTTCAGTGGCTTAATCTAACAGAGGCTTATTGCTTGCAAACACTATCTGTCTAATGTAGGTCAGGAAGGGAAGTACTACTCATCATAGTCACTTAGGGACCCAGTCTGGTGGAGACCCCACTTCAATTGCTTCCATGATTACTGAGCCAGGAGGAAGAAAATATAGAGAATCTTACACACAGCCATGAAAGCTTTTGCTCTGAAAAGCTCATATTTTATTGGCAGAAGCAACCCATGTGGCCCACTTCAAAGGGGACAGGGGAAAGGAATTCCTATGTGTCCAAAGAGAGTGTTTATAAGTTGACCTCTGGCTAGCACAGATATCAAATAGTAATTCATTAAAAAAAATAGTTCTGATACATTTTTATATAGTGAAAGATTAAAACAATAATACACCCTTCTGAATTATAATGTCAATTTAAAACATATGCTATTTACCTGCCATTTAGTGTTTTTGTTGCCATTTTTATCTTTCCAGAATATGAATTTTTATCAGTATCTCTACAAAAGGCTTAAAACATATTACTAAAATAAAATCTTTGACTTTCTTGCAGATAGTACTTCAAGAGTACATTTGGATGACTAAAATCAACAACACAAGACACAACAGGTATTGATGAAGACGTGGAGAAAGAAGAAATCTCTTGCACTGTTGGTGGGAATACAAACTGGTGCAGCCACTATGCTAAACAGTATGAAGTTTCCTCAAAAAGTTAAAAATAGAACTGCCCTATGATCCAGCAATTGCGCTACTAGGTATTTATCTAAAGAATACAAAAATATACTTTGATGGGATACATGTGCCCCTATGTTTATAGCAGCATTATCAACAACAGCCAAATTATGGAAAGAGCCCAAAAGTCCATCAACTCATGAATGGATAAAGACAATGTGGTGTACACACACACACACACACACACACACACACACTGGAATATTACTCAGCAATCAAAAAATGAAATCTTGACATTTGCAATGATGTAGATGGAGCTAGAGAGTATTATGCAAAGCAAAATAAGTTAGAGAAAGACAAATATCATATGATTTCACTCATATGTGCAATTTAAGAAACAAAACAAATGAACAAAGGGGGAAAAAAGAGTGTGGGATGCAAACCAAGAAACAGTCTCTTAACTATAGAGAACAAACTGATGGCTACCAGAGGGAAGGTGGGTGGGGGGATGGGTTAATTAGGTGATGGGGATTGAAGAGTCCACTTGTTCAAAATCAGCTCTAGTTGATGTATGAAATCACTACATTGTAAACCTGAAACTAACATTACACCGTATGTTAACTAACTGAAATCTAAATAAAAACTTAAAAAAAAAAGTACATTTGGAGAAAGCATCTCTCAATCTTAACAAATTTTTATCTTGAGCCTTTACAATATTCAACATAGGATGGGAAAAGAGTATATTTAAATGAAATTCATTGTTTATAAGTGTCAAACTTCCCATTTGGAATAGTAGGAATCAAGAGTCAACAAGCACAGTCCTTGGAATTTGTGATTTTTTGAAATCATAGGCTTCTCACTTAACTCATCGTGGAATAATCAGACTATTACATTTGCAGTTAAAGATTACTAACAAAAACTCATTCCTGGCATCTCATAACCATGTTCTATGTCTGGTATTAAAATCTTGAAAATTTAATTATCTTTAATGTAAATAAAGTAGAAAGATAAATGTTGAATACTGATAATCAGGATTATAAATTTCAGGAACAAGTGAAAACTGGAATATTTGGGATTATGAAAAACTATGAATATTCGGAGCTCTGCAAGAACAATGACAGAGTTTTAGTTGGAATTATTTTGTGGGTAAAAGCACCAATGTTTACCCATGTCCCTGACTCCTATACATACAGAAGATTTGCTAGTAAAGAAGGTAAAGAGATGCTTTACTGCCACCATGGTTCCTGTCTGCAGAAAAGCTCCTCCCTAGTGCCTCGATCACAGGCTTTATAAAAAGAACTGAGGTTCTCTCCTGTGTGCTCCTTTAATTATAGGACAAAAACTTTCCAATATTAACATAGACGAATAAACAGATGATAATTATTTGGTTTAGTTTTCCTTCTATTTAAGGATAATGAAGGATAGCATGTACTTGTTTATGTTTTTATGATGTTTTGAACAGTGAAATTTTATCTGCCTCAAACCCCTCATTTCAATTATGACTTTGATATATTTTCCCCTTGATATTACATATATGTTTTTTAAAGTATGCTTTAAATTTAATTTCTTTTTTTTAAGTTTTATTTATTTAAGTAATCTCTACTCCTAATGCGGGGCTCAAACTGATGACCTCAAAGTTAAGTCACATGTTCTTCCATCTCTGGACTAGCCAGGTAGCCCTTAATCTCTAAAATAAATTGTAACGGGCATAAAATTGTCATTTCTGATACGCAAACTTTTGCCTACCATTTTATTCATAAAAATGAGCTGATTTTTTAAAATTCCATTTCATATAAATATCAATACAACAAAATAGAAAAACTCTTAAGCAACCAAAGTCAAGCAAAAAATAAAAATCTTACTATTTTGATAGTTGTCACAGATTGTCTTACACTGTGCTGGTAGAAAAACAAATGCCAGTACTGCAAGACTACTATTTGAATAGCACTATTTTAAATAAGACTAAAAAAGTCCATGTTGAGGGGGGAGAAAAAGGGTAAGGAATTACACCAGGGCCCCACTTCCCAAGACTCTGCAAATGATGAGACCAACATCTGATTTTGGTATTGATCAAGAAGCTTAAATACCCTCAACAAGTTACAGCATTTTGCTTCTGGGCACTGCTTGAGAACAAGACAGAAAATGTCCAGAATAACAGGTTTCCCTATACTATTATTAGTGGATTAACAGTAAGAAGCAATTTTGAATGAAGACAGATGTACCACTTTGGCCAAACTCTTTAAGAAAGACAACTTAATAAAAATCATTTCAATCACAGAAACCACTCTACTTCTGAGTCTGTTCCCCTAAAAGTGTTTTCACTTTTTAGTGGCATGTGGAAAGAAGATTTGAACAACCACTCCCTACCTTTGAATATAGAAGCAGCTTTCATTTTATTGACTTTTAATAATACTATGCTTTTCTTCAAACTCAAGTGAGAAATTAAATAATATACACAATATTTCTATATCTTATCAGAATCTATGTTTTAACATTGGAAATCTTTATGAAATACAAAGTTTTGTTTCGCCATTTTAGCTACAAAAAAGTAACTTTACATTTTAAACTATTTTATTGAGAGTATCCTAGTCAATTGTATTGTCGATCCATTAAAACAGTTTCTCAAATCATAGAGAATAAGAGATCCAGGGAAAACGGACCAGACAGAGAAATATTTTTAGATGAGATATAAAGTTGTTATACGACTGAAAAAAGTTTTGAGTTGTTAAATTCATCATTGTTTATTATTTAAAAATCATATAAAATAGTCACACCAAGAGCTACACACTAAAAAACTAGAAATAAAACAAAATTTCTATATACTAAGAAACTAACTGGAATACTGTAAAATTACCAGTACTTAACAAAGGCATTTCCTGGAAAATTTGAAGAAATAATTCAAATATTAACACTAGGTGCCAGAAGGTTATATTATGTTCTTAATAATACATAGTTTAAATTATTCGATAGAAGCAATAAATTACAAGTCCAAAATTCACATTAAATTTTTTTTTTAAATTTGAGCTTCTCAGACAATCTATTCTAATTTTGACCCTTTTTCACATTTTGTAATGTTGAAGAGATGTGAGAAAGAATAAGGAAGAATTAAATTTAAGGGCTTCCTTTTAGGTAACTCATCATAAGGCTATCTAGTCACTGAATTTAGATAAATAACTAAGAAAGCTTGATGGTACACTTCCTCCTTTGCAGTGACTTTCAAATCTAATACTGCATCCTCTACAGATTGAAAACAGCAGCATCTGTGAGGGCCAAAAATCTATTACATAGAATATACTGCTTTTTCATTTCTCCTCCTAGTCTGATTTGTACTCTTATTCCTGGCATTCTGTTAACCTTTGTCATTTTCTCTTTTCATCCTATTCTGTTTTGATACCTATTTTTGACCACCTAATACATCTGCTGAGTTAAAGAGAGAAAATAAAAAATAATCAAAATGGACAGAGTTGTAAACAACATAAAAAACTGCATTTAGGGTTTTATTTTTTTGCTTTGTTTTATTTTTGCTTTGCTTCCCTTCCTCCATGCTGTAACATATGTATAGAGAAGGAATTTGTGAATTGTAGAACGAGTGGTGGTAATATAAGACTGAAGTAGACAAATTTATGTCTTCTTCCTAGATTCCTTCCTGAAAATAATCAATGAATGAAACCTCATCAAAGTATATGTTACTTTTCAGATTAGCAAGTAAAGCAGATGATGGCATGCCCGCTTTGATTAACCTCTTTCTTGAAATGAGACCATTTTCTTGATCTCTCTCAGTTGTTTTTAAGACTCTCCTATCTTAAGCAAAGAATTTTAACTCATTCTTCATATCTTTCTTTCTACTTTTGGATACAACTCTAATTCACTGCACTATATGACTTTAACACATAATAAGCCCTTGAGACTTCAATTTCTGTCTCTAAAATAATAATTTTGAGAGAAATGATGCCTAAAGTCCCTTTTCTCTATAAAATTCTATGATTCATTCTTTGCCTCCCCCATTCTCTAAATCTTCTACTAAGCAGTATGAAATACAAGGGTGATCCACCTCCAAATTACAACAGTACTAATCATCAGATTATAGTGAAGAATGATAGTGAAGAAAGTTCAAATCCCTCCACCTGACACAATCTAATTCCAACCTTTCTCTACCCTCACCTTCCACTATTCCCTTTTCTGAAACAAATTCTGCACCCAAGCTTCAATACTGACTATATGCCATTTATGCTACATTGCTTTCCCTTAACTTCTTCAGTTTTACATGCCAAAATCCTATTTCCAGTTGAAATTCCTGAAAAAACTTTTAAGCTTACCTGGATTTCTTCCAAAGAATAGGAAGAATATATACTTTGGAGTCAGTTCTAGGTTTAAATTTTACTTCCAAAGTTCTATGACTTTGACAAGTTATTTAGCCTCTTTGAGCACCATCTCCTTATCTATGAAACAGTTATGATTGTTCATTGTAGGGTTGCTGTGAAATTAATTAATGTAATATAAACGCTTAATATAGTATCTAGCAAAGAGCAGGTGTATTCAGTATTCCATGTTAGGAATTAGGGCTGTATATGCTCAAAATTAGTTCCTCTTTTTCATTCCCTCCTCTGGACACCAAGAGTACTCTTTAGTTTCTTATGGCTCTCCTCACTTTCTACTTTTTCTTATAGTTACTTAGTTATATGACTAGTCTGTAAGCTCTGAGAGCAGAAACCAGGTCTAATATATCTTGGAATTTTTCACAATGTCAAACACATCATGTACCCATGAATGTGCTCACGATATTTATTAAATGAATTAAAAATACAGGAACATAAAAGAAGATACTACTTTATGATCAAAGGGAGTAACAGTAACATATCTGGAAGTTAATACAAAATAGTTTCATGTCCTTTAACTAATGCAAAATGAGTATCAGTAAGAACCAAAATGCCAACTTTTTATCAAGGTCGCATGTGAATACATTCTTGTACTTTACATAAAGATTTCAATATTAATTGCAAAGTTTAAAAAAAAAAAAAAGGCACCTGCCTAGAGAGTGGCCACTAAATGTGCAACACAAATGATGCTTCCTCTTCAGGAGAATATTTTTTACTAAATATAGTGGTCCTAATTGGCTTTAAAAAAGGGGGAGAGGTGGAGGAAAACATTTACCTAGATCATTTCTGAGATTCATTAAAAATTCACTTAAATTTTCTGCAATATATATGATAAACTATAAGCCTTTAATAAACATCCAAGTGAAATTCCAGAAAAACAGGGGTGCCTGGGTGACCCAGTTAAGCATCGCACTCTTGATTTCGGCTCAGGTCATGATCTCAGGGTTGTGAGATTGAGCCCTGCATCAGGCTCACACTAAGTATGGAGCCTGCTTAAGATTCTCTCTCTCCCTCTCCTCTGTCCTCCACTCCTGCTCATTCAGCATACTCTCTCTTAAAAAATACAAAACAAAAAAACAAAACAAAACAAAATCTCCCCAAAAAACCAAAAAACAGTATACAATTTGGTTTTTCCAAATCAGAACTACATATTCCCATTATATCATAACCTAAGATAATTTGGCACACATATTTTTTTGCTGGTATCAATAAGAAGATGCTTAAAGCATTTAACCAGACACTTTATCTTTTAAAGAAGATGACTGTCTAACTGCAGTGGGTACTGCAGTAGCACTAGACAGTGGTGGTGGTGGTAGTGACAACAGCAAGAGCAGTTATCGTTTATTAAGGGCTTACTATATGCCCAGTATTTTACTAAGCCCTTTAACACTCTTATCTCATTTGTTCCACACAACAGCCCTACAAAGAAGATCTAGTTCTCATTTTAGATGTGAGGAAATTGAGACTTAGAGAGCTTAAGCCACTTGTAAGATGTTATATAACTAATACGTAATGCAGTAAGGTTTAGAACCTACTAAGCATGGCAACTCCACCGCCTCCCCCAAACCTATGCCTGAATTTTCTTACCACCTAAAATACAAAAAAGAAAAAATAACTAATAAACAAACACAAATAAAAATGTACTAAGGTACAGAAAATTCTACTTTACCAGAATTTCTTTCATGGAAAACACTATCTGTATTTGTTTGTACTCTTTACTTGCTTAAAAAGTAACCCTTGATAAACTGGAGGAAAAGGTGAAACACCATGCCCCTCCCAAGAGCACTTAAATTTGGAAGAAAAGAGCCTTCCATAACGTAAGGGAAGTAATTTCTGTAGGTAACAGAAAAAGAAAGCAAAAGAGAGAAGCAGCAAATCCAACAAAATGACACAAGATTACAGTTGCAGGTAGGTGATACTATCCCTCCTTTTGTAACCCTTAAATCTCCAAGAAAATGTGAGATTTTGGGGGGGAATACACAGAAGCAACAAACTTCTATATCCAAGGTACCACAGGGTGGGACAGAGCTTCTTAAAGTTTACCTCAGCATAGAACTAGAGCAGGGAGGTAAACAAAGGAAAGACAATTTAGGAGGATGGCTGTAGACTGACTGTCAACAGCTACTGAATTGTTGAGATCCATGTTTTAGATGTGATTATGCTTTTTATTTAAATGACGAAGGGTGTATTATTTCCTCCTTTGACAACAAAAACTGTCATTAAATAAATAAGTGGGGAACTGTCAGTCATGCTCCCTACCTTTTTTTCTTCCCATTGTTCCTTAAATTCTTTATTTTTTCAGGATATCATGATTACTTTTTTCCATATAGGCTCCATACTTAGCATGAGCCTGATTTTAATCCTTTTTCTTAAAATTGAAGTATTATTAACATACAGTGTTATATTAGTTTCAGGTGTACAATATAGTGATTCAACAATTCTATTCATTACTCAATGCTATTCAAGGTAAGCATATTCTTGATCCTCTTTTATCTATTTCAGCCCTCTCACCTACCCTCTGACAACTACTTTTCTTGTCTGTATTTAAGAGTCTGTTCTTTTGTTTATTTCTTTTTTAATTTGTTTATTTGTTTTGTTAAATTCCACATATGAGTGAAATCATATGGTATTTTTCTTTCTCTAAGCAACTTATTTCACTTAGCATTATACTCTCTAGGTCCATTCATGTTGTTTCAAATGGCAAGATTTCGTTCTTTTTTATGGCTGGATAATATTCCATTGCATGCACACACACACCACATCGCATCACATCGTCTCTGTCCATTTATCTATGGATAGGCACTTGGGTTGCTTCCATATCTTGGCTATTGTAAATGATGCTGAAATACACACAGGGGTGCATCTATCTTTTCAAATTAGTGTTTTTGTTTTCTTCGGGTAAATACCCAGTAGTGGAATTACTGGATCAAATGGTAATTCTATGTTCCTTAAATTCTTACCTATGATTTCCCCATTGTTTTTTTAAAAGCACAAATGTAATCATTGAGACAAAACTTCTTACCTGCTACTTTGTCTATTTTAAAACATTAAAAACCCATAGCAGTTTTCCTCAAAAATAAACTACATTATTTCAATAATTAGAAAACAAATGCTAACACTTAACTAAACCCCAAAACTATAAGGAAGAACAGCAATACAACCATTTATCATTGAGTTGATACCCTTAATTGATCAAATTACAGGGGAAAAAAAAGAAAGGAAAAGTAGGAAGACTCAATAAATCTAAAAACAACATACTTAATACAAACAGATTCCAAGGGACTAGGCTTTTCCATATTGTATTTTCATATTCTACCAGTCAGTATTCTAGGGTCTTAGATATATTGTCTCATTTAGTCAAAACAACCCTGTAAGATAGGTGCTATTATTATATCCATTTTATAAAGGAGGAAACAAAGACACTGAATGATTAAGTAACTTGTCCAGAGTAATAAATCAGCAAAAATACAGTCAAGATTTAAACCCAGGCAATGTAACTCCAAAAATCCTTCTCACAACGTCTATAATACACTGCATCTTATTATTATTTACAAAGTGATTTATGTATCTTCAAAGATTTATTTTTAAGATTACTATTATTTTTATTACATCCAATTTTCGGAAGATAGAAAACATAGTGTTTGAAATTGTGATACAAAATCACGAATATTTAGCTACTCAGAAATGAACACAACCTCTGAACATAGCTTTAAAAATGATAAGTACTAGGCTAGAGCAAATGATAAGAAATAGTTAAACAACAATTGTGGAGTGTGCTTAACTGTCTTGGGAATTAATGTCAATAGTGTAGACTAAGATTCCTAAGTAAGTGACATTAAACAGAAGTATTATATATGCATATAATTGTAAACCCCATAAATTCATGTTCTAAAGGGGTAAACTAAAATGTATCTAGCATTTAAAAAAGAATGAAGAGTAAAAAACAAATAGCTGAAATACCTGCACACTCTTCCTGTGACATTTTGAACCATATTAATCATTATTCAACCGTATTTCTAAGGGCAAAAAAACCAAACCAAAAAAAAAAAAAAAAAACCAACTTCAAATTTTCTAAAAATGTTAACTTCTTCCTAAAAATGAAATGAAATGAAATATTATACTAAGTGGAATTACATTTCTGGGATGCAAATCAATTTATGATGAACCAACACTGAATACTTATGGCATAACTTAAGGTTGTTGTAGCTTTGCCAGGAAAAAAGAAAAACTAAATATTATTCTCTTAAAAGTGTTTTATAAAAAAAAAAATGAAACACACTTTAAGAAATATGAATGAATAAAAAACAAATTTGTCAGTCTAATTTTAGACTGCACTTAACATAAGAAAAAAAGTAATAGGACTTTAATAACACTTGTTTGAGAGAAGTCATTTCCTGTTAAGTAATAATACATTCCTGATGTCATTGGGTGGCAAAGTATGAGTACTAAAAGAAAGTGTCTGCATGCTTTGGGTAAGAAAACCTCATTTTTCCCATGTGCACCTGGAACCAATATCATGCCAATTTGAAAGTATCTGTCTTTCATAAGGCTAAAAAAGCAGGAAGCAAAATGAATAATACAGTTGAGTCCATAAAATGAAAAGGATTCTCTATCATTTTTTTCTGTTTGGTATCATCTATCAAATAAGTTATGGAAAATAAAACTAGAATTAAAAATGAATGGCAATTCCATTTACAACAACATGGATGGACCTAGAGGTTATTATGCCGAGTGAAACAAGTCAGAAGGAGAAAGACAAATACGATTTCACTTCCATGTAGATTCTAAAAAGCAAACAAACAAAAAAATCAAAGGAAGAAACAGACCCATGAATACAGAGAACAAACTGATGGTTGCCAGAGAGGAAGTAGGGGGGATGGGCCACATGGACAAAGGGAGTAGAGGTACAGGCTTCAAGTTATGGAATGAATAAGTCACAGGGAGGAAAGGCACGCATAGGTAATACAGTCAGTGATACTGCAATAACATCGTATAGTGACAGATGGTAGCTACATTTGTGGTGAGCATAGTATAACCTGTAGAACCATCCAATCACTATGTTGTACACCTGAAACTAATGTAACATTGTGTGTCAACTATACTTCAATTTAAAAAAAAATTTTAAAAATGAATGGCAAATAATCCACTGATCATCAGAAAAGTAACATTAACATAATGGTAACTAATACTGAGAGGTGCAACTTGTTTTAAATGAAGCTGTGATTTTTAAACACTCATGTAAACTTACAGGTAGAAATCCATCAAACAATTGAAAGAGATCACTCAGCATATAAACATGATGGGGACTGGCTGTAGCCACCTAAAGAAAATGATATTGTTCTCCACATATTAAGAAAACAGAGGTATAAGGGTAGAGGGCAAGTTAAGAACATTAACCTGAGACAATAAAATATTTTGTGCCACTGACTGTATATTTTACAAAAATGACATGATTGCATCTTAGATTACAAACAAACATAACCAAATAGAATAATAAACCCAAAGACAGTCTTTGAAAGAGCTTTTGCTCCTGAGACAGATCACCAACTGCAGAATAAAGATAAGATGAAGAGAAAAAAGAAAAAGAAAAAAAAATTAAAAAAGAGATCTTACCTTTCTAGATAGGAAAGCCCACAGGTCTTATACAAAGCAAAATTAAAGACCTACACAACAAGGGGAAAATACTTGGTAATTAAATATAAAGTGGACTAAAAGTAATATCCCTGTAGTATGAAGTTTGGACTTGAGAAAAACTAGTTAATAGGAAGAAGTCTGAACATTATAAAAAAGGCAAACATTTAAGTACAAGCTATCCTATGGAAAAATAGCATGCTTATTCCCAAAGTCATTGAACGAAAGATTTAAATAGCTGTGTAAATTTAAAGTTAGCTATGTATCTAACGGAGTATATAATTAATTCACCATTATTTTTTAAAATTGACTTTCAGTGTATTTAAAAGTCTTTTACCTGTCTAAACAATTCTTCTCAGACTCTAACAGCAACTCCACAGCTGTAATATATGCTTTAAATTATATATTCATAATAAATATATATATGTATGTACATATATATGGATTTTAATGTAGGTAGCAGTATTCACTCACACTGACTAAATCATAAATATTAAGGGTTTCAGCATTATTAAATAAAAAATTTAGGTCTAAAATATCTACAGATTTTTAAAATAAAGCACACGAAGACAAATTGGAGAAATATCTTGAAAACAAAATTTCAAGTTACACCCAATGCTACAACAGTCTTTGTTATGACAGAAGCTTTTACAGTCTACCTACTTTTATCCAGCCCAGCAGCTGTGGCAAGTGGTGGTGGTGAATCAGAAGGAAGTGGCAGCTGCACATATTCTCTGGCAACAGAATAATGCAGTCCCTGTCCCTCTCTGACTTCTCTCCTTGGGCCTCCCTTGACACAGTAGGCAACAAGAGCAAGCAGTGAGAAATAAAGCCCGAAGCAGCTGTTTAACATTCTGATGTTTGTTGTAGCTCTCACACATAAAGACTTGTGTCCAAATGTCCTGTTCTGCAGGCCATGCAAAACTCTGAAGGAGAACTTCTCTCTATGAAAGTCATCACAGAATTGGGCAGGGGTCCAAGCCAATACCTTTGGCATTTTCCTAGAATATTCCTTACTCTCCACATGAAGTCAGTCACCAAATCCTATTAATTCTATCCCTAAATCTCTCTTGGATTCATTCTCTTAACTTCATTCTCACTATTTAGACCCCTCTATTTTGGGCTCTTTTTTTATTTCAGCCTATTCAAATACATCATTCACAATGCTGCCTTGAGAAGTATTTTTCCAAAATATATACCTGAATATGTCAACTATTAAAAGTTCTTCAACAGCTCCCAATTACTGAAAGTGTATGGTTCAGCGGTGCCTGACTGGTTCAGTCAGTAGAGCATGCAACTCTTGATCTTGGGGGTATAACTTCAAGCCCCACACTGGGTGTAGAGACTGCTTAAAAACAAAATCTTAAAAAAAAAAAAAAAAAGTATATGGTCCAAAACCCATATAGAGAGGACACAAAAAACAGTGGTCTTTCAACCTTGATTTAAGACAGTAATTTAAGAAGTAAATGGGAAGTAAATAGGGAAAATGTGTATCCTCTAAAATACTTAATATGGTAAATAAACTCTTCATGCCCTGGAATCCTAACCAGTTTCTTGTCACTCTTTGTTGCAAAACCTGTGCTCTAGTCAGACTGAACTATTTATATTCCTATCAAAGGCACCATGTTCTTGCAAATCTCTCTCCTTCTCCTCCAACAGAATGGTATATGCATGCTACTGGCAGACTCAAATTTATCCTTTAAAATGGAGCTGAAATTCCACCATCTCTTGAAGCCTTCCTTGACCCTCTCCCAAATAATGATATACTTGTTTACATGACGGTCTCATCTTCAGATGTCACCTCTTGAGGGAGGAACCAAGGATGAATGGTATTCATAATTTAAGCACCCAGCACAATTATACTTAATACACTTGCAAAAGAAGAATAATTTTGGCACTTGGCACTATCATGCCTCCCTGTTAGAGCTCTCAAATTCTCTTCAGTCTAAAAAGTCATTTCAGGGAAAGATGATTCAGATGATTTTATAGGAAAGTTATGTCAAGAACATTCTTATGCTAGTGATACGGTTTCAGAACACAGAAAACAGTTTATAAAGCAGACAAAAGATTGACCTAAAAACCTTCAAAATACCATACTGCAACTGTGTTTAGGATTAATGATTTGAAGATCTTCAAGAAAACACTACCAATTTGAGTGCAGTGTTATATTAAAGAAGCAATAAAAAATAAATAAAAATTTAAAAATAAAAAGTCATTTCAGAAACATCTGTGCCTTCAAGGCACTGTGGGATGAGGTGAAGTGGGGTGCAAGGAGGTGAAAAAACAAAAATGAATAAGAGATATTCCCAGACTTAGAAGAACTTACAATCTAGAGGAAAAAACTGACAAAAAGACAAAAAAGGAAGATGAATCTTTAGTAATAAGGATTTTGAAGGAAGATGTCTTAAGTAAATACTATGGAATTAACTAATGATATATCTGTAACACAGCCAAAACTAAACACTGCCTCAATGACCTCTAATTTTCAACCTGGAAAAGCCATTAAGGGAGCCACTTTTGCTTTACCAAGGCATATTATATTTTTCTGACCTCTGAATGCAAATATTTTGAGTTTGAAGATGGAAACAAAATTTAAACCTTTTGGCAATAAAAGGTTAGGTGTTTGTTTGAGGTTGAAAGAAGCTGGTTCCTGTCAAAATGTTTCCTGGCTTAGGAATCAGAGAGCCTCTTGGATCTAAAACACTAATAATAAATATTTACTTCAGGTCTTAATTATAAATTGACAGCAAAGATGTGAAATATTTCCTCACAGTTTTCACCTTTAAAATTAAACATTCTTCAAGCTTAATA